>NC_050454.1:54259308-55459308 GCF_903995425.1 Onychomys torridus
TATGCCCCTGGAAGGCGGTTTTTGAGGATAAGTCTGGATTGTTCAGTTACTTAGTCATGACAAAAGAGTTAAGATGTTCTAATGTCATTATCCACATTATAGTTAAAAACAAAGTAAAGAATTTCACCAGAAGGAATGAAAACAAATGACCCTCAGGTTGAGAGTCTTAGTCACTGCAAGCCGTCCAGCACGCAGGACATTCTTTGAGGGGTGACAGTGAAAGCTAAGAACAGCTGGATGAGCTATTTGGGGACCCAGCAGGCTCCTCTGGTCTCAGGGAGGACTGAGAGGTGAAAGGTGTCTCCAGGGTTCAGAAACCATCAGCCTGGGGCCAGCAAGGGCAGGTCCCTGACCTTTCGTTTCTCATGTGTCTGTGGGAAAGGTTTACACAAAGAATGGACTAATTGGCTTGTTCTCCACCTGGCTTCTGATTCTAAAAGTGGGTGAGCTGCTGGAAACCTGAGACAATGGAAATGGACTGTGTGTGTGACTGCGCGCCACCAGCCTGCTCACTGAACTAAAATGTAGTGCGGTTTGTGGGCCTTTAACTTGACAATAATAATGTGCATGCATGTGATTCAACGTGATTTATTAACGATTGTAAACTGTAATTTGACTGGGATTGCCCATGGTCGCAGTCCACTGTTAATACATAATATTATGGTCTGCTTACAATTGAAAGAATAGGTTCATTGTCACAAAAAGGGCCATTTTGAGTCACTTGTGCCAGAAAAAAAAATTCAGCATTTAATGGAAAACATTACAGTGCAAGGAGGCACGGATGTTTATTGTAAATGTCTGTTTGTGTTTTCATCTCCAAGTAATGTTTTCCTGGGTGAACTTTCTCATTCTGATGCTTATAAATAAGAGTCCTTAAAAATATGTACCTGGGAAATTGCATGTGGTGTCCAAGACATTTTCTGGAGAATCAAAATGTGATCTGTGATATAACTTTTATCATCCTCTCCCGACATCGGCAACAAAGGCTTAAACCTGCACATCACGCACTGTGTCTGGGGGTAACTTTTATCATTAGTAAAGGATGGCATACGGTGTCCATGCTGTGGTCACTGTTGGTGACACTATTTAAACTGTTTATCAAGGGTAACTGTATCCTGTCAGAACTCTAGGAAATGTTGGGAAAAAGTTCACGTTTCCTGAGACCAGCTTCCAAATGCAAAATCACTCCTGGTGGCAGAGTTCTATGGCCCATCATGCTTTGACCTTCTGTGTGAAACTACTGCACATTTGCATATTGACCAAAAGGATCACCTCCTGCTCTGCCCTTTACACCCCAAGTAGCTAGGTCTGCACTTATTGCAAATGGGAAAAGGAGGTTGAATGTCCCGCTGCTTGGATTTTATTTCAAGTTTAATAACAGGGTCCTTGTTTGTTTGTTTGTTAGTTTTTAATGACTATGAAGACTACTAATATAGTACTTGCCATCTTTGGGATAGCACTGATCTGAGTTTGGGATTCCACAATATCTAGCATGATAAATACCATGTCACGTAGTACGCTATTAAAATCAGCTGTCAGCAGAAAGCAGAGAAGCACAAAGCATCCTTGCCTATCAAATCAATAAACAATAAACTTCAATGGTTATAGGGAGAGCATTACCTCCAACTAAATCAAACAAGATCAATTTTCCTCCAGCAGTCCCAGGAGACTATTGAACCCAGACAGAAGCTGATAAGAGATTTTCCCTGCAGTTTGAGAATAAAAGGTAAAAATTCCTTCCGTTCCTCCCTGACAGTTTAACCTTTGGGGCTGATAATCTGAAGCGGAACATAATGCCCCAGAAGAGTATTATCTGGAGGTCATCTCATCTGGAGACTGAAGGCCACTTCCAACAAACAATCAGATATCTAATAAAACTGTAAGATCACATCTCTGGCGTATAAGCCATCAGAATCCACCAGATAAGTGTGAAAAAGTTCAGAACCCTTTTGTGAGTTGGCAGAGAAACATAGCCACTGATCTTGTTATTTCCCTAAACATCAGTGTGAGTTTTGACAAATGCTCATTGGGGCATTTCTTACTTCATAAAACTAATAGCAAATTGAGATTCACCAATTTACAAAGTAGGAGAGAAAATTTGTTTATGTTTTTATCTTGCCATTGAAAAACTATTTTCCCCAAATGCAGTGAAAGTCTCCCATTATTTTAATTCATTTGACATTGTATTCACTTGACAGGGCTTGTCTCTGCTCTAATCACAAATAAACTGCCAGCCTGCTGTTAGATTTATCAACAAATCTCAGAATAAGTTTTAGTTCAATTCAATGCTTTAACATTAGAAGCAAAAATACATGTGATTTTTCAAAAATGGCTTATTGTTGTTTCTAGCCTTACGTCGTGCATTTGATAACTAAATTCACATACATTGGCAATTACATTTTTTATCTGAAATAGTTTAAAAAGAAAATCTCTGCATGATGGATGAAGTATTTGTTCCATATACATTCATGTAAACAGTCTTTTGTTTTTCTTCAACTGCTAAACTTTTGAATCATATAAAGTGCTTTGCAGTTGTGATAGCAACAATCATAAAATAAGTGAACAATGAAAACATCTTTAAGTTAATATTGTCTGCTTTCCTACACTGTTCCCTGTTCTTCTATCCAATCTCACTCACAGTTAAATTTCTGGAAAAATGTAAAACAACAAATGTTAACTAAGAGCCCAAATTTCCTCAATGATAATTTATGTTTATTAAAATATCAGTTGTAGTCACTCTTTGAGAGGTTGTGTCTTGCCATCTGTCAGCATTGCAGGGCGTCACCTATTTGAATAAGTCTTGGAACACATTAATTATGATGAGGTGGTCTTAGAGACCACATTAGCAAATTCCTAAATGCCTCAAGCCATATACTTTCATTTGAAAGAGAATGAAGTCAGCTTCTTCTATGTTATAAGATAGCCTATTTCCACTTTAAAGTATATGATAACGTAGTTCATCTTTATTCTGGAATTTTCTAAAAGACAAGTGAGTGTCATAAAAAGAGTATTTTTGTATTGATAATTATGCTATATACCATTGACTCTAATCTTTGGGAATTAGAATGCATTTTTTTCATAAGAATATTATATTTGTTAAAGAGTCTAGAATTTGAGAACAATATCATTATGTGAAAAGAGACAATTTATACTTAAAATGCATTCATTATTCTACTGATAATGGAAAACAGGGATGTTGGCTCTTCTGGCTAAAATTTTGATAGTTCTACTCACATGCCCCACTTGTTATGCACCTTTGCCATTATGAACTATAATTACTGAAGAACTTGAGCTTGAACCAAGGGACTTATAAACTAAGTTGCTCTGTGTTCCATTACTTTGATTAGGAACCTAAGAACTTTGAGCATAGTGTTGTGTTTCATGCCATTGGACTCAGAATTCCACATCATAATGCTGCATGTACTAAATCATACTCCTGGTAAAATGGTGATGGCAAGAATGATGAAACCAGTCATGTGACCATGTGGCCATGACATCCAGAGAATAGCAGAGAGCCCCTCTCTTTGTAGAGTCACTGGCTCTGAACTGGCATGCTGTCATTTGGAGATTGATAACAAGCTTGCTCTTGCACAAAACTTAACTGATTTCTCGAGTACAATTTAGCATCTCTGTGGGTTATTTTGTCTTTACATTTTAAACATCTCTTATTGACATCCATTCACTGTAATTGGTGTTGAGTTTCATATAGATAAATTTCCTTCCAAAGACACCATATTCACCCCAATCCAGTTCTCCACCCTAGGTCTTCCTTCTCCCTTTCAGGAGTTTATTCTTAAGATGAATTTCACAGGATCAAGATAAATTATATCTTTATACAGGGTCAGAGAGAAATTGTCTCACTATATTTCAGTATTTTCAAGATTTGAAATAAGAATCTAGGTTGTTTGGTAACGCATTTCATATTTAACATGTAGAATTTAGAAGCTAATAGTAGATCAAGTCATGCTCTGGCATATGTTGAAATTCATAATTTTTAATGTCTTAATTACAAAACATGAGCATCGCATTATTTGAAATGTAGACACACACACACACACAACACACACACAAGCATACATACAGAGACCTAGAATAAAATAAATTCATAATCAAACAGTTAAAAGCTGTTGACTATGCTATTATAGAATTTTTGGTTTTTATCCTTTTGTGTATAATTCATGTACAAACATACATTGATGGTTTTAATAATGGGGAAAGAACTGAAAATAATGAGTACGATGTTATGGGGAATTATCCAGCATTTGTATCCATTTGCCAACTAGTAATGTACTCTTCAGGACCCCTCCCCACTGTGGTTAGTCTTTGTGGGGCTATCAGTTAAGCTTCCTGTTTCTTCTCAAGCCAGGGGACTGGCAGCTAAATCAAGCCAGAAGAATTCATGTATTGCTTCTAAGATTTTGAGTCTTGAGCAAAGAGACAGAAGCATAGGAGGAAGGGGTAGGGCTGGAAAACATTCTCAGCTCTTCTGTCTTTCACAGACAAAATGGGAAAGATCAGGGTTCCTTGCTAATTCCCAGCATTATCCTGTCTCTGGATTCTGTTTCCTGGGTTTAACCTCAGTCAAAGCCTGCTTTTGTGCTTAGTACCAATGAACCCTAACCTGCACTGGGCCCATATGTTTTCCACTTACTTATTTAACACATTTTCACTTAGTATGTATTGTAACATTTGTAATAGATGCCATAATAAACTATGTATATTGTGTATCTTTACATATGATCATAGAAAAATTCAGTGTTAGGCATAATTTCTAGGTATAGAATATGTTGAGTTTGTTTATTTCAAAATCATTTTATTCACACCAGGCAGTTGTAATTAAAATTGCTCCCAAAGTTGTGGTATCAATTATGATAATATCAACTTCTTTGTACTTTATATTTCTATTTTTTATTAAATTGGTAAAAAATAATTTTATATTTGATTTTATTTTTAAATAAGCTTAAATTTATTAATCATTTATATTTACATCATACCTATTATCAGTTAGGCTATTTGCCTGTCAACAGATGAATGGTTAAAAAGGAGAATATGGCTCATACAATGGAATTCACTCACTTGTAAAGAAAAATGAAATATGACATTTGCAAGAAAATTAATGCAATTGGAGATCATTGTGCTAAGTGAATAAGCTAGACTTAGAGAAATGCTATGTATTTTCTCTTACACACAGACTCTACACTTAAATATTGTGTGTGTTTACCATTTCCTTCTTATTTTAATACCCAGGTTATTTTGTTTTATTTTCTAATATAAATTAATCTATAATTCAAGAGGCTTATATATTGTTTTTCATAATATATAAAATGAAATATATTATAATTTTTATTGAAATAAAAATTTAAAATTTATTAAAATAAAATTGATTAAATGCCATTAGTACTTTTGAATAAATATGCACTCCCTATTAATTTAAGATATTACCTTTTATCATCTAAGATCCTGTTAGAGTAGGCACTGGAATTGCCTTTGGGGACTACTAGCACCCAGCGATGCCTCCAGACCTAGAGGCTCAGAAGCTGGACTTGATCATGATCCTCAAGATTTGCATGGATGTTAGTGAAGAAGCAATGCTTTAACTCACTCACTTCTAACTCTCTCACCAGCCAAGGGATTTTTATTTTAGTCGGCTTCTTGGTTTTTAAATTAAAATTGGTACGTTTTATATTTTCAGTTAATGTTACACTACCCAGTTCCCAAAAGAAACCTTTTATTCTACTATGTTGACATGACATGTAGGAATAACAATTCCTTAAGGGAGAAGGAGGCTAGAGAAATGGCTCAGCAGTAAGGAACATACACTACTCTTGTAGAGGACCCAAGTTCAGCTCCCAGTGTATCAAGTAGCATACAAGAACCTGTAATTCCAGCTGTAATTCTAGGGCCTCTTATATCTTTTTGTGCCTGTGTTAGGCTCCTGCACACACATATGCGCATTCTTCCATACACACATATGTACATAATTAAAAATAAATAGTGGAATACCTGAAACTGAGTAATTTATACAGAAAAGGTCTTTATTTTGCTTGGTGTTATGGAGGCTCCAAGGTCCAAGGAGGGTAATGTCAGCATCTTGTTGGCTCTTTGGGAGTAATTGCTTTGCTTGATAAAATGATGAAAGATCAAAAGGTCAGACACATGATTGTGAAACGGGAACAGATAAAAGGTCTGGATGAATAGCTTGCTATTGTGATAACTAATTCACTCTCATGGAAATTACATCAATCAAGTTTCAAGGGTAATGTTACCATGACCTAAAATGCTTCCTATTAGGCCTTAGTTCCTAACACTGCCACATTGAAGGTCAGGCTTCCAACCCATGAACTTTCCTAGGTCACACTCAAATCATGTTAATGGGCACTTACTTGTTTTGATATCTCAGCTGTGAATAATGCTGGCATAATCATATGAGTGCAGACCTATCCTTTATTATTCCCTCCATTTCCTTTGGACAGGTACCCAAGAGTTCTGGATGATGAATTATTCAACTTTTAATTTGTTGTGTAACTTCTATAACATTTTTCATAGTAACTGAAACCACTTACATTCCCAATGAAAGCACAGAAAGGCTCCTTTTCCTCCATATATTTTCTAAGGTTTAAATTCTTCAACAAGCCAGGTGTTGGTGGCGCATGTCTTTAAGCCCAGCACTTGGGAGGCAGAGGCATCTTTGTGAGTTCAAGGCCAGCCTGGTCTCCAAAGCAAGTTCCAGGAAAGGCGCAAAGCTACACAGAGAAACCTTGTCTCAGAAAAAAAAAAAAAAAAAAAAAAAAAAAAAACAAAACAAAACAAAAACAAAAACAAACAAAAAAACCCTTCAACAAATGGTATAGAAAATGTGTGCACGCACATGCAGATGAATGAAATTAGGTTTTTTACTTACAATGTTTGCAAAAATCAACTCAAAAGTGCATCAAAAGCTTAAATAAAGCCAGCAGTTTGAAAGTAACAGAGGAAAACAAAGAAAGCCCATGATATTGGTCTGGCATTGGTCATGTGGATATGACTCCAAATGTAAGTTAACAAAAATGAAAATAGGCCAAAAGTCCACACATGGAAAAGACAATCTACTGAAAACCATTCATTGCTTGCCAAGAATAACTAGGATATGGCTTTAGCACCCCAAATACAGCAGAAAAATCTCAAAAGATCAATCAAGAACACCAAGAACTGATTACCAAACAAGCAAAGGACTGAATGAATTTTCTCAAAAGATCACGTAAAAACTGGCCAACAAATATATGAAAAAGTTTTGGCAGTAATCATTGGAGAAATAGAAATTAAAGCCATAGAGAGAAATCATCTCTAATCTAGTAGGGTGGCTGTTATCAGAAAGAGAGAAGATAGTGTGATGTGGTGAAGGAAGGAAACACTTGAACGCTGTTGGTGGGAACAGAGATTAGAATTTCTTAAAGAGAAGAAAGCAGGAGAATTAGCATATGATCCTTAAGCTCCACTCCTGAGTGTACATCCAAGGCAAAATGTTACTCACTGAGGCAATCAGTTTTGTGTGCCTATTGGAATGTTTCTCATATTGAGAGCTTGACCTTGTGCGGGTAACTGTCACTACTATGAGAAGTCCATGAGTACGGCATTCATGTCATGTCCAAAAGATAGTGTTTCAATAACAATTAAAAGCCACATCAACCTCTTCCTCCATAAGTTTGTAAAAACTGTCAATATCTATCTACCATCTATCTATCATCTGTACCTACACTTAAAAGCCTGCAGAGTTAGGAGGAAAGATATAATAACCAAGAGGCACCGTGTAGTCCTACTCAAGGAGCTCTTCATGGAGGCTGGTCCAGGAAAGAATGTTCTGCAGAGGGGAAGCAACACACATAAGACCATTTCTTGGTTGGGAAAGCAAAGCACGTAGTGTCTTCAGACAGATATGAAGAACGTTTGTGGCCAGCACTGGAGGTGTTGGGAAGGAGTAGCCAAGGGAAGAAAGAAAGGTTGGAGCAAGGCATGTTAGCATGTGAGTAGACACACACAAGCCCGGTGTACTGGGAAAGGTTAGAGTACAACCACACCAATGGTCCTCAGCTTCTCAGAATTTGTTTTCTAAATAATTACAGGCTGGTATTGATGATGAGCTGCAGAAAAAAAAAATGTTTGTAAACCCTCACACACACACACACACACACACACACACCCCTCCCCACCCCCTCACCCCATGCCCCCCTCCCCCCCCACCCCAGCACTACTAAGGGAGTGAGAAGACCCATTTTATTTCCCCTCATTTAGTTAAGAAACAGATTTTGTACATTGAAGTAGTCAGACATTGCAAAAATACTCATCTAAGAACAAGGTTTTAAATTATTAAGATGAGAAGGATAAATGGTCCATTAGTAATAATAATTGAACCTTGCTCGTTTTAGCTAATAGCAGAGTCTCATATTTAGAAATAACTGAATAAGTAGAAGCAAAATGTAGAGGCAATTGAAATTGAGATCAAAGCCTAACCCAAAGGCACTTTCCTGTCCAGAATTAAGTGTTTTAAAACTTAGATGTGTATTTTAATTTATTAGATCAATGTGAAGATTCAATTACATTAATTTAATCTTTTAATTGATCTATTCAACATTAGAAGGATGCCTGACACATGACAGGAGTTGTGTATGAGTTTCCTGTGATGGTGATGATGATGATGATGATGATGATGATGATGGTGGTGGTGGTGGTGGTGGTGGTGGTGATTCTCCTTTCTTGACTCCTTCTCAGTGTACACCTTAAAGGTTTATTATTCAAGATGACAAGGCACAAAGACATAGAAATAAAAATAGCAGAGATTTGAAAGCAAACAACAGCAGCAGCCAACCTGATGAACAATTCAGGATCCTGTGGATTTTAGAGATGCTCTTCACTGTTAACAGGCAGCATCCCAATACGTTCACATTTTCCCCCAACACATTGTGCTGACCACTTACAAGTCAACTCAACACCAATTAGAGTCATTTGCAAAGAGGGAGCCTCAGTTGAGAAAATGACTCCATCACATTGGGATGGGGTCTTTTCTTTCTTGATGGTTGATGTGGGAGGGCCCAGCTCTCTATGGGGGGTCCCATCCCTGGGCTGGAGGTCCGGTGTGCTGTAATGAAGCAGCCTGAGAAAGTCATGAAGAGCAAGTCAGTAAACAAGCAGCATTCTTCCATGCTCTCCGTTTTAGTTCTTGCCTCCAGGTCGGTCGCTGTCTTGAATTCCTTTCTTGGCTTCCCTTCATGATATACAGTAATTAGAATGTGTAAGACAAATAAATCCTCCCCCCCCAAAATTTCTTTTAGCCATGGTGCTTTGTCACAGCAATAGGAACTTTAATTAATAAATCAGAATATGCACGGTATCTTCAGAGCTCCTCAGGAAAGTACTTCTCTCACCCAAGAGGAAAACTACAGCCTCTTTCATTGGTGTTGACGAGTCAGGGGCAGGGATGAGTGTTGATGATGGAATGCACAAATATGAGCAGTTGGTGAGCACATGGCAGCCTGGGGAAGGGTCTGAAGTGACCATCCACAGTAGGGTAGAACTCCTTAGAGGAGTGTGCACACTGTGCACAATAACAACATCTGTTGTGAGATATTTTGTTTGTGTTCTGACAAATAAAGCTTGCCTGGAGATCAGAGGGCAGAGCTAGCCACTAGTTAACCATAGAGGTCTGGAGGTCTGGAGGTCTGTACAGAGAAGAGACAGGAAGTGACAAGGCTGGGCTGAGAGAGGAAGTGATAAATCAGGGCAGAGACAGGATTGTGGCCCCTTCTGGCCAGAGGATTCTGAGAGGTAGGAAGTGACTGTGGCTGCTCCTCTGCTTCTCTGATCTTTCAGCTTTTATGCCAGTATCTGACTTGGGTTTTTATTGATAAGACTAATTAGGATCGTGCTTCAAACATATGAATCAAAGCCACTTTGAATGCTAAGAGCATTCTTTGTGCTTCAGCCCTTTAATGTTGTGGTAACCCCAAACCATCAAATTATTCATTGCTACTTCATAAGTGTAACTTTGCTATTGTTATGAATCATAATGTGAACATCTGATATGCAGGATGTCAGATATGTGACTCCTGTGAAAGGGTCATTTGACTTCCAAAGTGGCCATGACCCACAGGTAGAGAATGACTGGCATGAAGAAAGAATCACTCTTTGTTCCCAGCACTGTGAGGAAAACCCCAAGAAAACAATTGAAAAGAGAAAAGAGATATTTTGGCTCATTGTTTCTGAGATTTTAGTCCATGGTGTCAGACCCATGAGTTTGAGAAGGACACCATGAGGTTGGAGTGGTTTCTCCACCTCATGGAGGATAAGAAAGAGAGAGGAGGTATGAAGAGTCAAGGACAAGGTACAACCAAAGGCATGCCCTGCAGTGGTTTTTCTTCTATTAGATCCCACCTCCTAAAGGTTCTGGAACCTTCCAAAATAGTGGCACCAATGAGGACCTAGGCTTTGACATATGAGTCTAGAGGGGACACTTCTTATTCCAACCATCACAACAGACATTATAGCAATTGGCAAAAGAAAATATGGCTATAAAGAACCTGGCAGTTGAGGCTCATACATATTGGCAAAATTGGAGCAACCTAGGGCAGAACAAATCTAGACATATCTCAGAGCTACAACAGGCTGAATGTAGAAATTATATAGCTGTTGTTGCTTATTACATTTATGTATTTTAGCTATGTACTCTTGAACAGAATAATGGCATACCCAAAAAATGTGCTTAAATGGTCAATTATAGGCATAATTGGGGGATATGGTGGTAAGAATCTAAAACAATTTGTGGAATATTCTGTGGTGATATTTTAATTGTGATGAAATGTGATTTTATTTGTATGTTAATAAAGAAAGTTTGCCTAGAGATCAGAGGTCACAAAGCCAGGTCACACAGCAAGCCATAAGCAGAGTTAGGCAGTGGTAGCCCATGCCCTTAATCCAATCACATGGCAGGCAGAGTCTCTGTGAGGTCAAGGATACAGCAAAGCGTGGTGACACCAGCCTTTAATCCCAGTCCCAACCATAGAGACCAGGAGGTCTGTGTAGACAGGCAGTGATGAGGAAGTCATGTGGTTGGGCTTAGAGCCAATGAGAAGGCAGAACAGGAAAGCAATAAAAGCATAGGTCAGACAGGAAAAAAGAAAACGTTTGGTGTGGAAGCTACTGCTGGTGGTAAGCTAAAGCTAGTCATGGCTATTGCTCTGATCTTTTAGGCTATTACCTCTGTATTTGGCTCTGTGTTTATTTGCTAAGACTGTTTAGAAATTTGCCTACAATATTCATTCATAGACATTGAAATATCCCAGTAAAAACAAAATTAACATGATTTGGATGATTTCTGAACAATGCTATGTGAGTTATAACTATTTCAATTTATTTAATTGAGACATTAAAGAATTTACAAAACTGTAGCACATGTGCATATATTATGCAATATTCAAATTAGGATAAGTGTACTATGTCCTCAAGCATTTATTATTTCATTGTCATTAAAAAATTCAAAGCCCTTACTTGTAGTTGTGTTTTGAGAGGTATGCTTAATACCATTCCATAGTCTCTACAACATATCTTATTTTCACTCTGTGACCAGTCAAGCGAAACAACTCCTCCCTCACTCCTATTCTGCCTAGTCTCTGATTATCACCATTTTATGTTCCTCTTCTTTGAAATCAATTTACTAGGTACACTTCTGAGTGGTGCTATACAATGTTTTGTCTTTCTGCATCTGCCTCATTTCATTTAACATAGTTCCTGAACAAGCTCTAGGTGTTGTGTCTGAGTGAGAGAGACGGCATGGTATGTAGGCACACTTTTCTGTCCCACCCAACAGCTCCCAAGTAACCACACAGAGACTTCTTATTTATGAAAACTTGGCCAACAGCTGAGTTTTGATTCTACTAGTTTTTATAACTTAAATTAATCCATATCTTTTAATGTACATTCTTTTACATGGCTCAGTTACCTTTGTTCTGTAAAGCCCATGTTACTTGCTCTGAATCCCTGGCATCTCCTCACACCTCTGCCCTTCTTCTTCCCACTCTACCCTTCTTCCCAGAGTCCTGTCTGCCCCCAAAATCCTGCCTAGCTATTGGCTGTTCAGATTTTTATTAAACCAATCCAAGTTACAAATCTTCACAGTTCACAAAAAGATTATTCTACAACAATGGTGGGCAAAAATGCCTGCTATGGAGTCTGACTATCTTTCAATTATAGGGACTCACATAGTAGAACAAAAGAATGGACTGTTCCAAGTTGTCCTATGAATTCCCCACATGTGCAATGAGAGGAATCCCTCATTAGGAGGCTATCATGGGAGACAGGATCCATCATCAAAGGATGAAGGCTGAAGATAAATAAATAATCTTTCTACTTGTATCCATAGCTGTTAGCCCTGTCCTGAGAATTAGGAAATGTAGTTTCCCAGTTACATTTTTTACTATTGACATATAGACAGTAGAGAACACTTTGTGATCATCCACAGTGACTACCCTAGAAACTACAGTCCCTCAGCCTGTAATTTAGCAATCTGTTCTTAGCAATCTCCCTTTCCCTTATTCTGACCATCTTCCCACAACCAGCTTTCTAATTTACCATCAGCCCTGTTAGCTTCTTCACAGCTTGCCAATAATTCTATGCCAGTTTCAGCTGTTCCAAACAAACATCAGTATAAAAGACACTCTCATTTTCTCTCTTAAAATTTTAAGTGGCATATATTAATTTGACGAACAATAATGTGTTCTTTTCCAGTTGTTTTTGAAACCTTTTGCTGTCTGAATCACCATCATTTCTCCCATCCAAGCCTAACATACAACCATAATTTTCTAAGACAAGACAAGAGCTACCTACTTCTGCTTATGTCCATGCTGGCCCTTTAAAGGATCATCTTCTTGACAATAGTGGGAGAGAGATCCTAAAAAAAGAAAACAATCATTTCATCCCCTTTAACCCTTTGCTTTCTGTTCTCCACCTTCACTTCTTTAAAATGTTCAGGTCAATCATCCTGCCTGTGGCCACAGACGGGGATCTTATTCCCATTTATTCAACAGCTATTGCTTGAAAGTCACTTTCATCAGAGCTATCTCAACTCTAACGAAGCATGGAAGTTTGTACAGTGTCTAAATTCTCTCAGAAAGCCAGGACCTGTCAAGATAAACTCCTTTTCTTTTCTTAGGGAGCCTTTAGGTATTGGGTGTAATTGCACACAGGTGGCTGTCATTTCATGGCTATCTGTCACCCTCACTGGCTTGTAAGCTCCAGGTGACTGGGAACTGCATACATCTTTTCCTTGCTCTTTCCTAGCATGGTGCCTGGAAATTAATAAGTATTCTATTACTACTTCTTAAATAAAATATGCATGAGATAATTCACAGAACGTAACTTAGATTTAGAGAGCTATTATTACTCACACATTCCTAAAGTTAAATATTTATAGTGTAATTCCACCTTGTTCAACTTTGTGGTTTATCAATACGTTTGCAGAAGTAAATTCTGCCTGTCATTTGTGTCCTCGTTCATGCTTTCTTTACCACAGATTCTTTTTCGCTGTCCTTTTTAGGAAATCAATGCTTTAATATACTGTGTCGCAATTCCATTGAATTGCTCAATTTAAAGTTAACCATCTTCCATCTTTATAAATATTCCCAGGCTGACCTCCACTAAAGGGAAGAAAGTGCCTCTCAGAGGGAAAGAAAAATGCCAGCCTTCCTGCTGAAGATCTTTAATGCAGGCTTGATCTATAGACATACTCCGACTCCTCCCAAATTTCACTTAGTCATAAGTTCTGAGCTCAAGTTGCAATTATGAAAGCTGACAAATATTTAATACTGAGGAAGAAAAAAATGGTTGCTTCCAAATAACACATTGTTCTTTTTTAAAATGTTGATTTAAAAACTCAAATTCATCTCAGTTCAATGATCAGCACTTGATCCTTCTATCTACTGGTGTTTAGGAAGGTGGGACCGGTGGACACTATCTTAACAAAGTGTCTGAAAATGCATCCACTGTAGCCCTACTAAAATATGTATGATGAAGGAACCAAATTCAATGCGTTCATTTTTAAATAACTTGAAAGAATTCATGTTTAATTAAAAGTAATATATAAATCATGCTGTTTGCTAGCAGTATTGATTGTGTCGTTCTCAGTCGGCCAAACTTAATATAAAATTAATTGTTAATTTTCAGGCCAGTAGTCTGCTCTACACCCAGACACATGCTGATTGTTTAGACATGATTCAGTGAGATATTAAACTTTAGAACTGAAAACTCTCTTAAAGTCATTCCCTCTTGACATACCTTTCCATGTAGAGATTTGCTCCTTGTATACTCTGAAAACATATTTTATAACTCTCCAGACATGTCTATGTCTCAAATCTATTTTGCATTCCTCTGCTTGGTTTGTGTTTCAGTAAAGGGCACTTCGAATTAAGAACAGTGTGACCTTGTAAGGTGGCAGAGAATGACTGACTTATCTTTTGCACCATCACATACACAATGATGGACTCATCTAAACTTTCCCCATTTTGGAGTACTTAAAGACCTCTGGGTTAGTCTGACCTTATATAAACAAATACAGCATTTCAGCAGCCTTTCATATGCCTGTTTCTGAACGAAACTTCAAGCTGAAACAGTCACCAACTCCAAATAAGTGATGATTAACTTACAAGGGAGTAATTGGGTTCATCATCAAGAAGGTCAGCATGACCTTGAGTGGCAAAGCCATATACCTTAGTTACATTGTGTGCACTTCATGTACTGTGGAGGTATCAGTGGTCTCATTATTTGGAGACTGGTCTGAAAAGCCTTGACCAGTAAATGTTTCTAGATTCCCAACTTTATTAAATAGTTTTTGTTTTGTTTTTTTTAAATTCCTGTGTCTTTGCAGCAGTGGTAAGCACACTGACTCATGAAATCAAAATCATTTTCTTTCTTTCAGGTAAATGAAATGCTTATTTCCCAGTGTGTTCATTCTTTAAGTGAAAGTATGAGACCCTCATCTGTTCCTGTGTTGACAGCATCTTTCAAAGCATTCCATCTTGCTCCATTATGACAGTATGGGTCATCACTCCAGCCAAGAACATTCCAAGCTCTGCTTCCATCAGCTCCATGGGATAACTTCCTTTCACCTGCGAGCTTCCTTGGCCAAATCTCTGGATGCTCAATCCTTTTCTTGTTTTCTCTATATCACATTACCACAGGGATAAACCTCATACTTGGAGACATCGCCAGAGCTGTCTGCAATCAGGATCTCTTGTGTTTCTTGGAAATACCACTTCAATCTCCCATTTATCTTTCATTTAGAAAATCAAGGTGGAATGTAAGTGAGACTGTCATGACTCAATCTACCCTTTTCAACAAAACAATTGGTGAGATTTTTAAAACTGTGTTAGCAGCAAATTACTTGTAACCCATTCAGAAAGTAGACTGTGATATTGATTGAACAGAATTGACCCTGACAAGTTGAATCCTGTAAAATCTACTGCAATTGGGGCTAAATTCATTCATTTGTTTATTCATACACTCAATAGCTGTTCATTGCCTTGTCTAGACATTGCAGAGGGGATTCAGAGTACAAAGACATATAGATTCACAGTTTTAATTATCTACTGAATATCTTCTAGTGAATATTACTGCTGTTCTTTTCTACATTATGTTTTAACATCCTATTAGCCACCTTGTCAAACACATCCTACTCAGTGTTTTAGTTATGATTACCACAATACTTTCAGTTCTCTAAGCTAGAAATTTAGGACCTAACTTTAACTTTAAAATAACTTTTAAGTTTGTTATTTCTTGTACACATAGATATACTTTTATAAAATAGTGCATATGTTGTTCTTAGTTAGCTTCTCATGCCTATGATGAAACACCTCAGAAAACAACGTAAGAATAGAGATTGACTTAGCCACTCAGGTCCAGGAGTTTTGGTTCAAGGCTAGCTGGCTCCATTGTACTGGGTCTGAGGCAGGAAAGGATACGTAGAAGAAAAGGGCCAAAGGAAAAGATCTAATCTTCAAATCCATGTCCCAAGTGACCTACTTCCTCTAAGCAGGCCCAATTTCCTGAATTAAACTATGAACTTTCCCATGAATTAGTCCACTTATGAAGTTAGAACCTTCTTGATCTTGTCACCTCTCAAAAGCCAGTCAGCTGGCAGCTATGCTTTGACACACAAACATTTAATTCAACTTCCTCAAATGATAAAATGTGGGCCCTTCAATTTCTCATGAGCCAAGTTCACATCAGTTGCCCAATAGCATTAGTTCTTACCTACTCAACACTTTTGGGTCAAGTCTCACTATTTTTTGGAAACTTATTTGTTCCTAATATTTTGTTCATCCAAGTAATTCTGCTTACTAAACACTTTTGACAAAAATAGTTTCCCAATTGCATCCAATGTTGTTACCTTTAAATCTTACACTAGTATGAACGGTGTAACTCTCCTCCATTAAATATTTCCCTTTGCATTCTTCAATCTCCCATGGTGTTTCATTAGTGTTACTAGAAAAATATCTTTGAAAATCCTCACTACCAAAAATGCTTCTTTATAGACCACAAATCCATGTAGGGCAACACACACACACACACACACACACACACCATTCTCGTACAAATAACAAACATATTTTAATGCAGTATATTCAGTAACTATATTTATAGTTTGAGTGGGAAATGGACAAGAAGATATCATGGGCTTTGAGTTCCAGAAACCTACAATTGTCATTCTCAGAAGTGATTTGAGGTATTTACTCTGTCAGTATGTTACTTTGTTTTGTTTTGGTTTTTTTGCCAACATGCTAGAGAATGAACCCATGTCCTTGCACATATTGGAAAAGTGTTGAACCACTGAGCCATGGGGTAGACTTTGTACCTATTAGTATGAACTCTACTTTATTTTATAAGCAAAGGGAAACCACAGAGGAGAAAGGAAAAAAAATGGAACTAAGAAGTCCACTTAGGACCCATTGCAATAATCAAGGTGAGAGATGAAGAAGAAGAAGGAGAAGAAGAAGAAGGAGAAGAAGAAGAAGAAGAAGAAGAAGAAGAAGAAGAAGAAGAAGAAGAAGAGGAAGGAGGAGGAGGAGGAGGAGGAGAAGAAGATGAAGTTGAGATGATGGGTCAAGGGAATAGGGAGCATGGCAGTGAGAGAAGAGGTCTCATGGACATGAGAAATAAAGTTATCATATATGATTTAGGTTGAATGTGAGATAGACTATTACCATGGAAGGAAGGCTTCAGCTAGGAGGCAATAGAAATAACAGAATTGCCATTAATTCATATAGTGGTTTGAATAAGAATGGTCCCAATAGACTCGTGTGTGTAAACACTTAGTCACCCGGGAGTGGCACTATTTGAAAGGGTTAGAAGGATTAGGTGGTGTGCTTTTGTTGGAGGCAGTGTATCCCTGGGGGTGGCCTTTAAGGTTTCAAAAGCCCACACCAGGCTTTCTCTCTCAGCCTATGGATCAGGATGTAGTTCTCAGTGCCTGCCTGTATGGCACCATGCTCCCTGCCATGATAATGAGGGATTAAACTTCTGCAATCAAGCCCCTAATTAAATGCTTTCTTTTGTAATAGTTGTCTTGGTCATCCTGTCTCTTCATAGCAGTACAGCAGTGACTAGGACACCTCAGGTGAGAAAGATTTAGGAAGGTTTTATATGTCTATGAAATATTGATAAAGAGTTGACCTAAGCAAATTTGGGAGACACTGGGCCTGGGTGAATGAATTGGGCTTTATCAGAATATGGTATTTATATAAAGCTACAAAATTAGATGGATGGGCAAGGATAAATAAGTAACAGTACTTTATCAGAAACTTCTGGAGAATCCGAGCAGAAAGCAGTCAGGAAGAGAAGACTGGAGCACTCGGGAGGCAGAGCTAGATTGTTAAGACCAAGATTGGAAGAGCACAGGGACAAATAGCCAAACGAATGGAAGCCAAACAAATAGCCAAGCCAAATGAATTATGAAGCAAAGGCTGTGGAGCCCCCAGCTGGATCAGTCCCTCTGGATAAGTGAGACAATTGATTAGCTTGAACTGTTTGGGAGGCATCCAGGCTGTGGGACCTGGAACTGTCCTTAGTGCATGAGCTGGCTGTTTGGAACCTTGGGCTTACACAGGGACATTTTGCTCAGCCTGGAAGGAGGGGACTGGACCTGCCTGTACTGAATCCACCAGGTTTAAATGAATTCCCAGGGGAGTCTTGGCCCTGGAGGAGATGGGAATGGAGGGGAAGGGATGGGGGGAAGGTGGGGGTGGGGACAGGAGAGGGGAGGACAGGGGAACCCATGGCTGATGTGTAAAATTAAAACACAAATATAATTAAAAAAATAATAATAAATAAAATTTTTAAAAAAGGAAAAAAAATAAAGAGAAGATTGGAGACTGAAATCTGTTACAGCAGAATCCTGGTATGTACTGAGTGGAATTGGATAGCATAATTTGGAGAAGAAAAAAAAAAGGCCTATTGTAATGAGAAAATAATCAGAAAAAAAGAGTAGCTGGGCTATTTGAAGATCTAAGGAAATTTTTAAAGGAACCAAAAAACTTGACTACATTTTAGTGATGCACAGTTTTTTCTTACTGTTTCTGAAATATGTGATTTCTTGAAGTTAGTTGATAGAATGATTACCTAATTTATCCCAGAGTAAATTAACATACACTTTAAATAGTGTGGTCAAAATATCCTGAACATAATCTGACTGAAAAGCCAGAAACGTTTACAATGTCAATTTCCTAATCAATAAACTTTCCTATTACCACCTTTGACGTTAGAGAATTATGTGGAGATCCGAGGAAAAGTTCTAGAAATGTCCATAGGCATTCTAAAAGTAGGGCCAAAGTGGCTAAAGTGTATTCTTGTAAGTGACAAACAGCTTTTATAAACGTCTACCTCTCTGGGTGGTATGACAGTCACTCTTACAGATGTCCATATCCTGTTCTCAGAATCTGTGACTAGAGTCTTCCCTCATGAGGCGAAGGTGATAATGGGCTGGGGGAGTAGTCCAATCTGAGTTATCCAGATGAGCTCAGTATAATCACACGAGTTCTTTGAATCACAAAACTTCCCTGGCTATGATCACATAATACAACCGATGACTTTGACTTTGAAGGTGGAAGAAAGAGAACCTAGGGAACATGGGTGGTCTATAGATGCAGGGAAAGAGAAAGGACAGACTGATCTTCAGCTCCTCCAGGAAGTGATGCTGCCCTGCTTACACTTTGACTTAACTCTGTGAGACTGAGGTCAAACTTCTGACCCAATGAAGCTTCCCATAGTTAATTTGTGTGGTTTCCAACCTTAAAGTTTGTGGCCAGTTGTTACAGCAGCAATGGAAAAGCATGATGAATGGCAACATGATTCATTATGATTTTTAAAAAAAAAAAAAAAGATTATTTAATTAGCGTTAAGAAAGCAAAAATAACGAATACAGGTATTTTATGAGAAGCAGTTTCCATCCCTCATAGTCAACTACCACAGATGGGTCTAAAGGAACCTGGACACTTCTTACTGCAACAGGCTCGGGTCCTGCGAGAGTCCGTTATGGCAGATAAAGAAAGGAACTCTCAGAGAGATGGGGCCTGTTCTTAACACCCAAATAATCAGCACTACAATCACTTTTCTTTGCCCCCAGCACGTGACCCTCAAAGGCTTTCCAACCATCCTTCACCCACATCTGCTTATAAAATCCAAGTCGAACTAGGAACCAAATACTGATGACAGGACCCGGTTTCCTTCTGGCTGACCATGTTCCTTTCTGGCCTTCTGAAATTAGGAAGTAGGCAAATTTGCATATTACCACAGGAAAGCAACCAACTAATACAGGCTAATCACAGTGGCTTGTGAAGAGTCACAACAAAATAGGCTGGTCTCTGAGAGATAAAAGCCGGCACTTGATGTGTTTTAAAGATGCATGCCAGCCTCACTGGAATGTAATTATCAGAGCCCTCATCTTTCTCTCTTGCTCTTTAACTGTTTTTAAACTGGCGAGTGAAGGGAAAATGGGGGTCAGTTCCCTCACTGTCTTGGTGGGGGGCTTTGTAAGCCTCCTCGTATCTTCTGTTACAGATTGGAAATTGGTTTCCCATGATTTTTTTTTTTTTTTGCTGGTTTTGTAACCTTGCCAAAGGGAGCTAGAGGTTGGTGCTTCTCTCTGCTTGGATCCTCTGGTTCCACTTGCTCAGCTTCTCAGCCTAGCTTTCTTTCATTTCCCTCATCTTGATCTGGTAAATGCCGCGATGGCAGTACACAGCATTCTGAAGTTCAAACTCAGCTAGCCATGGCAGAACCTGCCTCGCTTTTGTAGCACAAAGCTCAGCCTGTTTCTATTAAATTATAACTGCTATATTCAGGAGATGTTTGAGGCATTGCAAGGTTCAGCCCAAGCGGAGTGCTATTCCTTGGCGGCCGTGATGTGTATTTCGTTACAGGAAAAATGAGCTCAGAGCTTGTTTATTTCCTGTGTTTGCACAGTAGGAAAAAGTTCAGTGAAGCAAGTAGCTGGGGTTGAAGCATTTGATGGAAAGGAAACTGGAATATTTGTTTGTTTGGGCTAGGAGGAAAGTTCAAAGATGAGGACTTTTGTTCTCTGAAGCCATAGTGAACAGCTCCGGTTTCATGTCAAACATCAGGGGTTCATGCAGGATGTAAACATTTCCTGCTGGCCAAGTCTGTTTCTATAATGGTAACCCCATCGAGCCTGCGCTACTTACACTGCAATTGTGCCAAGACTTCCTGTATTCAACAGGGGAGGTTAAAAGTCAGTCTGGTTTCGCAGCTGTTTGGGGTAAAAACAGGCTTTCCTAGCAGCCTCAGAAACTCACGGTTTCTCTCCTCAGCAAACATTTATCAGTGGCTTTCCTCGTATGGGAACACTGGAAGGCTGTCTTTGGAATGAGTTGGAAATTCGTCTCTGCGCATGTGCGGATTCTGCCGCAGGGGGCTGGAGGTAGGGGGGGGGGGGGGGGGGGGGCAGTGAGTGCTCAGGACATCGACTAGCAGAGGGCTACTGGTGAATGTAGGTCATTACCCGGTTTCACTTCATGATTTGTTCAAGACATGGTAAGGTGCTGAAAGTTTAAATGATGAATTCCCCTTCGACTTCCTGTAACTTTAAAAATGGCTTCTCTTCATTTTTGATTAATCTCAATTTGGCAAGGGTTCCTAACACTTCGGTTTGCATTTCCTCACCCCACCTCTCTCTCTCTCAGGTCTCCATGTCAACTAGTTATTGACTTATAAACAAACGTCTAGGTGCAAGGAGATGCAGAGACTGACTTCAAGCACTCCCGTGGTAAAAAGGAAAAGATCATTGTGAGATGTGGAGAAGCCCCTCTAATGGGTCTAATTATAGAATGGCTTTCCTACTGCATAGACTCTTGAACAGGGGGCTCCCTGACTTCCCCCACGGTTTCCCAATGTGCATTCTAACAGATAGTATGAGCTGTCTTTGATAAACCCAGTTTAGAGCAGGCGCTGTGATCTAGATCACAAAGTTGACATGGGGAATTATGTTCTTTCTTTTGATAAAGGTAGCCAGGAATGGCAGAACAGACGTAAGAGATTTTCAAAGTACTTGAAAGGGAGGACATCCCACGGGGCTTTCTGACTAATAAGGTGTGCTGTGCACATCTCTTCTCAGAGGAGAGATTTGAAGGGAGGATTGGGTACAGACATCACAAATATTTTGCAGAGACTATAAAATTCTAAAGACAGCCAAAGCTGTAATTTTTTAAAAACCATAATGGAAAATACCAACAAAAAAATGAGGAAAGCTTCATTTTTCTTTCTCAGCATAAATTGCCCACATGCTTAATTTTTTTTTTTTTTTGGAAGAATGTAAATGGAGAGTTTTAGGTGCAGGGGGCTCCTTGAACAAGCAAACTTGTGTGCGCTCTGATATAGCTTCCCATCTCCACCAAATGAGTGTCATATCCAGTCAGATGAAGGTGCTCAGGTTTTTAACCCGACAGGTTAAGATTAAAAACTCCCATCCACAACTATTCTTCAAATGGGCAGATGTTCAACATATGTTACTGTTACTGGTGGCGATGGCTCTTTTAGTCTACAATGTCTAGTTTTCTTGCTTATAAGATTTGGTAGAAAAAAACTGTTTATTTCCTTTGTGTAAGTGCAAGATGATGATGGTATGGTAGTCTCTGGCCACCTGTGGCTAGGCTAAATGCAATGCATTATGGAATGTGCCGTACATATGGAGTTTCAAATACCATACAAATATTAAAATGAGTTCATCTCACATCTTACCACAGTCCTTTGTGTTAGATGATTTCACATTAGAATTGAATTCAAAGTCAGTTCACAGCGCACATGATGCTCTATTGAAGAGCATCAATCCAGAGCCTAGTCTGGAATATAATGATAAGCAAACTGGTTCTAATTTATATTTATGAAGAAAACAAGATAGGAGTCAATGGACTGGACAGATTGGAGGAAACATAAGAAAGGAGATCAAGTGGTGAATCATAATGACTACTACAACACACACACATACCACACACATACACACTCATACACACACTATACACTGACACACATACATATAACACACACACACACACACACACACACACACACACACACACACACGAGAGAGAGAGAGAGAGAGAGAGAGAGAGAAGAAGAAGAAGAGGAGGAGGGGAAGGGAGGGGAGGGGAGGGGAAGGGAGGGGAAGGGAGAGGAGAGGAAAGGAGAGAGAGCATCCATGGGGCCTAGGAGGCTTGTCTTGCTGACTTGATTTGCAAACATCAACAACTTTTCACTATTGCTCACAAAACTCTTAAACCCCAGGTGGGCTGACTTGAATGAATAAAATGTTATTATTAAATATACCTTCAGCATTTATATTTACTAAATATTCATTCATTGTTCACTTTTTTTTTTTTTTTTTTTTTTTTTTTTTTTTTTTTGCTATTCTTCTCTGTTGGTATCTCCTATGCCCTGACATCAGCCAGAAGTCTGGGTCTGAAATGCCACAGTGAATTGATAGATATTCAGGCTGAAGTCTGTCCCAGTCTGAACCTTCAAAGTTCTATGGAAGAAATATGACAAAAATTGATTTCATAAACAAACCATTCTTTAGACGGTCAGGACAATGAAAAGATACGCACCATAGAAAATTTAATCTGCTCTACTCCCTTGGCTTTGGATGGATGAAAAAAAAAAAAACTATAGTTTTTAGTTTTATGGATCTCTTAGCCTTCACTAACACCAATGTTGAGGGAATTAAACAATTAATCTTTCTTTTAATTGTATAGGATTGTCATTCAGTGATGGAAACACAACTCATTCCATTCTTGCTCAATGAAAGTTATCTCCTGTGAAGGATTAGCTGCCATGTTCAACAATAACGAAGCCCTTGTTTTCCAATAAAGAGGTTAATTGGCTTCAGAGAAAATACATGTACAGAGCACACAGGCCTAATATTGGTTTTGCAAAGGCCCTGTGCGAGGGAAGTTAATGTTTCCTGTTTATTAGCTGTTTTACAACAATCTGCCCTTGACCAATAATTATGCTTACAGAGCTGATGCTAATATGTGTCAGCTCAACAGCTACTTAACGTGTCCTCTGCACCTGTGTGCAATTCAGTTTGTCATCATTCCTCTCACACACCATTTCCTGTCTTCCAGTGGGACTGCACAGTGGAAATTCCAATGTCAAATACAGGCTGACCAGCTGCCTAGGACCCCCCGCCCCCACCACTGCTTCTCTCTGCAACGGATAAATCATTGCAGAAAACCACACCCAATAAAAATGAAGAGTTGTGGAGTTTAGTCCCAACCAATATATCTACAACACAAGTCTTACACATAACGCTTAGAGATCACTTGGGAAGAGGAAATAGGAAGAGTGTAAGAGCCAGGAAAACAGAGAGTTTGCTGTGAGATTGCTCATGAAGTCTCACCAACATGACTGCTTAAACATGACATGAACAAGGATAACATCTAACGTGGAAGAGAGAAATCTTACTAGGCTTCAAAGAGAAAGAAACTATAGGCAACTAAGTACTCCTGAGAACAGGGGAAATAATCTTACCCAGGGAAGAGCACACCAAATGGTTATCCAATGCCAAATGGTCAGCTCTGAAAGCATATTTACAAGTAATACTATATGAACTGAACAGGGTATGTTCATGTTTTTCAGAATACACATACAAATACACACACACACACACACACACACACACACACACACACACACACACTTGATAACAGTTAAAGCAAAGGAGGCCTAAACTTGAAAGAGAGCAAGGCATGGGGTGTGGTATATGGGGGGTTTGGAAGGAAGAGGGAAATGATGTAATTATATGAAAATCTCGAGAAAAAATATTTAAGAATTTATAAAAAGCCAAATTCAGTTGCACATATCTGTAATCTTAGTATTCCCTAGTTTGGGACATGAGAATCACATGGAAACTCATATTATACACACACACACACACACACACACACACACACACACCACCCCGGAATTTTTTTTAAAGCTCCAATACCAAAAGCAAAGGAGGCTACTTTCTAATCTCAGGCATTAAAAGACATTTTCACAGATGCCCACCGGTTCTAATGACACAGCATCACTGGGAACTTTGTTAAAATGCAAATCTGACTCCATCAGGTCGAGGCAACTCTGTACCTCCACTGAGCTCCCTGGCAATCCTGGTGATACCACTTCACAGAGCAAACATCTACAAGTAGACAGTGCTCTTGTGGCCAGTCATGATTATTACTCAATGCTATTCAGTAAATAATAGTTCCTTCTTAGTCCTTTGAAAGGCCTGCAGCTTTATATCATGTAGCTTCAGACATAGAAAATGCTTGATAAATTTGTGATCAGTACACATCAGCTCACTGAGGTCTGTTTTGTCCCAAACTTGCCTGAAATCACATCTGCACTGAGTAGAAATTTGGGAGCAATGAGCTAAAGAGACAAGGCAGTGTTTCCAGGGGAGGGGTGGTTCTCAACCTGTGGGTCGCGGCCCCACGGGTTCCAGGCCCTTCCATGGGCTCCTATATCCTGTGTATCGGATACTTACACTACGGTTCATAGCGGTAACAACATTACAGTTAGGAAGTAGCAATGAAAATAATTTTATGGCCGGGGGGTCCTCACACGAGAGGAACTGCATTAAAGGGTTGCAGCCTTTGGAAGGTTGAGGACCATTATAGTGCGGGCGATTCCAACCATCAACCCCTGAACGCTGACGACTGCCACCTCAATTATTTCCAGTGCCCTTCCTGTCCCACCGAATTCCAGCTTGCTTGGCCCACCTGATTCTGAGTATACTCTCACTAGGTTTCACAGAGCTGTACGTGGCGGCGTGGGGAGGATGTTCTAATTGATGGAAGGAAGTTTTCCCTGTCAGGTGTCGTTGCTGTGATAAAACACTCTGATCAAAAGCAAGTTGGGAGGGGAAAGGATTTATTTGGTTTGCACTGACAAGACGTTTCATTCATGCCGAGGAAATTCAGGGCAGGAACTCAAGGCAGGAACCCATGCCAGCCAGCTTTCTGACTTGTCAGGCTCACACCTAGCACGCTCTCTTATTCAGCCCAGGACTACCTGTCTAGCCATGGTTTTGCCCATGGTGGGCTGGCTCTCGCAAATAAATCAGCAATTAAGACAATTGACCACAGACATGAGTGCCCCTAGGCCAATATGATCCAGGCAAATTCCTCAGTTGAGATTCTCTCTTCCTAGGTGACTCTAGACTAAGTTCAAACTAAAAAGTAACCAACAAAACCATATTGCTAAATTTTAGAATAAAAATGACCATTAAGCTTTCAGAGCAAACAGTAACAACAAAATAATGCCCTAAGTGGGACACATTAAGTTCATTGGTGACAAAAAAAAAAAAGAAAAGAAAAGAAAAATGATCTCCGAGACTTTTCTTTCACATAGAAAAGAGTCCTCCCCTTTTTTAATGTACTTTTTTTTATTTTTTATTTTATGGTTTTGGGAAAAACACTGTTTTTTTTGTTGTTGTTGTTGTTGTTGTTGTTTTTTAAATGATGGCCAGGGTAAAGAAACTACGCAAAAATAGACTAAAGGACAATCACCAGGCTGATTTTATTTCTCTCCAACAGTTTTTGGTAACAGCTCTAAACTAGCAACTTTTCAATTAAATCCAATCTGTCACGGTAGGAAAAACAGTGTGGCGGACGCCGAGCCTGGAGAAGAGCCCTGGCAGGGAGTGGCCACTTTAGTATTTGAATCTGAACGTGTGTTTTGTTTGTTCAAAGCGTTGCAGCAACACGTCTTTTCGTTCCTTTGTAGACATTTATGCCATTAACATCCACAGTTTCCACAGTCCGGCCTGGAGAGCTCAGTAGAGGATCTCTTCCTGCATTTCTGGGCAATCTTGGTGACAGAGAAACAAAATCCTGTCTTTCTCCTGTCTGCTGTTAAGAGAATTTTCGTCCTTGAAACACTGTATCCAAATCATCTCGGAGCCCAGTTCATGGTCAGCACTTGAAGGCAACAGCTTGAGAGCGCAGGAGCCTCTTAAACCATCCCACGGCAAATCTATTGGGATATAAAAAGACAAGAAATAATGCGTCCGTCTCTGCTTTAAGCTGTAACGACACAACACCCTCGTTGTGGTATGACATCACTTCTTTTCAAAGCTATTCTTAAGGCTGGGGAATTGTATATTCCAACATAGTCTACATTATTAACAAGGCTTGGTTTATAAAAGACACAGGTCCTAAATTAATGGCATCAATGTACCCCAGGACTAGACGTTAGCTGTGTGGAGTTAGAAACATTTTTTTTTAATTAAAAATATTTATTTATTTGTATGTCCATGTCTATGTGTTACCCACACGGATGTGTAAACTGTGCCCCCACATGCAGAGGTCAGATGGCAACTTGTGGAAACTGTTTCTTTCTTTCTACTCTGTGGATTCTGGGGACTGAACTCAAGATGGGTTTGGCAGTAAGTGCCTTTACCCACAGAGCCATCTCGCTGGCCCCAAGAAACATATTTCTTCGTATTGGTGCCTTAACCAGGTGTTTTCTCAGGTCAGCCCATTCTGGCCATTAGGATTGGCTGTATCACTAGCTCAGTACAGGAAGTGCCAACATCCAGGTTAAAGGAACACCAATAACCTCACGCTCTTCCCAGCCCCTTCTCATTTCTTTCTCTCACTTTGCCTTACATTGGAGTTTGAGAGAGCCGAACAGGGTTGAGAAATAAGTCGTGCACCTCTCGAAGCTGGCAGGCAGACTGTCACTTCCTTTCTTTGTCCTCTGTTCAGTGTGACTTGATCAGACTTAGCAGTGAAGGGGGCTTACCAATGTGAATATTCTATGAGGACAGCTGTCTCGAATTCTCTAAACTGGTGGATGTTCCAGATTTAATTCAGAAACAAAGCAGAGACATATTTAATTTCCCTGTATGGTCTTTTGGCTTCTGGAATTTTTTTTCCAGAAGTCAATCAACTTTTATCATTCATATTCTCAATGTAGAGGAGAATGCATGCTTGTTTAAGTTGCAGGGTTTTTTTTTGTTGTTGTTGTTGTTTTTTTTTTTTTTTTTTTTAGATTCTCCAAGTATTCCTTCAGTTAACTGCAAATTTTCTAAGTAAACTGATGATGGCTGATGCGTGAGGCTGAACTCTGCTCCGTGGGGACACGGTGTGACTTATGCAGAATGCACATGAAAAGCACAGGAAAGAAAGCCATAACACTACATCAGTGCTGCTGAGTGTTGCCAGAGAGCAAACTGGTCACCTCACAGGTTCTGAAGCACTCTCCTCCCAACACTCACAGGGAGGAAACTGAGTGCCTTTGGAGCACACTTCCGAAGGCGCCATAAGGCCTCTTCCAAAAAACGAGCATAACAGTGGGTGATGCTAAATGCTACTGAGGAACTTGCAATATTTTGCACATATGGACTGACTGTGTGACAGCATATATAAATATTTCATTCGATAAACATAGTTAGTTATCAGTTCATAATGAACAGACCGAGAGAGACACAGGATCAGTTCCAAGAACACTGTGTAACAGGACATACAGCTGAGATGTAGCTTCCTCATACTTGGCGAGCTTTGAGCTCAGCAAACACCACTTTTTCTTTATTCATTAATTAAGATTAAGATATTTTAGCATCACGAAATTGAGAATGTTACATTGTCATGTTCAAGGATCAATGCCAAATGAGAAGTTGGAAAATGGAGTGTAAACGCCACCAACTTCACAAGTTGCCACCAACTTCACAAGTTACCTCATGCTATTTAGATTCTGTCGACAGTTCAATATCTAATTTCCCTGTAATTAAATGCCCAATACATTTCTTTTGCATTAGAGGGGAGCTTAACCAATGAGAAAAAAGAATAGACAACAGAAAGCACAATGACATTTAAAAAAAAAATCACAAAACTTCTTATCATACAACTCTGAAGTCAACTGTCTTCAGTTTCAAGGCAAAAATGAAAAAAAATTAGAAAGGTTTAGAACTGAAGAAAACAACAGACCTTTACAATAATTTTATATGGTTCCTGTTTTGGAGGGAATTTGCAATCTGGGACATCTCCAGTAGATGTGGTGCCCTAAGATGAGAGAGAAGTCTCCATTGTCAGAAGAGAACAAGAAGTCCCGCCTTGCACAAAGCTGCTCCTTCCACGTCTTTATTATTCTGCTCTGACCTGTACTAGACCTTTTAGTTCTGTCGGAAACAAGAGTGGAGAGACAGAGCATCCAGTGCCATGCAGCTAAATTTTCCAGTTCACGATATTTGAATTCGGATCTTGGTTCAGTCTCATTCCTTTCATTTTGGAAATACGAGTAATTAGATATTTCTAAAAATAATTTAAGAACTAGACACAGAGTGCGTATGATACCCCCAAATCTAAGAAGTTAGAAAAAGCATGTGTTTCATTAACTCTGTGTCTTCAGGTTAGTTATGCATACTCAGAATGTATTCAGTCAATGAACAAGTGAAAGAATTAATGACATCACAAAAGTGTCCAACAATGAATCAATGCCAGTAATTATCATCGCCACTAAAAAATAAATGAAGAAGGATCGTCCAAATGTTTCCTTGAGGGTGCTCAACCTGGTACGAATACTTTATTTCCCCTTGGATTGCAACTCATTCATTGAGTTTGTTCTTTCAGCCTCTGTAGTATTTGAAAACATGACCCAGAAAATTAGAAAATCAAAATGCACACAGAATCATTCAAAAATGTATATCAGCTCAAGACTGTCTAAATGAGAAAATCTAATTGGACACCTATCCAAACAGAGTTAGTATACCTTATTTGCAATACCTCTTCCCACCAAAGCAGAAATGCTCCCCTGGGAAAAGGTGGTTTAATTAAATTTACTAAGAAGTGAGGGTCATGTGGCCGTGTACCTGGGTATTCTTTTAAAAATATTTTTTTAATTGAAGTGCACAAAGTTTCTCCCTGCTCTGTACCATTTCAACAAGCCAGTTAACCAGACTTTGGGAGTCTTCAATAGTAATTTTGCTGAGATGTCCTTAAGACCAGAGGACACAGAGAGGTCAGCTGTGGCCTGTGGAAGGGGTGAAAGAAATCGTCCCTTGTGTCCCAAAGAGACTGAGTTTCTGGTTCCCAGAGTTGAGATGCAACAAGTTGAGCAGTCCAGAACAATAGCTCTATGAAGTCTTCAGCTCATGTAATTTGCTAGCAAATAAAACACAGAGAGGACCTAGGATGGAACAATATTTATTTTTAAGTCTTCTGGCCTGGAAAGGGGAAATAACTCAGATCTCCTCTTCAGTATTCCTTACTGATTCCATTTTCAAAATAAAATGTGTAACAAGGCAAGATGAGATACAATAAAACACAATTTCATGGACACTTCTAGAAAAAGCTTCCAAAAGTATTGGTGCTTTCCTATCACAGAAAAATAGTTGTGCATTATTGAAGAAAAGAAAAGGAGAACGAATTTTTTAAAAAGAGACAGAGAAAGGTGTGAAAAGAATATGAAGCAATGGACGAAAGCCACCTCAGACCCTTGGCCATGGACAGAGAGTTTGTCTTAGTCTGCTTTCTATGGCTATGACCAAAAGCAACTCTGTGAGGACAGGGTTTATTTGGTCATACACTCTCACAATATTGGCCTCAACCAAAGGAAGTCAGGTAGAAAATCAAGGCAGGAACCTGGAGGCAGGAGTTGAGGCAGAGGCCTTAGAGATGTGCTATTTGCAGGCTTGATCTCCACAGCTTGTGCTACCTGCTTAATTATAAAACTCAGGACCACCTGCCCAGAAGTAGCACCACCCACAATGGGTTGAACCCCCACATTCCCACCATTAATCAAAACAATACTCCACAGACTTGCCAAGAAGCTGCTGATCTTCTGGGGACATTTAGTCAACTGAGGTTCCTACTTCCCACATGACTTGAGTCATGTTGACAAGTCCGCTCAGAGCTGATCTTGTTTATGTTTTTGTCATCTTAAAAGGAGCAACTTAATTGAGGCAAATTCACCTGATGTAAAATGTGTGCTGTAATGTGTAAGGTTAAATGGATTCTGACAAACATACCCAGTCAAATTCACTTAAAGTAAAATGTGTGCTGTAAAGTGTAAGGTTCCACGGATTCTGACAAACATACTCAGTCAACTAAACACTACCAAGGCTCAAGATTCCTTTCTGTTCCTAGGAACATGACCGTCACTCTTGATCTCAGATAGTCAGTCACCAGAATACTTTCTATCAACATAAATCGGTTTCTCCTCTGTAGAAAGTCATACAAATGGAGTAACAAGGTGTACATTGTTTTATGCACACCTCTTTTACACACACAGCCTGGTTGTAATTGTCACCTTATATATTGTACCTCTCAGAGTTTTACTCCGTTTTCTCCCCAGTAAGAAGTCTACAGTAAGGATGGACCAGGAGTAGTTTTTCTGTTCACCATTTCACCTACTTTGGGGATCTAGTCTTTTATTATTATGAACACAGGTGCTATGGGCATTCATTCATAAGTCATGATGCGACACATTTTCATTTATCTTGAGCAAATACCTCCAAGTGAAAATGGTAGGCTGCACAATAAATGGACATCTAACTTCCTGTCAGGAGACTGCCCGATTTTGTTCTGAAGCAGCTGTGAAGATCTGTACTTTCAGGAGCTGTCATGATCTTGGTTGTTCCAGGTCCTTTAAACACTGACACTGGGTATTGCTCCCACTTTAGCCGTTATCTACCTGTGAATATTGTACTCTTGCTTCTGACTTGAAGTTCTATCTACCTGTGAATATTGTACTCTTGCTTCTGACTTGAAGTTCTCTGATGAGTGATGATACTGAACATGTTTTCAGATTCTGTAGCATCATTTGTATATTTTATTTTGCCAACTTTCTACTTGGATTATTTGAACATATTGGAAATTTTTACTGAGTTTTAACAATTCACAATATATTCTGGGTATGTTGTTTGTCAGAGATACATATTGCAAATAGTTTCCCTGATTTTGTAGCTTGCCTTTTAGTTTCTAAATGCCTTCCAATGGGTAGACAATTTCAATAAGGTAAATATAGGTAACAATGACCTATACATTTCAAAAGCTAGAAGAAAGCATTTTAAATGTTGTTACACAAAGAGATGATAAATGTTTGAGGACATAGATATGCTTCACATGATTTAAATATTGTATAGTGTATACATTACATGGTATATAAAACATTGCATGCTACTCCATTAATATGCAAAATTTCCTGTTTATATATCAGAAATTAATTTAATTTAAATTTTAAGTAATCAAGTCTTTTACTTTGAGAAGGCAATCATCTTTTGGATATACTTGAAGAATTACAATTTTTTGTAACTTAAGCATTTTTGCTTACTCAGTCACAGATTAATAAATATTTTATCCTATATTTCTTCAAAAGTATTGGGAAAAGTTCTAAGCAACATTTTAGCCTATTTATTAAGTTTTAGTGTATTTTTATTTTCATCTGTATTCAATCTATACATTGTAGTTCACTTTGATTTCTTATATGACTCATCTCTTATTTCGTGTTGTGGATTTAGGTCTCCAAACATTTGATTATTTTCTAGATGGAATTTTTTCAGATTTTTTTTATAGTCATAAATCATTGGACCATTTGGAAACAGTAAAATCTTTTGTGTTCCTACAGATGGACTGTCTTTGTGAATGCTATTTTAAAAGAAGCAGAGAAATTTCAAAATGTCTTTGCTTAACTTTCCGGCAGGTGAATCCATTTTAATCTAAAATATCAATTATAAAATAACAGGGCATGAAATTGACATTTCTTCAGGAACAGACACAATAAATCTAAGAATAAGGAATCAATCTAGAAATAGCACAGAACATGATGAATATTTGGAGATTTATCTCATCATACTTTCAAGAAATCAACAAAATGAACTTTGCCAACTCAATTTAACATTCAAATTTATGGTTGTTTTTGTAGGATAATTTCATTCTTGTGTCTTTCAGTGACAATTTTATTTTGCCAAGTAACTTGTCTGCCATATAACTCTTTCTTTTGTATTGTGAACATCTGACAGAAAAATCTAAAAACTGGTGTCCAACAGGAAGCTTTTCTGACTAGAGGTCATTGGTCAAATATATTCCCGTTATGTAATTAGCATGATGCTGGCCAGTTTCATATCTACTTGATACAAACTAGAGTTATCTGAAAGCAGGGAACCTCAACTGAAAAAAAAAATGCCTCCATAAGACCCATGGGGCATTTTCTTATTTAGTGATTGATGGGTGGTGTCATGGTGGTCCTGGGTTCTCTAAGAAAGCAGGCTGAGCAAGCCATGTGGAGCAAGCCAGTAAGCAGCACCCTCCATGACCTCTGCATCGGCTCCTGTCTCCAGGTTCCTGCCCTGTTTGAGTTCCTGTGCTGACTTCTTTCAGTGATAGACTACAGTGGGGAAGTGTAAGTCAAATAAACCCTTTCCTCTCCAGCTTGCTTTTGGGCATGGTGTTTCATCACAGCAGTGGAAGTCCTAACTAGGATACACACTAAGACTTTTTCCCTGACATGAAAAATTTTCAGATAATTTTCTATCATGAAACTGAAAAGGCTAACCTCTCATTCTCTGTGTCTCTGTGTCTGTCTCTGTCTGTCTGTGTCTGTGTCTATGTCTGTCTGTCTCTCTGTCTCTCTGTCTCTCTCTCTGTCTCTCTCTCTCTCTCTCTCTGTATGTTTGAGTGTGTGTGTGTGTGTGTGTGTGTGTGTGTGTGTGTGTGTGTGTACATATGTGTGCATGAATAAGAAGTGTGCACAAGGTCAACTTGAGGTGTTGTTTCTCAGGAGTCATCTGTCCATCCACCTTTGTTTTTCTGAGATGTCTCTCCCTGGGACTAGTAGCTTGCTAACCATGATAGGCTGACTGGCCAGTGAGCCTCGTACATGTCTCCACTCCCAACTTGCAAGTACAGGCCATGACATCTAGATATTTTTGGCATTTATTTTATTGAAAATTTCACACATATATACACATAATGTGTTTAGATAAAACCCACCCTTCTTCCCCACCCTCCACCTCTTCCCCTCCCCCAACTTCATGTTGTTCTGCCTTTTTTAAATCGACTGAGTTCATTTAATGCTGCTTGTACCTGTGTGGGTATAGGACCATCTAATGGAGTATGTATCACCTTCCAGGAGCCACGTTGCTGAAGAAAAGCAACTCTCCCTCACCTACCTCGAATTTATATGTAGGTTCTAGAGATCCAGCTTGCATCCTCATGCTTGCCAGACAAGCATAGAACTGATAGCTCTGTCTCCCAGTGATCTCCCTACCTATGGGTGCACCAAATGTCTCCTTACCTATCACTGTACTATCTCCCTACCTATAACTATCTCCCTGCCTATCAATGTACCCTACCTGCCACTGTACTATCTCCCTTGCTCCTCATCAAATTAACTTAAAAGCAATGCCACCCGGAGGCTCAAAGCACACCGGACTCTTCCTTGAAACACCAGTGGCCAAATGAAAGGATTTTAATGACTAGTCAGAAAGAAAGTGCTCTCTGGCCTCCAGAAGAAGGTCAGATTGTTGCTGGGAATGGGAGAGGGTCTTCCTACCACAGTGGCCACAGGAACGTTTACAGCCAGCAGACCTCAGTGACTTCTCAAGGACTCTGCCAAATCAGTGCATCAATCCAACCACAGGTGACCAACATAGATGGAGCAGACAGCAGAGAAGGACCTAACCTCCCCAAACCCTTGAGAGAGAGTGCCAGCAGACTTCGTGTCTTTTCACTGGAATTGTTCCTCTGAGTACTGACTGGTTGCTGCACAGTTGTCGGATCTGTTTAGAGTCAGCAACAGAAACTCCTGACTGTGAAGAAAACAAATGAGAGGATTTTTGTTTTATTCTAATTTCAAACTAACTTCTTCCAACCACATCTGGAGCAGACTATTTTTGACTTTCAATTCATAATTTATTTGAAAGTTCCTGATATCAAAGTTTTTAAACAGAAAAAAAAAAAAAGAATACATCCATGCCTTGCACAAAGTGGAGGTGTGGTCCCACAGAGCCAGCTTGCAATGCATTTCGGTTTTTTCCTCCTAGATTCCCAACACTGTCAGCGTATCACAATTATAAACAGTTGGTGGATTTCCTTGGGTTCTGTTCTGTTCTTTCATTCTTGCCTGCCTGTAACCAACCTGATTGTTATATAAAGTAATGCCTTCAAGCTAATGGCTTCGTTTTCAGTTGTCTCCTTTCCAGGCATGACTACCTGTGCTACATCCTCATAGCTCATTGATGATGAGAACACAGAATCACAAGGTTGTCCAACTGCTGTAGGCAGTGTAAAACACAGGAAGGCATCAGATCCTGGACTCACAACCCCTTACCACTAACGTAGCAAGATGTGATTAATTTGGTCTTCTAGTCTCAGTTGCTTATTCACGCATTTATTTACAGTAGGCACTCAATGCGTGTTTGTTATTGTTCAAAATACTCAAGAAACTAAATGCCATAAATGGAAAAAAAAAATAACCACAGTCCATTGCAAGGTCCACAATCTATTGAGGAAATATCTCAGTGGTAGGGGGCTTGCCTTGCATCCACAAAGCCCTGGGTTCAATACCCAGTAAAACACACACATAACATTTTTGTTTAGTGGGTTCAGTCTTTTCTGTGTGATAAAAAGTCTTCTATAGTTTAATGTTCCTGTCTAAATGTGTCTACTTGAGATGCACTCTGCTTTAGCTTAACCTTGCACCTGAAAAGAGAACAGGTATGGTTTAAAATTAGAGAATGATTGTATCTACCTGTGTGGATGGTTACTAGGGGAATGGTTTCTTATAAAATGTAATCAACTTTGTACTAAGAATTGATTCCACCGTGTGTGTGTGTGTGTGTGTGTGTGTGTGTGTGTGTGTGTGTGTGTGTGTTGTGTTTGTTACTAGGGATTGAGGTTGAGCCCAAAGTGTTACAGATGATATTATTCTGCTGTTAACTTACATTCCCTGGCTTTCAGGGTCATATGATGGTGCTATGTTTGAGCTCAAGAATATTGAAACTAGCAAATTCTTTGTCAAACTGCCTTCAGTTTGGCCTTTAGCAAAGGCTTTATATACATTACCTCCATGTGGGGTTTTTGAAGAATTGCCTGGAAAAATAATTCTGAAATATGAATAATATTTCTGGTTACTACCTCTAGGGAGTAAATGACTAAAGTCAGGAATGAAAATATGTTCCTTCTCATCTGAGTTCCCTCACCAGTGAGAAAATGAACATAGCTGATACTTGACTTCTCTAATGCAATTTGTGCCTCTGTCAAATGAGAATAATGCTGGATTCCACCTGTATTATAGGATTATTTTAATAATTATGCAATAGATTTGAAATATAAATGTTTGGTGCAATTGTAGGGTTCCCTTGTTATTGTTATATCTATTTAATGAAAACTTTTACTTACGTTTGCAATTCTTTGCTGTTTCATTCTCTTAACTTTTTGGAGTTTCCCTTATCACACCCCCAATTGTGAGTGTTTGTGACTCATCAAGCAAAATGGTAGAACATAATTTTTTTTAAATGAAAACACCATTGAGTGAATTGAGATTCAGTCATCTAGCAATCCTAGCTGCTTTCTGGGGAATAGCCTAACGTGCTCCTCTACTTAACAGCATTGTTCCTGGGGCCTCTAGAGCTCACTCCCTTAGTGAGCATGGTTGAGAGAAGCTGACACAGAGGAAGTCAATGGACATGGCGTGGTCGAGCCCTGACATAGGGAGGCAGTTCTCCTGCCAACAAGCCGTCTTCTCACATCCTCTAGAGAAGGCAGGCTGGTGGAAAATTGAGGGGAAAGAATGAGTCACTTTGGGAGGGCTGGACTTTTTAAACTGGCTCTGTTCCTTGGTGAGATGGCAAACAAGAGAGAAGGCATTCTGGAGGGCATGGTATTCTGTAATTAAGAAAAACCCGAATCAAGAGAGAAGAACCATTGTTCAGCCCCGGTTTGAATTACAGTACATCTTTAATTATTAGCCTTTCTTCCTATTTATTTTAATATTTTATTAATCCTGTTCCTCAAAATATCTCCTTTCATTTGTGATCACTGGACAAATAAAATGGGACAATTTGTTTCCTTTTGTGCTTCGTAGACAGTGTTCCCTTAACATTGTGGGTCAACATGACCTTAACTTTCCTTTTATTATGATTTATACAATGGCATTTTATAATTTCCTCATATTCCTTTGTGTTTACATAATTTTTAATAATCACTCACAGTAGTTCAGTGGACCTTAACTCCTGTTTGCACAAAATCAAATTAAGAATCCTTATTTTTTTTACATTTCTTAAGAACTGAAATTACCAAAAATAAATAAATAAATAAAGCAGGGCTAGAAAGTAAAGGAGTTAGTTTTTTGACTAGTGGCATCAGTGTGGACTCACTAGTGACTTCATCTGTGACTGTTATAATGTTGCTAGGGAATAAGATGGAATGTGTTCAGCTGAGGCTAAGGTACATGGAGATACATATGAAGTAGAGTAAGCCTTCAGGAATATTCTTCATTTGAGTTTACTTTAGTGGTTCTTGAGCTCAGTCCCCAGGGACCACCAGTAGCCTCACTTAAGAACCAAGCGTACACTCTCAGGTCCCACTCATACCTCTGGAATTGTCTTTGGACTGTGGTGTAGCCATGTCTACATTAACTGTTCACTGTGGATTTGATGTTTGGACACCAGTGTTCAGCTCATTGCTTCTCAAATGGGCTCTTACCAACAATCATCTAGAGAACTTCTAAATGGACCGGTTCAGAAGTTTAACTGGAAACCACTTTGATGAAGGTGTTTGGGAAAATATGGGCAGACACTGCTGTGTTTATTGGCAATTCAGGTGACCCTAGCAATCAGCTGAGACAGGTTACAAAAAGTTTGTCTCATTTCTCTTTGCACATGGTAGTCATCCAGGCTGACTTCAAAATACACTAGTGTCAGGGAACACTGCACTCTCATCCCCACCGAATTAAAACTGCTGGGCAAGGGATCTTGGGGTTAGTATCTTTGGGAGCACTGTCCCATGTAATTCTCTTATGCATTTGCTTGAGATCTTCCTTCCTTCCTTCCTTCCTTCCTTCCTTCCTTCCTTCCTTCTTCCTTCCTTCTTCCTTCCTTCCTTCCTTCCTTCCTTCCTTCCTTCTTCCTTCCTTCCTTCCTTCCTCCCTCCCTCCCTCCCTCCTTTCCTTCTTTCCTTCCTTCCTTCCTTCCTTCCTTCCTTCCTTCCTTCCTTCCTTCTTTCCTTCCTTCCTTCCTACCTTCCTTCCTTCCTTTCTTCCCTTCTTTCTTTTTTTTCAGCTGAAGCCATTGAATGGATTGACAGATCTTTTAGCTCTTTTTTGTGACATAATTTTTTTATTATTATTAAAAATTAGGCAACAAAGTCTGAACGACTTCCTACTGAGCACATTTTGAATTTAGTTCAACCCCCACCCAATACTTGACTTTCACAGTTTGCTCTTCAGGTTGGTTATCTGAATGTGAGCCACTGTTTATGGAAAGGAAAGAGTGGGTCAGGTGAGCATAAGGCAACCATGGAGGAAATTCCAGACTACAGGAAAACTGGCCTAATAGAAGAAATCCTTTCCTGGTACAGAAGCCATGTCTACATCCCCAGGAGAGTAAGCTTGTCTACAAACTCTTTCAAGTCTAACTGTTTGGTGCAGACAGACAGAGTAAATAAGGCACACACTATGCACATCTTTTTGAGCTCATACTCCTGTGAGGCAAAGCAGACTAACAGTGTTCACTTTGTTTCCTGTCATAAACTGGGCCATACAGAGGCTACCCAGAAAATAATTGTATCTCTTTCATTCATCGTTTGGATTTCAACAAATGCTCCATCACAGGAAGTATGTAGGGTTTGGGGGAATCAGCTGAATGAGGTCCTGAGTGGGAGACATAAAGAGTCATTCCCTTGATTTCCTATTTGGAGTCTACAGGGTTGGTCCACTTCTAGAGAAGGGTTGCAGATTGGCTTCTGACACTGTCTTCACATTTGCCAGGACTTCAAGTCACCCAGCTACCATTATCACTCCAATGAACTCTTAAGAAGCTACATTTCCCCATTTTCCATATCTGGCACTACTCTACACAGCCAACAGTCAGAGGAAACAGATCAAGGACTGTGCCGCCTGTCACTCTACAGAAAGAGCTCTACATTTCTTGAAAACTACTTTTTGGTATTTCAAAAGTTTCTCACATGGATGCAGCCATCTATCCCTCTCTCCCCTGCCCTATTCTATGCTGATCCCCAAGGCACCCTGCAGCTGCAATCATCTGCTCAGCTCCTTGTTCCTACATGAAAAATCCTCTTGAGGATTTTTTGCTAAGGTGGGTCCATTCTCGGGAGTTCAGAGCATATCTCAAGCCTGCCCTCTTCAATGTTGGTTACTCTGTAGGTTCTCTGAGACCTGGTGATCTCTGCTTCTGTACTCCCCAAGACTTTTCCTCCACTGCCAGCCTGATACATGTAAAACATTTATCAGAAACAAGTGCTCTGACTGCCGGGTTGGTCCTCTCTCTGGATACATGTGTGGTCTTCGACTCCATTCTATAGAGCTCCTTCCCAATTTTAATGTGTGTCTACTCATCACCTCCTGTCGCCTGCATGATGACAGGTACTCACATTTTCCTCCAGTTCTCACTTCAGACTGGGCACTGTGTGACAGGCTTATCAGAGATGATTCAATTCCATTTTATAATTCTTGGATACCAATATCATTATTATCTGAATGTTAACAGGTAACTGTGAGAGAGGTTTAGCCAAGCCAGATTTTCCAAAGTAAACAGTCACCAAGCTCAGCATCCAGCTCCTCATTCAATGCAGAATCCATAATCTTTCCCTGACAGATTGGAGTTTTCTACTACATTTTAGAAAATCTTTGGAGCGACGTTTAATCTTCAAGACAAGACACTGCATTCATAATGGTATTTTATAATTTTCTTGGACAGAATGCAGCAGCAATCATGAGAGAAGAGCATGTGAATTTTATTAATAGAATAATCTACAAAATAGAAGTAGCTAATATTGATGACTGTGGCAAGTTGCCAGTGTATAAGGAGTCTAAGAAGTCAAAATCCTAGAAGCCGAATCAAGCCAAGACCCTGGGATGGCTAAGTGAGACCACCGTTAAAAGAGGAGGGAAATGATGCATTTACAACAAGAAAGGGAAAAACAACCAAGAGTGGTAGCTTACTGAGGCTAATTCCAGAACAATCGCTTCTGAACAAGGCAATGAGAATCAGGAAGGCTGGCATGCAGTGTGTATTAAGAGCTGGACCGAACAGAGGGGAGACATCTTTCAAGGGCGGTTTATGATTTAAGAGCACATTATCCTTGACTTCTCTAAATGTCAGGGTCAACTTTGTACTCGGACATCATTTTCATCCTTCTGTTACTTTAGCAATGATCTATTGACCACCTTGCTGAAAGTCTCATTGTATAGTTCGTAGGTATTCTGCAAATACTCAGATTAATAAGACTCTTCATCAAAGCCTTGGTGCTTGTCATTGTGTTCTGTGACATAGAAATGTATATCACTAACCTATCAGATGAATCAAACAAATATTATATCCTTATTATTTTATTAATAATTTTATTATTTCATAAATATTTCCTCATTGCCCTGTGGTGACACTGTGTCCTAGTTTGCTTTCTAACACTGTGATAAACATTGTAGGCAAAAGCAACTTGGAGCAGGGTTTACTTTAGGTTATAGAGACCATCGTGAAGGGAGGCCAAGACAGGAACTCAAGGCAGGAACCTGGAGGAAGGAACTAAAGCAGGACCATGGAAGAATGTTGCTTATTGCTCTTCATGGTTTACTTACTCAGCTTGCCTTTTGTATAATCCAGGATCAACTGACCAAGGGTAGCATCATCCACAGCAGGCTGGGCCCTCCTTTAAAACATATATTTTTATAGGCTTGTCTAAAAGTCCCTATGATGGGCATATTATCTCAGTTGGGGTTCTGTCTTCCCAGATGACTCCAGATTGTGTCAACCTGACATTAAAACAAAACAAAAACAAAAACAAAACCTGAGTGCTGGTGAGCCAGACCCAGTGAGGTAAGAGCAGGAGAACTGGCCCCACTCATTGTAATCTGCCACATTGGGTGAGCTAGCCAGGGGAGTGCTAGAGAGCTCATCCAGATGGTGAGGATGAGGGAAAGCTGGAGGGCTGACCAACCCAGCTACCACCCAGGCCCAGAACCAGGACTACAAGGTAGCCCACCCCAACATCCGCCTCATCTATGAACTGGAGGAGCATGTGAATGGACCAGACCTGCAGATACAGAGCTAGGCTCTCCATGACACAAGGCAACAAGAGGATATCAAGGAGGAGTCCCAGAGAGGGCCCAGTATTTGGGATGTGGCAGAAGCCAGAGTCTGTGAAGCCGACTAATGACTCATTGTGATGAACACTTGCAGGAAAAGATAAATGGACTAAAGGGTAAACTGTGTGACTCACTGTGTCACAGTACTTCCGTGCTGAGATTTTTTTAATTTGCTTTCTGTTTGTTTTGTTTGTTTGTTTTTGTTTTGTTTTTTGTTTTTGTTTTGTTTTGTTGTTTTACCTTCAAATTTTGGTTTGGGGGGAAAATTGCAAAGGCAGAGAATGAAAGTGTGGGGATAGGGAGATGAGTGGAATTGGGGTGTATGATATGAGATCCCCAAAGACTCCATTAAAAGTTTAAATAAACCCTAACTGTACATTCTGTAAAGCAGGTACTAGTGGCACCCCTTGTAATGGTAAGGAAACTACAATTGTGCTACTATGAAATGGCAAATCCAGCATTGTGAATTCAGGTCTCTCTTTCCTCAGGATAGAGCAGTTTATGTGTGGTAACAAACACTCCCTCACTTTAGTAGAAACGTAAGTTAATTTCTCCTCCCTACAAAGTTCTTCTTGTGTGTGTGTCTGGGGCAAATCTCTAAGGTAAAGGTCCTCAGTGTGATGGCTCAGCATTCAAAGCTGCTCTTCCCTGGAAGCACTCCCAGTCTGCACAGATGTCCACAGTAAAGACGATGCAAGTTCCCGTGCATCAGCTGACAGATAGATGCATCATGTCAGAAGTGGCACACAAACTTCACATCTGGTCATACTTTTTTGTTCTATAAGTCATCTGTTAACAGCTAACTTCAAGGAAATAGTTTCCTAAAGGCAGATGAGAACAACTAATATGGAGAAAAATCTCTAAATTCTCTTTCAACAAAGCACATTGTTTCAATCTATTACTTAGTCTTTACTTAAAACATTCTTCAAAGAGAAAAGATGTTGTAATTTTGTTCTAAATATGAAGGAATAGACACTATACAAAAGGCCAATTCTACCTTTTATAAAACATTAACAGAGAGGAGCAGAGAACATTTGAACAAAACCAAGCAAAAGGTAAGATTTGTTTGGGAAAATTAGGGAAGGCGTTAAGTATTCATAGTGGTTTTGGGAGATTGGGGAGAATTTCATTGGAAGATATAAAGAAGAAAGTTAGTTGTAAATGAAAGAACAGGTCTGAATGTGTTATAGCATATTTTGCTCAATTTTGCATAACAGCTATGGCAGGTCACTTGAAGACATTGTCGCTTTCATCTCTGGCAAACCAAGGCTTCCCTTAGTGGTGCTGGGAAGGGACAGCTATTCTACTGGCTGCTGAAGCCTTAAAGAGGTCCCTGCCCTGTGACTTCCTGCTCAGCATGGTTCTTGCTCTCACAGCAAGTCCATTAGCATATTTTTTATCGCGGTCGTTGTAACAGAGTGTACTTCCATGAATGATTTTGTTTTCTTTAAAGGGTCCCACTTGGGCAGAGTGTTTCCTATGAGTGAGGCTTAGCAAACAGTAGGTCCCTTCCCAGAGCTGTTTCTTCACCTTGGGGTTTGGAGGCTACCAAAAGGTGGAGTTAAATCAGTTCCTCATTAGGTAGCCCAGCAAGCTGAGGAGCCATGGGTATGTAAAGGACTGGTTGTGTGACTTAGTCTGAAACTGTCACTGTAACAGAACATATTTCCTACCAAAGCTACAGAGAATAATGAAGACTTTAGTTAACTTTAACCTTACTATATTGGAATAGAGCTTTGGGACCCCAAAGCAACATTTGCCATCAAGTTACACGTGATGCTGTACCTCTAGGAGCATATTTAACTTCTTCAAAATTCTTTCCAACCCATCCCCATGAATGTATTGGTAAGCCTGGAAGAAATGGCCAGCTGTGTGACTGGAAATGGCAAAGGCCAGATGTTTGGAGGAATGGTGTTAAGCGTCCCCTGAACTTCCTACAATCATTTTGGGATAATGACCTTCAGAAAACAGAAAATCTCCCATGAGTTAACCTTTACCCTCTCTCTGCTGAGTTCTGGCAGCCAGTCATTGTACCATCTCCAAACATCACACAACCTGAGAACTTTGGCATCTCCCTGTACACCCTTCCCATCTCCTCTCCTGGACAGAGGTGCTGGAATCACACCTGCTCATTTTATTCACCTTCCTACTGGTGTCTTCTGAGGGAACAGAAATCCTGCATGCTTGTTCAGAAACAGTCCCCGCTCACCCTTCCCTGTACAAGCAAATCCCACTGGCATTTCTTATTCCTACTCAGTATTTATTAGTATACTCAGTGCTGTTGGTACATGTGAATAGTCTCCAAATAATTCATAGCATCATTCTTTCTATTTTCAAGCTTCACCTAAATGGTGTCACAGAATATGCATCATCATGAATTTCCCTTTTCCCCAACAGCCTTTGGATTTGGTCATCTCAGCAGAAAATATTTTCAAACACACTGGAAACCTGATTCACAGGCTCATTTCCAGTGATGGCGGCTTTCGTTTTCTTCCTTTTCCTCCACTGATCCCAGTATTATCTACTCATACTCCAGATACTTTCAGAGAACCTGGCAGCTATTGGCAAACTCCTAGGCACTGGGACCACAGTGATGAATGAATGATTTGAAAGTATTTTCTTGCATCCCTGATCTCACAGGCTTCATTTTTGACAATGGAGAAACAGACTGAATATGAATGAATGTATGTGTATATTAGCGACTAAGTGAAATGACATGAAGTGTTATGGAGAAAATAAGACACAGGGTGGGGCCTGTTTATGGTCAGAGTTGCAGTTGTTAATGTAATTACTAGAAAGGCCCACAAAAGGTACACACCCACCACTCACTATTATATATAAATATATATATACATACAAACTCACTATGTATATATAAACTCACTATATATATAAATTTACCATATATATTTATAGCTATATATGTGCCTGTGTTTATATACACATGTATATGTATATATGTATATGTACATATATAAACTCACTACATATATGTGTATATACATGAACTCACTATATATATAAATTCACTATACATATGTTTATATATGGTTATATATGTGCATTTGTGTATGTATATATAGAGATAGATTAAATAAATAGATAAATGCACACACACACACACACACATACACACACACACATATATATATATATATATATATATATATATAATGAGTTTAGGAGAGGCAGTGTGGATCTTTAGGCAAAGAACTTTTCTGATCAGACGTGAAAGCAAATGAAAGAGAAACATGCATGTTCATAGTCATGTGACCCCAGAGTCCAGAAAGCCCAGGAGGGGTCCAGAAAGCAAGGAGAGAGCTTGCTCAGACAGCTCACATAGACATCAGATTGTACAGCACACTCTAAAGACTTTGGCTCTTGTTCTCGATAATGGGAGGTTTCTCAGCTACTTTAAGCCAGGAAGCAATAGGAAATGAGTGGCCAAGTCTCATGAGGACATCGTGTGGAGAGCAGCCTATAGGAAGGCTGAAGTAAAATCATGGAGAGCACCTCGGAGCTGAGGTGAGGAGCAATGTACTGTGGACGTGAGAGGTTGTGTGTCGACGTAATCAGACAGTGAGCATGGAGGTTTAGCAGCAAAGGGGGAATTGTATTAGGAACTTTCAAGTGGACATTCCAAGTAGGCAACTAAATGTGTTCAGAGAAGAAGTGTAAAGCTAGACATGTAAACTTGGAGGGTCATCAAGACACGGGGAGTAGATGTGCATCCTGACCCTAGACTGCATCACCAAAGAGTACTTGCAGCTGGGGTACTTCAGTATGCCTATTCAACACCTGAACATTGGTCTGGAGGCAGATTCTACAAAGTTAACTCTTTTATTTTTCCATCCCATAATAAGATACTGACAGAGGTCTTAGTCACATGACAGTGACCATATAAAATGGTAGATTTAATGCTTGAAATAAGTCAAGGTCCCAGACAATGATGGTAATACTTTTCAAGCCTACTCCATGCTCATGACTTAAGTGAGTTTGACTTGCTTTCCAATGCTCCAGACCTCAGGAATAGTTTCTTTGGATTCCAGAACACTCATCTGCATATTGCTTTAGCTCCAGTCCTCACTGTCCTGGTTTTCACTTGTATATAAATGAAAATAATTATTTATGTTAATTGGGAAGCGAGCTTTGGAGCTTTTATTTTATTTTATCTATGTGTGTCAGAAGTGTATTGAGTCAGAAGAGGTGTGTCAAGGAATAACTGTGCTAATCCATCTTGGTTTCCTGGTTTTCAGCCCTTTTTTGTGAGTTTCACCACTGTTGGCTTCTCCCTTCTCAACAAACTCTTTTCTGACATTGGCCTCTGTTTCACCAATCTGTCTTGAAGTCAGGTGTCCCTGCTTTCCCAGGGTGAGCCATTATTCTTATAAATAAGAATGTAAGAATAAATATTCTTATATATATATATATATGTATACATGTAATTTGCTATTTCCTGGAAAGATAAGACAAAAGTAGTAGTTATGTAAAAATGTCTAGCTTTGTTTTGGTGGTGTGGATTTAGTGTGTTTGATTTCTTATAAACATGGTTTTGTTTATGAAATACTGATCTTAAAACAAATAAAGGACAATAACAAACAGCCTGCCTCACAAGCTACTCAGGCTAAGATAATGTAATTACTTGTGGTTAATGGCAGTGTATGTTTGTACACACTGCAAGATTTTCGAAGAGAGCTTCTCAGAAGGCAGTGGCCTTGCGCCATCTCTACCTCACCCCTCCCTACATCTATTAATGCTCTGGGGTCTAGCCTGATAGAAACCTTAACTCTATGAGGTTGACATCCTTTATTTGTTAGAGAAGAGAATCACATTGATATTTTTGCAACCAAATATCTGTAAACCTGATCTACTTAAAGAAAAAAAAATACAGCAACAGAATTGGGCCCTTTAGTGTCAAAGAACTAGGGAGGAGAAGGGGGCAAATTGAAGAGAAGGTGAAGGCTGTGAATGGCAGAACTATTCCACTACAGAGGAAAATTGTATTTCAAAGTCAAAGCAAAGAAATTCTACCATTTTTACCTAAGTTAAATCCTATTATTGCTTTGGTTCAAATACATTCTTGAACTTTAAATTGCCAGTAATAGAAAACTACCAAAGTGAGCTATTTCATTATTTCAAATTCAGAGGATAAAATCTTGGACAAATATTTACCATAGAAATGAGACTAAACATGCTTTGTATAAAAACAGTGAAACCAAAACCACTCCATCTAATACAAAGTTGCCCAAGAATATTTACTTAATTATAGTCTAATTTCTAGATTCTAGAAAAAGATTTACTAAATGTAACACTGTTTCTAATGCCAAATATCTAAATTGGCAGGGCGTGTTAACCATTAAGACATGGGTAGCCGGGCTGGGGAAATGGCTCAGCTGTTAAAGGCTAGGCTCACAACCAAAAATATAAGACGTGGGTAGCCTCCGTCAAGAGCAGAGGCTGGGTATATCGAGGTCTCTCTTCCCAACATGCCTGTTACTTCTTTGTTCTTTTGAACAAATGATCAAACCCTGGAAGTCTCTATCAACATATCTACAAAGCTGTAATAATTATTTCTCCTACAGGTTCCTGACAGCATCCAGGTGGATAATAAATGCGTTAAACTGTAGGCAGTGTTCTTAGCACAGACAAGAGCATCAAGCCATAAATATGTATACATGAATGCACTATTGATATGGATGCAGTTTGCTCTATTTTTAGAAGGCATTTTGCAAAGGAACCTGAAATACAACATATGCATTTTATAGCTTTCCTTTTTATTTTGTTGTTTGGCAAACTTTTACATATATATATAACATGAACTTTATAACTTGAGAATTTTTCTTCTATGGATGATAAATAACAGCGGGAATGAACTTCTGTTAATCTCTGTATTAGTATCCTTTTGACTCCTGTAAGAAATTACCACGAACTGGATACTTACCAATGACTGAAATCTGTTGTGTGGTCCTGGTGGCAGAGGTCCTGCATCAGGGTATGACTGGGGTTCTTTCCTCTGGGTACTCAAGTGTGCATCCTCTGCCTCCTCCGGGGTTTGTAGCCTCAGACATCCCTTGACTTGTGCCTGCATTTGGTATATTCACTTCCTCCACAGTCATATTAGCCCCTTCTCTTCCTTTTCTGTCAAATGTCCCTCTACCTTTGTCTTCTGGGGACCCTTGAATTTAGGACCTCCTAGATCACATAGGATCATCTCATTTGAAGATCCTTAGTTTAATTACATTTGTAACCCCCCCCTTTTTATCCCCTCACTGGTACTGAGGGTTGAACCTAGTGCCTGGCATATGCTGGGCAAGGATTCTGTCACTAAGTCATGTACCTGGCCATTTTTGACTTTTTTTCAACTTTGAGACAAAGTTTCACAAAGTTGTCCAGACTGGCTTGGATCCTCTATAGTTCAAGCCGGCCTGTGTTCATTGTCTCAGTAGCTAGGATTACAGAACTGTGATACCAGACTCAGCTATATTGTTTTTTCCTCTGAGTAAGTTAACACTCACATATCCCAGAAATTTGGACATGGACATATTCTTTCCAGCGTGGTAGCCATCATCTAAACTGCTCCAGTCTTCAGATTTCAGATACAGATATTCAGCAACCAGAATCATAAATTGAATGCCTTCAATCTAACAACCTACTGTTGACTATGAAAGTATAATTATCAAATAATTTGTGCACACAGTAAGTATGCTATGGGAGGAGAAATGGAAAACTGGTAAGTTTAATCAGAAGAGCCAAGAAGAGGAGAGTCAGGGAAAAGTAGCATTGGAATTGAATCCTGATGAAGAAGAGTTTGCTAGAAGGAATAAGATGTCATGTCCATTTGAGTCTCAGGAAATATTAAAGAGTACTAGAATTTAAAAAAGATGGGGTGTATTATTTGATGTTAAAAAGGCTTGATACAATCAGAGGGGGTTAAATGGATGGGGTTTTGAACATACAAGTCAAAGTCTTACACATGAAGCTGGCAATGTGTTTCAGTCGACAAAGTGCCTGCTGAGTAGATATGAGGACAGGAATTTAGATCCTAGGCACTTAGATAAAAACTGGGCATGGTGGTGTGCATCAGTGACCTCATCCCTAGGCATGGAGACAGGCAGATCCCACTTTAGCAAATTGGTGAGGTCTGTGTTCAGAGAGGGCTTGTCTCTAAAACTAACATAGGGGCTGATAGTGGAAGAAAGCCAATGTCAACTTCTAGCCTCTATATGCACACATACACACACACACACACACACACACACACACACACACACACACAAATACATGTACCTTCACACTTAGAGTTTTAAATAAATCTGTCGTTAACCAAAAACTGTATATATGTATGTGTAAGTATATGTAGAAAGGGGATGATAGTACATCTGCCTATAGAAATTAGAATGGGCACAGCACATTATGCGAATTATAGACCAAGGAAAAGTTTTTGTATTTAGTCCCAGGAGATGTGAGGTTTTGATAGTGAGAATAGAAAGGAAGCTACATAGGGCATACATTTCGAGAATTATAATCCTAAGCATATGTAAAGGTAGGCCTCTGAGTTGGACAATTGGTTAGCACTAATGTAGAAAAAAGGAGACTGTCTGGATGTGATGGCTCAGGAGTATAATCCATGAACCTGTGAGGTAAAGGCAAAAAGATCACTCAAGTGTGACTTCATCCTGGTCCATATAGCAAGTTCCAGGCCAGTCAAAGCTACATAGCAATTCCCTGTCTTAAACTGAGAGAAAGGAGAGAGAGAGAGAGAGAGAGAGAGAGAGAGAGAGAGAGATCCTAGTGAATGCCCAAGGCACACACTGCTTGCTGTACTAAGGTCATTATGCTCTTACAGACTTCCACCTCTGGTGGTCTTTTTCTTTTCTCTCTTTTTCTTTTCTCATTTGAATGCTCCTGTCAGCTCTCCTGAATTACCTTGCTAATGGATCATCTGTTCACATGATATTACCTCTTTTAGAAAGATCTGAAATTTAATTTGAACCTTGCATGTCTTGTTCTTATTCTACACAGTGCATGAGTGATCCTGTGAGTGTACACGTGCCTGAGAGTGCATGTATACTATATGCATGTGCATGTTTCTGTATGTGAGTGCGAGTGTGTGTGTGTGTGTGTGTGTGTGTGTGTGTGTGTGTGTGTGAAGCGTGAAGGACAGAGATCAACCTCAAGTGTCCTTCCTCAGATTCTGTCTATCTTGTTTTGTTAAAATTTTTAGAAAGTATTTATTTGGCTTTATATGTTTGGGTGTTTTGCCTGTATGTATATGCACCCAATGTGTACTTGGTACCTTCAAGAGTTCACAGATCTCCCGAAACAGTAGACACACAGATGCTTGTAGGCTAGGATTTGGGTGCTGGGAACCATGGGTCTTCTACAAGAGCAACAAGTGTTCCTAACCACTGACTAATCTCTCCAGCACTATATTTTAGACAGTGTCTTTCGCTTGCCTAGAGCTTAACAGACTAGGCTGTCCAGCAAGAGGGATATAGCTATCTGCTGGTCTCCACTGTTGTAGGATAACTTTTTTGTACACTTTGAAGATGTCTCTGCCTAAGGTGCCTTCTGATTTATGTAATAAAGAGCTGAATGGTCAATAGCTAGGCAGGAAAGACTAGGTGGGATTTCCTGGGACAAAGAGGAACTACAGGAAGAAGAGAGGTAGAGAGATGCCAGTGCAGAACAAATCAGATGTACACAAAGGGAGAAGTGTAAAAGCCAGATGGCAGAAAACAGACTAATAGAGACAGGCAGATTTGAGTTATAAGAGCTAATTGGAAACAAGCCTAAGCTAAATGCCAACTTTCGTAATTAACAATAAAAAAAGTCTCTGAGTTGTTATTTGTGAACTGGAGGTCCAAAGGAAAGTCAGACTACATATGGTACCCAACATGGGACACCAGATGAAGCTTTTATCTAAGTTATTCTTTTATCAATTAAAAACTCAGGAGTCAGATACAGGGTTAGAAACCCCATAGATCCACAGAGCAGTGGAGAAATGACTGGATGACCCTGCCTCTCCACCTTTTCTGATTGAAAAGGTCCACAAATCTCTCTAAACCCCTACCTATTCCTTCCTGTGTCTCTCTTTCCTAATCTGGGTTGGCCAAAAACGCTATGGTTTATTCTGGCCAGCTGAACATGGACTCTGCTCTCTGATTCAAAGTTTAACTTTGTTGGCAGTCCTGGAGTGACAGTGTAAACAAATGTTCCACCATACTCCACCTCCTCAGTCCTGGGGTTACAATCACACATCTCAGGCCCAAATATTATGTGTGTGAGTTCTGGGTATCAAACTCAGGTCCTCATTCTTGTATGGCAAGGAGTTTACCAACTAAGCTATTGCCACAGCCCCCCTCAGGCTTTCTCAAACTTCTTTTTTTTTTTTCAGTTGTCTGTTCTGTGGCCTTGCCTATGAAATGCACCACAAGGACTTAACATTCATTTTGCAATTCCAGAAAGCTCCTCAATAGGAGTTTTGTGAAGTATACAAGAAAAGAAAATATTAAAAATAGACATTAAAAGAGGGGTGGGCCTGATAAATTAGTGAAAATTGGCTAATGATGGAGAATCTCTTTACACCATCTAGCACTAGTAAATACCCTTGGGGATGGAACCTCAAAGCCTACCCACATTGACACAATTCCTCCAAGAAAGTCATACCACCTAATCCTTCCAAATAGTGCCACTAACTGGTAACCAAGCATTCACATTTCGAGCTTATGGTGCTCATTCTCATCCAAACCATCCACAAAAGTCATACAACTCCTGGCTTGTACCAACTCTTAGACCTATGTTTTGGACAACAAACTGTCCTTTTGTTTCAGAGGGACAGGGGAAAAATAGGCTGTGAGCATTCCAATGCTTTGAACGTAAACTTCTTTGGTCCCATTTTTTTTTTCCATTGGCAGCCCTTGGACAGCATGTCCTTTGAAAGTCCAAATAAATTTCTGACTCCAGCACATCAGACAAAAGCTAGAAGTCAGTCACCTCACATGGAAAGAAGATGTTTGAAACAGCTTTCATTGGAAAAATAAAGAGACCTTGAGGTGATAACAAATAATAGCCCTCAACCATTTTGTCATAGGTAACAGAAACTGAGGACAGCAAGTTCTCAGCTGCATGTCATTGGAGGCATTACAGGTAAATAAGGAGCTACAGGTAGCACTCTTATATCTAAGTGGTTGAAGAAAACCCTCCCTGTAAAGGTACTTCCCTGGTTTGCCTACACTTTAGCCCTTGGAAAATCACATTTTAAAAGTTAAATAAGATCAAGTAGATAGCAGGAAATCACTGTTTCAAAATGTAAATGCATGACATTTAGCATCTGCATTTTTTAATGAGGGAGAATTATGTTTCACTATGTTGTGTTAATACGCTTATGTAGATTAGACCTGTGGATGGAAAGAAATAAGTCATAGCTTGAGAAAATGAATTACAATATAATTAAAACAAACTGTCAGGCGTAGGCTATGATGCCCATTGCCCTCAAGCATGTTCTTTCAGAAAAACAAAAAGGTACAGGTGAATGTGATTTTCATGACTTTCATTAACTTTAGCATAAGACATTGACTCAGTAATATTAAATTGAATTTTAAAATAAATGAAATACTCAAGGCTTGATCTTAAAATGAACTAAAGGTAGTCATAAACAATCCTAGAATCATAAAGTAGCTTTCATCTTCAGGTGTTTCAACAAAGTATTAAAAACCCTAAAATTTTGTTCAGCCTCCATTACCTGGCTATCAGTTAGGAAGTTGTACTGAACACTTCAGAAGAATTACACCTTTTTCTTTTATCTATATCCTTTCCCAATAAACAAAGCCATTACTTCATAGACTTGCAGTTTGATTTGAAAGTGTGGTCCAGAGTCATGTTTTCTGGATCATAAAGCTACAGAAAGACTGTCTTGATGAACCCCTAAGAGATTCTGAAAGGTGATACTGCCATAGGCTATTTTCAACAGTTGAGTGGTCTGCTGATGAAATTAGGCATTTGAGATTCAAGCTAAGATCTACAGGGATGGAGGGTGAGAGGGGCGTGGGGGGGCAGCAGGGGGAAATTTCTCCTGAGATTTCAGACATCTTGGAGCATACATAATGGCAAGAAGGTAAGTTAAGTAAGCATCTTCCTGTCTTGCCATATCTTAGGAAAAAGTTCTTCTTGAAAAGATCCATCTGTATGGGAACATGGTGCTATGTGCAACTATTTGCAGTTATTTAGCCTCTCCACATTGTTGAGAGACAGTTGACTCTCAGTGGATGCTCAGAAGTAAAGCAAGGATGATGTAACAAGCACACAGAATTCTCTTGATGCTACAGAAATCTTTCATACAAGCCCTGCATGTAATCTCACTTGGGAGACAATAGCTTTATCATTTGGGAAGTAATGAAGTACTTTCTGGTTACTTGCTTATTGAATATTTAAGAAAAGGATATTCATGTCCTTTGAGGATGGAGTGGATTGGTTTATTGATAACTCATAAAAACTTCTAATAATCAATATTACTTTGAAAGGTTAAGGGCTGTGGGGAAACACAAGAACTCGAAGATACTGAGTTTTGAACCACCCCAAATGGAGTGAGTTCACTAAATGTCTGGGACACCCAGTACAGATAGCTAAGACGAATGAAACCAGACACTTAGTAAAAACACTCTGGATATGAAGTAATAAAGCATAATTTTAAAAAATTTCTTTCATCTTACTTGTGTGTGTGAGGCATGTGTGTGTGCACATGCCCCCAGGGGTCAGAAAAGGGCATCCGATTTCCTAGATCAGGAGTTCCAGGCAATGTGAACTTCCCATGTGAACTCTGGAAACTGAACTACAATCCTCTGCAAGAAGAGCAAACTCTCTTAACCACCAAGCCATCTCTTTAGCCTCAAATAATGAAGTATTTTTAAGAGCTTGCAAACATCAAGGTAATCTGTAAGTAATGGAATTGCCTACTGTGATTAAAATAAGCCTTCTACATGTAATTAAAAATTTAGAGGAAACCAAGACCCAAATGGAATCACACATTTAAAAGTGTAGAATGTGCATTTTACATTTGTAAAATCTGCAAGATATAATATCTAAAGTGGAAATATTTCTAAACTGATTTTAAAATGGAAAACACTACAAGGAGGAAGACTTGGTAACTTTGTGATGCCCCAGTAGAAAGTGATCTGGGGAAATGGAGAGAAAGGTGAAATAAACATACAGAAATTGAGTAAAGCTGGCCTGACTTACAGAGAAATATGGGTACCATGAAAGATAAAAATGTGGTTTTATATAAGATGAAATACTGGGCAAATACTTGCTCCATTTAATTAAAAATATTAATAACCAGATCTAAGTTTAGTGTACTCTAAGAAGTACTTCACGGAGTCTATCACAATTCAATAATAATTCAGATAAAAATCCTGAAAGCATCCATAGAGACCAAAACAAGTTACCAACAGGGAAGCCTGAAAATAAGATTGCTCATCAAAATCAGTGCAAACCAGAAGACAATGTAATGACATTGTTAAAGTGTTAAAAGGGAAAACAATCATCAAAATTGAATGCCATATTCAGTAAAAATACTCCTCAAAACATGAAATTTTTAAAAGTTTTTTTTTTTTTTTTCAGAAAAAAGGATGTAACTGAATCATAAACAACTCATGGATTAATGAAAAAAAAATCACAGGTAAAAATTAGAAAATATCTTGAATGGTGTGATGATAAAAATATAACACAAATTTTGTGAGGTTCCACCAACAGTGCATAGATGTAATGTTACTGCATTTCTCTAACTCAGTTCTGGGCTATGAAGAAGTAAGCTGGAAATCTTGAGATAAAGAGGTCCCCAACAGTCAACGTGAGTACACATGAAAGAGAAGTGCTCACAGACCAGAAGAGGATCCAATGTGGGTTGAAAGTCCTTAAGGAATAATGGTGGGTTACAGATGGCTGGCCCTCTTCTTCCTTGCACCTGACTCCCTGACACAGTAGAGTAGTAAGTTCATCAAAAGATGATCAAGTGTGGGGCTTGGGGACTATGATGCGGGGCTGTTTGGGGGCTCTTTGTGTTGTGGGTCTTTCTCTAGCTGCCTCAGTCCCCTTTACTTCCTGTATTAATCCTCATTTGTATCAGGTGGCGCTGATTGCCATTAGCGTCTTTTAAGGTGATGACTGTTTACACTATTTCAGCTAAAGAGGGGCATAAAAGATTGGTAGCAGTTAGTCCCCTCTCACGGCCCTCAGCACCATTCCGCCTTGAAGGCTGGCTAATGCCCTGTGGTAGAAGTCAGATGAAATGTCTATGTGTGGTTTGTGTGGTTGGGACCATTGGGAGTTTAGCTCCAGGAAAGGAGACATGCAGTGAACTAGAAGATTCAACAGTGACCAAAGGTGGAGATTAAAGCCAACAAAATTAGGACAGATATAATGGAATATAGAAATGATAATCAGATCTGTATCATTCCTATCACCCAAATTAGACCCAGGCCTTGGGATCCCAGCAATTCCAGAGGCTGAGGCAAGAGGATTACAAGTTCAAGGCCAGCTAAGGCAGTTAGTGACACCTATCTCAAAATAAACAGTGATAGCACAGTAATACTTATGGATTAGTAATAAAATCAATAACTGCAGAGACACAGATAGCAAGCAACTTAAAAGTGCTGAGAGAAAGACCTTCTTATGAATTCAGTCCCATTTCTCCCATTAATTTAATAAGGAGTTAAGATGTGAACAAAGTACAGATGATTTTAAAAACTAGATGAAATGTTCAACAACAAAAGCTTAAATACATAGAAGATTCTTCATATGATGAAATGCCATAAAACATCCATTTTCTTTTATTTAGTCTCTAAATTTACTATATAGCAAGCTCTTTTATATTTTTTGTTATATTAGAGAGAGTATAATATTTTGTTATAACAGAGCAAGTAAGTTGTTGTTGAAGACCCCAGGAGGGACAAAATTTGCATACAAGCTAAGCTAGAAATTTCTAGAAGAGACTTTTTAAAGCCCTCCCAAGAACTGATAATTAATCTTAAGTTTCTATTCTGGCATTCAGTACAGAGACAGATTTAAGCAGAGTTCAAGTTCAAGTATTTATGGAAACGGCATAGGAAAGAAAGAAAGGAAGGAAAGAAGAAAGGAAGGAAGGAAGGAAGGAAGGAAGGAAGGAAGGGAGAAAGAAAGGAAGGAAAGAAGGGAGGGAGGGAGGGAGGGAGGAAGGAAGGAAGGAAGGAAGGAAATAAGGAAGGGAGAAAGAAAGGAAGAAAGAGAGAAAAGGGAGGGAGGGAGAGAAGGAAGAGGAAGGTGGAGACAGAGAGGGAGGATGGCATACAGCTAAGTTGGTATAGTGCTTTCCTTGAATAGTTCAATGCACTGTACTGCCCACACCAACATTTGTAAAGAGGTGCTATAGAGGTAGAGATCATAGAGGCAGGCCGATTGGAGACATAAATACTCATCGAAGTTCAAGCCAGACCTAGCTTGCTGGAGTGTTTATTTCCAAACCTCCATTCTTGGAACATTTTTGCTTAATTTGTTATTATTTTTTGACTGAGTCTCAAGTTGCTGCTTAACTGGATTCCCGGGTTGTGGAATCACAAACGATAATCACAATATGGCAGTCCTTTAAAATGTCTGCTGAACCAGAGTAATGTCCTCCTCCTATGTGCCTCTACACCTCACATATATGCTATTTTATATGACAAAACAGCCTTTTCAGATATGACTCAGGGTTTGGAGGAAGACTATCTAAAGACTTCAGTGGAGGAAAAAAATGGAGTCAAAGAGAACTTGGAAGATAGGATGTTGCCTCTTGCTATGGCTTCTATGATGGAAGTAACGACCATGACTCAAGGATGGCAGGTGATTCTAGAGGAAGAACATTAGGAGTCATGAAGAACTCCCTCAAAGACACTAGAAGAAAATTGGCCTTTTAGACACTTGGATTTTAGAACAGATAGACTACTGATGTCCTATCCACAAGAGAATAAATGCATATTATTTTTCAAACCTCTGAATTTATGGCATCTTTTTATGGTAGGAATAGAACATCAAAGCAGGGCAGATATGGTTCTTCATAGTGTAATAGACATAAAGTGTAATAGATATAAAATATCCATCCAGTTGAGTATGTGTCAGTATTCTCCAGAAAAACGGAACTTGTGAGTGAGTGGGTGTGTGTGTGTGAGAGAGAGAGGGGAGGTGGGGAAGAGAGAGAGAACTATATTAAAGTATTGGCTTGTATAATTGTGGAGGCATTCAGGTCGAAATTATGCAGGGTAGACCCTGAAAAGACTTGGCATCATAGTCCAATTGCAAAGACAGTCTTGAGCAGATTTCTTTCTTCCTTAGAGATCTCAATCTTTTCCTACTAAGACTTTCAACTAATTGGATAAAGCCCTGCCCACATTATAGATGATAATTGCTTTCTTAAGACTCTACTGATTTAAATGTTAATCTCCTCTTAAAAAAATACCTTCTGGTAACTTCTAGATGTATGTTTGACCACATATCTCGACACTATGGCTCAATCAGGTTGACTTTTAAAATCATCCACCACAGCATGTTGCAGAGCTGCTGCCCAGCCATTATAATTTCCATCTTGGTGTCACTTCAGTGTATTTTCTTTTGTTCTTCTCAATTCTCAGGGACAAATAGTATTCAGAGGAAAAAGCCATCAATTCAAATTATTTAGACAATATATTTCTGCACTATACTCTCTTTGGGGATATAAGATCCAGATTAAACTATAAATTTCCTATCTATGACTCAGTATCCCACACAAGAATCTGAGCCTACAGGTTTAGTTTCTACTGGAGAGGGTGAAGAAATGTCAGCAGTCTTCAGGGTTTTGCCCACACAGTAAGTATGTTAGTATGGAGACTTTGGGGGATTGCTTATATGTTTTATGTTATGTGGAGTCAGTGCACTTTTCAATACAGTTATCTTGATTTGATTCAGAGGAACAAGACTCCTGTGGTGTTATTCTGATATGTACTTGAAGATCATTGCTGTCATCATATGGAACCTGAAAATAGAATTACTACAAATGGAAGTAGATGAATGAATGAAGCCTACAGCATATCCAACACCAAATAGCACCAGAAGTCAATGCTATCCCCAAGCTTCTCCATTATCCACATCAAGAATTCACTTCTTTGATTAAGTCAGGTTAACTTGGGCTTTTCTTTGCTTCAAGTGGAAAAGTACTAAATTTATTCTGTTTCATTTCTGGACTGGAATACTGAAAATGCTTGATCTTAGAGTGTGAGATTGGCTGAGGTGAAGAGCCTGATTAAGAAAGGTTTCTGCTTAATGCCTAAAATAATCCCCAAACTCCAGACTAAATGAGTCATTCCAAGAAAGGTAAAGCTCCCAAAACAGGTGTCCTCTCAACTATCCATGTCTTAGACAGGCCATTGCACAAGTGTGGACCTTCTGTAGACGAGAACAAGAAGCTGTGTGTAGTCTGGGAATGGTGGTGATGGCAATCACTTCAGAGAACACAGCCAAGGTCAAATAGATGGCCCGACTTAAAAAAGGCAGGGCAGTGGACTTGCCAGGCAGTGAGTCATTGGAGTGCCTGCGCAGGAGAGTAAGATGCATATTCTCAAGCTGGGATTCAGTGTTCACTATTTTCAAACCTTCTTCCCTCAACTTTTCTAAATCAGAGTATTCATTATCGTGAATGAGTCCTTCCTCTACTGTTGTACACTGGATATATTGGGATGCTCAATCTCATTTATTGGATATAGGTTGATGGACTCCAAGTATCTTACCCTAGTCTGATCAGGAACACATCTCTCAAAGTTTCTCAATTTGGAAATTGACAGATTAACTGAATGTGACTCTAAACTGTCTCCCTTTGAGGCTTCACACCTTAGGTCTAACAGACTGAAAGCATCTGTTGTTCTGGTCAATTGTTATCTATGTGTTCTGCTTATGAACACGATGTCCTGATCTCCCCACATTCACTCATGTGCTTGGCATGAAACTGGCTCCGCCTAAATCCGCAGGTCACAGTCTGTGAGCAAGGTTAAATGAATCCGTTCAGTCTACTTCCTGGCCACAGTCAGGGATCTAAGCCAAGACTATCCTATCAGGACAATGGGACTCAATTCTGGGACTAATGAAAGGGGGAGCAGATTTTTGTCTTTTGTGTTGTTAGAGACCTGAACCTCCTGGTTCACCTATAGAGCCTGAAAATAGAGCTAACTTAGGAGAAACAAAATCAAGAAATCAATCTGGTGACATCATTTGAACCAGGAACCAAGCTCTTGTCCAAACAACTCTTTCTTTCCAAACAAACGTATCTCTAGATACATCAGTCATACTTTACTTAAGTCCTTTCGGCTTAAGTTGTCAGTTGCTCGCAAATAAAAGCATTGTAACTAATATAATCCTTATCCTGTTGGAGTGGCTTTTACTGAATAGGTAAGAAAATGAAATATTATTCAACAGCAGCAGCAACAACAACAACAAAAAAAAAACCGTTCAGCATTCACACAGCTGTGGTTCTCTGCAGGTGAAGTTTCAGTGTCTGCTTCTGTCAGCATCCTCAACTAGTGAGGGACTTCCTCTTCCCAGTTCTTGATAAGACTGATTCCCAGTCACTCTCTCCTCCTGGATGTGACAGGTCACGATGGGCCCTGTGGAAATGGCTGCCACTGTACCACAAAACTCTTTGCAGAGAACTCCTTTCATTTAATTTTTAAGCCTCCATGCTGCTCATTAAAGGGCACTAAAAAGGAAGTATAATGAATCTTAGAATTTTGCATCTGGAAGATAATTTAGCATTTGTCTAACCATTCAAATTCATGACTTCCAGAGAAGATATTCACTGAATAAATTAAAAAAGAAATAGATCTGTTAATATTAAGCTATAAATAACACAGATTCCAAATGCACTGGATTAAACAAAATGAAAGTGTATATTTTAATCATTTGGGGAAAATATGAAGGTTGGCAGTACTGGTATAGAATACCTTTATCCTCCTATTGTTATGAGGTTATTGGAATTTACAGCAGTACTATGCCTCTTAGGTTCCCAGTAATCAAGAGTACCCAAGAGCATTTAGGATCTTCAAAATGATGTGAGCAGTAGTGATACTTAACCATGAGATATATCCTCCTTGTGTTCTCTTTGTCCTGACTGGCTTCAGATGGTAAAGATTAATAAACCTTAGAACTACGTGCTGAGGACACTGTGCTCTGCCAATTGGTCTCCTAGGTGATTTCAAGGAACTCAACTGGCTTGTTCATTCTGTGACAGAGGAATTAAATTCTAGCCCATAGTAAGAGAAGCTTACCATCACAGTAACAAACATCACAATCCCAAACTAGAAGAGTTGTTCTATGGGATCTGAAGTCTAAGACTTCATTCCTATTGCTCTCCTTAGTTTCCATCAAAGGCATTTCATCGCTCCATAGCTTTTGTTATTTTATATGGACCTCTAGGATCAGAAAGACAGAAGAGGCTCTTTTCTATGAAGACTGTCCAGAAGTAACATCACGCACTTCCCTTTACTTCTCATTGTCAAAAGCATAGTCACATGGCCTTAGTCAACTGTAGGGATACTATACCTTTAACTGAGTGACTGTGTACCTATGGATAAAAGTCAGAGGTGTTTTCTAACAAGGAGAATGGCAACAGGGATTAGGGTAGCAATTTCTTATACAAAGAGGAAGCCATTCTTCAATGTCTTCTCAAAAGACAGATAAAACCAACAAAAAATGTTCAGTAGAGACAAGTCATAAATAGAAAAGTCCTATTGTACCTGCTTTAGCCTGAGTCTTCAGAGGTTCAAGAAGAGAAAGCTTCTAGAATCTTCAGTGAATCTTTGACTGCCTAGATGTCTCAAGTACCATTTCCATTTTCAATGTCTACAATATTGTAGAGTGGATGGGAATGGGCTGTGAATCAATGAGGAGCTCACTCAGGCCACACAAAAGCATTGCCACTCCTAAAACATGGCTTCCATTTTTATAGTTGCAAGAGAGCATACTGATTTATTCTTTTGCCAATATGACTTACTACATCTCTACATGAAAACAAGCATTGTAATAGTTTTGTTTTAGGTAGAAAATCTCTTGTCTGAGAGTCCTTTTATTTATGCATGTGTACATATATAGATGTATATGGTTAATAAAATTATACTCTTTAGTAATCCCTAACAATCTCTAATGGGTTTATATTAATTTCATCCTTAATAATAATAATAAAATAATACCATAGCATAATAATATTTTATATAGAACTATTATCAATGTCAAATGGTGCTCTAACATTTTCATTTTTCATCTTATTTAATATCCATAGTATTTACACAAGCTACAGGCAATGTTTTCTGTTCTTTTTGTTGTTGTTGTTTTTTGTTTTTTTGTTTTTTTGTTTTTTTTTTTTTTTTTTTTTTTTTTTGGTTTTTTGAGACAGGGTTTCTCTGTGTAGCTTTTCACCTTTCCTGGATCTCACTCTGTAGACCAGGCTGCCCTCGAACTCACAGAGATCCGCCTGCCTTTGCCTCCTGAGTGTTGGGATTAAAGGCGTGCGCCACTCCCGCCCGGCTGTTTTCTGTTCTTAATGAGAAAACAAAGTGAGTGTTGGAATTCCATGCTACAGGGATGGCATGGCCATTGCCTCTTGAGTAGACAGGGCTAACCTGGAAAACACCTACACAAAGACTGGTGCCATTAACTTTCCATCATGAAAGAGTCAGGTCTCATAAGACCCTGTGCCTTCTTAAGAAGTTGTAAATGACAGTTGCTTGGAAAAACAAAGACTTTTCTCTTCAGTGGTACATCTGCCCATAAGTTGTTAATATGTGTACACACATACAAATAAATGAAAAAAAAACTACAATAAAAATTAAAACAAACGAAAAGTGTTCACACAGCAATAAGAAAAATAAATATGGGAATGAAGCCAGTCTTACACAAGTCCAGAGTGTTCCCGTAGGTTTCTCTTTTTGTGGGGGTGGGGGTGGGGGTGGGGGTGGGGGTGGGGGTGGGGGTGGGGGTGGGGGTCAGATAATGCAATGGCCTAAACTGCCCTATCTGACTCCTCCATCTGCTGCATACCAGGGCCTCTCAGTCCATGGAAGCTCACAGAATAAGAACTTAGGGCCAATATCCTGATTTCAACTTAAGGAAGCTGCTAATTGAAAATCCAATTCTGCTTTGCTTCATCCCACTCACACTCACTACGGTCATCTATTTTTCTGAGCAAAGAGTAAGGGGGAGATACTTGGCTGATTGTACCCCTCCTGTGGCGTCAAGAACAAATCTTATAGGCACAAGAGAGAAGGGGCCTTTAGCCAAGGGGAGTGCAGCTGGCAATGGCACCACTTCCCTGCTCACGTTATCGTCACGAGCTTTCCTAGCCACAGGAGAAAGTGTGTTCCTATGGAGGTTCCATGAGACCTTGGTAAGCAAGATGAGGATTACCGTTTTCATTCCATACACCCTTCTTTTGGAAATGCTTTACGACTGGTTTGGGCATTTCCTTTGGCAACCTGTTCTGTCTTTACATTTGGAAATGGAAGTAAAATATTTGACATTTACTTCCTAGGAAAAGTCAGAATGATATTAAAGGAAAATTCCGAGTTACTGCTCAAACTATTGCAAACCCTCTCCACCCACAAGCCAGCTCATGTTCTATCCTACCATGTCCAGACTACTTCATCTCTTCCTATTGGGGGAAATTCCTCACCATCTACCTGCTTGTATATTCAGATAACTGAAGTCTCTAATAACAGCATCTTCATCAGCATCCCTGGTATTTGATTTGAATGTCACTGAGGTCTCTGTAACTTTCTTATCTCCAAGGAGGTCCACTGGATTTCCTGGATAGCCTTCTACCACATACCCTTGAAAATAATCTGGGAGGGGGGGATGTCATAATTCTTTCCACATGTTAAACCAAGGGCATTTCAAAACAACTTGAAAAAAATCACAGCTATACTGAACATGTACAAATTTTTATTACCATTATTCACTAAAAAATATAGTTTAATAACTATTTACATAATATTTATATTGCTTTGGTATTAAAAGCAAACCAGAGATAATTTATAGACAGTGATGTGCATATATTATATGAAAATGTCATAAAATTTTACATAAAAGACTTATGGGAGAATGTCCTAGAACCAATCCTCCAAGTATAGTAAAAGACTACACTATATGCTTTCTTGCTTAAAATCTGTCAGAGATTTCCCAGTGCTCTTACAACAAATGTCAAAGACCTTTTATGGTGTTAAGGTCCAGAGAGTACAGAATTCACTCATTTCTAAGGCTTTCTCTTAGTCTAATTTCCTACTGTCTGTTAAAATGTTATTTGTGTGCATATGTGCATTGGAATGTACTGGTCTCTCTCTCTCTCTCTCTCTCTCTCTCCCTCCCTCCCTCCCTCCCTCCCTCCCTCCCTCCCTCCCTCCCTCTTTGTGTGTGTGTGTGTGTGTGTGTGTGTGTGTGTGTAGTTTATGGAACTGTTATAATGGCAGCATAGACTTGTATTTTTTTTTAACCACAGATCTATGATGCTACCCCATTGCTTTGCACATTGTATTCCAGAGAAATCTTTATGTCACTGAGAATTAACAGCGGCTCCCTGGTGCCCTGCCAGGATCCTGCAGGTCAATGATCCAGCTGCAACAAGTTCCACCCCAATGGCACACAAGTCATTTTAGCTTCTACTGTCCACTGCCCACCCCTCTCCTAAGGAGGGCAACCTGCCTGCCCAGAGTGTTCACTTCAGGAAAGTCCTATTAATCATCACAGTTGCAGGTCCTGGGCTGGTTCTCACAGCTGGGTGCTGAGAGCGGTTTCTCAAGTGTAATGGCCCTCAACCTGTTAAGGATTTCCCCTCCCCCGCTTTAATATCCTGCCATAAGATTAATAGTTCGAACGTGACGCCACATGCAAACACCCTGATAAGATCTTACTTAATGAAAAGCAAGCAGAGACTTTCTTCGGAGAACATATGTCTTTTGAGAAATTCAAAGCAAATTGGAGAGAACATGTAAAATGTCTCAGGGAAAGGAAAAGTTCTAAATGAGAACATTCATCATCATCATAGATTCATGTGCACTGTCAAGACACAATAAAGATTTTAACTCATTTTGTGTCAGGCAGCCTTTTCCACGAGGACCTTCATTAACAATACGCTCTGCTTGACCTGTTTCTGCCTAGCCATGTCTCCCACTGTGGAGGACAGGGTGTGAAATATATCTTTCCAAATGGATGTCATTGATTTTAATATACCTTTAATAATATTGCTGCTCGGTGTTTTAATTACTCATACTTTTCTGGTACTTCCGCCCTCAGGTGATTTTATCTAATAAATCTGATCAGTGCAGCAGATTCTGACACCCAGATATGAGTCGGATAACATATGCTGGGGGAGCCCATTTCCTTTGTGGTTAAATTCAATATGAGTGCAAAATATGCCTGAAAGATCTCTAGCAAGACAGGGCTTTCATATGCTGGCCAGCAGCCTTTCTCCTCCTCTGTCCATTGAGGGAAAATTCATGGCAAAGCTGTGTGGGGTTGTTTGAATAAAACTGGCCCTCAGAGGCTCTGGTATGCAAACATTGGGTCCTGGGCTGGTGATGCTTTGTGGGCAAGATTATCCAACGGTGCGGCCATGTTGGAGGAAGTATGTCGCTGGGAAGAGACTTTGAGAGTTTATGGCCCCACTGCTCCACTTTTTCTGCTTCCTGTTCGTGGTTGAGGAGGGTAACAGCCAGCTTCCTGATCCCACTGCCCTGTGGGTCACTTGGTACCGTGCCTCCCCACTGTGATGGATTCTTATCCCTTGAAACCATAAGTCCCCCTCCCCCCAAAAGAAAAATTCTTGTTTCCATAAACTGCTGAGGTCACAGTGTTTGGTCACAACAAATGTAACGGCACTGTGCAACCCCTGGCTTCCCCCCACCACAGCTCTCTCTGCCCGTTGACCGCAGTTATAGTCCAATCTTCCTCCTCTGGGCTTTGCTGCCATTTCAGCCGTATTATTAACATTATTACTAATACTATCAATCAGTATTAGTAATATTCAGCTTTCTACACCATACTTGCTGTTCGGACTGGACTGAGCCCCCTCTAAATTAGTGTGTTGGTTGGTTCCCCCTCATGCTGAGAATGAGAACTTATTGAGACACAGACACATCTTTGCAGACACAACTTGCTAAGATCAGGTCATACAGTACAGGGAAGATCCTTCATGAACACTGGGACATAGATACCCACCAGCCAGAAACTACAAGCAAAAACATAGCAAGAATACCAGCCAAGGAATGCCTGGGACTAGAGATGCAGAGAGAAAAGGACACATTAATTCTTCACAGTTCTTCGAGGGTCCAATTCTGCTGATATCGTTTTTTATATTTAATTTTTATTTTTCAATAGATTCATTCATGAATATACATGTGTGTGTGTGTGTGTGTGTGTGTGTGTGTGTGTGTGTGTGTGTGTTTCTGTGTGTGAGGCACTGTGTTTGGGTAGGGTTGCCTGTCTGAGCATGGGCAGGAGGCTCTTTACTGGAGTATGGGCAATTCACCAATGGCTCCACCACTACAGAAATTGCCAACCTCCCCCTTCATTCCAGCTATCATTTGCTGTGAGGGAAGGGCAGGGTCGAATGAGCTCATCCTGTTCATGACAAAATGATGTCGGGTACATTAGTGTGCAGCAAAGTCACGAAGGCAACCACCATGTCATGTCCAGAAAAACCCTGTTTCAGCACACTCCTCCAAAAGCTCTGGCCCTTCCGTTTTATCCACTGCCTCCCTCTTCCGCAGGGTTTCCTGAATCTTGCCCAGTGAAGCATGACATCGATGGCAGATTTCAGGCTGAGTTCTCCAGAGCCATTTATTCTCTGCTTTTTGACTTAGTGGAGAGTCTCAGGATTAAGTGCCATTAACTATAAAAAGATGCTTTCAGATGAAGTCTAAGAGCCCTCTGCAGGTTTCTAGATTTTGTCTTCCAACCTCTGAGCATCAAAACTGTGGGGCACTATATATATGCTGGTCTGTCAGACATTTTATTGTCTTCTGGTATGGACGTCCTAGAAAATTGGCATGGCCACAAAGCATAGGTTCCTTGACCAGCATAAGATATCCAGTAAGTAACAGCTGCATTTCATTTTATGGGTGATGAAACATGGAAAGACAAAAGCTGGTAAGGAAGACAGTAGAAAGTTGAACCCTTCTTTTACTGGGAGAGACAAATTGAGAGATGATGACCAGTGGGCAGGTCAAGGGAAGACAGCAGGGAAGGGACAGGAAGATGAATCAAGACAGCAGCTATAACTAGAAAGTATATGCCAAGCATGCCTCTACAGCTTGCTCGCCAATGTCATAGCAGTTGATAATCAGACTCAAAAAAATCGTGCCATGCAGAGTGTTAGGTGCTCTGGGAAATTCTTTTCTGAAGCAATGAGAATAAATACCTTCTCTCTAGACTAGGTATCATTGACAGAAACAAAAAAAAGTTATCCTACCCAAGTTTAGCTTGGTGAGTTTAACTAGAGAGTGGGAAACTGAAAGGTGGCTACACCACTGGAGAAAAAAATGCTTTCCAAGCCACCGTTAGCTGCTCATGCATCTGCAGGGAGGTTGCTGGGTATTGTGAATCCCTCCTGCTGGACGATGGAAATAGGTTTACTATTGTGCAGGTCTGGTGCTGCAAATCACAGTTCTTGAGAGTTCAAGAAGGCAACCGCCATATCGTGCTCAGAGGACAGTGTTTCCGTTGCCCCAGTCCGAATTTATGAAGCTAACTTCTGATAAAACAATATGCTCAGAAGCATGGTGATAAGTTTTAAGGAAAATAGTGCCCCACAGAGAAAAGTTGGTGTAAACACTACAAAGAAAATTATAGGCAAGAACACAGGCCATAAAAGATGGGATTGGTGTCACATGTCCAGAAGCCCCATGGTGTCTTAGATGCCTGAGACAAATATAGGAGCTCTTAGGAATTGTCCCAGGAGGCCAGAGTGTTAGGAGTGTGCTATAGGATAGAGTTATGCTGAGATGAAACTTTAAGAGCATTGTTTTTGATATAGAATTATAGTAGGATGCCACACTTTGGTATAAATACTCAACACTGTTGCTATTTTGGTATCAGTTCAGATCCAACTAACTACAACTGTAAACCAGAGACTGACTCAAGCAGATACTGAAAAGTGATACTCTCACTTAGAAAGTAGCCTGTAGGTTTTCTTGTAGGGCTCTGCCTTTGACCCACATTCTAGTTCTTAAAAATGTTTGTGTATAGCTATAAAATATCACCGCTGAGGAATACTGGTCAAAGGGCTGTTTCCTTCATTCCTGAAGTGGTCTGGACCCTGTCGACATTTTCTATTCTGATCTGAGCCTTAAAGTGTGGCCAGGAACAAGCTGATTAAGCCCCAGTTTTCCCTAACACTTCAAACATTCTTTCAAAGTAGGATATAGAATGTTGTTGGCCTAAATTGTTTTAATTTACATATATCTAAATGCAAATTCTAGGATTAGATTTTCAGAGGAAAGCCATAGCTGTCCTACTTGTAACAAACATGTGCAGTATAAAAATGTCTGGCTGGAAATAAAGCATGAACTAAGCCAGATGGACAGTGAAGCAATATAACTAATAGGAATTTAAATAAAGTCATTGGTTTGATGATTCTGTCAGTAGCAGAACGAGAGTCACAGGAGACTTGAACATGCATACCCACAATTCTCGCATCTGAAAACAACTGTTGAGGTTTGTCCCTGTCTTTTGTCTCTGTGGAAAGTTGCATTCCATTTGCCTTTATATCTGACTCAATTCAATACCTACCAGCAGGACTGGTGGAAAATCTCTGTCACCAATAACATTTATACTAGATAGACGCAGACTAGAAAGACTATCTTCCAAATGTTTCATGGAGTCTTCAGCAATCTAGAACATTCTAGAAAGAGAGATAGGTTTTTGTTTTTGTTTGTGGTTTTGTTTTCTTCATCCCACACTGGTTACTTCAAGTATCCAGTTTTCCAGTTCTGGATACAGTGACATTATATGGACTTGCCAGTCACGGTTATTAATCTTTCACATTTAGAGGAATAGTGTGGGAATGTGATGATACTTATGTGTCTCCTTCTAAGTCCTGTCAAGGTGCTTTTGGCTGTGAATTTAAAAATTGGTCTCCCTGAGCCAAATAACCCAAGATCCAGTCCCAGCTATGCCTCAGGAATGGAGGGAGCTCCTTGTGCTCTCACTGGTTTCTGCTCTTGTTCCCCTCCAAAACTCATACTTCTCAATGATCTCTACTTCACGCCAGCACCATCAGTACCTGGCCACTTCGGTTTGTTTCAAGCTCCCCTCAAGAAACTTCATTTAGATCAAAGAATACAGAGACTTGGGAAAGCTTCTTGAAATAGTAAGAAAAATTACTTCATAGCAGTCAGAACCAAAATAAATGAATTTCTTATGAAAACTTTCTGCTATACATACTTTATATACTTAGGATTACACTCAGTGTGCAATTCTCAATTTGGTATCTTATTTACATTACAACTAAGCAATTTTCAATGTTATTGAAGACTCTAAGCAAACACAATTAAGACTTAAATAGTGTTTTAGCACAGTGTGCATCTATGTACATAATAATGGAATGCAGCATGACGTTCAAATCCAGAGAAAACTCCATAGACCTACAGTGTCTACATTCCAATCCCAGCTCTGTACCTGGGCCTCGGTTTCCTCATCTTTAAAATGGGGTGAATCACTACTTGTTTTCATAGTGTCATGACATTTAATGAGCCCATACATCTAAAACCCTGAGGTCATTGGCAAGCTAGATGAAAGCTGTTATTTTAGGACAAGGCCAGATGATGTCATTGCGATTCTGTGCTCTAGAGAATCTGCCCTTGCTTTGAATCTCAGCTTTTCCCCAGATTGCTATGGTGACCTTGAATTAATTGTTTACATTCTCTGAAATTCAGTCCTCTCATCTACAAAATTAAAATGTGCTATATTTTTAGGATGATCATTCCAATCAAGTCAAATACCAGAAGTGAACCCTCCACACCATTCCTGACACAAATCATGTTCACTGTGTTCAAGTACTTTGTGACTTGCCTTTTCATATTGCCTATGTCCTTGAGGACTTTGCAAAAAAAATTATTAAATATGCCTTCATTGATTGAAGATATGGCTCACAGTGAACTAATATGACTCTAAATGTTCATAAAATACATTGAAACAAGCACATTAATTCGGAGGCAGAAAATGCTCACAGAAAGTGGGATTGGGCAGAGTTAAGGGAGCTTCCTTTTCTATATTTAAAGTTTGCAATGAAAAATTACTTGTCATTTTTGTTTTAAAATATAACAAACTAATAAAAAAGAAGTCTAGAATGAGGTTCTTGCAGAGATCTTGACTTTCTAAACAGTTACATCGATACAGGTCCCAAAACCTGTGGGGTGAGATATGTATTTCAGATATTTCCAGTACTCTTCAGAATACTTTTACATCACCATTGAAACAAATATATAGCTACCAAAACCAGGTTTTCTTAATTAGTATAGATATATGTGTGTGTGTCTGTGTGTGTGTGTGTGTATGTGTATGTGTGTGAATTTTATAATATATCAAGCCAAATAAAGAAAATGGCTATTTTATAACTCTGATCTAAGGGACACAGCTCCAATTTGGTGGATTATGTTAATTATAATGCACTGATCTCCAGGTATATCTATCTTAAGGTATTGCATCACAGAGTCTTGATTCATTAATAAAACAGAAACATAAAATAAAATAATCTTAAATTTCATATGGATGCATAAAAGACATTAGATAGCCAATCCAATTCCAAGCAAAAACGACAATACTGGACACATTGCCATATCTGAACTCAGGTTATACTGCAGAACAATAGTAACAAAAACCACAGCATCGACAAAGGGCAGCTATGGAGATCGATAGAAGAGAAGACGCAGAGATAAGCCCATAGAGCTTCAGTCACCTGCTTTTGACAAAAATGCCGAAAATATACACTGGAGAAAATCCAACCTCTTCAACAAATGGTGTTGGGAGGCTACATATTGTCACAAAGAAAAAAGAAACTAGAACCATGTCTGTCAGTGTCGGCTAAAGTCAACTGAAATGCATCAAAGAGGCCTGAATGCTTACTTATGTACTTTTAAATCTATATATGAAAATTTAAAAGACTAAGAAAAACTAATTTAATTTAAATTAAAAAAATACCTTGAGGATGGGGGAATCTGTAACTGATATGTGAAATTAAGTTAATTATAAAATAAAAATATTAAATAAAAGAATACCTTAATATAAGAACGAAAATGTTGAAACTGCTAGAGGAATACACAGGAAAACATTTCAAGGTATAAAAATCAACATTTCCAAGCCAGTCTGTGGTGGCACACCTTTAATCCCAGCACTTGGGAGGCAGAGCCAGGTGGATCTCTGTGAGTTCGAGGCCAGCCTGGGCTACCAAGTGAGTTCCAGGAAAGGCGCAAAGCTACACTGAGAAACCCTGTCTCGAAAAACAAAACCAACAAACAAAAAAATTTAACATTTCCTATAAATGAATTCAGTTGTTCAGGATTAAAACCAGAACTGAAATATGGGATTGGATAAAACTAAGCTTCTCCACAGCAAACGAAGCAACTAGCCAAGCAAGAGGAAAGCTTTGTCAGCTCTACATGTAACAACTGGACAGAGGGCTAAAATCTAGAATATATAAAGAATACAAAAGAGAACAAATATCCTAAACCTAAGAATTCAATCAGTATATATGCGGTTGAAATAAAAAGTTGCCGGAAGAGGAAGTACTATATGTAGACATACAGGAACATGTTCACCATCTTCAGCCATTAGGGAAATGTAAATGAAAACAATATGAAGGTTTCATCCAGCTCCAGTGGGAAGAACTATTACCAAGAAAACAGTAACAAACTCAGTCATGGCAGCAGGCTAAAGAAGGCGTGTGCTCTGCTGAAACTGTAAATTAGGCCTACCACTACCTCTGTGGAAGCCAGTGTGGAGGCTGTTAAGGAACCTCGAAACACAAGCCCCGTCTGCACCAGCCAGCTCTAACATGGGGAGACAGATGAAAGCATGCCAACATACCACAGAAGCAATCACACATGGAAATTTATTGCCTTCCATTTTCAGCAGCCATGCTATAGAATCAACCTAAGTGTCCACCAACTGATCAATGGATAAAGAAAATTTGAAATATATATATATATATATATGTACATGTGCATATACATGTGTACATGCGCCAAATTATGTATGTGTATATACATTATGTTATATATATAAACAGAGTCATAAGGAATAAAATCACATGTTTCGCAGAAAATCTATGCAATTAGAGATAATATTAAACAAAACAATTTATGCTTAAAGAAACAAATAATGCAGCCAGGTGGTGTTGATTCATGCCTTTAATCCTAGCACTCAGAAGGCAGAGGCAGGTGGATCTCTGTGAGTTTGAGGCCAGCCTGGTCTACAGAGCGAGATGCAGGACAGCTAGAGCTACAGAGAGAAATCCTGTGTCGAAAAACTAAAAACAACAAAACAGAATAAAAAACAAACAAACAAAAAACAAGAACAAAGACCCGATCACTGCATACTTTCTCTCATTTCTGAATACTGGATTTTATATAGATATCTAAAGCCTTATGTGAGTATGGGACACACAGTAGAAATGAGACTGTAGAATGAGTGGTGTTACTTGGCAGACGAGGGAGAAAGTGGAGGGACTTGAATATAGCCCAAGTAAATGATACACTTGCCTGAAAGTGTTGCATGACTCCTAACACTATGTACAGTGAGTACATGCCAATAAGCCATTATATTTTAAAACCTGTCAGTGTTGGAGCAAAGAGGTGAAAATGTTTCTTTATGTGCTTATGTTTGCCTGGGTCTTGGGAAGAACACTATCACCAGGGATCTGGTGAGGGGAATGATTGGTTGGCTCTGCAATAGCTCAAGGGTGGGTGAAACCACACAGAAAATTGTTTTAGGGGCATTTATTGACAAATGAGGACACTTTTCCTACACCAGGACAGGAAGGACTAATCTTTCATTCCACTCATGAGATCACACGTACACACTCTTTCCGTGGATATGCATGTTTTTCTCTTACTGCCATACTCCTGTTTAGTCTATCCTGGCAAGCATCCTGTATCATCCTTATTGTAGCTCCTCCCACTTTGAGGAGGACCTGCCTCTTGGCTGTAAGTTTATTTACCACTGTGATGTGATACTTAAGACATACACACAGGTCCCAAAGAAAGGAGACAGCCCCAGGTGCCTGACTGATGAGAAAGCCCATGTTCTTTGGCACTGTATCTGTGAAATACTTTATTTCAGAGAAAATGTTAGAAAATAGCCCAAGTTCCATAATATTAAGCCAAAGAGAAAGGAGATGACTCTATAAGCTTGCCAAGGTTAGAAAAACACATGCCCAGAGGTCCAAGGGACTTGTGTTCAAATCCTGGTGTGGCTATTTACTAACAGTTTGACATCGACTATGTCCTTTATTCTAGAAGACCCTGGATCTTTCTTTCTTCCTTCCCTTTTTCATTTCTCTTTCTTTCTTTCTTTCTTTCTTTCTTTCTTTCTTTCTTTCTTTCTTCCTTCCTTCCTTCCTTCCTTCCTTTCTTTCTTTCTCTCTCTTTCCTTCCTTCTTTCCTTCCTTCTTTCCTTCCTTCCTTCCTTCCTTCCTTCCTTCCTTTCTTTCTTTCTTTCTTTCTTTCTTTCTTTCTCTTTCTTTTTTTGTTTGTTTGTTTCTTGTTTGTTTGTTTTCTTCAAGGCAGGGTTTCTCCATGTAGCCCTGACTGTCCTAGAACTCACTTGTACAACAGACTGGCCTCGAACTTATAGAAATCCACCTGCCTCTGCCTCCTGAGGGCTAGGATTAATGGCATATGCCACCAGGCCCAGCTGACCTAGATTTCTTATCTATAATATAGGGATAAAATATCTACCCTCAGGTTCTCCAGTTATAGCTCAGTGACAAAATGCTTGCTGAGCATGGGTAAGGCCTGGAGATGTATCCCTAACACAGATAAAAGGAGTTTGGAGGAAGAATCTTGTCATAAGGATATTAGCACATGGTAGGTCTGCAATACTGGTAACTGTCATTTTGAATAGCATTCCTGTACATTCAGAGGATAAGGATTACTCTGTCTCAGCCTCTAAGCAACTTTATGCCTGCTAAATGACAAATAATTTAATAAAAATAATTGGAAGTGATAACTGTCACTGACACTACAGTTTTCCGAACTTTTTTTTTCTTTAAAGATTTACTTCTTGATTTCAAATAGGTCAACCTAAGAAGACCCTGCTTCATGCCTCCCTGGGATGGTTATCTTCACATATGGGTGTAGCTGTCATGGAAGGCAGCACCCTATTTCCTTAATGCAAAACATGGAGGTACCTTATGACCCATCAATTATGCTTCCTTTATACATGGTCAAAATAATTGAAAAGAAGGCTAAGTAGGTATTTATATGCCAGTGTTCAAGGAATAATAGTCACTGTAGACCAAAACCTGAAAACCTAAGGTTCATGAACACATGAATAGATAAAAAGATTCTATACACAGATCAACACTGAACTACATGATCCCAAAATGAGATGAGGTTTTGATCCATGATACAATCTGGATGCACCTTGAAGACAGCAAGTGAACTTAGCCAGACACAAGGTGAGTAAATGTGTCATAATTCAGCTGACACAAAGTCTCTAGAACAGGCAGATTCATAGACTCGGAAAGCACATTAGAAATTACGGGAAGACAAGAAGGACACAAAGTAATCGCTTAAAGGGCAGACAGCTTCTGTCTAGGGTGTTGCAAAGATTTAGACATTTCCAGTGCATTCTGTGAATGCAATTACTGCTGCTGACTTGGACATTTAAGAATAGCTGGAGCTGGGGCTGGAGCTGGGGCTGGGGCTGGGGCTGGGGCTTGAGTTGTTCCAATAGGTAGAGTGCATGCTCTTGTCCTATAAGCATAAAGATCTCATTACAGAAATCCAGAACCCATGGGGAGCGGGGAGGGAAGCTGGGTGCAGCCACATATGCCTGCAATTCCAGAGCGGGGGTGATTCAGAGAAGGGAACCCCTGGGGCTCTATGACCAGCCAGACTAGCCAATTAGTGAGCTCCAAGTTCAATAACAGAATCTATCTCAAAACTAATGGGGAAAGAAAACACACTACATCAACTGCTGGTATATAGGCATGCACACACACACACACACACACACACACACACACCACGCATACAGATAAACGTATATACAAACACACAAATGAAAGAGCAGCTAAAATGGCAATTTTCTTACATATCTTTCACCACAATAAAAATGTTGTACAAGACAAATGAGTGTTTAGCCTCTAATTAAAAGTGCTGTGTATAGAGGTTACACATTTCCATACTTTAAGAACAAACGAGCATACATTGCAAGGTCTTGGTCCTCCTCACCTTCTTTCCCTCATCTCTCCCTACATACAACTCTCAGGATTATTTTATCACAAATGTTATCAAGCTGTTCTTATGCAAATAGCAAAACAATAGTAAATATGAATTCTTATTTCTCTTGTATATGTATATGTTAACATATATGCATGGTCTCATGTTTTCATTTTTATTTATATTTAAATAGATGCCCTAGAGACAGGTACAGAATGTAGAGCTGTTCCTCTCTCTGTTACTGCTGTGCTGTGTGCTACTGTGTAGATACGCCATAATTATTTTAATTACCCCTTTACAGACAGAATGTTTTTGTATTTACAAAGTTCTCCAACAGGTACACTTATATAATTTGATCTGTGTATATAGTGTCTACTGTAGGTTTAATCCCCCAGATTAGGTTTGCTGAAATCAAAGAGTAGTCACACACTCCACTTGGTTGTGGAAGCATCTGTTTGCTTTTATCAAGAGAGTATGGGAGGTTTTGTTTTGTGGATATCATTATGAAGAGACATTCCCTGATGCTTTTGCCATTGAAATTGCCCTTACCGTAAACATAGTTGAGCATACATTTGTTTGTGTAAATGTCACTCACAGTGCCTTTTCTATTGGTGTGGAAACATTCACCATTTAAAGATTTTGAAGACACATGGTCAGTTAACAACAGCGTGCCCAACTGGCATTTGGTGATAACATTGCTGAGAGACGGCTTCACTTTTCCACCTCCGTTCCTATGGACACAGCCTGGGCCTCGTATCTTCTCCGGGCAAAAGCTGCTTCTTGCTATGACAGAACCTGCTTTGGACTGGACCATGGTGAAGACGTGCAGAGACCGGGGGGGGGGGGGGGGGGGATAGTCTGTCCTGTGCTTGCTGGATCACAATTAGCCTGCAAAGTGAACAACAGCTCAGTGTTCTCAAAGCCACTTCGTGTATTGCCCTACCAACCTTCCATGAGTTCCCTAAAAGCCTGTGAAAAGTTGAAGAAAGGATCACCCGAACTTGCAAATATAAAACTATCCAGCTGTACCGTCCCTTATGGGGGAGACACACAAAAGTGTTCAATCATTCCTTCTGAGAGGAGAATAAATAACATGATACCACATGAATAGCATGAGTTGGCTGTGGGAGTAAGCTGTCATTTCCAGGAAAGTGATGTGACTTTGTCTCCGAGGGTACAACAAATGATCCCATGCTCAAAGATGGCAGGATTCAGGCAGGTGGGCTTTGCCATTAAGCTGCCTCCAGGTGGTTCACTCACATCGGTTGTCATATTTGCAAAAAGCAGAAGGAAAGAAGTGGAATTTTTGCTTAACTCATTGAATCTTGAACAAAAATGAATAGGCTTTTTTTTTTTTTTCTTTTTTTTCTTCTTCTTCCAGGACAAACTGGAATGAGCCGCAGACCAGCTTGACATACTGCCAGCCTGGGGTCTAACTCTGTCTGAGAATGACACTCCTTTCTTACAAAGTTGTCATGCTCAGGGACCAAAAGGAAAAAGAATGAGTCTTTGCAAAGACTGCTGGAAGAGATCTTCCCCACATCCATCGCGGTGTGTCACTGTGAGTGTCCAGGGAACTCCAGTCAGAGAGAAAAACCAAGAGTTATTCTTGAGACCAGAAATGGCTGCTGGTATGAAGAAATATCCCAGGGACATGATAGATGCAGGATGCCTCTGAGCAACTGAGCCCCCATCAGCATTTCCAAGTTTTTAACCAAGAAATATTGATTTATGTTTATTATGCTTTATGGCACTTTAGAGCAATTTATAACACTTACATTAGAGAATGGATGGGCCGGGAGAAAAGCCAATATGGGCCTGAAAAAAGATGAAGTGCTGTCAGGAATCGGAGCTTTTCTTGTACCAGGTGCATTTGCTTGCTTTTGTATTTTATCTGAACTATTTAACAAGAAACAAGAAAATGAATATCGATTTTCTTAGACAAATAAGAAGCGGCAGAAGTTAAGCAAAGCTAGAGGAGTCTTTCAAGCCTCTCTCAGTACCTACATTTTCAACCATTAAATTCCAGAAGTGTAAACAGAATGCTTTTCTATGTGCCTCCTCACAAAAACACACAAACAACTGTGTATAAAGAGGGAAGTAAAATGAACTGTTAAATATTTGGTTATTATTTCAAATATCAATGTTTCAACAAAAACCAAGTGCAGTAGAAACTATGGTTTTCTGTAAAGGGAGTCATTTTCTGTAACTAGTAAGTACTGATAAACAGGACTGACTTCAGAGAGTCAGCCTGGGAGATATATCAAAACCACACAATTTTAATTTAAAATCATTTAGACTGAAATGTTTCTTCCTGAAGTTCATGCATAATCCTCCTTATCTAACATGGGAAAAGGAAAAAAAAAAACAAAAAACAAAACAAAACAAAAAAAAACCCAGCTCATGAAAGCTGGCCTGGCCATGGTGGTGGTATAAGAGTGATTACTGGTTCTCTGGGAAGCCAAGCTTTGCTGAAAAACATCTCTTCTGGGGCTAGCTCAGTGATTAGGAGCACCGATTGCTTTTCCAGAGGACTCTGGTTTGATTTCCAGCACCCACATGGTGGGTCCTAATTGACGTAACTCCTATTCCAAGGAGATCTGATGCCCTCTTCTGATCTCCCTGGGCATTGCATGTACATGGTGAACAGCTACGTGTACAGATGACCACCTATACAGATTAAAAAGAAGGAAAAAAAGAAAAGTTTTTTTTTTTTTTAATTTCAAAAAAATCAACAGCTGCATCTTAAGTTTAGTCAACAAAAAGAAGGAAGGAGAGAGAGACAGAGAGGGAGAGAGAGGGAGAGAGAGAGAGAGAGAGAGAGAGAGAGAGAGAGAGATTGAAAAGGGAGAACTATCGCTCCTGAGATCTCAAGGGTCTAGCATAGTCTTGAGGTTAAGAAACATTAAGGAGGTTCAAGGAGAAAGCTGAAGCTGCAAGAGGATATGAGCTTAGATTGTGGACTGGAAGAGCCGGCGAGCTGGGAGTGTAAGAGATCAAAGAACAAAGCCTGAGGGTGTCTGCAAATCCTGCAAGGGACTCCGATATCTGCAGTTTGACTCGATGATCTTTGCACTATGACCAGTGGCTGGACTGGGTACAACCTCGGACCCAGTCTATAGTCACCTCCTTTGCTGGATCGATTCATTCAGCAGTAACAGGAGAATTGATGGAGCTGGGCCAAGCACACTGGCCAGGTAGCCAAACCTTGACAGCTTACCATAGTCTCCTGCTTTGGGGCTTTTGCTTCACCTGGCAGATGTGAAATACCTTGAACCCTGAACTGACATCTTGAGTCTGCTGCTTCAGCTGTTTTGGGGTGGAGGGCGGTCTGAAAGGTCATAGGTGCTGTTGATAGTTGCTAGTGAGGCTGAAAAATCCAGGCATTGGCTTTTCTTTATGATGTTTTTTCAAGATTGGAGCAAAGAAAGAATTTCTTACCTTTGTCGTACTTAGAAGGCTTGGTGTCTTTTTTTTACCCACATTAGAAAGACCAGGACTGTATTAACAATTAGTACAATTAAATGCCAGGGTGGCATGTGTGGCTAGTACCTGGAAAACCCTTTTCTTTCTCAGGTAAGTTGTTTCAACCATTAAAGTAAGAAAAACTAAAGGAACAAGTTAACTGTCATTATCAATAGAGTTAATCATGTATATGACTCACATGTAATCATGTCCCATATTATGCCGTCATGTTGACCGGACAAAACATGGCTCAGGAATTCTACTTGGGATCTTGAAAACACGTTGAATTGGGTTGTTTCTGGGGTGATAGTCTTGCTTGGGTCTGGAAGTTTCCTAAGGCTATGTTCATGAGAAAACTAAAGGTTTTGTCGAGACAGGTGATGCTAGCCCTGGACCTAAGGCACCTTGATGGAGGAAGGAAGCAGAAGGAAGAATGGTATTTAGAACTGTTAGGGGATGTCTGTGTGTCTGCCTTCCATCCCATGCCCTTCTGGACCCAGACAAGGTTGTAGATGTCCCGAACAACCAATAAGGAATCTATGAGTAGAGACTGTGTTTTGTCCAGCTTGATGGAAGAAAGGGGAGAGAGAAGTGAAAGGAAAATTCTCCTTCTGGAAAGATAATGATTTCTGTTACTGCACTGCCAGCCAGATGTGGAGAAACCACGGCCAATATCATCCAGCCCCACAGTGTGAGAGCTCAGCGAGTATGGCAGCCCAGGCTGAGGCAAACCTGCAGGGAGACAGAGAGACTTGTCTATAATCCACACATGTCTGCTACCTGTGGCTGAAGGTAAGAGATGGCATTGACTTGTCCACGGACAGAGCATCTGACAGATGGAGAAAAATCCCCAGACAGCATGAGGGCAGGAGGTGATAATGGCTGCCAAGGAATCTCAAGGAGAGATTCCCGACCTCCGGGAGTTACTTAGAGTGGCAAGGGTCTGCTGAGGTGACCAGGATTCCATCGGAGATGTTGTATGGAGTCACAGCAGCAAGAGAAGTCTGTGCCCTTTCACCACCAAGGGCATTTTCAATTCTCCTTTTTTACCCATATGGAGATTTCTCATGCTATCGTAAGGTGAACTCTGTTATTTTTAGAACTAAAATAAACAAGCCAATGCAGTGGTTAGGGTCTGGAAGAGAGAACCAGTAGATGATTGCTGTACAAGCATTTGATTCTGGGTCCAATCCCCACACCCCATAAGAACAGCCAAAGCTGGCATGCTTGTGATCTCAGTTCTATGAAGATGGAGTCAGGTAGATCCCTGAGGCTCCCTGACCAAGCTGTCTAGCCAAGTGGGCAGAGCTCAGGTTAATGAGAGAGCCTGTTTTTAAAAAATGAGATGGGACTATAATACACAGTTCCTGAGGAACTACATCCAGGGTTGACCTCTGCCCTCAATTCACTTGCACACATGTGCAAGTGTACCTACATACACATGTATTCCTTTGTACATTCACATGTGTGTACACATACACAGACAGACAGACAGACAGATACACACACACACACACACACACACACACACACACACACATACACACACTCAGTGCTTAACTTAAGCTAGTTAATTATCTGTCTTATTAGGACACATGGTTTCTAGTCAGGTTCTCACCACCAGCATCGACAGTACCAGTTGCCTCATTTTGTTCTCATTTTGTATACAGAAATTTGTTTTCCGTAAGACCTCAATTTGTATCAAAGAATGCCAATCTCTAGCTTCTTTGCCAAAGAGAACCTTGCCAAATTGAGATCGGTTTTGAAAAACCAAAGATAAATGAATGTGTCTTGAAGGTTTAATTGTATTATTTCCCTCTTTATCTTTTGATGACTTTGACAGATGGGACTCTCACAATACACTCATTGTTCAGCTGGAAACCCCATGAAGTTGTAACCTGAGCCCCTTGTCCTGAGGCCATTGGATGGCCTTCATCCAATGGTATCTGTGGACCCCAGTGGAGAAGTAGGTAAAGACTTATTAAGTCATTTGAAATTGCCTTCCACACACTGCAAAGTGGTTGGGCCATTTCAGGCCATAGCAGGGTGGCAGATTGCCCAACTGCCTACGTCAAGCAGTGTTTATAAATTAGAAATTACCAGCCTTTTGGTTCCTTGCTGATTAGTCAGAGTCCCTAGAAGACTGTGCAGACATGCCTGGGGCAGAATTGTTATTGGACCAAACAAAGCATAGCTCTTGGTTAATCAGTCCTTATTTGTCTATCTGGTGGTGTTATTGGAGGAGATTTGGAAGTGGTTGTCTCTCCAACTGTATTGCACTGTGGCTAATTATTCTAACTAAAAGCAGCCATTAGAATAGTTCTTTGGTTATTTCCTGGAGATCCACAGACACTAACGCTAAAGTTAAGAGAAACAGGTAGTCCCATATGATGTATTTAATTCACCTAGTTAAAAGGGGGTTACTGAACACCTAGTGTGTGCATGTCAATATCCTTATTTGTTTATTACATTTGAGACTACATTAAACTCTACAGGATATTAGTAGATTTGGGCTTTACATCAACCCTGGGGAGGAAGTAATGACTAATGATCCCATTTTACAGTTGAAGAAATTGAGTGTATTACTTTTCTTGTGATGATAAAATTACCCAACAAGCCACTTAAGGGAAGAGGGTTAATTGTGGCTCACGCTTTGAGGGGCTACAGTCTATCACCAGTCAGGGAAGACAGATCAGTGGGATGATGAGGAATCTGGTCACAGTGTGACAGCCATGGAGGCAGAGAGACATAAATGCTGGTTCTTGGCTTACTCCTTACATCTTTGCTCAGACTGGGGCCGTAGTCCATGGGTTAGTGCTCCCCCATTCACAGTGGGTCATTTCTCCTCAAGTAATCCTCTCTGGATCCGTACTGTGTCTTCAGGGTGATTTTTAGATCCAATAAAGTTGACAATCAAGATTACCCCTCAAACTGGGGTTCAGGAAACAGTGTATGCTTCCAGGAGCCTCATGGATAGAAAACCACAAAGTTAACAAGTGAAAACAGTAGACATAGTTTACCCCTGGCTATGAGCTATGACCCCTCCCCCAACTACCTCAAGATCAGCATTGGGCTTCTAAGACTCTCCTTTGATCAGGCTCTGCCAATTACTCCAAGGCCTTTACTCTTTAGGCTGCCAGGAGAACTCTTATTCTGAAAAGAATCATTAGTCACCAACTGCCTTCCAGCCTCAAGCCAGCCAATGTCATTGCTGAATGCATTCGAACCTACCACCTAGACTGAGGTCAGGCCACCTCTGCCACTAGCTCTCTCTACTCTTGCCCTCTTAGATGCTCTGATTTCTCTGTTTAGTTCACAGATGGGTGGAGAGCTAAGGGTTATTGCTTTAGGACATCTGGAAGACTTGGTTTGATAAAGTAAAGGATTGAACAGTGTGAGTAAAAAATAAATAAACATGGCTGCAGGGAAGAGGCAAAATAAACATGGATCTTGACATATGTTCCTTCTCTCCCTTAACCCAAGGACAAAAAACACCAAAGAGGGAGGCAAAAAAGCAGAGGTGTTGTTGTCTGCGTGTTAACTCATGCAGCTCTGCGTCTTCTGGGAACTCACCCACCCAATGGACAGAGGCAGAGGACAAATCTCTGAACAGATTCTAGGCCTGGGTGCAGCAGGCAGCTCAGAGAGATGAGGTGAAGAGATGCTGACCCCAGATAGGTCTAATGAACCACCATAGAAACTAGGTGTATCCCCATGTGCTTCTCTCATATGCAGCTCCCCTGCTCACCTTCTCTGGCTCTGTGAGAGACACAGTTACCATCAAGACTGCCACACCATGAAGATCTGGAAAGGAGGGTACCAGAAACTCTGACCATAGACAGCAAAAGAAAACAGCATGGAAAATGAAGGCCTTGAGAGATCACTGGCATTCTAAATGGTGAGAGACCCTGAGTCACCCCTTGTCCTTCTCATAGAGAATACAGATCTGAGGCTGTTAGATAAATATCCCAGTTGGCAGGAGACAGGACACCCAGATTTATTATTCCCAGAGAAACATTTGCGGTCAATACCCTCCCCCTTAGCTAACTACTTACCTGCCAGGCTTTGAATATGAAGGAGAGTAATAATCAGTTATTTAAGAAAGACTATCATTATTATGTAGATAATCCAATACACACAGGATTTGACTTAAAAGAAAACAAGAGAAAAAGGAGAAATAATTTAAATTTTATTATTAATATTTCTCTACTTAATATGAGTCAAGTAGAGAAAAGTTGCATTTTTAAAAAATAAGACTTGAAGATGATTTAGGACAATTCTTGAGCAGAAGAATGAATAGAAAAGGGAAATGAAAATAAGTCATTAAATAGGTGAGAAAATTGGAGATTCCAAATCACAGTATCCATGGATAGAAAGGAGGCACTATGTAAGTTGAACAAATAGAGACAGAAGGGTAAGAAATAATAGGAAGTAATAAAATTTCATAGAACTCCAGGTGTAAGTTCTAAGGCAGTTCCTGCATGTTGGGAGAACTTAGTAACTATTTGGAGCACCAATTCTAGATAATTCATTTGTAGGCATTGCAACGAATGAAAAGAATCACCTCAGGAAACACCAAAACAAACAGGACCATGAAAGTTCGCCAAGAAGGATCTGGTTGGGCCATGAGTTGAGACTTCTCATCAGACTCTACAACTCTAATTCAATAGGTAAAGCCATTCAATTTCATAAGGGAAAGAACTAGCAATGTAGATTCTATATAAAACCAAATGAGCAATCAGCTATGAGAGCAAAATAAAGACACGATCAGACACTAACAATGGCAACGTCACAGAAACCATTTATCTCTGGCTGCTCTCACATGTCCCTGAACACATCATTTTTCTGGGAAGATGCTTGTGTGTGAGTCCCAAACCAGGACAAGTGATTCAGGAAGTGATACTCCATGGCCAGAGAACCTAAGGGAACTCCCAAGGTAAAGACCAAGAAAGGTCCAGAAAAAGAACTTCTGAGGGTTAACCAAACAATTAGTCCAGAAAAGAACAGGAAAATACAGAATTCCAGGAGGGGTCTCATCAACAAATGACACCAAAATATAAAACTAGCATGTTAGACTATATAGGGGCTTAAAATTCCAGCAAACATGTTATGTATTAATGATATATATAAGCAATAAATAAAATAAGTTTAAATCAAGAAATAAATTAAATTTCATGTAAGTAATATATGAGAATGGATAAGAATAAAACTGTAAAAAACATAAAAGCTGCTAATGTGGATTTAAAAAAATTTACAGACTTCTCATGGAAACATAAATATGTGTGCTAGCACTAACATAAGAATACTAACATGGTATGATTGAGCATTCCTTGGGTATATGCCCAAGAGTGCTATAGCTGGGTCTTGGGAGAGATGGATGCCCAATTTTCTAAGGAAGTGCCATATTGATTTCCAAAGTGGCTGTACAAGCTTGCTTTCCCACCAGCAGTGGAGGAGAGTTCCCCTTGCTCCACATCCTCTCCACCATAAGCTGTCATCTGTGTTTTTGATCTTAGCCATTCTGACAGGTGTAAGGTGGTAAACTACTGGCAATGGTCGAGAGAAAGTCTGATCTGACTTAGTCTGGTGATCAGATGGCCAAACACCCTAACTGTCGTGCTGGAACTCTCATCCAATAACTGATGGAAGTGGATGCAGAGATCCTCGGCCAGGCCCCAGGTGGAGCTCCAGGAGTCCAATTGTCGAGAAAAAGGAGGGACTGTAAGAGTGTGAGACCGAGATTGGAAAAGCACAGGGACAAATAGCCAAATGAATGGAAACACATGAATTATGAACCAAAAGCTGTGGAGCCCCCAGCTGGATCAGGCCCTCCAGATAAGTGAGACAATTGAATAGCTTGAACTGTTTGGGAGGCACCCAGGCTGTGGGACCTGGACCTGTCCTTAGTGCATGAGCTGGCTGTTTGGAACCTTGGGCTTACACAGGGACACTTTGCTCAGCCTGGAAGGAGGGGACTGGACCTGCCTTACTAAAACTACCATGTTGAGCTGAATCCCCAGGGGTGTCTTGGCCCTGGAGGAGATGGGAATGGAGGGGGGGTGGGAGGAAAGTGGGGGCAGTGCGGGAGTGGGGAGGACAGGGGAACCCATGGCTGATGTGTAAAATTAAAACACAAATATAATCTTAAAAAAAGAATACTAACATGAGTCATTTTTCAAAGGAAGTAAATAGACAATTTACAAACTGAGAATAGTCTAGAAATAGCAGTGTTCGTTCCTGTTATTTAGAAGTATGGAGGTAAATGGAAAGCTATTAGAATGATAGCTCTTAGGCAGAGGACCAGCAGGTGGGAAGCATGGATTAGGCACTACTCTTCCAAGTTAAAAGTTATGCCCTTTTAAACCAGACACATAGATGAAAAGCAAATTCAGATTATGAAGGAGACATCAAAGAGAGGTGATGCAAGGAAGGAGAGAGGAAAGAGAAGAGAAACGGAGGGTAGGAATGTAACGTATCAGGCAAATAAACTGGCCGAGAGTATTTGGAATTTTCTCAGGATGAAATCATGACCATATCAGGGCAGCGGCCAAGATTTCAAAATGGAGGGGAAAGGCCAGAACTGGTGCTATTTACACAGAGAAGGATGGCTGTGGACGGGAGAGGTCTTGGAGACAGCAGGCACAGAGCTAAGAATAAAATTCACAGACGTGTTTGAGGCCCCTGAGAACACACAGAATAATGCCTTTGCATGAAACAAGAATATAGCCTCAATAAGATTCAATCATCTATTTCAAGCATAGCAATGGAGCACATTGTAATCTTCCCCTTTTCTTTTAAAGTGGGGACTGGAGAGACAATCCTGTTTCAGATCACTTACTGTTCTTGTAGAAATCATGGGTTCAATTCCCAGCACCCACATGGCAGCTCACAACCCTGTATAACTCCAGGTCCAGTGGAACTGACACCCCCTCCTGCCCTTTAGACAGATGGTGCATGTGTGTGTGTGTGTGTGTGTGTGTGTGTGTGTGTGTGTGTGTGTGCATGTGCACACAAGAATATATCTTTTTGAAAGTGAATAGGTCTCTCTTAAAGCAGATGCAAACCCATCCTGCAAGCAAAAAACCTTTTGGAAAGATGATAAGGATGTCCAAAACGTAGTAGAATCACCTCTTTGTCAGCATACCAGGGGCATGAGCTGGTGATCAGAGTATGTCCCCAGGACACAATGAGTCCAGTATTCCTACTCCAGGTCCCTGGTCCACAAATGAATGTCTGTGAATATTATACATCCATACATAACTATTTTCCGGGCTAATAATACTGCAACCCTACATGTCAAAAACAGCTATGAAAATTCAATGTGACAAATAGGGAAACAGAGAAGGCTGGACACTTTTGTAAGGCCTAATATCACTGACATATCATTTCAGTTTATTCAACTTAGTTCCACCTAAATTGAATAGGAATTTAATGTATACATTCATATGTTTTGAAGATATACATTGTTTTATACTCCCGTAGTTTCAAAATCACCTCAGAAATACAAAAAGTCCTGGTATTTCCACCACTTTCCAACCCTGGTGCCTTCAGATATTGCATAGTTTGGCTTCCTTTTTTTTCTCTAAAGATATTCTTCATTAAAATATAATTATGTAACAGGAAATTCACCAGGGATTAATATACTCCAAGAGTTCTGTAAACATTGCCAATATCTAAGGCATCTCATCAGTCCCTGAAGGAAATGTCTGCCCCTTAGTACCCCTGTTCTCAAACCTGCCAAGAATAGGTGCACCATGCTATGTTCTGTCTTTTGCCCATGTGGGATTTCATGTTCTTCGGAGTAGCCTACACACTCTGTCATGTTTGGTGATAGGCATCTGCCACTCAATATAGTGTAGCCAAGATTTAATCCTGGTATAGCGTGTGAACTGGAAAAAACAAAACCAAGGCGTGTGTGTATATATATATATACACACGCCTTGGTTTTGTTTTTTCCAGTTCATCAGCATTCAGATTACTTCTATTTTGTGGGTACAATGTACACTGTGACAGAAATTTATGTATGGACATCTATTTTCTTTTCTTGAGAATTTATCTAGAAGTGGAATTTCTGGGTTACAGTGGAGTTACTTTTGTGAGGAAAACCCAAACTATTTTATGAAATGGTCGCCCTCTTTTCTACCAGAAACAGAAGTGTGCAAAATGTTCCACAGCTTACTGCCACTTGTGATTTTTCTTTTCTTCCTTGTTTCCTCTTTGCTTTTTGTTTGTTTGTTTGCATGATGCTCATTTTAGGACATATGAACTTGTTTCTCGTTATGGTTTTAGTGATAATTTCTCTAATGACTAACCATGCTCAATGGTTTTCCCCACATGCTAATTTTTCATTTCACATCTTCTGAAAAAAAAACATTCAAATTCTTTGCTCATTTTTTTAAAAATTAATCTATTTTTTTCCTGCGTTGTAAGAAGTTTTGTGTAGCCTGGCTATTGGTGTATTACAGATGCATGATTTGCTAATATCATCTGATTTCTCATTTATCTTTTTGCTCTCTTGAGAACCTCGTTTGTAGCAGAAAAGTTTTATTTGTGATGTTATGCAAAGTTTCTGGTGTTTCATTTGTTGTTTATTCCCGTGACATTCTAGGATCTTCTAAGGATAGGCCATGCTAATCAAATGTAGTTTTTGACATACATAAACTTATATTAAAAGAGTGATAATGCTGGTGTGATAAAATTGTGAAGTATGTTATGTTCAGGCTGACACTTTCATGTGAGTCATGTGTTCAATGGGACATCATTTTTTTGTGAATGCCCTCTCCTCAAGGATGTGACACTCTCCAAAACCCTCTCATTGTACTTGTTCATCACTGGCATTCTCTCCTTACACCTGTCCAGGTATAATCAGTTGTAAAGATGATGGAATGGGATTAATGAAGTTATGACTTGAACAATTACTATGTGTCAGAAGTGGTAGTGCATGCCCTGTATGCATTCTCCCAATACCTTACAGCATCGTGTGGAAGTAGTATCATTAATCATCCTATTTTTGTAGGCATAAAAAGCTCAGGCTCCTAAAAGGTAGCCAATTTCCCAGGTTCATACAAAAATGTTCTTATGAACTTGGACTTGAACCCAGGTCTGATTCCAGTGCCAGACAACATCCTGGGGCTATGTACTACATTGATAATGTGTCAGCAACCAGGTGATAATTTTATTGATTTATTCATTTAGTTTATTTCAAAATTAGCTTGCAAAGTAGCCAGCTTCTTTATAGCCCTTTCATATATTCTTCACTCTTATTGTTCCCCTTGTCCCTTCTTCTCCCCTACTCCTTACTCTGTTTCCCTGATGCACCCGCTATTTCTCCTTGCACTTTAATATATGTGGATGTTATTGTCTTCCCCTCAAACCTCCCTTGTCTCCCATCTCCTGGTCCTCTTTCTAGTGTCATGGCCTCTTCCACTTTCCTGGTACCTAGACACACACACACTGAACACAGTGTCTCTTGGAGTCAGGGTTACCTGGTTTAATTTGTGTTCTCCTCCACTTATTTTCTAGGTGGCGATTTTTGAAAAGAGGACACCAGCTCTTCACTATTCTGAGTTTATATTGTTCTAGTCACAAAGTCTCTATGTGATCATTCAAGTTAGCAATCATACTTCCTGTGTAATATAATCATACTTATGAGGAAGCATGTCAGGAAATGTACTGGGAAACTGTAATGGAAGTGAGATGAATGTGGCCTTTGGATCCACATGTGTTTTCTGATGCTGTGGGGTAAACCCAGGGCTTCACACCTGCTACGCAGGCAGTATGCCATCATGTATAACGTCTATCCATGTGTGTTATTAATAAGGACTTCCAATCAGAGGGCTTCACTGTGGTTGTATTGTGTTCCCTGAAATATTGTGCACCCTAATAAATTTATCTGGGGTCAGAGAATGGAACAGCCACTAGACAGACATAGAAGCCAGAAAATGGTGGCATTCACACCTTTAATCTAGCATTCCAGAGGCAGAAATCCATCTGTTCAAGAATATAGCCAAGCATGGTGAATCATGCCTTTAATTTCAGAAAGCGAGCCTTTAATCACAGGGAATGATGTTAGAAAACAGAAAGGTATATAAGGAATGAGGACCAGAAATTAGAAGCATTTGGCTGGTTAAGCTTTTAGGCTTTGGAACAACAATTCAGCTGAAATTCATTTGGATAAGACTCAGAGGCTTTCAGTCTGAGAAAACAGGATCAGCTGAGGAACTGGCCAGGTGAGGCAGCTGTGGCTTGTTCTGCTTCTCTGATCTTCCACCATTCACCCCAATAACTGGCCTCAGGTTGATTTTATTAATAAGACCTGTTAAGATTCCTGCTACACTTCACCACACAACCTCTTATTGGAGTATTCACAACAGAGAATTAAGTACACGTTGACAAAATGGATCATGCAGAGTACAGTGACTTTTACAACATATAAAATGAAGCATTGACAACTAGAAACCTTTCTCTAGAGCTAAAATTTAATGATAAAAGAAGTATCTATGTATGCTAATGGTATTTATATTTCAAAATATAGTGACACATGAATCACACCATATAAAAATGTGGAACACAAGTCATGAATCTCAGAGATTGAGAATATGATTGTATCAGTGTCAAAGCAAAAAAAGAAAGCTATCTCTAGAAATCAAATCAGATGAGATGGAGAGGGCGATGTTTCTCAAGGTATTGTTACCCTCCTGTGTCACAATGATGAAAAATTTGTGGCAGGGAGCAAATCCAGAATATCATCAAGGAATAAAAATGTTCAACCTATATTACCCATAAGCAATAAGAGATTCAGTACTTTTTGTACCAATTATATCCTGCATGTACCATACCTGATATAATGCAAACTTCACAATGACCCTGAAGACAATAATTATTATCTCCTGAATAGAGATGTGAAAAGTGGGGTTCAGGATACATTGTCCTAGTTTCAGAGCTTGAACGGCGACACACTGAGGTTCAAGTTGAGATCATGTCTCATCAACTCATGCTTTTTCACTAGGCTATTCTGAGCGCATAAGTTCTTCATCTCCTGCTCTTCACTTTAAATACTGGCTCAAGCTGCCTCTAGATGCAAAAACAATGTGTTAAAATGTTGAATAGATGAATGCTTACTGTCTTAGTTAGATTTCTATTGTTGTGAAAAGATACCATGACCACAGCAACTCTTATAAAGAAAACATTTCAATGGGGTGGCTCGCTTGTAGTTTCAGAGTTTTGGTTCATTATTTGCATGGCAGGGAGCATGGCAGTGTTCAGTCAGACATGGTGCTGGAGTGGTAGCTGAGAGTCATATCTTTCAGGCAGCAGGAAGTCAACTGAAACACTGAGTGGTATCCTGAGCATAGGAAACTTCAAAGTCCTCCTCCACAGTGACACACTTCCTCCAATAAGGCCACACCCACTCCAAAAAGCCACGCCTCCAAATAGCCACTTCCTATGCGATCATGGGGGCCAATTGCATTCAAACTACAACACTTACCTTGACTAAGAATCAATTTTCCAAATCCTAACGTGAACTCAAAAGTGCCACTTGGGGATGATACTAGTCTAATCACTCAAACTGGGTCCTCACTTCTACAGTAAGCATTGGCACAGCAGTAAAGTCCGTGTTCTGAGTGCCAGTACTTCCCAAGGAAACCAGTCCATCCTGCATTCCTGAAGAAACCCAGTTGCATCTCTTGTGCTATCTGATACCACTGTTACAAGAAAGGTCGGACCTTTTCATGCAATTAGCCAGGAATGGCCAATGAGGTCTATTGTCCCTTTTGTCCCTATTGCCAATCTCAGTTCTATGGCTCTTAAACATAAAAAGGTAGTGTGACATGTTATCATGATTGTCACCTCATTGGGATTTATCATCACCATGAAAACAAATCTCTGGGATGTCTGTGTGGGGGATTACAGGTTGGACTGACTGAGATAAGAAGACCCACCCTAACTATGGGCAGCTTTGTTCTTTTGTCATTGGGGTCCTAGATTGAATTTTAAAAGGGAAAGTGAACTAGATTTTAAAGTTCATCTCTCTCTGCTTCTTGATTGCAGACGCAAAGTGATTCAAGGCTTCAGACTCCTATCACCATGCCCTCCCTGCCTTGAGGGACTGTATTTCCTCTATCTCTAAGTCAAAAGAGATGCTCCTTCCCTTATGTTGTCTTTCGTCAGGCATTTGACCTCAGCAATGAGAAAAGTACCTAAGATAAAGAATATGAGAACATTTGTAAAACCTAAAAATATCAGATTATTTTGTTATTAATTTGAAAAGTAACTTTTTTTTGTATACTAGATGCATGTACAGTAACATAAAACCAAACCACAGGTTCAGTAAGACGTCACTATGCCAAGTCTTAGGGAGGTAGAGTAGCATGGTTCTGTCAAGCCAGCTCTCAGAAGGCAGAAACCAGAGGGTCAGGAGTTCAAAGACAGCAAAGAATGCATAACAAGACGAAGGCTGGGGTGAGCTACACAAGACCTTCTCTGGAGAAAAAAAGAAAAATCTAAATTTGGGAGTAATTTGGCAGGGAAGTTTGCAAATTTGTGACTGGAAGTATATTACATCCCTCATAGAACCAAGCACCCCCCTCTTCCTCCAGAGAGTCCCAGACAGAAACTTGCAAAGACAGGAAGTGAGCCAGAGGCTGTTTTGAACACAGTGCTTCCTGATAACCTCCCAGAAGAATCTCGTGACAACATCCTCATCTCTTGCGATCTCCGTATTCAGATTCTTTCCTCCCTAATCATCTATGTGTAACTGTTTCCCTGCTCTCTTGGTTTCTGGCTGTGGCCCCTCTTACACGTGTTTCTCTACACATCATCATAAAGGAGGTTTTGGAAGACAGACCATCTGGCACCTTGTATTTCTCTGGAGTATTCCTTCTCCTCAGTTCTTGCTGGTCACAGCTTGCACCAGGCTTCTGCCGTTGAGAACCGAGGGAGAAGATGACCTGTAAGTTTACAGCCAGTCAAAGCCTGAGCCACTGTAGAAGGGAGCTTGGAGGAGTGCCTTACCTGTTAATGAGCCCTTTGCTCTTCCTGTCACCTTTTGCCGGTCAGGACATAGATGTCCTGAAGACAGAGGGACACCTGTGTAGAGAGGCAGTGATCTATAGCTGAGTCAGCTCTTGGGGATATGTGGTACAGGCTGTCTGCAAACCCACCCAGGAAGCTGGCCATCGCATTCTCTTCATGTAGGTGAGTTTGGGCAGGCTGTCTGCTTACTACCCATCCCAGAAGCTGGGCAGCATGTTTTTCCACCTAGGTGAGTTTGGATAGCACATCTAAGCAACTGCCTTACCTTTCTTGCCTCTTCCTTACCATACACTAATTAATGCCAAGGGATGCTTCCCTTTGCAGAAGTTAATTGCGATGCAAATATTTCTGAGAATAACACTTCACATTATTGCCTGCTACTCATTTCTGGATGTAACAGGTTACTTACTTGGTGAATTCGACGTTCCTTACTGTGACAAAAATATCTAACATTTTAAAGGATTTACTTGAGCTGAATAGCTTCTGAGAATTCAGTCCACAGTCTCTGACTTCACTAAAGTTTCATGGTGAGCGAGCATGAACTAGAAGCCACTCATCTCATGGCAAACAGGAAGCAAAGAGAGTGAGATAGAGGTTGGTCACAGTGGGGCCAGGGATAAAGCTGCTATTAGACTCTAGTACCTAAAGTTTCTAGAACCTCCTGAAGTAACACCACTAGCTAGGGACTGAGTCTTCAATTCATGAACCTTTGAAAAAGGTACTTTATATCTAAACACTAATTTTTTTGAGTAAAGATTTTTTAAAAAATCGTATACACAGAACCAAAGTATGATGCAATAACCACATACCCTTCATCTGGGGAGGTGGGGAGATCAAAGCCACGGGTGTAGGACACCAAAGCAGGACTTCCAAATGACGACACCACTTTCTGGTCCTTCCTCTTGTCCAGTTACACTGGGGATCATAGGGACTTTGCTAACACAGACTGGGTATTTCTCTTTTATGTGCAGAATGGTCCCCACACCCTGACAGCACTGTTTGGGTGTCACCTTCAAACAGAATCTGTTCCCTGACAGTGCTGGGAGTGAACTCGCTGCTCTTCATGAGTGGAGGGTGGGAAGCAATGGCTGACTACTGTGGAAGAAACAAAGCATGAGTTCTGCAACTCTTCAAATTAGACTCCTTCACCACTCAGGTGGGGATAATGAAGCCTGTTTGCTGGTTCCCCACAGTGCCCATGAAACTTGAAGGAAGGTGTACTGAGTGAACAGTGTGTTATTATTTAGTAACTGGCAGGCATTTATTTTAGAGATCCCTTTAGATGCTTAAAATATTAAAGAACCAATATGCCCGAATTCTATCCAATGTCAGTGAAGCCCAACTATAAACTCATATTCAGGTAAATCTAGTAGGGGCAATGCTGGCCCATAAGGCTAAGATCCCAAGTACCTATGCATATATCCTTGTCAACGTGCTCTGCACTGTGAACGTATCCAGCTGAAGTCCACCAGGCAAAGAGATTGATTTGTACAACTGTGTAGTAAAACTTTGTAGTTCCTGTGATACTTACTTTACTCAGGACATGTGCTATCCACGGGATTCTTAATAAATGATGTCCTTTCCAGGGCTGTCAAATCTTTTTATACTGAACCTCTGAAATGCTGGAGGTGATTGTAGGTTTAAAATGATTTTGTTTTTGTTTTTTTTTTTTTTTTTTTTTTGGCAAATCAGAATTTGGAATAAAAAGATACTGTGACAAAGAGAACACCACACACACACACACACACACACACAAGATTATGTGTAGAGCAGGTGGCAAAGAGAAAGGCAGCAAAAGAGCCCATGGCCACAGAACTCCAAGAGAGGTCATGACTGTTGGCACAATGTTGATCCTTCAGTAATTCCGGAGTTCAGCGACCTGAGAGAGATAGCTCAGTCATGCTTCCCACCCTGGTACTCTGGCCAGCTGGGGGCCCAGGGCTGCTTTAAACACCGGTGAGAATCTCACCCCAGTGCAAACATTGACACAGCACAAGGCATTTATCTTGGCTCCAGAGAGAGGCAGGCATCTTTTGGAGTTCATCTACCCTTTCAAACAGGTTTCAGCTTGGGAAATTGGCTTCTTGAGATTAACCCGTATAGATACGTTCGTGATGACTCAGACCTTTTAGTTCGTTTTTACTCATAGAGCATGTCATGGCTTTAACTCCCATTCTCTTGCGGCATTTGGTGGATAAGAAGTAGGGTGGGGAGGAGGGACAGCTCATCTGCCAGGTTGCTCTTTATGCATCCCTTCATAATAATATCTAATAATATCATCTTGTTGAGACTGACTGGCAAAGGATCATCATCCTCACAGACTTCCTGTGAAACAGTGACTTCTAGGTAGGGCTCCTACAAATCCCTTCCCCTCCAGGACCTTAGACTCCTCTCCACTCTCCCAGTGTCTCAATTGGAGTCCTGAGAGGAGCTAGCCGGGAAAGAAAAACAGGACTGCTGTGACCCCATTAACGTGGTTTTCAAACCAAAGAAGGAAAATGATTGACAGGGCAATTTCCCTTCCAGATACCAAGTAAGGGGATCTGTTAAATTTATCAGACATGTAAGGGATAAATAAGAACAAAGTGTGATCCCCTACAAAAGAAGACAGAAAATCTGCATCAGGAGAAAGAGAATCAAGGTTTTTTTTTTTTTTAAAAATAGCCATCTCCTCTAGGATCGGTGGTACATATCCAGTACTTGGAGGCTGACACAAAAGAATCACAAGTTCAAGGCCAGCCTTAGCAACTTAGGTAAACCTTGGATCAAAATGTTAAAAAGGATGTATTAAAGTCAGAAGTAGGGGCATAGGGTGTAGAGGGTGCCTAGTGTGTGCTAAGGTCTGTGATTAAGCCCTAGTACAACAGCAAAAAATGGTATTCAAACTGTTTCAATTTTGTAAAACTGAAGTGAATGGGACATTGAATTCATAGGTTTAATCAACCTTAATTTAATGAGTGCTATCTTTCAAATTTAAATTTTTTTTATGTTTCTCAGACACTTCAAAACATTTCAAGTGCGGGTCTAAGAGGGGCCCAGAGAAAGCTGTCATTTTTATAAGAGATTTATTAGAGGAGATGTTACCACCATAGTTACACACACAGATGACAGAGCAGTGGAGGAGAGATCAGGCCCACAAGGCAGAGTAGTGGTCCCTTCTTTAGGGTTCCAGAGGAAGTGGGGTGGGAAAGAAACTGAAATGTTCATTGTCAGACCCAAGGTTGACCACTGCTAGAGGTCAGCAGTGAGGGTTCTGTTAAAGAATGTCATGTGACAACCCATCACCTTTCACATGGCTATTACTAGGGATCCTTTCTAAAGGGAGTCAAGAGTTTAATGAGTTGCTTCTAGGAAAAGAACTGAAATAGATTCTCAAATGGCCACTATTCCAAAGAGGATGTGATCTGTCAAATGGCATGCCCATATCAAACGCTTTCTACATAATCTTTCCTTGAGAAGATTTTTTTTCCCTTTTTGATAGCTCAAGTCTTTTTGTTTGGATTGAGAAGTTTTCTTCCCGGTAATGACATGCATTCACCTGTAATTCATCCCTCATTTATCAAGGCAAGGGTTCCTGTGTTTTAAAAACGATTCTAAGTCCTGTACTCAGGAGCTTCCAGTACACCCAAGGATGTGCCATCATTCAAGCCACCAAGAAGCCTCATCAGCCATCTGGCAAGGAAAGGACAGTTTCTAACTTTCCTTTTCATTGATATGTCACAACGCTCTACAAGGAATTGATATGTCACAACACTCTACAAGGAATCAGGCCCAGGCAGGCTTCATGGGACAGGTCTATAATCTCAGCTACTCAAGAAGCAGACACAGGAGGATAGTAAGTTGAAGTCTCTCTTTTTTTCTTTTTTAAGGTTAAAGGTATATCTCAATGGTAGAGTACTTACCTAGGATGTATAGACCCTGGTATCAGTACCCAGTACAACACACACATGCACACACCCTGTATCCCTTAAATGGTTTCAAATTTTAAAATGTTTTCCTGGCCGAGATGTTTAATGTTGAATAATGATCATTCAGCATGCAGGAAGTTGTATTTTTCCAAAGAATTTTTATTATAGAGCAGCACACATTTTTTTTTTTTTTTTTTTTTTTTTTTTTGGTTTTTCAAGACAGGGTTTCCCTGTTGAAAATGGTTCTTTGCACAGCAGGTCCTAATAACTATAGTAGTTTATCAGATCAATGACCAATGTTCTTAAAAGCCACTTAATTTAAATCTATCATCATTTATAAATTTTCATCATTATGAAAAGATCTTACATACATATCTACTACATGCGGTCTACTAATTTCCTCCTAACTCTTTCTACCCCCAGTGGCATCTTATGATCTGTCATGAGTATAGATCTCATATAAGACCCACACTACTAGAATGTGGAGCATGACTGCATGAACAGATATCTTAGTGATGGCTAAGGTTGTGACAACATCATGCCAATTAACACAGCTGCCTATGGCTCCTGAGTTTCTTTTCATGTTATTTCCTTGCTCCTTATGCTAACAGACCAAGCATTCCATGAAGAGTACAGGAAAAGAAAGTGTAATATTATCAATAACACATTACTAGTCTCTTAAATGTCTGTCAACTGGCCTACATAGCTTTCAGTAATTATCATCCTCAGAAGAGGACATAAAACCACTGGAAAACCAGAATTTTACAGGAATCTATACACATGTGAGTTTGCTGTGTCCTTTTCCAAATTTACAGAGTCAACTATAATTTATCTTGGTTTTATAAAACTCATTCCATCAATACTGCACATATATCCAGGGCCTTTGAGGGCAACAAAGAGCTCATGTGACCCTGCCTCAAAATGTCTGATTTACATTCCTCTTCAGATTTATGTATTTTCCTTTGGAAAAAGAATCATGCATCGAAGCTGACTTCTCTTTCTGGTTCATGTTTAAGGGACTTTCCCACCTCCAAGTTTTTCCCACAGTTAGTGCTTAAGAGCAAGTGGCTGCCACTGTCTCCAAGTTTTCCATCATGGAAATGGATCTGCCGGTACCTGGGCTAGCCTTCAACAAATGAATGCAAGCACTGCTGTGTCTACCTCCCATACCTGTCTGAAGCAAACCCCCAAGGAACAGTTCCAACCTTAGGAAACCTACAGGGTCAAGTTACAGGCTCTGGGATGATTTGGGATTCTTTAGCTGACTTTTCCCAGGCTTCGAACACAGTCTCCAGTGAATGACAATGACATCTAACACACACACACACACACACACACACACACACACACAAAGAGGAAATATAAATACTATGGCTGTTTGAATGACTTTCCTTTAACTTACCCTTACTCCATCCCAGGCTAAATTTGGTAATTCATGGTTGTCTCAAAATGTTGTATTACCCATCCTTTTTTTCCTGTCAGAGGCCATCCCCCACTCCCCTCACCTTTTACTCCTCCAACATCCCTGTAAATCCATATGATTAACTTCTAAGTTACGGGTGATAGATGTGAGAAAAGGACATTTAATTGGAGAACAACGGCACCCCTTACACACACACACACACACACACACACACACACACACACACACGCTGCTCTTAATGTTTTGGAGTACATCAGAATGTGATCTGAATTCCAGATATGGCTTCTACGTGACATTGATTTTTTTCTATAGCATGCTTGTGCTACACCTTTGCCTAAATTGAATTATCTCCTTTCACCTTTTTTAACTTAATACTATAAATTAACCAGTATTCTGATGAAATAAATTCCTTTGCTGATTTTATGTATATAGAGAGTGTTTTAATTTCATTCAATAGTAGATATGGAATTTGTGTGCCCTATAAAATAATTTATTGATTTTTGACTTCTAAAAATCTAAGATTTTATTATTAATTTAAAAACCATCATTTCAAAATACTTTCTTGACCTAAAGGAATATGTGTTCACTTATATCAGTAAGACAAGTCAATTGGACTTGAAAGGATAAAAATCTGATATTTGAAACACATTCTGGTTATTCCTGATTTTTACAGTGAGGTAGTCCACTGGCGCAGTGTGGCAAATGGGATAGGTCCTCTGACTTGTTTTTACTAGACAAAGTAGGAATCCACCTACTGGATCCTCCCTGGCTTCCTTTATTATCATTTCTTCCCGTGTTCTAAAGTAAACTAATGCTAGACTTTGGACTTAATGGATCTAAGATAAAAAAAACATTCTCATGTATTTTTATGTCAAAAATTAGGGTGAATGTTTCTTCAAAGAGAAAGAAGAAGCATGTACATTTGAGTCAATAATGTGCACAAATATTAATGATTTCTAGACTGTTTCTCAGGAGGAAGTTGAGAATTTCGGGGGCATTAACAAGAGTTACAGTGGTCCTCACTGTGAGTGTGACAGAATTCTTTATGATTCTATAAAGAATTATAAGGGGAAATTATTTTGTTATATGAAATGAAACAAACATGTGCATTCATCCTCAGCGTCTACACAAACTACAATGTCTCTTTCTGTGTGAGCCATGAAGGCTTTGATATCCCCAGTTTTAGTGATATTATCTGAATTTGTACTGATCTGGGAATCATGGGCCAATTTTAAGCTGTAGGTGTGTAAAGCTATGGGAATTAGGAGCAGGCCAAACAAAAATGATTCTTTCCTACTCTTCTTATGTGCACTGTTACTGGTGCTCAAGAAAACTTACACAGAAAAGTCCTACTTGGCCAAGGAGGCCTAGATTTACGACTGTTAAGAATGTACCTCCAGCGCACAGTGTCTTGTGTTTAAAGACATCTAAATGGTGATTAGGTAGTTCCTCAAAGAAGCAATCAGATCTTAGGTCTCCTCCATGTGAGGTTATTGGGGTGGGGTGGGGTGGGGGGTCTGGAGAGGGTGCCTTACTCTCTCCTCCATAGATATTCTGTTTTAGGTCCTTACTTAAAGGCTCTTTGTCTATGAAAGGGGACACAAGGAGAAAGTCATATTTTATAATCAGGGAAAACTTTTCCAAATAGAGAAAGCATTTGTCTTTAATTGTGACTAAATGCCTGACAACTGAGGATCTTTACAGAGAACAAAATGAGCTAAGCGCAAATGCAGGATCCTAAACCCTAAAGTAAATAACCACAGAATAGGGGGGATGGGAGACAGAGGATTCCTGAGTCAAGAAGTTCAAGATGTCTTTAAAGTCTGTGTAACTACCCCTATGTAAAGCCCTAAAAATAGCAGACAATGGCTTCTCCATTTTAGAAACTGTTGTGATCAAATAATCCATTAGTTGTTTGTCAGTGGCATCAAATCCCCCAGTTGCAATGCTTTTCCTGTTAGACCTCCTGTGCATTACCTCTTTGCCCCTGCAGCTCATACACTCCTCATGCACTTCTGGTTCTTAATGCATACAGCACGATCCTCTTGAATTCAACAGAGAACCCATGAAACATCATTAATTCACTGGAGAACTTGACCATTTATTGCATTAAGCCTATTTGAAATAGAAACAAAGTAGCCCACAAGATCATACTTGCAAATTGTAAATCCCAAGGGACTTAATTCAGAATAAGTGTCCAGGCTTCTTCTTGGGCTACTCAGCATTTCATTAGTTTGTTTGGGGTTTGGTTTTGTTGCCAAAAAAGTAGGTTTTCAGTGGTAGAGAGAAAAGAAACGTAAAGAAGCAAACAGTCATGTCGAATGTGGATAATAAGCATGCAGCTGTTCTGAACAAATACTACATTTTTTTTTCTGCTGTGATTCTTGGTCATGTTAATTAAGGGGACTAAATCTCACACTTCATTATCTCCTTAGTTTGTTTGAAGCAAGGAAGCCTTAAGCTTTGACTCTGTGTTGCTTGAGTACCAGGATACTGACTTTGACAATGCCCCTACCATGCTGCAGGAGTTAATGGACCTGTATTTAATGACTTGTAAAGTATATTTAGGTGTTTGGTAGATGATATACATAAAAAAGATGTTTGATTGATGATAGGCATAAAAAAAGGCATGTGACATAAATGTTATAGGTAAGCCAAGAACTTATCTGTGAATAGAACACCAGAATTCATTGAATAGAACTATTAAAACTATAACAACACATGGATTGAAGTTCTTCATTTTTCTTGGAGCCACAGAACTTTTGTATTGAGACAGCACATTGCCATGTCGCATAAGTCACCCCTGAACTTACAGCTAAGCTTCCACTTCACCTCCCAAGACCTGGGGTTGTAGACTTGAGCCACCATATCTTGTCCAACTCTGAAACTTGCAAACTTGCTTATGTGAGTTAGAAACTTCAGTGTGCTCTAAGGAAGTGTACATCTTCCTTGAAGGCCAGGTACAGGGGAAGTTGTGTTTTTATCACTGCTGGAGTTCTCTGTATAAAATATCATTCAAATATGTATTGACTGTATACCCATATAGCACCTTTATATGGCATCATCTTACAAACTGAGGGTCAATGCATCCTTCCTCCAGAAGGTACCACTCAGGAGGAGTCGAAGATCCTTGGGACACTTGAAACCATGGCTTTCTTAAAGCACCCACCTCTGTCCTAGCCTTTTTGCAACTAACCACAGACGTTATGACCCTGAGAAGATGATAATTTCAGCAACTGTCTTGGAGGACATCTGCTTGCTGAGTTGCTGTTTTCTAGAAGCAAGCTAAAACTGTTAACTAAGTCATACACAGGAAAAGATTCATGGGATGCAAGATGTTGTTTTATTTTTTAACTGTACTAAACACAACAAAACACAGTACTGGTTGCAATTGCTCTTTTCTTCAAGTGTCTGGAGGTGAAATTTCAGAAGACAAAATGGCCTCAGCATGGTGACCTTTTCTGTCTTTGAACACGTACCCAGAAAGCCCTGTGTTCTTGCTAAAACTCCCACAGTTGATGCTGGACTTAGGCCCTGGGATGACCTCATCGGCACCTCTGCACCGGGCCTTGGAAAGTTGTAGAGTCTCAGGCTAAATGACAATGCTTACATTTGGGCCAAGCAATGCAAACTTTTGTCATCCACTCTCTCCATGGGCTGGAGCTCTTCCAGAGATGGTTATAGGAGAAGTGAGAATTGACTGGGAGCAAATGCAAGCCGATACGTGCCTCATGCAAAGAATTCGGATTCCTGACCTATTATTTTGTCAAAGTGGAAATATACTTTGCCTTATTGAAAAGCTTATTGCCAGAAATCATAAATTATTTAATGGGTTACTTAGAGATAAATATTTTTAATATCTAATTCCTGTGGGTAAATACCTTCCACTTTGATTCTAAAATACATAAGTAATTTATGACAACTATTTCCTCAGTGCTCAGATTGAATTTCACTTTTCATTTTTGACCTGCTTGTACATTTACATATTAATATCCATGCATTCTTTAACTAATGTGACATTAATTCCTTAAGTATAATCAAATTTGTTAAAATATATGATAAAAACAAAAATGTTTTCTATACCAACAGAATGCTTTCAGAATCTGCTTGGCACACACACACACACACACACACACACACACGCACACACACGTAGAGAACATAAATGACAAGTTTCTCAGTTATTCCTTTTGCCATACATTACCTTCTTATGTATTTCCTTCTGTATGAAACAAACACTAATGTATGGAAATTTTCTTCAGGAATGTAGGGGTATCATTAGTTGGACGATAAATAAATAAGTAACTTCACTCACTACATTGAAGTGCTTACATTCCAAGAAGACCTATTGTTTGAAGGCCCACGTTGTTCCCGAATCTAGAAACAGGAAACACTGAAGTGTTGTTGCACAGTAGAGAGAGGCTGGTCTAGGAGGAAAGTAGATAGAATTGTGAGTTTTAAAAAAAGACATTGGCTTCTTCTCCTACTCTGTCCCTTACCCTCATCCCCTTTCGCCAAGGCCAGTACATGCTGAACAAGCACCAAAAACAACCAAGAAATGAAAGGAAACTCAAAGGTCACTCAGGGTCATTATTTTCACATACCTTTGAATAATGAGAGCATCACATGTCAGCTAGAGGAGAACAAAATGTCACATTCTCCAGCTAAAGGTCAGCCTCGGTCATAGGTCACAGAAGGGAGGCCAGGAAATAACCTAAGAGGTCAGGCTGGGTGCACAAAGAAAGGTCACCAAATGTCAATGAAAGCATGCAGCTGTTGTGAGATGAAACAACCGAGTCACCCTTTTGTGCTGACATCGGCTGGAAAAAAATGTCTCTGCTGCCATTTTTATTTATTTTTTTTTTTTTGGCTTACTGTTTTATAAGACAGTGACATGAATGTACCCAAATTAGACTTTTAAAAAGCAACAGTTTGGAAGTTAAGTGCAGCAGTTTCCAGAGACTCAAAACTATGACATTTGTATCTCAAGCGATCAACAGAGCAGTGGGCTCCTAATACCAAATTTAGATTTCATCTGAGCTCATGTGTTAGCAAGGAGGCCTCAGGATAGGTGGGCATCAGTCACCAGTATTTCCAGACTTTTAAGAACTATTATTATTACTCCTTTAACTAAAAGATACTCAGATTTCTCTGCCTTTTACAGGGTCGGAAGACATGAATTATCTATAATTGTACTTGACCTGGCTTTAGGTAGTTTTTGATCTAGTAATAAAACCACTCAGAGGAAAGAAGAAGAAGAAGGGATAAATTTGCAGTCTCATTTGAAAGGAATTTGAGCAGACCCACCAGTGGAATAAACCTATGTATGGATCCTGCTTTCAAGTCAATCACTCCCTGTTACATGTCAGCCCCAGCAGGAACATGCTCCATGACCATTCTCCTAGCATGGCAGTGGTGTGTCTAAGTGTGTGCAGTTATAAAGTTCTACAGGAAAGAAGTTCAGACACCTGAAATTATTCAGACACTCGCTTGATGCACAGCCCCATAGCAACTCTGGTTTTCTGGCTTCTGTTTTGCACATACACTCAACGTAGCAGTGAGCGCTATTTTCATACAGTGCCAGAACCTTCCACATATACCAACATCTTCTGTTTATTCCCAGGCAGGAGACCCTGTTCCACAGCAAGACATCCTGTTCCTCAGGGTTCCCAGAAGTGGCCTCAGTTTACAATGTGGGCAAGTACATGTTTTCTGAACCAAATGAACCATGCTAATGCCATCTCTGTGTCAATTCTGTATGACATTAAGAAAGAAATAAATACACATTTATACAATGGAAATATAAAAGAATATTAATATACTACTATACAAACATGAATGCTTTTATTTTCCTATGTAGCTCCATGTGAATTATATAATCCTCTCAGACTCCTGATGCAGTTAATACTGTAATTGTTACATTGCAACTGAGTTAACTTGTGCACAGAGAACATACCTAACTTGCCCCATTCATTTATGTGTGAAGCTAAGGTTTGAATCTGGCAAGGGCAATTACCGGCCTGTATTCTGTACCACACAGTCTAGATTTAGCTGTTGGGGACTATGAAGCAAGGGGTATAAGAAGCTTTATGTGAAGATTTGTGCCACTCAAAGCCAGAGATCTAGTATGGGGTGACATCTAGTGACCTCCAGAGTGGAATGGGTCCAGTCAATCATAGAGGATCCTATGGAAGACGTGAGGCAGTCCTGGCCCTCATACCCAAAACCCACTCTGGGTCGAAACTGAACTGGACTGGCAGTCTGAGCAGAGGAAGAACACTGAGTTGCTTGGACACTTTTCTGGACGGCATCTAATTGCCACATGGTAGAGGTGAATTTGAAAGTTTTTCTACTGGTCTGTGATACTGTTTTGCAAGTAACAATATTTACAACTTTGCATCATTTTGCAACTAACTTCAGTAGGGCATAAATAGTCAAATCAGCAAAACTTTTAGTAATAATAATAATAATAATTTCCAGGGAAGAAAACTCTACAGGAATAGCATTCTTCACAAAAAGCTTCTGTTCCAGGTGATTCTGTTGGTGTTTGTTTTGCAGGTTTGCAGAGACACTGTCAAGTAAGAGCACTCACCCCAGGATGACTCCAGGATTAGAAGAGGTGAAACCTCATTCCTACCTAATGGGCCTCAGGCATATGGAGCCTGTCAAGAGAGCATCATAAATCCTGCAGATGGGAAGGGAGGCAGTGGGGAGGGCCGCACAAACCCTGTGCACTTAAAAAAGAGAGTTATTTAACACATCGGGAAGTTCATTTAACAAACGAAGTGGGCTACTTGAGCACACCGTGGTATTCAATCTCTTCAGGGGTTGCTGAACTTCCTGTAAAAGCCATTTTTCTGCTGTTTGCATTTCTTCTGGAGCTTCCTTTACCTCTCCTGTACAGAATGGACATGTAAGCAGCAGGTTGAGAAATGGCTAAGGTCAAAGTTAATAAGGACAGTAGAAAGCGGGAAAGCAGGCTGTCTTTTCTTAACCTCTCAAAGTTCAAGAGACTCTGGATGATTTGGGCATGGCATCTTAGCACTTCTGACACTGAGTCTCTTTTTCTTCTTAAAAAAAAAAAATCTGTCTCAAATAACTAATTCGTGGGAGGTATTAGGTGTGGAAGGTGTCGCATTGCTGGGATGACAAAACTGAACTTTCTGCTCCTGATCCCACTCACAGGCTGGCCTTTTATCTTTAAAGGTGGCATGCTGAAGAGCTAGTCTGAAGAAAATGATCTTCAAAGACTTGGAAGGATCAAATACCACCTTAAAATGTCAGGACTACTGAAATCACGTGGTGTGCAGACTGGAGAAGAGCAGAGCAAAAGGCGGAGGTGTGTGGAGGCAGAATCAAGCACCCCTTTGAACAAGGGGGAAAATAAAATATTTAGCGAGCATATCAAGTATGAACTGTATCTCTATCTTAGAAGATATGTGTGTACTCAATGTCCCTCAAGAGTTCTTAGGTTTTAATTTCGGAAAGTGACTCGATCATTTTGTCAGATAAAAGAACACACACACACACACACACACACACACACACACACACACACACATACACCCCTTCAAATGAACAAATTTGCATCCTGCCCCAGAAGGGATTTAACTGAAACTTGGAATGTGTACAGACAGTAAGGTTCATCAGATAAGCAAGTGCCAAATTTAAGATTTATAAGCACCCTAAAATGAATGCTGTTGCTTCTCTGGTAAACCTCCTCCTTCATCTCCAGATGAGATAAAGCTTGATATGTGACATGACAAATCCTGGATAAACAAAATAAATAAAAACCACACATGATGGAAAAACAAGCACAGAAAGATCGAGAAAGGACTCTAGTAGTGGCAAGGGGAAAGTAATTTTACTGGATTAGGGATTTGTCACTGTTACTCAGTGACAGAAACAGAAAGAAGAAGGAAGGAGGAAGGAAGGAAGGAAAGAAGGAAGGAAGGAAGGAAGGAAGGAAGGAAGGAAGGAGGGAGGGAGGGAGGGAGGAAAGAAAAAAGAAAGAAAGAAAGAAAGAAAGAAAGAAAGAAAGAAAGAAAGAAAGAAAGAAAGAAAGAAAGAAAAAGAGGAAAGGAAGGAAAGGAGAAGAAAAAAAATCCAGTATCTGGAAACGTGTTTGCATGCTTCTGTGTCAATCAGCTCTGAATTACTGAAATAATGGCCTCCCTCTGCTTTGTATTAGCTTGACTTTTTTTTTTCTTGTCAAGTCATGCTTCTTTTTCTAGTATCTGAAAATGTGCCAAACTAAATGTCAATGCCTCCATAAGGGAGATTTAGGGTTCCTTTTGGAGCAGATAGAAGCCTCAGATGACAAACAGTGCTTACCTTGAACGTCCCTCCTGCCTGTGTGACTTACCTCAGAACAAGGTCAAAAAAGCTACCAGAGAAGAGCTATGATTTGTTTGACTTGACATTCCCTCATCTCTCCCTTTGTCATTCCGTGGCCCAGAGTGAGAGCAAGGCCAGCGCTTGCCCTTAGGTGTCCCTGGCTGCTGGCCCTGCATAGCACAGAGAGCTGCTGTGGATTTTCCCTGGATGAAAAGCTTCCATTGGCTTTAGTGATGTTATATACAGCATGTTGCAGGGCCAGTTCAGAAATATTTCCTCAGAACAGAATCTAGCTAGAAAATATACCTCCTCCTTCTCCCCCTCCTCCTCCTGGAACAGCACTAATCAAGTCTTAAAGACAAATTTTACCAACACACACTGTGACAGATGCTGTTCTGTCCTGGCATGGGTAAGGAACAGTGTCCTTGAGGTCACCTCTTCTAAGGTAGGTCTTGTGGATGAAAGGACACAAGAAAATAGAACATGGGAACACTATTGCAATTAGTCAATGATTAGTCGATATTCAAAGTTTACTTTTTTGAGGAGAGAATTCACTCTGTATGCTGGGCATACTAGTCCACAAAGTCATGTCTCGCATCTTGAAGGTGTTCCGTATGCAAAAACCCAGAGCTGGATAACTATTCCACGGAAGCCCCAAGGAGATGCTGATTATCATAGCTGGCTTCCTTTTGGGGGGCTCCATCTAGTTAAGAAATGAAGTATCAAAGGCCTTATCCTATTGAAAAGCCATTTTCTCCCGCCTGGAGTCTCTCACCTTGGCCATATAACATGGGTCAACTCTTACAATTCAGGGATACAAAAATAGCCCTGGACAGGGCAGGGATATAGTTCCTTTGATAGACCACTTGCCTAGGATGCATGAAGCCCTGTGTTCAACCCCCAGCATGGCATAGACCAGCTCTTGTGAAGCATGCCTGTAATCCTTCAGAGGTGCAGGGTAGACGGATCAGAAGTCAAGGTTACACTTGACTACTCCGTAGCAAGTTTGAGTCCTTAGCTAGTTTGGACTACATGAGAGTCTGTTTGAGAGAGGAAGGGGGAAGAAGGATGGGAGAGTAGGGGAGAAAGGAAGGAAAAGGGGAAGAGAGGAGCTGGTGCTGAAAAGTCTTTATAATATGAATAATGTAAATTGAGTTTCAATTCAGTTAGCGTAAGTTTTAGATCCATTCTCCCTTTAGGCCATTTCTTACCAATTCCCTTACATTGGGGCAAGAACAGTCTTCAGTCTGGGCAACAAAGCTGGCCACCACAGCAAAGTCCCTTCCCCATCCCTGTCCCCTTCACCTGTCTCCTGCTCTTCCCTCTCTACTGTTCTATCAGAGAATAAGCCTGCTTTGCATAGAGCATCTGGACCTGCAGCTGCCTGTGGTCCAGGGAGTTGCTCTCCTGATGAAGGTTTTCCTGAGTGCCCGCTGTGAGACCTGCTGCCTTTAGACCTTCCTTCAGAGTTTCTTTCCATGTTTACAAAGCAATTCCAGCTGTTTCCACCACCCATGCTCAACACCGAGGACACACTGCTTAGAGGGACTCCATGGACAAACCCAGTCACCCAGTTTAAGGAGGCCAGGCTCCCCTGACAGAGCAAGAGGGAAATGACCTGTTTTAAACTCAGTACTGAAAATGGCTACTTCTCATTCCAAAGTAGGGAAATTGAAAAGGTGATTCATGGGGAGAAAAATGATCCCCTCCAGACCTTTCCATTAAAGCGATGAAGAGGACTTGGAGGATGACTCTCAGATTATTCATAAGAAGACAGTGGGCATTTGTCTGTGTGGTTCCTCTGAGATCCCTTGGCAAATGAGAGGGATTCTACAGGTGTAAGGGACAATGTCTTTAAGCAAATTTATAACTAATTCTAGCATTTTCTCCTTTTCTTTTTCACGTCTCACTTCTAGTTTTGATGAATATCTATAAACCTTCCCCCTTAAATATAAATGGGAAATGGCATGTAAGTCCACACAACTAGGATTTAAATGAAAAATGATCATTAAGCAAAGCTGGCCAAGTCCTGGAACTCAAACAAATGGAATTCACTGATGGTAGGGTTTAAATGAAGAAATGTTAATGGCAAGATTCTTGTTGGAGGCCTGGGCACAGTTTCAAGAGTTACCCCCAGCTCTAGCAACATGGCTACCTCTTAGCTGAAGGGGTAAAGGGAAGAAGAAATGTTACCAGAGCGCTTTTAGAAGCACGATGAGGGAGGAAGTGCCCAGGTGGAGCCGAAGCCTTGGAGGATTAGAGCAGCCACACAAGGTGCAGACTACCACAGGGGAGAAAACAAAAATTAATACCTTGGCTTCTCTTCTCCCTGAGCATTGATCTTCTACCAGTTTATCCAGGAGCCAAATGCAATCAGTAACCTGCAAACAAAAAAGCAATTGCTGAGGCTGGCCTCCTGGGGCACAGACCAGGAAGGTGCTGCTGAGAGACCGGTTGGAGGGGAGAGAAAGGAACACCCACCATGAAACTTGCTCTTTAATTAAGGAATAGGGTGAACTCAACCATAGGGTCTGGACACAAACCTGCTTTGTGAAAGACAAGGACTCTAGAGACTCAACTGTCTTGCCCTCAGCTGCTTCATTGAGTGTGACTGCCCCCTGGAGATGAGGTTTACTGTGCTTTGAGTAACAACACTTCATTTCTGAAATGCATGTTGGGAGTTTATTCCTTGGGAGGTATTGAGCTGATGGAGACTTAATTGATCCATAGTGTTTGGAGGCAGATTCAGGAGTTTCCTATGAACAGATAATGCCATCAGGATGGAGCCTTCATAATTCAGTGTTGGTGGCTTTTTAAGATGAGGCGGGGAGGGAGAAGAGGGAACAGCAGTCACAGACAGAAAGACACATACACACATATACACACCACACACACACCTCCTCTTGCTGTGACATGCCGGACATCACATTAGGACTCTGCCAGTACAAAGACCATTGGTTTATTCAGCCTCTTATCCCCCTATCTCCAGATTTGTGATCCAAAATAAGTCACTCTCTGCACACTTGCCTTGATTCTGGTGTTCTGTTTTCAGCAACAGAAAAAAAAAGACAGAATATTTAACCTGCACCCAAAGTTAAAGTGTAAGGCCTTTATCCAGTAAGACTTCAGTCTCAGAAGATGAGGGAAGATCCATGTTCTCTCTCGTCAGCCCTCTGCCCCTCTGCCTATCTCTAGAGACCTGACCCCACTCCCATTTCCCCCATGAAAAAACATAGGAAGAAGGTGGCCATCAGCAAAGGAGGAGATCCTTCATTCCAGAAACTGGATCAGTCAGCAGCTTCACTCTGGAATTTCCAAGCTTCAGAGCTAGAAAAAACAAATTAGGATTCTTGGTACTTAAATTGCATAGCAAAGACATTTTTAATTATAGAAGCATAAGCAAAGAGACTGAAGACTAGCTAGGCTGTAGGTCATACAGACGTGGGTATTAAGGTTTTCTTTCTCACTAGTTGCAGACTTGGGAAATAAGCTGAACTTAATGCTTTCTGGTTTAGAGTATGTACAATAGTGTCTACATCACTGAGGTTTCTATAAAAGTCAGAGCTCTTTCATAGCTTGCTCCTCTTGTGCTTTCCTTTATTATCTTTTGTTTTGTTTTGGAACAGAGCCTAAGGCAGCCCAGGTTGGCCTTGAACTCCTAATTTTCTTGCCTCTATCTTCTCAGCACTTGGATTAGTCAGGCACTGCCACCACCTTGCTGTCCTCACTAAGTTCTAGTAAATATTCAATTCGTTGGTAGTTAGGTGGTCATTTCCAAAGCCTTTTTATGGTACCTTTCATCTTCTTCTGGCTTCCCTGGAGATCCTGTGCTGTCTTTGTGGTGAGCCGCTCTTCTTCTAAGATGTGTAAATGCTGTTTATTTGAGACTGCCGTAGGAAAATTCTTGCCTATTATATCATTCTGTTTTGATGCTTTTCTCATATCTATATTTTATTGTGAAATAATAATAAAACATAAGCCAGACCCTGTACGTTTAATGTTGCCTAAGCTCTCCTTACTCAAATTGAATTTTGAGTCATTTCTTCTACTTGAACTTCCAATTGTGGATTGTCTCTTTAGCTGTGTTCATTGTCTAATTTCTACTCCCTATTAGAGTTCAAGAATTGTGTGTATCTATTTTAAGTATTGTCTTCATTGGGGTTTCTATTGCTGTGATAAAACACCCCCAACCAAAAGGCACTTGGGAAAGAACAGGTTAAGTTCAACTTATAACTCTGAGGTCCAATCCATCACTGAAGGAAGTCAGAGAAGAACTCAAGGCAGAAGACCCTGGAGGCAGAAACTCACACTGAGGTCATAGAGAGTGTTACTTCCTGGCTTGTTCCCTGCAGCTTGCTCATCCTGCATTCACACAGCATCTAAGACCACCCGCCCAGGAGTGATACCGCCCACAGAGAGCTGGGCCCTCCCACATAAATCATTATTCAGGAAAACGGGCTTTTCCACAGACCAATCTGGTGGTAGCATTTTCTCAATTGAGGTTTGCTCTTCCCAAACAATCCTAGCTTGAGTCAAGTTGACATAAAACTCCCAGCACTGCTGTTTTTATATTTTTAATTTTTTTAAATAAATTCTATCTGGTCAGTTTTCTCCGTGTTATACTCATTGCTCTCATACTGGAAATGCTTGATGCCTTTCTTCAAAAAGAATCTCTAAAGATGGGGCATTCTTATCACATGCAAAATTCAGGAATTCTGCTACCTACAGTCCTTGTGGGTGTGGTTTTCCTTTGGAATTTGTACTTTTTATCAGACTTGGGGATCTTATTTCCTGTTGCATTTTATAATTCTCTTATTCCTCTGAAGTTAGGCTTGATGAGGCTCTTCTGCAGGGCTATTCTGAGTCCTAGACAGAGAGAGTATTTCTCTAGAAAATTCCATCCACTTGCTGGCACAACCAATCAGAAGCACAGAAGCAACAATAAATTCAGAGTACAGACCCAAGTCAGGGTCCACATGTGCTCATACACTCCTAGTAGGAATACTGGGGTGGGGGGGAGGTGTTGTTTGGTTTTTTAATCTGTTTTTCATTTTGTTTTGTGTTTTCCAAATCAAGGCAAAATTTGTGGTATATAAACGGAATTCTACAGCATGTTCTATTTGTAATCTGATTTCTGTGTCCAGATTGGGTAGTAGAGATCAAACCTTTATACCTGTGAGGCAAGGGCTCTACAGTGATCTACATCCTCACCCTTATTTATATTTTGTAGCTATTGTGAATAAGGTTGACATGAACACCCAAGCACACGTTTTTGATAGAATCCATAGATTATTTCAGGTGTTACTGCCATCTTACCAATATCGTCTTTCTAACTCAAGAACAAAATATGTTTCTCTAAGTGGATCTCATGTAGTTTTTTTTTTAATTGACCTTTTTGTAATTTAATGTTTGTTGTCTCGTTGCCTAAATTTATTCCTAAGTATTTTGTTCTTTCTGATGCTTTTTATATAAAAAAAAAAAAGGAGGGGAGAGTGTCATTTTCTTTTTGGATTGCTCTTTGCTACTGTGTAGAGAGATTTGTGAGTTCGGTGTGTTGGGCTTGCATCCTGCTCTGTTGTTTTATTCATTAGTTTACTTCTTGTTTTGTTTTCCTCCTACATAAAGCAAGAAAGAGTTCGTTTCCCTTGATGCCAGCCTTTGTAGGACAGTTACTCAAATTTGTTCCTAATCATTTCACGAAGGATCTTTGTGAAGTTCCAGTTTTGCATGAAGTTTGGACACATATTGGGAAGCCCAAAGTTGTCTGTTTTCCTGCTCCATTTGGCCGGTGAGTCTCAACACTACTCTTTAGATGGCACTAGAGAGGACTGGTTGCTCTTCTAGACCTCCTTGTTCTGGGTTCTTACATGTGCATACTTTAATGATTCTTGCCAGCTCAACAATGTGAGCGTGGGCATGTTTGCATGTGTTTGGGTACTTTATTCAGTCTTTTTAATGTTTCCCAATAAACAGGTTTTGTGGGTTTTCAATGTATTTCCAGAAATGGTAGTCCTGTTTGTAGGTTGGTTTTGTGTGGGAAAGGGTAGATACATTAAAAGAGCTTATAAATATGAAAAACATAAGATGAGGCTTTCTTCATGAACTTTTTCTGCCATACGTGTATATATATGTGTGTGTGTGTGTGTGTGTGTGTGTGTGTGTGTGTGTGTATAATGTGTGTGAGAATGGTCTGTGAAACAAATGTACATTAATGTATACGTTGTGTGTCATAGGCAAGAAGGATGATAACAGACTCAGAACTGCTCTTGTGGGAATTCCTAGTGAAATGTATGTCCCGCCTGAGAAGCAGAATTTCACTTGATCCTCAGAACCATATTGTCCTCCCCCGTTAGAGTACTCACAACAACCAGGTCACAAGAACTTTGAGAAGTGAGCACTCTGTGTAGCCGTATCTCACTGCCGCCCATTAATTGGTAGTAAAACAGAACTTCCTAGCAGTCACCTGGATCCATTCTGCCCAGATGGATTCTTTGCCATGAGACCTGGCAGCACTTAAAGACCATGAAAATTAAGTTCCTCTGCCACCACCCCCACACACCCAGTCCACTCATGTAGATCTCATCCACTTCTCCTTCACAAGGTCATTCATGTGTCCCACCTAGGGTCTTTCCCTGTTAGCTAGCCTCTCTGGAGTTGTGGGTTGCAGTCTGGCCATCCCTTCCCCCCCATCTAGTATCCACTTATGAGTGAGTACATACTATGTTTGTCCTTCTGAGTCTGGGTTACCTCACTCAAGATGATATTTTCTAGATCCATCCATTTGTCTGCAAATTTCATGCTATCACTGTTTTTTACTGCTGAGTAGTACTCCTTTGTGTATATGTGCCATATTTTCTTTATCCATTCTTCAGTTGAGGGGCATCTAGGTTGTTTCCAGGTTCTTGCTATTATGAATAAGGCTGAGTTGGGGTGAGAACATAGGGAAATGGGAGGGTCAAGCTGGAACAGGGACAGAATGGGAGGGCAGGGAGGAAGATACCATGATAGATGAGGACATCATGGGAATAGAAAGAGGCAGGGTGCTGAGGAGGCTCTCAGGAATCCACATGGTTGACCACATCTTGGTCTGCTGGCAGTGGTCCAGAGGGTGCCTGGACCGGTCTACTCTGGTGACCGGCCTAGCAAATAACCTAGCTGTCATCATAGAGCCTTTGTCCAGTGATAGATGGAGACAGGCACAAGGCTGAGCTCCAGGAATCCAACTGATGAAAGAGAGGAGAGATACTGCAGGCGAGGGATGTCAAGATCATGATGGGAAGACGTGCAGAGATGACTGGCCACACTAGTGGAAGCCCATGAACTGTGGACTGGTGGCTGTGGAGCCCCCATGGGACTGTATACAGAAGACAGTTGTTTGGCTCAAACTGTTTGGGGGGCACCCAGGCAGGGGGATCGGGATCTGTCCCTGGTCTATGGGCAGGCTTCTGGAATTCGGAGCCTGTGGTGTGATGCCTTGCACAGCCTTGGTGCAGTGGGAAGGGGGCTTGGACCTGCTTAGTCTCAGTGTGCTGGGCTCTGCTGACTCCCTATGGGAGACCTCAATTTGGGGGATGTGGGAATGTGGGGTGGCTTATGAAAGAGGGCTGAGGAGGGGAGGAGAGAGGAAGGGAGCATCTGTGGATAGTATGTGGAGTGAGTAGAAAATTCTTAATAAAGAAAAATGAAAAAAAAAAAAAAAGAAAGAAAATTAAGTTTCAAGGAAACCCCCCTAGAGTGACTAGTTATGGGCAAACTTAGCCTTGAGCCAACAAAATCCCAGCCCAAGGGAGAGCAAATTTCATCATGAACATGACTGAAGTGGATTAAGTGAACAGAATCTCCAGAAAGTGAAGCTTCTATTGAAGCTGACTGGAGATGCCATTTCTTTATTGATCCAACCCGAGCATTGATCATCTTGTGTCTATTCAACCTCATGATTTTGCTCTCTTGAAAGGCTTAAGGGATGATTCGTTAGAGTTAAAATGCTTCTCATTCAGGACAGTCGGGTATTGGCCCAGTGAGATGGCTCAGCACATAAAAACGGCTTGCTCTGCAAGTCTGAAACCTAAGTTCAACTTTAGAAACCCACATGGAAGGTAAAAAACAAACTCCCAAAAGTCATCCTTTGACTTCCACACCTGTACTGCAGCATGCCCACACTTGTAGTACATGTGCATCACACATTACACACACACACACACACACACACACACACACACACACACACACACACAGAGGGAGAGAGAGAGAGAGAGATCATAATAAATGAAATGAAATTTAAAAATGAGAACAGTGCTGGAGAAGTGTCTCATGCTTAGGATAACTGGTCACTATTCCCAAGGATCTACACTACATTTCTGGCACCCACATGGTGGCTCACAGTTGTATGTAACTCCAGTCCCAGGGGATCCAAAACCCTCTTCTGACCTCCATAGGCACCAAACACACATGTGATACACAGACATACACGCAGTCAAAAGAACCAAATACAAAATAAAACTTAAAAGATAAGATTTCTAGATGCTTAAGTTTTGGTCTATGTGCTTTTTACATAAAAATCTTAAAGTTAGCCAAGATACATATTTATTATGAATATATCAACTAGGTCATAATACTGGTAAAAGTAACTTTACTCAATATCTTATGAAATATTCATATGTGAAATGTTTCTATTTTGTGTAACCAACTCTAACAATGAAAGTGTTTTGCCTACTTATTTTGTTGTTCCACAAGTAACAAATACCATTGTGTGGCTTTGGGCTGGAGACAGTGGAGGCTTTCTTTTGCTTTTGAACTTGGTCTTACTACTAGCACAATTTAGGTCAGGCTTACTGTACATGAATGTAATAGTTACATCATTATATTATAAGCAGCTAATTGTATTGCCAGCACTGATGCATTATTCATGGCATAATCACATAATTTACCTCGCAATGATGTTTTATTTTGCATGCTAATTTGAACATGGTACATTTTCCGCATTTTCGTCTAGGGATGATCTCTGAGAATGACCTGTTTGAGGATATAGGGGCATACAGTGACCTCGGCACTCCATTTGCCTCTAAACATGGCTTCATAATGTGTGTATTTTACCAGGGTGCAGTAGGTCAGCAAAAGTCGGGGCCCTGCTAATAATCTCTCTTAAGTCCCTCCAATTATCACTTATTAACTATGTTTCCAAAATTAGTCTTTTCAACCCAAAACGCTCTGTTACTCGGGATCTTCCACAGCAGGGATCTTGCTTCTCCTCATCTTCAGCCCAGCCTTCCCAAGTTCATCGCTCTCCTCCGTCCTCTTCTGTCTTCCATTGTTTCATTGAATGACTCTTTTCCGGCTTGTACTCTAGTCCATTTACCACAGTACGTCTCCTACAGGTACCCCTGTAGCTGGATGTGTGGGGCAATGATTCACCCTTGACCAGTGGCTAGCTGTCTCCATGTTCTCCCTGTCTTGCCCTTTGTACCTCAAATCTTTGCACAGATGTCAGATTAATTCTTCTACAGCCACTGATTAAAGCATCTACTTTTCTACACAAAAGCATGTCAGGGCTGATTTCTCACGACCCATGAAACAGCTTTCGTTCACTTTTCAGACTTTCCTAAAGTTATCTGCTCTTGGAAGGATCTTATTTCATTTGCACCCCATTGAGTCTACTTATTCCTCTGCAAATCCCTCAGGTTCATAACCAGATCCATACTTCCTCCTGCCTGGAATTGCTGCAGCTAATTCGTACATGCAAACACACTTACCATTTTCTCAAGGTGAAGCACAAGTGCAATCCATCACAATTTCCAGTTATTTCTCATGACTCCCCTCAGCACTTCCATCTTTCAGCTAGATACATCTTGGTATTTTTAATTTATCTTTCTTAAAAGACTGCAACCTTTTTATTCTGAAATATGAAACATAGTCCACATTCACACTCTTTGAAGGGACAACAGAAAGTCATCACTTCTTAAGCACTAACAACAATTTATCTTATTTGACTCATCACAGACACCTATCATGGCAGGTGTTGTCAAATACATAATACTGGTAACACTATACCCAAATGACCACACTCTGTTTCAGACCATGTACTGGTATTCCAAGAAAATGGATTTATCATAACAGAAGTGATTTGTGTCTGTGTATGTGTGTGTGTCAGAACATACATAATTATTTAACCTCTCTTTCCTAAATTAAAAATATTTGTCAATTTGTGAGAATAATGGGATGACAGCAATATCTACTATCTACCTGATTGGTGGGACAGATTTATTTCATCTAGGTAGTACAGACACTTTCATTATTGGATGCTGAAATTATGGGATGCAAATAAGAGGATGAGAGCCTCATTCAGAGGAGAAGAACCATTTTATGCTATAATGAAGAAATTAGACAGAATATATACATATACACATATATACATGTATGGTATATATTATGTGTGCATATATCATACACATATATGTATATATTATAGGTATATGCATATATATGTTTCTGACAAATGTTAGAATACAATAGCAACAATCAGTATTTCTGCATACTCAAAATGATATCTATATCTAGCCTTAAGGCAGATTTTCCAGGATTTCATTTTTTACACAATCATTTATAAAAAAAACTTTACATTTTTACATAATTGTGTTTATATGCTTCAGATTAATTAAATAATGTTTTTTTCAACTGAAGTTTCCTTGAAGATATATAACAATTAAGCAGAAAATTCTACAAAAGAAAATTAGTGTTTGTGTCTAGCTCATTTCTAATATATCCCCAGCTCATAGCAGTATGTCTAGCACCTTGCAAATGTTCAGTGACTGTTTCTCAGTAACATTGATGAATAAGTATGTGAGATCACAGATTTAAGTAAAACCTAGGTGTTGTGAATGCCATCTACCAGTGAGGAGAGATTCGCCCATTTATATTAATGTCTTATATTTGTATATTTTTTAAAACCACTTTTTAGTTTGATTGGAAGAAGTCTGTGGCTTTTAGTTTCTCTGCCTAATATTTCTGACGTCATTCAGGGCACTTGTTAATTCTTGCCACTGGCTGGCATGACTTGCCAGCCAAGGCTCTCCTGTCTTGCCCCTTGGATCCCCTGTGGAAATGTTTGAAATTTAAAATACTGTTTCCATGGTCACTGCTGTCAAGACCACAAGGAAAACATCCCATGTGATGTGCTAGGGAAATGCGCCTATAGGACCAAAGGTGCAAAGGTCAATGAGTAGCAGAAAGGATGGATGCCCTGTCTGTGTCAGGCTTAACTAACACTCCCATTGTCAATGGCGCCCAAATGCCAATGGTTAGAGCAGTTGCTATCCCACATTCTAAATCACCTCTTGAAGCTGGAGACATGGAATCCCATTAATTCAGGTTCTATCACCATGGCAACTCACAGGTGAGAGTCTGCTTTTACCATCACCCTTCCTGCTGTATGCCACAGGGGAAACATTGGCTTCCCAACACCACTCCAGCTGATACTGCCGCTGTCTAAAATGCAAGCTATTTTGCCTCCCTCTCTAGGGAGTCTGCCATGCTTAGAATGTGATTCAAAGTCAAAGGAACACTGTTCTTTGTCTGGGATACTCAGCCAGGCATCCTAAAGAAATTTTGCTTGGGTTTATAACAGCTATACCACTTTATTTAATGGATCATTTAAATTATCTGTCAATCAGGGTTTTTTCATCTACTTTTTATAGCTGGTAGCATTGCATACACATACCTACTGGCATTCTCCTCACCTAGACTCTCCTGATGTCTCTGGACCACTTAGTTAGGAGGGATGTCCCTTTACAGCAATCTCTCTCTTGTCCGTTCTGTTTGCTCTGTGGTTGACATCATGCTGTTCACCTCTAGCCCATCAAAAATGGCTGAATCACCATGCTAGATGGATTTTAGGCTAACTTTTCTCTTTATGGAAAACAAGTGTTCATTAATATGAGTGAACAGACACATTGCAGCTTCAATGTGTATGTGTGCCTTCTAATAGTTACATTGGAGCTTAAACCTCAATGTCATAGTATTAACAGGTGAGGCATTTAGGAGCTGATTAAATTATGAGGTCAAAGACCTCATTAATGGAGTTCAGGGTCAGTTTTACCATCTACCATTTCCTTTATAAGAGGATCCAATGTTTATTTCTTTTTAGCCTTACTCCCTCCACTATGAGGATACCATAAAGAAAAGATATACCAACGAGCAGGCTTTCTTCAGCCACCAAACCTTCTGGCCCTTTGGTTGTGGAGTTCTCAGTTTTCTGAAATTCAAGATAATCAATTCTTGTTTATAAATTACTCAACCTCAGATATTTTGGTATAGGAGCACATATAGACTAAGATAGGGACCTACTTTAAAATGTTAGAGTTGTGCTATTGTCATTGAAAATGTGAGAGAAAATCACAAGACATTTGGGAATGTAGATGTGTGTGGTTTAATACTGCGAGAGAACTGCTAGTGGCAGCATTAACAAGAGGGGCTACTGTTCACTCTTACCATAGCCCAATCATGCCTGCATTAGATGGGAAAATGCTTGCTGTAGACTGATTCATCTTACCTTTCAAAATAATGCTTTTGTGTTTGCTCTTATGTAATATGAACTAAAAGAATATTGGTTCAATATTACTTTATCAAACCTGGAATTTTTCAGATAAGGGTATTTGTCAGAAAGAGCCTTTCTTTCCAACTGAAAACTTGTCATTGTTGGTGCTATTTCCTTCTTTTTATTTTCTTTCTTCTTTTTTTAAAAATTTTCTTTCTTTCTGTAGACATGAGTATAGTCATGTGACAAGAGGAAACTTCAATTAAGAGGGTGTCCCCATCAGACTGGCCCTGTGGGCAAGACTGTGGGAATATTTCGATAAATGGCTGATATGGGAGTGCCTGGCTCATTATATGTGATGCTGCCCTTGGGCAGATGGTCCTGAGTTGTGTAAGAAAGCAGGCTGCATGACCCATGAAGAACAAGCCAGTGAGCAGCATTCATCCATGGCCTCTGCTTCAATTCCTACATCCCTTGACTTCCTTTCATTATGTCCTGTGATATGCAAGTGTAGGATGAAATAGACCCTCTGCTCACCAAGTTGCTTTTGGTCATGGTATTTTATCACAACAATAGAAACCTTAACTAAGGCATTGGCTTTATTTTTGGTTTGGGTGGTTGGTTGGTTGATTTTATTTTTTTGCATTGGAAATAATTATTTGTACAGCCTTTTGGTCTATATTTGTGCTATGTTTTATTTATTTAACAATAATAGGGGACCCTAGTTAAATTAAACACGTTATCTTGAATATAAGTAATATTTTACATATGGAACACTTGTAAAGTTGACCAAAGTAAGGTTTTGGTGAAGCCATGGTGCCAGGTAACTCTAATTACACCCAATGGGCCATACACAAAGAGAAGACACAGACATAGATTATGTACTTGTTGATAAGGTGCCGACAGGAGAGGAAAGTGGTGAGGCAAGAGGTGAGGGGGTGGAGATGGCTGAAACTCCTTATGTAAGTGTATGCCAAGCAATTTTAAAAGTGGGGAAAATTAACTCTCAATAATAACTAGTAACAATAAAATCTAAAATAGAAGGTTACAAAAGTTTCCGATCAACTTTTCTTCTAGATTGTTTCCCATTCTCCACAGACGAACTGTAGCTGAGACTGTACTCAACAGAGCATGATATGGATGTTATTATAAAAGGGATGAAGAAAACTTAGGAGCTACCATTTTCAAAGGAAACATCCAGGCATGCAAATTTATCCTATTATCTGTCCATAATGCCTGTTAGATGGAGACCAAAGAGAAAGCCATTCTCCATATATGGCTATGAGCATTTAGCAAAAAGTGAAGAGGATATTATAGAGTATTAGTTAACTATTCAAGACACCCTACAATATGTAGAACAAAAAGAAAAGAGGAGAAAGGCTTCAATGATCAAGTCCAGATTTATTACAAGAATCCACGACCAATTGCTGAGATACTGCTCCATTAGTCAAATAATTTGATGACTAATACTAACTACATCTCAGAGTAACATTTATAGGCCAGGTACTGTGTAAGGCCAAATTCACTTATGTCCCATCATCTCATCTTCATACAGTCTGAGGGATTGTTATCTTCTGCCCTTTATCCTGATACTGGAGCTGGTGCTTAGAACATTCAAAGGATTTCTCCATTGTCCCAGGATAGGAGGACTGTGAGTGGGATTGTAATCTGAGGTAAACTCTAGAGCATGCTTTTTATTTTTTATTTTTCTTCTGTGAGTGAGTAAAAAAGTTAATATTTAATAATGAAGAAAAACTCTAAAGTATCCAGTAATAACAAGCAAGTTTCTGAAATGCATCATCATTGCATTATTATGAAGAAAGAAAGATGGAGGATCCTGATGTTCTTGGCACAGTACATTGGCTGCTTGAAGGGAATTAAGACATTTAATGTCACTGACCACAGCTTTAGAGCAATAAAAAATTATGTTTTAGGTAATTTCCTCCATGATTCAGAAACTTAACCACTTGCTGGAAACTTCTAAATATTTTTGTTAAAAATTTTAGATGATAACATTAAAGGGAAAGTGCATTTCTATTTTTAGTGGCCACTTTGTATCTATGGAAATATGTGTATGTATAGTTATGAACACTTTTTAATAAAAATATATTCTGATAAATGTGCTGTTAGGTAGTTTTGTCATTGTGTGTATATTACAGGGCACTTCCATAAAATATGAGGGCTCTGTCATCATTAGGCATCAAAATTTTAAGGGGTCATTGTCATATACTGTTTGTCATCCAAATATACCACAGTCTTGTAAAGATACAATATACACATATATGTTAGCATCACTTTAATTGCTATAGAATAAGGTGCAATTTTTATATTAAGACATTTATTTCAAATTAATTGATGTCCCACACAATCATGCCTTATTGTATAGAATATTCAGACTATAACCAAGGACAAGATGAGGCCAATTCAACCTAACTAAGCCAGTCTGGCCAACATGTGGGAAAGGAGAGACCAAGGGAAAGGGAGAAAATAGAATGTTTAATCAAAGTGACTGAACTCCTAGAAAAAAAGGGCTATTATTGCTAAGTTTGGGAGATAAAAATACAGAACACACAATTAAAGTTGAATTTCAGATAAATAAAGCATAATTTTTGAGGTAAACTTATCCACGATGTTGCATTGGGTATATTCACTTTAAGACATAGCCATTACTTATGCAAATTTCAAGTGATAGCTCAGTCTATATTTTATTTGGGGAACACTAAAGGAAGATGCCTATGGAACAAGTGTAACCTACACCAGATGCCAATGGCCAGTGTCCTTCTCAAATAGAATGGCCAGATCCTCCTAAACTGAAGGAGCCACTTATAATTGAGGCCACTTTGCTCACAGCCTAGTAGTGACAAGCTATTGATAGCCAGGCATTGCCAAATTCTCATTAGTTTCTAAAACTCAGGAACTACATTTAGAAAAAGCCACTTGCTTACGGAGAGGTCGTCTTTCCAGTAACCTCAAGAACCGGGAACACAGCTATACCCAGGAAGTGGTGGCGGGGAGCAGCCTCTGAAGACTCAAAATAGAAATCACATGCAAAAGCTCAGGCTCTTTTCTCAGAGAAGAGTCCCTCAGACCTGCACTCAGGCTAATTTTTGCTCTCTCTAAGTCATCACCCCAACCAGTTTGGTTGTCTGATTTAGAACCAACAGAGACAGAAAGAAATCACCAACTTGGCAGAATGGCTATAGAGAGTCCAGATAAGCTATGTGGAGGAAAATCTGAAACACGCACATTTGCATACATCGATACAAAAGCACACACACACACACACACACACACACACACACACACACACACACACACACTGTCATCATTATATCAGTCATTTTTTTTTTTAGATGTGCAATCATGTGTATGTGTGTGTGCTTGTGTGCAGAACCACTAGTAAGTATTGTAATCTAGAATGCTAGTGCAGAGTGGATGGACAGTAGTTGTAAAAGTGATGAAAGTCAAAATGTGGAGCACTTCTTCAGGCAGCTGGGCAGACAAACCAACTCTCTGCCTCAGTGCCATCAGGGCAAGGGGGGCTCTTCAGTCTGCTTTGAGCATTGTTATCAGAGTACACTTTCAACCTTGAGTCAAATCTTCAGGATGCTTGCATTCTATGCTTGGCAAAACACAGAGGGGTGTAATTCATGCCTTAAAAGTTGCTTTTACAATGGCAGATTTACAAGCACCAGAGAAAGAAAGAAAATTACCAACTAGGCGGAATTGCTAGGGGATGAACCACGTGGAAGGTGTGTAAAACACACACATGTACATATGTGCACATGCACACACATAGACAAGCAGACACAGAAAATGGAAGTGTCTAATTAAAGTGACAGAATATCCAGATAAGAATCACTGTCAAGTTCAAGGAGTAAAGATAAAAATACAGAAAACACAAAGTTGAATTTCAGATAAACAAGACATAACCTTTTAATATGAATGAATATTCAATATTGTATTAGATATACTCACATTAAAAACTAGTCATCACTTATGTACACATATGTGGAAATTTGAGCTTGCAGTAATAAACAATTAACTTCAAGGATAATTTCACATGAAATCCTCCATTTTGCTCAGGGGTATGGCTTTACCAGACAGCGAAGCGAAGGCCTAGAGAATCCACTGACTCTCACAGCTGATGAAACCATCTGGGTTAGATTGGTTGAAAATGATCTTGGCTATGTACTAGAAGAAACAGCAGCCTCTGCATTTAACGATTTGTGTGGCTGCTGTGGTCCATATGATGCATCTTACAAGTAAGTATAAATGTGAGAACGTCCAAATTATACTTTTTCATTGTTTGAGTAACATATCAGATAAAAGATTTTATTATGACATATATAAATATATATATATCATAGTTCTATCTATCTATATGTATGTATATATATCATAATTGATCATACCTGTTCATTTCTATTACCTTCTCTTGTCTTTATAATTTCTTCAAAGACCTCTCCACAGTGTTACAGGTTTAAATACTGACCTAGAACTCCACATTTTTCTAGTTAACATCTGCAAATAGAATCCAACCCTTTCCCTTTCTTTCCAGTGGGTCGGGTTAATATTTATTTGTATTAGAACTACGGCTTTGTAAACAGAAAGAACACGAATTCCTGCACCGCAGACATCAGGCCCAGTCCTCTGAGCAGAACCCTATGATTCAGCATCTATTATTTTTGTCCTGCAAATGAATTTGAAGCATATTTTAGAGACTTGGAAGGAATTCTTGAAGAGGGACAGCCGTGTTGATTTCCCACCATTGTATTGCCGGGAAGCAGCTTCCCAGCTTGCCCACAAAACGCACTAGGGCCTGCCAGGAGAGTCCCTTAACCCCAAGAGGCAGCTTTCCAAAAACTAAACTGCACATGAGGGCATTTTTCACTACCGTCAAGTTCTGGCGCGGACGAGCCACAGGGTAACTTCATCCAGTGATGGCCTTCTGTCTTAGCCAATGAATTTAGCTCCTTTCCACGTGTATGAAGTTAAATTGGTGATAAAGCTCCCTGACTTCTCTCTTAGTTCTCTTTCCTTTCCACCTCCTAGAGTTAATGCAGCAACAGGGGGAGATACAAAAATAAGATGAACTAATCCGGGAAAGCTAGTCTAATGCAAGTGGCAGAAAAAGAATTGGAGAGGTGACAGATAAAATATTAGTTCCTGATAATTTCAGTTTAATGGTACATGGGTACAATTTTGTGCAAATAAATGTAAAGCACCCTCTGACCACCAAACCTAAGGCACTTAGCTCTAAGGGGTGGAGTGCTTGTAAGCCAAAATAACTTCACCGAGGATCTTTAATTTTTAAATTAACTATATTTTTATTAATTCTTTGAGAGTATCATACACGAATACAATGTATTTTGATTATACCCGCCACCCGTTCCTCCCCTTGAACTTTTCTTAGGTCTGTTTGCCTCATCCTTCCCATCCTGTGGTGTCCTCCTCTCTTTTTCTCACCCAGTGGAATTTATTTTGCCAATTTATTCCTGGGTGTGTTATGGCTCCATTCAGTGAAGCATGGTTAATCGAGTGAGGGCCACACCCCTAGATCAAACTGACTCTCACTCCCTCAGAAGCCATCAACTCTGAATAACTGGTCAGCTGTGGGTGGGGGCTCAGGATCCCTTCTCCAGTTCACGCTGAGATTGATTATGTGCAGGTCTTACATAGGCAGCCATAGCTCCTGTGAGTTATGAGTGGACTGGTCCTGTTGTATCAAAACACCGTTCCCCCCAATCCTCTGAGCCCTCTGCCTCTTACAGTATTTCCACCCCATCTTTCTCGATGGAACCTGAGCCTTAAAGTGAGGGAATGATAGATGTCACATTTGTCGATGAGCACACCACAGACATGTTGAGCACTTGTGAGCTTCTAGGTTAACTGCCATCCACTACACAAAGAAACTTCTCTGAGGATGTTTGCATGCTGCACTGGTCTATGGATACAGAGATGAAAATTCAGATGACAGTTTGACACTCTGTCCAGTTAGCAAAATAATAGTCATAGTTTTATCCCAGGTATAGAAACTCTGGGTGTGTAAGCTCCCCAGCCATGGGTTCTTGGCTAGATTTCCTGGGCATGTGTTTCCCCTGGTGGAACGGGCATTAAATATAATCAGGCTATCATCACATTGCTCACGCCACTTTGCACACATGGTCATACTTTTGCCACACAGGCTGTTTTTGTAGCTCACAGAGTTCCATGGAAGAGCTTTTCAAAAGTATAAATTGCAAAATAGATATCTCATGTCAAGGAAGATCTCAAGAATGAGAGAGAAAATTTTCTACATCAGAATTTCCTTATAACCCCTAAACACTAAATAATGTTTTCTTATTCCACACTAAACTCCTTAGCAATGAGAAGAGTAAACTGTAATGGTCTTGTCTGAATCCCCGGTAGCCTGGACAAGGCCTGTATGCCTCTGCTCAAAATATAGCATTTTTCTGTAGGAAGCATCATGGTACCTAACGTTCTGCAGAAGTCAATGGAGACCATGTGTTGCTCACTGTCTGAGCAAGGCATAGCTCTTCCTTAACACAAATCATTTAGAGTACCTTCCCCACACTACTTTAGAGCTAGGAATGTTAACCCTGCTGTCACCAAATGAAGTGTGTGTAGCACAGAGTATCTCATATCCTCACACAGAATTCCTAAGAAATAAAGATAGAAACAAATTGACCATGAAAATTAAAGAAAACTATACACCTCTAGAATGACATTCAGAATGAATGTATATGAACAGAAGGCTTTATTAGTAACGAGGGGTGTTTTGTTTGTTTTTATGTGTATGAGAGTTTTCTCATGTGTATGTCTGTGTACCATGTGCATGCGGTGTCCACAGAAGAGGTCATCAGATTCTCTTGAGGCATTACAGATGTTTGTTAGCCATTGGGTGAATGCTGGGATCTGAATCCAGGCCTTCTGCCAAAGCAGCAATGGCCCTTACCTGCTTAGCCAGCTCTCCAGCCCCAATGAAGGATTTCTGAACTACAAATGCCAGGGTAGAGTTGTCAGAGCAAAGAATAATTCTATAAAATACTGTTCCTTTTGATATGCTGCTTAAGGGTCATCCTAAGCTTCTCACTCTAAGGGAGGTTCTAACTAAGCCATGTTCTAACTCCAGTGTCTACATATCATTTATCATGTCTAAGAAATTACAAAATTAACCTATCTCTGAGCCAATCACTATCAACAAATTCATTCATTATCTTGCTAAGTTTGAGCTGAGGGAACCCCTCTAGGGCTTTGATGGACAATCCAGAACAGTAAGCCCAATAGGTGTTTGCTGAACCAGTGACTCTTGGATTTCACAGGCTTTGCCAGCAGACTCAGGTTTCGGATGTTCTGAACCATGAGCAACACGGAAGGACTCATGCTTCAGAAATTCTCACATGCTGGGATTTTTCCGTGTCTTGATGTACTCTATTCCCTACTGTGATCTTTGCACTCTGGGTGAGAAGGTACCCTTGGAGCAAATGTCCTAGCAAACATCACCTTCCCAACATTGACCTTTTAAATGTATTTCAGTTCTGGTTTTGGCTTTGGGGTTCATGTCTATATAAGGCTCACCCTTCACTGCCAGTTCAGGCTGGCTGAACACAGTGTCCAGTAGAGGGCTCCCCAGGAGACTGACTTGGCCTGGCAGTCCTTTTGGCCCCCTCTGTTGGCAGGGATAAAGAGTCAGATAGGTTCACTCTGTTCTTTTCAACTATTCAAGAACTTTGTCCCTGAAGACTTCTTTTTTTTTTCCTTTCTTATTTTGAGTTCTTTTGATGAGAGAAATTCAGTGGACCATTAATTTCCTGGGACTCTTATAACAAATGACTGCGAACTGGTGTCTGTAGATTACAGAACGGTATCATTTCACGGTTCTGGGGCCAAAGTGTGAATCAGTGTGCTGGCAAGGGCATGTTCCAGTTGCAAACTCCCATGGAGAATCCTTCCTTAAGTGGCTCAGCCATGGTGGCTCTCCATGTTCCTTGGCCTGTGACTACATAACACCAACTTCTTCCTTTGTCTTTAGAACATGGCCTCTCTTGTTTTCTAAGTAAGATGTCTGCCCTGGAATGGAGGAACAATTTGAATGATTCAGGTTGATCTCCTCCTGAGGTCTTTGACTTCTTCATCTCTGCTAAGGATACATTTTTAAACATGAGGTCAAGTCTGTGGGTTTCAACTGCATACATACCCGTCAGCAGGGCCACCTCTCAGCTCTATTGCAGGTGAATTTAACTAGGGAATCTTGAAAGTTGAAAGGTAAATATTTTGTGCCATTTGGTGCTCTGAAAACTTGTTTTTCAAAGTGTTTCCTCACTTTAATTTGGATTAGTCTCCTCAGCAGTTACTTTATCAATTTCCTGTCTCAATTTATGTTGTTGAATATGTAGACCAGGGCTTCTCAGCTAAATCAACACTGACATTGGGTCTAGGTGATGATTTCATTTAGGAGACCACCATCTTCAATAAACATGTTCTGTCACATCTCTTGACTCAGCCTCTAAATGGTAGGAACACATCTCCCAACTGTATAATAAAAATGTCTTTTGACATTGCCAAATGTTCCCAGGTCAGAGAACTTTTCACTGCAACTCCCTGATCTACCTTAAGTATCAATTTACAAAATGAGATATTAGAAATTACATTAAGAATGAAAATTCAGTCAGACTACGGTGGCACATGCCTTTAATCCCAGCACTTGGGAGGTAGAAGCAGTTAGATCTCTGTGAGTTCAAGGCCATCCTTGTCTACAGAGTGAGTTCCAGGATAGCTAGGACAACACAGAGGAATCGTGTCTTAAAAAATTTTATCTAAATTGTATGTTTTAGTTATTTGGTAAAAACTAATGCCTTGCAAACATTATAGAAATGTTTTATTTCACTTTGGGAAGGAAGAATGGAAAGTAGAAGACTTTTCTAGTCTGTACATAATGGCTTTAGATGGCCTAGTCTACATTTCCTCGCCAAGTGACAAGGAGAGAATTCAGTTCACAGCAAGGTTGCCAATTTATCTCTCTTCATGTTCAAGAGCAAAAAAAGAAATTGCACATTTCAACCAGAGAGGGGAAAATGAATTCCTTTTGTAACAGTTCTCGATGGGGAAATGTGTGTGTGTGTGTGTGTGTGTGTGTGTATATGTGTGTGTGTTGTATGTAAAATACAAAATGTGTGTGTGAAGTAAAATTGCAAGAAAACTTCTTTTATGCTTAAAATTATAAACACCAGCAATGAATCATTACAACTATTACTTTCAGTATGGAAAACCAAAGGACAGTACAGTACTGCTGTTGGCATAAAAATATCCAATATTCTTCTGAATTAAAAAAATGTTAGGCATAAGTCTATCCACTGTTAGCACTGTCAGTGATAGTAAAAGACACCAGAACACACGTCATCAAAAGCTCTTTCTTTAGGCACTAGTCCCCTTACCAAACTAGAAAACTGTGGTGGTTCCACTTTTCAAACATTCTAAACATTTTAGATCTTGAGTGAATGACAATTTGGATATAAAAAGAACTCATTCTTGTTTATAAGTATATCCTTCCCTTAACTCGGGTTCTGTCATACTCGTGTTTAGCATTCAGTTCTACATATTCTAAGTGCCCGACTTTCTAAGACAAATCTAAAATAAAGTGCAAAAATATTCTGATCAATAATAGTATCTTTCTAGCATATAAGAGCTCCCTAGATGACTACTCTGAAAAGGACAATATGCATTCAGATTTATAAATTTTCATGACTTTTAAATATCATTTGTATTAATTTTAGAGTATTATTCTGTGTCCGAGTACTTTGCCTGCATGTACTTATGTGTACCACACATCTATCTAGTGCTACTAAAGTGCAAAAGAGTATGCTGAATTCTTTGGGACTAAAGTTATAGGTGATTGGTAGCTACCATATAGGTACTGGGAACCATACCTGAGTCCTCTATAAAAGCAGCAAGTGTTCTTAATTGATGAGCCAGCTCTCCATCCCTACTTGTATTATACTTAAAGAGCCCATGTTAGGTTACCCATCAGCCAAAACCTCTATGAAGACAGAATCATATTTTCCTATAGTCTTCCCTGATAATGCTCAATACAAAATAATAAGACATTAGGAGGGATGGTCTTTTTGAGCCACTAATTTATGTTGTTGAGAGATATAGAGGTATCAGAGCACACTGGATAGAATTATGGGCTAATCGGTTCAATTGCCAGGATACAGTCCTGATCCTGCCTTTTCCAGGCTATGTGATGTACACAATGGGAGTGCCATTAGCTTGACTAGATACCACAAGGAGACAAGAGTCGGTACCTGCAAAGCTTGTCGAGCAACTTCATCATACTTTAAGTGTTCAGTAAAGAAGGCTCTGTCCTTGCTTCTCTTTCCCATGTCACCTTTCACCTGATACCCAAAGACTTGTTGGGCTCGGGACATTTCTAGTTCCTGATACTCGGCTATGAAATGAAATGTTTGATCTCTGGAGATGCTCTGCATGCTACATTTTCATCTCTCAGTGTGTCTTTATTGCCTTTGGGAATCGCAGCATTCATATGCATTTTTCAAGTTCTATTTCAGTGATTATTTACTATTAGTACATGTTAAAGCATATTGACAATAGATGGAAATGAATTCAGTTGGCACAGAGTAAGAATTTAATTGTATCATTATACAGTTAATAGAAAAGAAAGGGAATTATTTTGCATGTTATAAAAACACCCTTAAAAAAACAAAAATATCCCTCATGAAAGTTGATTTACATTAAAGACATAAAGATATTAAATTCTACAAGGTAAATATTTTATTTTGATCTTCATATGTAGTATTCATTTATTCATTTTAATCATCAGTCTCTACCCTAAAAGTACATTAAATGTACTTTTAGGGTAGAGACTGATGATTAATATCTTAATTTAAATTTACTTATCAACTCCAAGTATTCACAAAAAATTGATGCAATTTAAATTTCTATTGTAAATGTTATTGGTGACGTATTGAAATGGAATCTGAGTTTATTTTCTTCTAACCCTTGAGAGACTGAGCAAAAGCAAATACAATGTGGAAAATTGCAATTGAAGTATTAGTTAGAACTCTTGCTAATTGTGGCAGCAATTTTCAAACCTAGAAAGGGCCTGTGAAAACATTTTTAATTAAGGTAGAAAATTGGTCTACCAAAGTTTTCAGAATGAATTTATAAACTGTCCTAAAGGAGACAAGTCAATTTAAATGCTACTTTCTAATTAGAGCATTAAGTTGTGATGGCAATGATCCTTTGATTCCAAGGCTCATAACCAACTCAAATTATTATTATAGACAAAACTGCTAAAATAAAAATAATCTTATTTTCACTTTCTTCGGTGATCCATAATGGTCAAATAAAGTTTAGTTAGTTCCTTTGCAAGATAAAATAAGTTGCCGAAATAAGGCAAACTGAAATATTGAAATATTAAAGACACTTACCAAAAAAAGTACCATCATAGTACTTTTTTCAGAAGTATCTGCAATGTTTCCTAGTCTCATCCTGAACTCCTGAACTCAAACAATCCTGTAATCTCAAGCTTTCCAGGTGGTTGGGACTACAGGTAGAAGCCAATATAGCCCGTTCATCTCCAAGACATCCTGAATTGGGATAAATCCTTGAGTGATGTGGGGCTTCTGGCTGGAAGATATTCCAAGGTGGTTACTGAAGTAAAGAGGAGGTGGACATGAGAGAAGGTGATGAGTTGTTCTACTGTGTATACAAGTACAAGAAAGTATATAAGGTTATGTATACCATGTTTACCCATTGTTTTCCCCAAAGGGTGAGAAAAGCTGAAGGATACATGCATGCCAATGTTCTTACCCATTTCAATCCAATGTCCTTTTCAGCTAAGTTTCTCTGGTTGTAAAAAATGATGCAGGAATCACATGTATATGACAAAAGACCTATGCTGGAAATATATGACCAGGAGCTGGGGAGATGACCCCGGGATTAAGAGTACTTGTTGCTCATAGAAAGGACCTTGGTATAGTTTCCAGCATCCACATGATGGCTCACAACCATCTGTCACTCCAGTCCCAGGAGATCTGATGCCTTCTTCTGACTACTGCCTTCATCAGGCACTTGCTTGGTACAAATACATACATGCAAAAACCACTCAAACATATACAACAAGACAGTTAATTCTTTATATATATTTGTGTTTTAATTTTACACATCAGCCATGGGTTCCCCTGTCCTCCCCCCTCCCACCCCCACCTCCACTTCCCTCCATCTCCTCCCTCCATTCCCATCTCCTCCAGGGCCAAGACTCCTCTGGAGATTCATTTAAACTTGGTGGATTCAGTACAGGCAGGTCCAGTCCCCTCCTTCCAGGCTGAGCAAAATGTCCCTGTGTAAGCCCAAGGTTCCAAACAGCCAGCTCATGCACTAAGGACAGGTCCAGGTCCCACAGCCTGGATGCCTCCCAAACAGTCCAAGCCACTCAACTGTCTCACTTATCCAGAGGGCCTGATACAGCTAGGGGCTCCACAGCCTTTGGTTCACAATTCATGTGCTTCCATTCGTCTGGCCTTTCGTCCCTGTGCTTTTTCCAATCCTGGGCTCAACAATTCACGCTCCCACAGTCCCTCCTCCTTGACAACTGGACACATGGAGCTCCACCTGGGGCCTGACTGAGGATCTCTGCATCCACTTCCGTCAGTCACTGGATGAGAGTTCCAGCTCGACCGTCAGGGTGTTTGGCCATGTGATCACCAAACTAGGTCAGATCAGGCTTTCTCTCAACCACTGCCAGTAGTCTACAGAGGATGCATCACTGTGGATTTCTGGGGACCTCTCCAGCATTCTGCCCACTCCTGTTCTCATGTGGTCCTCATCCATCATGGTCTACCATTCCTTGTTCTCCCTTTCTGTTCCTGATCCAGGTGGGATCTCCTGCTCCCCCAAGCCTCCCTTCCCTCAAACCTTGCCCTTCATTTCTCCCACTGTCGTCCAGGTTGTTCATGTAGATCTCATCTATTTCTCTGTCATTGGGTGATCCCTGTCTCTTTCCTAGGATCCCGTTTTCTAGGTAGCTTCCCTGGAGTTGTGCAGTAGTCTAGTCATCTTTGTTTTACATCTAGTATCCTCCTATGAGTGAGTATATACCATGTTTGTCCTTCTGAGTCTGGGTTACCTCACTCAGGATGATTTTTTCTAGATCCATCCATTTGCCTGCAAACCTCATGATGTCATTGTTTTTCTCTGCTGAGTAGTATTCCATTGTATATATGTACCATAATTCTTAAAAAATTAAAATATATATCTAAACCTAGAACATTAACATTTGAATACTAAAATACAGAAAATATTTTAAAAAGTGGACAAAGGATTTGCATAAACAACTCACCAAAGAATAGTGTGAAATTCAAATTCTAAAAAGCACATGAAAGATATCCCAAACCATTAGTCATTAGGAAATGCCAGCTACAAAATCAAAGAGTCAAACTGCCTCACACATACTGAAGAAAATAAAACTTTAAAACTTGATAATACAATATGCTGATGAACATAAGAAGCATCTAGAACTCATACATATCCCTAGTGGCCATGCATAGGCTATCACCACTTTAAAATGTAATTTTGCCAAATATGGAGTTACAATATAACAAAGCAATTCTTCTCAGTTGTTACCTAACAGTAACGAAGTCATGTGTCCACAGAAACAGATCTGTGAATGTTCATGGCATCTCTATTTATAAATGCTCCCAAATTGAAGACAGCGCTAATGTCTCTCAACTAATGAATGGATCACCATATGCTGTCACTCCATTAAACTACTACTGAGGTACAAAAAGCATGAAGTGTGATCTCAGAAGCACCATGTAAACTGAAAGAAGTCAGAAGCAAAAGGACTCATACACCATGTTATTCCGTCAGTTTGAATATATGGAGAGTACAAAACCACAGGGACATATACATCACAGAAATGACTGAGCATTGGGGCTGGAAAAGAAAATAGGAAGTGTTGTGGGATATTTGATTGATATTGATACCCCGATGTAGTTGGAGTTTCCTGCCTGGCCCAGTCAGGACAAATCTCTCTTACCCGCCAGTCCCATAGTCGCTCAGACCCAACCAAGAAAGCACACAGAAACTTACATTGTTTACAAACTGTATGGCTGTGGCAGGCTTCTTGTTATCTACTTTTTCTATCTTAAATTAACCCATTTCTGCTTATCTATACTTTGCCACATGGCTTGTGGCTTACCAGTGTCTTTACATGTTGCTTCTCATGGCGGCGGCTGGCGGTGTCTCCCCCTAGCCTTCTACTTCCCAGAATTCTCTTCTCTCTTGTCCCGCCTATACTTCCTGCCTGGCCACTGGCCAATCAGAACTTTATTTACACAGAGCGATATCCACAGCACCCCGAGACTGTGTTAATAAAGTTAATCTTGAATTGGGGGTGGAGCCAACAACTAACTGACAAGAATTAGCCATAGAGAAGCCAGGAATACAGAAGTGAAGATACACCGGAAAGAGAAGGGAGGACTTGGAGATTTTGCCCTGTGATCCTGGGTGCTTGGGGAGAGTGGAGCTTGCCGGGTCTATGGTAAGAAAGGGAAGATCAACTGATCACTCTTTCTCCACTTCTTTGCTATATCAGGTTTTCACCCCAATATCTGACTCCCAAGTCTTTACTGGTAATACAACAACTTAGATTAAACAAAAAAGTTTTGTTATGTGTGGATAAAAGGAACATGTCCACGGTAGTGGAGATGTTCTATTGCATGGGTCTTGGGCCTGTTGATCAATCCTGGGCCTCATACACATTGTGCAAAAGCTGGACCACTGAGGCGCATTCCCAGGCTTCTGTTTACACAGGTCGTGCTGACAAAAATGTGTGCTTTCGTGAAATATTATAAAAGTGAATGCTTGAAGCAGCTTTACCTCAATATATTGGACTTTAAAAACTAATGCAGGGGCCAGTAGGAATGCTCAGAGGGTAAAGGTGAACATCTAAGTATGAGGACATAAATTTGATCCCTGGGACCTGTGTGATAGGAAAGAACTGACATGGATTTCCTCTGGCCTCCAAATGCATGCTATGGCACATGTGCATGCACACTCATGCATGCATACACAGTAAATGAATAATGAGTGTAAAATAACTAATATCTGTATTTAAAATCATCACCACATATGATACACCTTATTCCAAACCCAAACTCATTTGGGCTAAACAAAGCCATGACCAGAAAAAAAAAAAAAAGATGTGTTTTATAATAATTTCTTTTCATTCTCAGGTAATATTTAATATTGGGTGTCATCAGGCAAAATCTGGTAGCATTATGATATTTGATGAGAAATTAACTTCCTCAAGGTCACTATATGCATCGGGGTAGATCAGGGATTCTATGGTACTATATAAAATCTCACTGGTTTTATAGAATATCTATTTGTCTTTTATTTTGCTAAAGATGTCTGTTGATTCTTTTCCAAAGCACGTGTTGTTTATGCAGTTACAGTGGTCTTGGATGGGTTGGTCTCCACCATCCCATATCATTTGTACTGGGCATTTTCTCAGTCAATGCATCAGGAAAAGAGAACACACACAGCAGCAGCAGCCCCAATTAAACGCTCTAGCCTGGAAGAGCAGGTTAGAATATCACTTCTCACAATATTTTCCAGGGACTGGTTTCATAGTCTAGCCTAATTGCAAGGTTCAGAAAGTAGAGCGTCCCCAACTGTGGCAGAAAGAAAAGATTAACATACTAGAAAAAAGAAGCACCAGGGCTCACTAACAGGATTATTTTATTGTCTTTCATTGTATGTTTTTGCTGTTTCTTATTAAAATAAATTTTTGCCAATTCATTCTTCTAGATTATGCAATACCAATTATATTACTAGACAGAAACAATAGGATGGCATATTCTTGCTGAAGATTTCATCACTTGGCCCTCAGCTTTGTTGTAGCAGAGCAAATTAAGTCTGCCTAGGGTTTAATGTTTTGTGTTGGGATTTCCTGTTGAATTTATGCATGTAAGGGCCAATGGGATTAGCTTTGCATGCCATTGCTTAGTCTTGTGGCATTGGGGAATCTGAGGGTGATTACTGTCATCTCTTAATGACAGAAAGAATTAACTCTCTGTTTTAGCAATGCTGATAGAACTTATCCATCTGAATAAATACATGGCTAGCTCTGAAGGTTTCAAATAAACTTTTTCATGAGGCTGGAGAGAGTGCTTGTGCTGAGAACCTAAGTTTTGGGTCCCAGCATCCATGTTGGGTGACTCACAAAACGCATATAACTCCAAGTACAGAGAGATTAGGCACACCCTTCTGGCCTATGGGTACACACACACACACACACACACACACACACACACACACACACAAAATCACTCCATACAACAAATCTTTTTAAAAACTCTCCTTTTGGATGCTGATGTGGAGAACTTTGCAGTCACAATGGGATGGATCTGAGCCTCCATTCAGAATCTGAGCACTAAAGAGAAAAGAATTCATGTCAGATTATTGATGAATTGGAAGGTTCTGATATATCTGGAATTAAATGATACAGAGCTGCTGAAAAAGGGACAAGGGGGTCAATAGTTGGAGACAGATGGAAAAAATAGACATTGATCTCACTCACAAAATGGAGCATCTGGAGAGAAGGAAAGGTCAGAGGTCTCAGACTCTATTTCCGTGGGCATGGGAGCTAACCATTTGTCTCCTAAGAGCATTACAAGCAGTGACTATATCAGGATGGTGATCAAAAGAAGATCCCTTGATGTAGACAAAACCACTATGCTCTTCTTAAAAATGATTCCTATTCAGACAAAGTGTGTGTGTGTGTGTGTGTGTGTGAGAGAGAGAGAGAGAGACAGAGAGAGAGAGAGAGACACAGAGAGAGAGAGACAGAGAGAGACAGAGAGAGAGAGAGAGATTTGAGCACACAGAATGCAAGAGTAAGCTGGCATTAGCAAAATAAAAAAAATATACTAAACCATTGAAGAAACTGAAAAGCGTTTCCATCACAGTTCAGGGTGCCTTTGTGGGGCTCACTGTACCCCCTTTTCTGTGCTGCAACCAGTGTGAAATGAATTGAGGGTACAGAGCTCTCTGCCCCGGAGAGCCAGAGCAGGCCTCGGCATGCTTTCAGACTTGGCATTGGGTGTAGCCACTCTCTAAAGCAATAAACAAATGAACAATCAAACTTTGCATTCAATTTGAAAATTACTTTCTCTCAAAGATCAGCACAGGGCTTTTGAATTTCAAAGTCAGTGATGCATCGTCCCTCCTGAACTACATTTAAAAGAAGATTTATTTGTTCCTTACTTTGGGAATAGGAGTGTTGCATGTCTGTCTTGACACCACGTGAGTGCAGTGCCGGTGGAAGCTGAAAGACAGTGAGCTACCATGTGGGGCTGGGAACCAAACCTGGGTCCCTGAAAAGACCAACCAGGCGACTATGAGCTAGTTAGTCAACTAGATAGATGGGGGTAGAGTTAGACACATGCTCAAGAAGCAGAGCAGAGTGCTCAGAGGGGCAATATTGTCAAGTTTGAGAAGAGGAAGCCATTTTCTTTTGGCTGATGAAGAGTATGAGAAACCAAGGGTAAAGCTGTGTGAAGGTCCTGTTTCTAACTCTACCCTTACCCAACTAGCTAACTAACTACCTAGCTCTTGGCCACCTTTTTCATTATTTATTATTACTGTGTGGACACAATAAGTGGGTGGGGGGAGGCACATGTGTGAGAGATAAGAAGACAACTTGTGGAGTTGATCTCTCCTCTCACACTGATGTGAGTTCAGTAAAAGGAACCCAGATGACAGCCTCCACCCTCTGGGCCACGTCAGCAGCCCAGAACCCTGAATCCCTTTTCATCTCAGAAGTGACTTGGCTCAAAGAATTCATTTTGGACCACCAGCAGATATAATTAATCTCATGATACCCTGGACTTTCTTTGATCACATTTAATCATTATATATTATATCTGTTTGATTATATGATTAATACCCTCCTGCCTTATTAGACTATGAGATCAATGATTGTATAATTTAGTACAGTGAAAATATGTGCTTTGATCCATTTCTGGTTAGTTTTGTTATCGACCTCACACACCCTGAAAGAAAACACTCTTAATTGAAGAATCTCTTGATTGGTTAGGCCTATAGGCATGTTTATGGAACATTTTTTTAAATAGCTAATTGGTACAACCGGGCCAGGGTGCTGTGGGTGGTACCACTCCTGGGCATAGGTCTCTAAGCTCTGAAAGACAGGTAGTAGGTTGCGAGCCTGGAAGCAAGCCAGTATGCAGCATTCTTCCCTGGGTTCTGCTTCAAGCCCCAGCCTTGAGTTTATGCTTTGGCTACCTGAATGATAGACTGGAATGTCTAAGCAAAGGAAATCCTTCCTTCCCCAAATTGATTTGTCAGCGTGTTTTATCACAACAGAAAGGCAAATGAGAGCAGATCCGAAGCATGCATATGTTACATAATATTTGTAGCTTATAGTGGATGTTTAACAGATAGCTAAGCTATGAAAAAAAGAAAAAACAAACCTCAACTGGCTGCATGACTGAACAACATCAATGATAAAAACATCAGCACAAATCTTGTCTCCAGAGTTTATAGTCTAATGGGGAAGAGATGTGTGAAATTATAATGTAGCTTGATAAGTGGTGTGAGGGAAATGCTCAGTACAGGCAACTAAGAGGCACACGCAAGGCCTCTTGGGAGGAACCACATTGTAGTGATGAAAAGAAACTGTATAACCAGGTTACTGTAGCATATTTCAGGAAATGGAAGCTTTTTACATACCAACCCAGAAGCCCCCTGGTCGAAGAACGGACCCCTTGTGTCCGTGTGTGGTTTTTAGGGTTGTTTTTGTGTTTGTCACACAGCCCAGTAGAAGTGGGGCAGAATATGAGTGGCAAACCCCAGGCCCCGACGTTCAGTAGGGACCAGCCAGATACTACTTACTACTGTAAGGTAGCCAATGATGCAACGTGCATAGGGAGACGCCAAACAGCTGTCTGCTTCTGGAAAACACATCCAGCAGTGTCACACTGCTGTGGGCACATTGGGAACCGGAGCTGGACACTCATCTTCTCCTTCATCCCCAGCAAACAAAATGAATGCACCCTCCCAACAGCTCCAAGTCCTCATTTCCCAAGATGCTATGAGCACTTTCCTAAAAGACTGGAAATGTAACCACATCTGGAAATAGTGGGGGTTTTTTTCCTACAAAAAAAAAATCTGCTCTTTGAAAAGCAGTATTCCTTTTACCTTTTCTGAATTCGTATGTGCAAGGCAGTTTAATGTATTAGGATGTATTTAATGTATTAGACCAGATGATCAACTTGGTCTTGGTGAAGTTCTCTTAAAACGTGTAAGAAATTAGAAAGCACCATAATAGCTCATGAAAAACACAATAGGTCAGTTAATACTTGTGATTTAATTCTACACAGTGAGCATTATAAGTAAGTGGAGCCAATAAGAAATGTGTTCAGTAATGGTGGACACAGAACCTGTACCAGCTATCCTCTGTAACCGGGTAAGGCTTGCAGCGGAGGGACTGGGACACTAACCCAGCCATGAAACCTTCCACCTACAATTTGTCCTACCTGCCAGATGTGCTGGGATAAAAGTGGCACAGAACTTGTGGGAGGCACCAACCAATGACTGGCCCAACTTGAGACCCATGCCAGGAGAGGGAGCCCACACTGTCTGGAGGGCCATGGACCAGAGGCCGGATGGCCCAGACACCTAGAATAGAACTGGACATGACAGACACAAAAAGAAAAAGAAAAAAAAAAAGATAGTGGCAGAAGGAGGAGGAGGAGAAGGAAGAGAAAAAGAATTGTGTTCAGAGTACCTGACATCAATTCATCTAGCTGTATGTCTCTATATAAATTACTTCACCATTCCATACAAAGTATTGGGACAGATACCTGCATATGTTAACAAGGTGATCTGTGTACACTCATGTGTGAGTTTGAATTTCAAAAATATTAAACATATTAGATATCATTAACACCAGAAACTACAGAATAAAGTTATTTTAGACTATATAAATTTTCCCTTGATATGGGTTATATAGCATTATTTAGAATGTCTCTTAGTTAGCATGCTGGCCCTTAGGAATGATGGTGCTTAATATTTATTGGAGCCGGGCGTTGGTGGCGCACACCTTTAATCCCAGCACTCGGGAGGCAGAGCCAGGCGGATCTCTGTGAGTTCGAGGCCAGCCTGGGCTACCAAGTGAGTTCCAGGAAAGGCACAAAGCTTACAGAGAAACCCTATCTCGAAAAAACAAACAAACAAACAAACAAACAAACAAAAAAGAATATTTATTGGAATGTTATTTATGTTTTGTTTTAGATAAAAGCTTGACACTTTCTTTGTCTATGACAGACTTGGTTGGGTGACTTCAGCTGGTGACTTCAGCTTGTGCCTCATGTCACACTCTCATGCATGAAATCTCTCCCTATTCTTTATATAGTTTTCTGCATTTTCAGGGGCATCTTGTTGACTGGTCATCACCACTCACCCCTCTGCAGGAGTACCAATGCCCCCTGCTGGTCAGCCTGAACCAAGAGGCCCCAAACTGCCTTCTCAACAACTCTCCTGCCCATAGGTCACCAAAGAGGTCAGTGTACCATTGTCCTCAGAGACGCCACCGTGGCTGAAAATATGGTATGAGATGTATGCTAAACCATAACGTGAAGTTTTAACTTGGAGTTTACAACAATGCTCTTACACATGGATTTATGTTCACAGTTTGGAACACCTGTACCTTCCCATTGATTCAGGGCAATTTGTTGTTTTATCCTCAGGTTAGAGTCACATGAATTAGAGTGAAAAAAATCCTCTCCAAGTTGAGGATGCTCGTCCAGTGGGATATAACGTCTTTCAAAGCACTGAGACACTGATTAACTGGCTATATTCTGTTACTCCTTCATCAGATAAAACCTTCCGTGGTAATAGATACCTTTTTAAGGCTAGCAACTGTGCAAAATGACATACTACAATGTGGCATGTCAATCATCTTTTCTGTATTTGTGACCTTCTGAAATAGAGGTGCACGGAAGACACTGAGTGGGATGACCAGCCACTCCAGTTCCCCCAAGATGATAAAACAAGTATCAGTGAAAGAGAAACAACCACTGCCATACAGTCTGTCCCCTTGTAGAAGATGCATCAACATTCATTGGACAAATAGCCCTTCAGTTCTGTACAGTTTCCAAGCCTTAAATGTATTATAATTTATACCAATATTTACAAGTCAATCCATTAAATGACTATTTTTGAAGCATGTTCATACATACAAAAGAGCAGAGCGAACCTAAAATTAGGAATACAAATGTGCACAATGAAAAACAAAGAAAAGAGCTAAGTTGAACTTTGTAAGATGCAGAGAAAGCTTTAACAAGCTACCTAGACCGAAGGGCTTTAGGAAAAAGGCAAATGAAAATCACAAAAAGATACATAGTCACAAAATCCAGGAGAAAGGCAAACATTATCCATCATTCAGATAAAAAAAAAAAAATCCCCAAAGCTTAAAACTGAGAAGATCTAAAATACAACTAGCTCCTTCCAGCCAAACAAAATTTTTTTTGTGAGGCGGGGGAAGGGGGGCATTGTTTGATGTTACTCATTAAATTCTGAGTGATCTTCTGATATGTTATTAAGAAGTATTAGTCTATATTTCTTGAGGATAAAGGTTCACGTAATGTATTTAAATTTGATACTGTTAAGTCTCATCATTTTACTTTCACATAAAATAGACAGGAATCTCCTATGTCTATGTGACATAGAGGCAGAAATTCAGGCTCAATGTCTTTGATTGCTCAGTGTTTTTGATTGCTCGGGGTCCGCTACAAACAGAGGGTTTTGGATGCTCCACTCCTCACTCTATTCCTGAGTGAAGAACCATAAACCGCTGTGTAGCTGAGTGGTGGCTCTGTTTCCCATCATCCCAAGGAACTGTTCAGACAAGTCAATCCCAAGCTGCTGTGGGAATCAGGGTACTCTACAGTCTTTGTCCTGTAAAGCTGGCCTAGCAAGCTCCTGATGGATTAGTTTTCCCAAGTGACCTGCCAGAGCATGTACTGTCCTTCTCCAATAGGCTATAATTAACTGACGCTTAGTTCATCTTCCCTGTGCCAAGTACTACGTATTTGACACCCTCATAGCCTTAGAGCAGGGATCCCTCAATCACTGCGAGGCTGTTGGAGAAGCAGGTAAAACCCTCCACACCACCTTAATCCCCTCTTTGCCTGTCATTTCTACCACTGCTGTGTAAGAAAACAGCAGACTGGGTGTGCGTTCTCACCTGGTAAAAGAGGCTTTGATGATTACAGCTGAGGGATAAATGAACTCAAGGCTTTGAAGACTCCCATTGCTTCCTGAGAATAGTAGGTGGTGACCATGAGGCACACTCAGAAATTACTGTAGTTGACTGTCTAGCAAACATTTGATGAAAAAGAGGAAGCAAATTCTTAATTTCCCATGATAACTTAATAGATGCCATGTGCTCTAATTTGGGGTTGGAATGTTCCCTAGAGGCTCTGGTGTTGAAGGGTTGGTCCCAAGACTACCCCATCACTGGGAGGTTATGAAACACTTGAGAGACCAGACCTTGTTGGAGGAAGTTAAGTCATTGCAAGAATGCCCTAGAAGCAGATACTGGAGCCCTGACTCTTTCTTCTCCTTCCTTTTCTTCCATGTCATGAAGTGAGCAGGACTGGTCTGCCATATGCTCTCACCACACTGTGCTTGCCAACACAGGCTCCAAGCAACAGGACCATGTCATGAAACATCTCTGAAATTGTGGGCTCTGGCTTGGTTTTGTTCTGTGTGTTGCTGTGGTAAAATGCTCTGATAGAAGCAATTTCAGGAAGAAAGAGTTAATTTTGGCTGGTATTTGAAGGTGCAGTCCATTATGATGGGAAAGTCTAAGTAGCAGGGTCCTGAAGTATCTGGTCACACTGCATCACCAGAAGAGAGCAATAAATGCATACTGCAGCTCAGTTTGCTTTCTCCATTTATACAATCTGGGATCCCAGTCCAGAAGTGCTACCACCCTCAGTGGATGGGTCTGCATGGCTAATTAATGGTATAAGAATAACCCCCATCAGACAAGGCCAGAGACCCACCTCCTGGGTGTGTCTAGATTTGTCAAGTTATGTCTAACCCTCACAGCCCCAGCAAACCTTTCTTCTTCCTTTGTTGTCTATCTCAGGCATTTTGTCATGGTGATAAAAGACATGACACTGTGTGTCAAAAATCCATAAACAATCTCCCTTTCTCTTTTCATTAGTGACTTAATTCCTTCGTCAGAATTGGCCCTAGATGTCACAAGTCGTAAGAACAAAAGAAAAGATATAGACTGACTGACTTTTCCTATGTGGCAGTCGTTCTTGTTCTGCTGAAATAAAGATATCATTACGCAGTCCACTGGTGTAGGTAAACATTGCAAACAGCTCTCAGGATGTCAGTAATGGAAAGGTCTTGAAGATCTTCCCACAGCCATCTGCCACTTCTGAATTAATGGGTCTGAAAAAGAGGCCTAGAGAACTGTCTGTTCTGAGTGTTCTGATGTCAGTGCCGTGAACTCGGACTCCCAGGCCAACTCTCTTTATGCCAACCTTCCACAACCTCTACTAGAATCAACTGAGGCTTGACCTGCTAACTTGGCCAGATTCCTAATGGATACCTCAGCAGCAATACAAAGGCATGAAGAAAGCAGTTTCTGTGTTGACCTGGGTCAGACATTTCTCAGAGAATCCAAAGGATTAAAACAGGTTACATCTAGTGAGAAGACGATAGGATCCCTGACATCCAAGAATTCACAGATCAATAATGCTTTTTAGAATCCTTTAAATGGAATGAAATTTGAAATGACCTGTGGTTAAATATATCAAGAGGGCATAATTACGCAAAAGATTGAGTTTCCGTGGATTAGTCCAGACCAGGATTCAACCTATGCATTTCTAACACGCTCATGACTGACACAACAGACTACAAGGAGACAAAAGCCACCCATTGTAAGCATGAGATGCCAGTCAAAACAGAACTGAAAAAGAGAACCTAGAGGAACCTCAGAAGAAAGGAACTAGCCAATGTAAGTGTTCCTCAGTTGAGAAGAGAAATTCTTTGAAAAACTCGACTTTGCCAAGGCAAGCAGCACAGACATTGACCTCTTTTTATAAAGAAAATAATGTATTATGGCTGGGTGTGTAGCACGGTAGTGGAAAGCATGCCTAAGAGCCTAGTAGTATATCTGAGGCAGATTCAAATCAACAGGAAGAAGAAAATAAAGGTCATGACTAGTAGATAGAGCTTCAAACATAAATACACACACACTCATGAACACACACTCACTCATGTGCATATTGACACACAAGCGCACACACACACACATAGAAAGCCCACTTCTCCAACCCCCAAATTACAGGGAAGAGATGTAAAAGAGAAGAGACTCTGTGTATCCTACCAATACCACCAAAATGTGGAAAATAGAATTGAGAATCAGTTATTTCCCATTATGTAGAAATTTTCCTTCCTTAAAATTTAATCATACTTTTTAAAGGAACCTTATTAATGTAAAGTTACCTGAACATTGTGCAGATCCCTACCAAAAAATAGATAATAATTCTGGTAATAGGTCCAAATCTACACAAAAAGCTGTCAATGTCATGATTTTGTCAGGGTTATAGCAAGGAGAAATGAGAGACCTGTTACAGAGCTCCTCCTAGCTATTTGAAATTTCACCTTGAAAAACTAAGAACAGCAAAGACAATGGTTGAGTTGATTGGCCTCCACAAGTGGGAGACTTCCCCAGCCAAACTCCACTGGCAGCCAAGAAGACAGAGCAAGACTATTTCCAAAAGCCAAACTCAAGAATTAATAGTGATTTATTTTTCTGGGACTTGACATTAATTAAACAAATTTAGCAATATTCTTATCACTTCAAGCTGATGTTATTGTAGTTGGCTGGCAAGAAAACACAAGTTACTCAGGCAAGGGTTGCCAGTCCATCACATCCTCCTGAAATGTCTTCCTAGCCCAGAAGAAAGGTTTCTGGAAGTCTGGAACCCCTAAATGAAATTAAGTTGGCAGGACCCTAGCCTGACTGTGTCCTTAATCTTGGCTGTTTGCGTGTCTCTCAAAAGCATGACTTAGCGCTTTTCTAAACTATAAAAGATAAAAGGAAATGCATGATATGTAGAGAACTAGCTGAGAGAAGGTCTGAGGTAGAAGTAGATTGAATTATATATAGCTTGACTCACAAGAACACCACTGGCTTGACTTAGTACTTATTAAACCATAATTATAGATGTCAAATATTACTAATTAATATTTACTGTATTGGAGGAAGACAGTAGTCTGACTAATGCAATACATTTACTTTGTTTGTTTGTTTGTGGATAAAGCAATCTGAATTTAGAAAGCTTTGATGACTCAATAGTCCACTGTATAAGACTCACAATGGGAAGAGTACGATTTGGTGGTTCTATTTTCTGGTTACCACCCATATTGACCTTCATCCTCAACTCACAATGTAGTTCACTCATCAGTTCTTACCGTCACACTCTAAATACTTGGAACTACGTATTTGGTGTTACAATTATGCTATGTAAGTTTGGTGCCTTATTGTTTGAAATGTTTGGTGCTCAATAAGGGCTCATTGCAGCACTGACTTTTATTTTTTCAAACTGCATTTTCAAGTTGCTTGATTTGATCATTTGCATATTGGAACCAACTGGTAGTTAATCCCTGTAGATGCCATCATTTAAAACTTGCTCAGTATGTATGTGATGACCCCACTGCCAGTCACCTTTGTTAGTAGTCATCACACTTATCTACAGGAGGTGAGCCCAAGTGGAAATGCAGTGAATACATACTCACCTCATCATATGGACAAATCCTCTGTATTGCTTTCCATATTATTGGGTAGGAACTACTCTTAAGGAAAAATTGGCAGGTAACTAAACAAATGAAGGTACAATTAGCTTAAATAACAAGTGAATAATCACAGTGCCAGAAGGGAAGAAAGCTGAAATTAAAACCCAGGCAACCTAATGTTCTATGGACACATAACAAACTATCTCAAAGCTTATTGGCCTCAAATAATAACAGTCATTATATCTTAGTTCCTTGTGGTTTATCTGGATCCCCTGGCTCAACATTACTTACTAGGTGTAAATTACAGTCACTTTAATGCCTGATTGAGGGTGGATCTTCTCCTAAGCTCACATGGCTGCTGGGGAAATTCCATTGCTTAGCAGCTGGTGCATAGAAGGCCTCAGCGTCTTGCAGGTTGTTTCATGGAGGCCACTTATAAGAGACCCTTCACAACACAGGCTAGAACACGGCAGATGACTGGAACAATGACTAAGGAAGATCTCCCTCACCACACACAGACACAGTATGAGCTTTATGGACAGCACTGATTTTTCACACTTAGTCTTAGAAGTTGTAGCCATTAGAAACAAGTCCATTGTGTATAGCTCACTTTCAGAAGGAGGATATCAAATAAGGGTATTAAGGGTATGAAAAACAATACATACACATACACACAGACACACACACACGTGCACGCGCGCGCGCACACACACACACACACACACACACACACACACACACACACATATATAATTGGAGCTATATAGGAAACTCATCCATACGATGAGTTTACAAGACTAAAGGATTTAAAGAGTTTTATGTTTTGATCCTAAGCTTTAAGAAGACAGCATTATAAATCTGTACTGATGTTATGTATTTTCTGCTCAATATTTCCAATACTTTAATAAAATCATCTCTTCTAATCTTGGGCAATCTAGCATTTAACAGTTTTGTAAATTTTTGAATAACTATTTAAACAAAAGGGTAACTTAGATAGTAAACAATTCATGAGCAAATTTTAACTTGTCACTGTGTCCTGTCGCTCTGACTCACTTTACAGATCACTCATTATTGTGAGATCCATTAACTCTTCTTTAGTTGGCATTGAGTGTATGCCATGTGGGAAAGCAACATTTTAGATGCAAAGTACTTTTAGGAAATTGACATAGGAAAGACCAAAAATACAAATGAGCTATGTTATCTGCAGCCCCTGCCTTGAGACAGACTGATGAACACACATTTAAACACAGGTGGGTTTTTTTTTTTCTGGCTTATGAACACTGAAAGGATTTCTCTGGTATTTAAATATATTCTCATAACCAATTACAGAAATCTAAATGGAAAGGCAATCTTCTCCAGGTTGTGAGATGGCAATCAGCAGCTTTGTGCAAAAGTTGGACATAACTAATCCAATCTAGCCTCAATTCCAGCTATGTCTTACAGGAAGAAAAGGTGCTAATACTCTCTGAACCAGAATTACTATCACAATTCTCAAGGCACGATGATATTAATTTAGTCACCAGCCAATCTTCAAATCATGACTGTACAACAAGGATTAGCCCATTCATGCTCTGTGTTCTGGTTTATCAGACTCCAGCACCTGTTTCAAAGGGAAGTCACGATACAGTTCTGTGCTGATAGACACAGCCAGTGGCTGTTACCCATCAGTAGCCTCAAAACATTAGCTATCAACTCCATGCTTTTTTCCTTCTTATAAACACCAGTTTAAGTGATATAACATCTCTTGACTATTCTGACACTAACTGCAAGTGTGGATGATGTAAAGACCACCCCAAGATGCTGAAAAGCCATTATATTTAGCAATGAGCAATTAAATCACTGATGGAAATCATCAGAGAGGGAGGAGACCTGGAAAAGGGCAAGAAGACATCATGTTTGGGGCTTCTAGTTAAGTCTAGAGCAGCAGTGAAGACAATGTCTGTTTCTTCTAGCAGGAATTACTAACCATAGCTATGGAGTAATGCCAATCAGAGATGTCCTGAGCTTAATTAAGGCTCAGTTCTGTGAACACTACTGATTCACCACATGGCTGCTCTCCTTCACTAGCTCTTACAGGGACCAAACTGATAACATGTTTCCCATGGATCTCCTCCACAAATTATTGGCATCAAGGATCTGAACTGGAACGAGGCCTCCAGCTAAACAAAGATACACATCTAAATCAGCACAGTTCAAAGGCTTAAAAGTTACCTTCAAGGTACCCAGAGGGAAAGCCAGATCTGTTTTTAAGGAAGATTAATTATTTACTGCTAACTAGCCAAGATCATGTCTTTCCAGGCCTGAACATATTTAAATCTTCCGAGTACTCTATCAATAGTTCCAGGGGTTACCTTGGCTCCTGCTGATATCTGTCTAAGCAAATCTGAGATCTGGGCTTTCATTCACTCAAACAGAATATGAAAATATAGCCAGGTTTTGTGCTCACCTTTCTTTCCTCATGGAGTAGCACTGGATAGAATTCTGAAAAAAAGTCCCCTTCCCTTCCAAACCTCACCCACCGGCTGCTGTTGCCTCAGCTCTCTTGTTGAATGTGCTGTAGTGTTGCTGCTTGAATGATGAACATCTTACTCTCTCCAGGACTTGTTTTTAGTGATGAGATTCCTTAGCGGAATCCAGAGGGAAGGATTGTATACAGTAATCCATTGGAGAAAGACATGATACCCAAACCAGAAATGAGCTTGCAGGATTGAAGGACAGATAAGAAGGGAATCCAACATGCAAATGTGTTTGCAAGGTTGATGCTATGATGACCTTGTATTGTTACTCTAGAGCAGTGGTTCTTGGTTGTCCTAATTCTGTGACCCTTTAATACAGTTCCTCATGTTGTGCTGAGCCCCAACCATAAAATTATTTTCATTGCTACTTCAAAACTCTAATGTTGCTACTACTATGAATCATAACATAAATATCTGTGTTTTCTGATAGTCTTAGGCAACACTCGTGAAAGGGTCATTCAAGCCCCCCAAAGGGCTGTGACCCACAGGTTGAGAAGCACTGCTCGAGGAAAATCCACAGAATCTCAGCATTTTCCACACGGGGTTCGGGAGGGGTCATTGATATACTGGCTTGCATACCATTTTGGTCAAGCACTGCCTTGCTGAAACTCATTCTGGCTATAGTCTGGCTTCAGAGGAGATCCATGGCATAAGTCAAAGACAGCAACGTGAGAAAACTGGAGGACTCGGTGGAAGTTTACTGCAGGTGTTGCTGCAACCTGAGGGACCTCAGCCTCATCTGCTACAACTGTCTCTTACACCCACTGTGGTTCTCAAGTGTTGGAGAGGATCTGTAATAAGTGGGGGTCAGGTTTCACTTCCTAGCTGTTAATAATAATTCAGCAGTAAACACAGTTGTACAAATATCTCTATGGTAGGATATAAAGTCTTTGGTGTCCATGTCTGGAAGTGGCATATCTTGGTCATATGACATTCTATCACTTAGCTTTTTGAGAAGCCCCCACAATGATTTTCAGTGGCTTCACAAGTTTGCATTCCACTAAAGATGTGTACAAGTCCTCTTTCCTCACATCCACCGCAACGATTGTTATTTATTTTCTTAGTGATGACCATTCTGACAAAAAAAAAATGCTATAGATTGTCAAAATAGTTTAAATTCACATTTTCCTGACAACTAAGGGGGCTGTACATTTTCAAAGTTATTTGTTGGCCATTGTGTTTCTTTTTTTTGAGAACTGTTTTGGCTTCTTGTTTGTTTTTTATTCGTAGTGATGGACAGTTTTGTTTCTTTAGTGTTTAATTTTTGCAGCTCCTTATATATACTAGATACGAACTCCCTGTCTAGAAGATAGCTAGAAAATATTCTTTTCCATGCTATAGGCAAGACAACACATAGTTTTGCAGTTTGAAAATGAGGATTTAACCCACTCATTTCTTGCAGGTCCCTGAAGTCCATTTTGAATTGTTAAGAAAGTTTTAAAACATGTTATTATTTAAGGATAAGTTATGCTATACCCTCTCACGTTCAATCAGCAAGGTCAAATTGGTCCTTTCTCGTTTTTGACTAGTGTTTATTATCAAAGGGTGCCATTATAAACACAACACAGTGTGTTTAGGATTGGTGGTGGAGTCTCACGAAAAGCACTTCCACTCACTCTAGCATTCATGTGTCTATAGTAAGTTGTCTTTATCAGAGCTGTCCAGCCATTCTTCAAAGCAAATGTATTTAGTATGATGCTTTGTACTCTATGAGCAGACAGCAACCTAGTTTTTGACAGCTTATTTTTAACAGCTAAACATGAAGACGTTGTAAAACTGTCTAGAAGCATTTAGCCTGGTGTTAATGATCTGTTTTGACTTTTGTGTCTACAGTGTCTGATGTTCCGGCATGATCTCCTGCCGCTGAAGATAAGATGACATTTGATAGCTGGGCTCATCCCATGGAAAGTTTAATTTAATTACAAGAGGATTTGATTTTCTCGATTAAAAGGTCAAATATTACAAAATGCATTTTGGGTGAAAAGATTTGAGAAGACTACATAGGGCAAAGTTCATAGGCTCAGACATGACCAGGGTACCTCGCAGATGATTCAAATTAAAGCACGAGGGACTATTCTTACTGGACAAGTAGGGACACACACAAATACATCCAAAGGGGTTACACATGCCCCTTACAATCGCTAATGACAGTACCTTTTTTTTTTTCAAAACTATTTTTCCATCAGGGTGATTTGGGCCGAGAGGCAGAATCTAGGCTAGAACTATCTACGTTTGCAAACTGCACAATATTCTGTAGGATTTTCCAAATGCAAATGCTCCCAGATGATACAGGGAAGTGCTTCATAGTTTCTCTTCTGTTCAGAGATGCGTTTAAAATACAACTACACAGAATCTGCTCATTGTTTACTAAGGTAGATGCATTTAGACATTAAAAACGAAAGACGGCAATGCATTCCAGAAAATTCTGTTTGCCCTCAGCTCTCTGCAGAAGACAAGGGACGATATGAACCGAAGCTTCTGAGCAAGTTCGTTTAAGAACATGAAGTGCCTGAGTAATGAGGCCTATGCCGGGGGCACTGGGGTCAACTTGACCAGCTGACTTTAAAACCGCCAAAACAGCCACGTGACAACCTGATGCCCAAGTCAAGAACTGCAGCCCGCTACAGCTAGCTGGAAATGAATTCAGGGTCTTGGGAATGGAATCACTGCCTACGTGCTGGAGAAAGGGGAACATAGAACGCCTTGCAGAGAACCCAATAGACTCCAAATTTCGCTTCATCTCACAGATCAAAGGATAAGAGAAAATCAAAAATGACGCCAAGATTCCTGGCTAGAGCTGCTGAAAGGGGGGGGGGGTGCCTTGTTAGACAAAATGAGCTGAAGAATATGAGGAACAGCTGGTGTATCAGTTTCTTTGGGGAAAAAAAAGCCTTTTAGCTTATCTTTAGGACTAAACTGTGTCTGTGTCAATTTTTCCACCCACGAGTTTTCGCTAAGTGTTGAGGTGGTCCAGCCTATTACGCCAGTGAAACCTGGTGCTTCCCTACCCATCCCAGCCCTACTTAAAAATAAAAAAAATCTAATGACAAAGTCTCTGGATGAAGGAAGGCGTCCAAGTCATTTGCTTGGATGTTTGTAGCACATTGGATCCAGTGCCTCACGAAATCTGACTTGAAAAATTGATACAAATTGATTTGGGCAGAAGAGCTGCGGCAGGAGTTGAAATCTGGCCCCGAGACTGTAAAGAAAGGGTCATGACGAATGGCGGCGCGCGCACACGGAGAGCTTCCCATAGGAGGACTGAACCCAAAGACCTCCCTCCGTGAGTCAGGATTTGAGTTCACTGGGGCCGGAACACGTGTCATCTACAGAGTAATGAAGATCTTAAGACAACACTCACAGCAGGCTCTCAAGAGGAAGAATGCTGCACGTTGATAAACGTGAAATCGCATCTGACCAGAAGAATGGCAGGATCCAGGAGTCCTTCTTTTTTATGGGTTCCCTCTCTGAATTTTCAGCTGCTGTAGTCTAAAATACTGCATGGAAAAATTCCAGGAAGAAAACATTCATAATTTTTAAACTCTGTATTATTCTGAACAGCGTGATTAAGTCTTGTACCATGGCAGTCATCCGGTTCCATGTGTTACTTAGCAATTTATTAAAGCATATTGCAACAATGGTAGCATTCTGTTATTAGTTGTTACCTTTTTATTATGCCTACTTTATAAGCTTCATCGTAAGTACACTTACATGGCAAAATGACTTACATGCAGCATCTATAAGTTCAATACTGTTTCTGGTTTTAAGCTTTTGGAAAAGGGAGGCTTGTGTTCACAACTGGAAACTTAATTTAAAAGTTGCTGATAAATGGGACAGAAAATAATAGGGAAGTATCCTTCCCAAACTCAGACGTTTTAAGGACAGAGACAATTTTTTTAAACCTGCTCCATGGCCTCCCGAGTCTTACTTTGGTGCCAAGGCTTGTCTGAACACAAAGAGAGGCACCCCTCAAATGGACCAATATCACATTCTTCAAAAGCGTCACAAAAATATTTATTACTAAATGTTTACTTAGGTGCTCTTTGGGGTACAGATCTCTGGATTCGGGTGATGTGCATAGAGCTTTGTCAGCTGAGAACCACCAGCAGAAAAATTCAGAAGTATCTGCTGTCAGGAAATCAAAATAAAATCTAAGCAAGAAAAAAAAAAAAGGACAATGTAAGCACAGGTTGTATTTTTGCATTTGTAACTCGGTATCTTTTAGTATAGAGGGTAAAAAGTTTCTCATGATGACAAAGTACGTGTCTTTATCTCAAGCAGTTCTGCTCACAAATCGACTCTCCAAATTTGAGAACTTAGGAAGGCCTCCTTGACCCTGGCCTGTTCCAGTTGGATAAGAGTTGGACCACACAGGGAAGCAAGAGTCCACTGTTCACAGTGACGTCGCCTGAGTAAGGATCCAGGGCAGTGTCTACCCAGATGTCTCATGTAACTACGGGCCCACACGACCCAGTGGAATCTTTCACTTTGAGGATGCTTCCATCATGCCTGAAGTCTCACTTCACCACTGTCCTTCCAGCCAAGCTGGACCTCGCTCAACAGAGGCATGCTGTACTCTTCTCAGCCATCCAGTCTGCAAGTCTGACTGAGCCAGCTGTCTGGATTGCGACAGACAGTAGCACTTTGCCAGTCTGTCTGTCTTCCTCTCGGTCTCTTGTTTCTCTGTCTCCCTTTTTCTCTGTCTCTCTGTCTCTGTCTCCATCTCTATGTCTATGTCTCTCTGTCTCTATGTGAGTGTGTGTGTGTGTGTGTGTGTGTGTGTGTGTGCGTGCGCGCGTGCGTGCAACAATGTGAAAAGTGTTCCAAGCCAGAGTCTTTCAGAACTTTGGGGCCACTTAATCCCACAGAGCTATTCATTGCTACTATGCATCCTTGGCCTCCTCTCAAAAGGCACACTCCTGCAGTTAGTCTCCTGTCCTCTCACGTCCTCAAGCTCACGCTCCTCTGGTTCCTCTAGTGTGACTCATCTTCCTGTTCCCTCTGGCTTCTTCTGTCAGGCTCCTGGCCTTTGCTTACACTGCTCATTGTGTGTCCTACCCTTGCCTACGTGCGACACCTGCTGAGAACCTACATGCCCTTTAAGACTCATCTTAACCATTGTCCTCTTCTGGGTAGAGCAGAAAAACCACCTCTTCCTAAGCAGCCTGGCTCTTAAATGCATGCTCCTTTCCATGTGCACTCCCTTCACAGGGTCTGGAAAATGTAATAAATTGTCAGTTCATGGAATGAAGCAGGTATCATGCCTCTTCATAGGAATAAATAATTCTTTTCTTTAAACATCGCCCAGCCCTGGAATGCCACCATTCTGAGGTCCTACTGTGGTTTGTCCTAGTATTTCATCTTCAGCAGCCTAGAACAGCGAGCTCTAACATATAGAAGGCTCTCCTTAAATAAGTGTTCACTAAATGAGCACCTTGACCGGCAATGCCTTCTTATGCACATCAACCATGTATTTTTCCTAATCACCTCATTGTTTTTTCTAAAATCCTATCAAGAAACTTTATTCCATTGTCAGGAAAATTCCCTGTCCACTCAAAGCTCTGCTTCCAGGGTGGTTGGTCTCATTCTTTTATTTACACCTGATTTTCCTCAAGGTACCATGCCTATGTTGGTCTTTTAAACCAGCACTGCTCATCTTCATGGATCCTTTCACCCAGGACCTAGGGTTTTGATGTAGTTGCCAAATTTGACTTGTGTCTTTTGTTCATATTCAAGATAATTGTCAGAGTAGCTAACACTCCCTTTCTGACCAGCCACTAGTTTCCATCTCTCCTTAAATGGCTCTCCATGGGGTCAAAGGCATGGCAGCACCTAGCCTATGCTTATCTTCCAGTTCTCAGTTCACCTGGTTCCCAGAATCCTGAAATATCAGACAGCTCTTCTGAAATATCTACAAGAATGTACCCATTTCCCTTCCACTTTTTTTTCTTTATGGAGTGTTTTTTCTATAGCTCATTTAGTCTGTTATTCTTTTACAATTACTGATTATTCATTTGCTTTTAGTCTATTTGTGTTCACGTATACACACACGTGTATATGTACTTTTGTGTGTGTGTATGTGTGTCTGTGTGTGTGTATGTGTGTTGTTCACCTTTATTACTCTCTGCCTGTTCCTTTAATGCAGAGCCTCACCTTGACCTAGGCTACTAGATTCTCCTCTAGTCTAATACTAGTGACCTTCCTACATCAACCTCGCCTGCAGCTGGGTGGACAGGTCTGCACAGGACTGTTATGTGGGAGCTGGGTTACAACTATGTTATTCTTTGCCAAGTATTCTGCCCTCCGGCCTCCAAACCTTATTCTCGGATTCAAATATCATTTTTAAAATGCTTACTCAAAGATCAGATTCTAAAGAAAAAAGTAGCTGCCAGTAAGCAACTAGAAAGAAAAGCAAAATTTTTTTATTTATTTTTTCATAGTAATTCAAATGTGGATCTTTGTGTTTTTTTTTTTAATTTGGGGTCTATTATATTTTTACTTTGCATCTAGATATTTCTAGTATTAATGAAAAAAGAGCTGTTACTACAATCACATAGCTCAGAGAAAACTTTATAGATCATAAGTATTATGCCAATTTTAAACATTATATCCACCTGCCTATCCCAAGTGATTGAGATTATCTTGTGTGTGGATTTCTTTCCCTCACAAACTTTGTAATTCTTGACAAATATTTCCTACTATTTTATCCCAATCTTCATGTTTATGAAGTCTGATTTTTTAAATATGTTCCCATAGATGATGAAAACAAATAATTTGTTATCCCTGTATGGAGCATCATTGTGGTACACAATCATCCACATCATCCAGCCTTAGCTGTACATTATTGTCTCTCCTTTTCCACTCCAATGACCTGGTCAGTGTCAAGATTCTGCCCAAGTCCTTTGTCACTCGGTGTATCTTGCTTGGTCAGTCACAGAAGATGAAGGCATCACAAGATAGGAATTTATGAATCGGAAGTTGAAAAGTGTTACTAATGTTTAAGGTTTGAGAATGAGGACCATTTTAGAAGAATCTGTGCACAGAGATGAAGCTCAAAGTTGCTACAGAGTCCTAGAGAGTACTGCCAGGCCAAGTCAGTACACAGCTGTACCCCACCACAACATAAGAAAATAAGATTAGCTTAGGAAGGAAGAGTCCAGGCATGGTAGCCACAATGGACATTTCCAATAAGGCTAAGCATCTCAATGAACACTTCCCAGCATCAGTCACCTAGAGGACTTAGAAGAGAAATAAGGCATGGTATAAAGATGTGAGTGTAGACAGCCTAGAGGTTGATGTGACACCAATACACTCCTCAGCTTAACTGCTTTTGACTTTCCAATGATGAGAAAGCCACATTCATCAAAAGAAGGTGTCCTTGTTCAAGGTTTTACTTTGATATTTTCCTAGTTTAGCAATATGCTGTGCTCCTCAGGTACCAAACAGTGGTAGTGAGCTGTCACTTCCTATATTCTATAGTGTTCTGTGAGCGAACTTTATGTTCAGTTAGGAGTGTTGATGCATTTTTTTTACTTACTATATCTCTCATTATGATAACATTATCTGGACATAACTGCATGATTATTAAAGGATGATATCCCCTTTTGGCCAATTCTACTAATTCCCATGAAATTCTGAAATATCTCCAAGTTCTCCTTCACTTAGAAATAAACCTAGACATTAGCTTCAATGTAATGTAGTATAAAAGACCAGTTTCCAAGTTTTCTATTTATACAAGAGTGTCTCTGTTAGAGTTTCAGTTGCTATGAAGAGACACCATGCCCACAGCAACTTTTATAAAGGAAAATCATATTTCATTGGAATGGCTTTCAGTTTCAGAGATTTAATCCATTATCATCATGGCAGGAAACATGGTGGCATACAGGCAGGTATGGTCTTAGGAAAGAGCTGAGAGTTCTACATCTTGATCCACAGGAAACAGGAAGTTAACTGAGTGTCACACTGCATGTAGCTTGAGCAAAGGAGACCTCAAAGCCCATCCCCACAGTGACACACTTCCTCTAAAGCCATACCTACTTCAACAAAACCACATCTCCTGATAGTCACACCCTCTATGAGCTTATGGGAGCCAATTACATTCAACCCACCACAAAGAGTCACCAAATATCTTTCATAAAGGGCCAGAGAATATGTTTTAGATTTTTCAGAATGTAGCTTCTGTTACAGATACTCAGTTTTGTTATTGTAGCATGGATGCATGCAGTCACAGACAATGTGCAAAAGAAAGGACATGGATATATTTTGATAAAACTTTATTTGCAGTAGATCAGAAAATTACTAATTCCTGACTTAGATATTGTTTCTGACAGTGATTAAAATCCCAACCTCAATTTGGACAATATCTTTAATTTGACACAAAATTTCATTATAAGGATATTTTAGAAAAATAATTGATGTAAGATGTTTTCATAATGTCTTACTTAATAGTAAAGGCAAAGTAATCTTACTTGATTTATTTACACTCACACATCACATTAGAAGTCTAGTGTGGCTTTTCTATTTCAACTCTATAATTTGAAATGGATACTTATAAGAACAGCAACAGAAAAGATGAGTAGGAACAAAATTTCCCTGAGATAAAGAAGATCAGTGAAACATGTTTTAAAGGGATATGATGGAGTGCCTTTTCTAGTCATCTGCTTTATCTTGCACTGTGGCCAAAATAGGAAGCACTTACTCCTTTCTGTGCATGGTTTCCAGTAAGAAATCACTCTAATTCCATCACACTGCTCAAGGCGTTAAGTAAACCTGGGGAGAGACAGAATCCATGAAGAAGTTCAAGAAGGCAAATGATCAATTATTTGCCACAGAGGCAGGATATTGCTTATTTGTCTGCAGTCCTTTAAAGAAAACAAGAATAATTAACAAGGGAAGGCCAGGGAAGAAATTGGAAAGGTCTCAGAGTGTATCGAGCATCTGCAGAACAATTTCATTTTCTCAGTCAAGATGGAGCAAATGGTAATGAATAAATCATGTCCCTATTTGTTAATATGCTCCATCAGGTCGCTTATTTTGAATGAAAACAAGGACTCTGCTGCCAATGTTTTCTTAATTTGGTGGCTATAAAATTTTCAGAGTCACCACTTACTTATCATTAATATTTTCTTACCACTTTTTGCATTTCAAGAGCTAAAAAGGCAAATCAGGTCAAGTTGGTTAACAGTTAATAGTATTTATTGAGTGCCTACTGTGTGTTTGGTAAATGTCAAGGTGACAGAGATATAACAGAGCACAATTCAAACTATGCCAAAGGATATTTTAATAAGTAGCTTACCTTAAAATATTTTAGAGGCTTATTGTATTTGACACATCTGAGCACGTATTTATTATTAATCAGTGTGCAGCAAATTAGTTGTAAATATTACTACTGTCTTTAAACAAGAGAAGATTCCTTCTCATAGTTTTAGTAAGAAAGGGACAGAGTTTAGCTGGATGTTTCTGAGTCAGGGATCTCATGTGGAGCCATTGAGGCATCAACTCAGCTATAGTAGCTCAGCAGTGGACACTGTTTCTGGTCTTAATTTGACCTTTGTTCTCAAAACCTTGGTGACTAACACCAGATTATCACTACCTGCCATGTGGGCTTCTCTCTAAGGCTACTCACACATACTCAGTGATTATTCTGAGTCAAACTGCTTGTGAATTTACAACTAAAGTTTGATTATAATAAATTTCCTGATTACAACTGAAATTTGATTATAACAACTTTCCTAATTTCAGTAGAGCTGATAACTCTCTACTGTTAAGAAACATACAGCATGCATTCCCAATACTATTCCATATTCATTTTCTGAATACCCCAATGGAATAGAAATAGAACGTTTTCAGCATTTTAATAGATATACTGAAGTTGTATTTTAATTATTATCTTTATGGAATTATAACTCAGCAAAAAAGCAACAAAATTCAGCAATAAAAGATATTTTACTCTTTAAAACATGATAAGACTTTTCAAGGTAGACTAGAGACAAGGAAATATTTAGTATTGGATAGTGATATATTTCCATTGTATCTTCATGACTTTAAACAGAAAAAGCACATGTATATTCATTCTGACAACAGTTTTGCACCTTAAGAATTTTTCATTTTGTGGTAAAATATGTTTAAGACTTACCTTCATAACTATTTACCAGTGTAAAAATCAGTAGAGTTATAAACGTTCCCACAGTTGTGTAGCCAATGACCAAACTGCATTTTGATTTGCAGAATAAAACTCTACATTCACTAAGTAGCACCCTCTTGTGTCTTTCTCGGTTCCTGGCTACCACCATACTCATGCCTCTCTGCCATTTGCGTACAACATGTTCCTCCAGTAAGTAGGCTCTCCAAGTGCTTTTCTCCTTCTGACCTATTTGTTTCTCTTAGCACGATATCCTCCAGGTTCATCCATGTTACAGTATATGCCACAATAGAATAAGATTCTACCATGCCATATTGTATTTATGTAGACACACAGCGACAAACACTTGGTGTTTTCCATGTTTTAAACAATGCTGCTATGAACATAAGTGCACAGATAGTTCCTTGAATCACTGGCCTCGTTGCTTTTGGATATGCATCATTGAAAATTGGAATTTCTGGATCATGTTTTGAGTCTGATTTCTTAATGAACCTACCTTCTATTGCATAGCTATTGTCTCATCTTGCATTCCCACTAGAAATGCAGAGCTGTAACTGCTCTAACTTCTTCTTTGGATATATTTCATCTCTCCTCACCTGGCTCATGATCAGGTGGTGTTCAGATGATGGATTTTTTTAAGAGATGTAGCTACTGGAAAGTCCTTATGTCATTGATGTCATTGCCCTTAGGAAAAAATTCTAGCCTCTCAAGTGACTTCTTATGAACATAAGTTATTAAAGCCTGAGCTTAATCTCTGATGTCTTTCAGCCTTCAAGACTGAGATGCAATTCTTTACTGCTACATGGTCCACCATGTGCTATTGGGACCCTTACTGGAACTGATGCTATCCTGTTTTGACTTCCAGAATCAACAACTGTGAGCTAAACTAGTCTTTTTATAAAAATAAGTAAACTGTTTGGGGGTGTTTTGTTACAGTAATGGAAATTAATAGGACATCTTCATCAATATTTGCTAATTTATTTGGTGATTTAATGACTGCCATCCTGACAGGTATAAGGTAACAGTACACTGTGGTATTGGCTTACCTTTTCCTATGTATTTTCATATGCTTGAGGATGCTGCTGTCTAACCTTTGAAAAACATCTATTCAAATCAATTTTCTGATTTAAATCAGGTAATCTATGTTGTTAATTATAGGGCTTCTATATATAGATTGAATTTTCAAATTTTTCTTCCATTCTATCAGTTGTGTTTTTATTCTATTAATTGTGTTCTATTTGAATAGATAATTCAGAGTTAATACACTGAAAATACTATCAATTGTAAAGTGAGATTTTGCTCTAATCTCAGCCAGGAATTTAGTAATATTGTGGACATTTATGTTGATTCTGAATTGGGGTTTAAATCTTCTATTTTTGTGGGTCTGATTGGATCTCCACAAGTGAGTTTCTAGAAGAACTCTGTGTTGTTCTAGCATAAGTACAGTGCCCTAAATGATAGAAGAAGGCAATTCCTAGTGATCTGGTCCATATGAATCCTGTGACATAAGATACACTCAAAGCACTGCCAGGAGTCGACACATGGCACAATGCAGTTGCCTTCTATACATTTATTTGTGTGAATTTATGTTTTTTAGTTAGATGGTAGCCTGGTTATTTCATATTTTCTGAATTAGTTATGAGGCCTTTGCATCTGACTGATGGGTTTCCAAAGAGCAAAGATCATGGCTAGATGAGTAGCCTAGATTGACCAGTGTTATAAAGAATATACTTCATGGCAATATCAGAGATAGAATTTTAAAATATTAATGTACCTTGGCATTGTGAGAAATCACTTGAAGAAGCCTGGAACTCAAATTAGAGAGGCTAGGCCAAATGGAAATGATGTGGTCAAGAGTATACACAGGAGCTTTGTCTTTGCCTGTGTAGACAGACCTGTGAGTTCCATCTAAAACCCTTCTGAGTCTAATTTCTTAAGTCCTTGGCCTTGATTTTTAGTATCTACTTTGAATCTTCTTTGTGTCTTACTTCCACCAGCTTGATTCTGCTTGCATCATCTAGTTCCTCTATTTCTGAATTCAAATGTTGAATAATTATTAGAACTCACTATGTGCCAAGAACATTATAGTCAAAACAAACAAACTATTCTTGCCCCAGTGGAGCTGACAGGCTAATAGGGGATAAAAAGGCAAAAATAGAAAAGTACAATAGAATGTGACAAGTATTATGTAAATGAAATATTAATTGCTGTAGAAGCAGAAAGAAGAATCTGCAAACCAGTTCTATTATATCAAGGAAAGTTCCCTAGTAGAAGTTATATCTGAGCCTCGGGTAGAATATGATTAATCTGGGGAAGATATGTAGAGGTGAGAAAAAGCAGGGGAAGGTTTAGAAAATGAAGACAACTCAAGCCTCTTCAAAGACTTGAAGGGTAGAGGTAGAGAAGAGGTTGATAAATTAGAAGAAAGGAGATATTTGACCATCTACGTGAAGCAAATCATGATTGGAACAGAAAAACCACCAAAATAAATAACAAATCAAAAGGATAGGGAACGTCTAAAACAAAGGACTGTGTAAGTAAGGCTCAGGAAGGAGTTTGGACTTCACAGTGAAAAGCCCCCGAATAACTTAAAGTCTAGGATAACACAAACGCAAAATTTGCCGTTTAGAAAAATCACGGCAGTGTGGACAATAAGGTGAAAGGATATCTTCATATAGAACAAGAAGTTGCTAGCTCCTAGAAATAAAATGATGAGGCAAAAGAGCAAACAGAGGGGATGAACACATGAGGGGTGAGTGATGCTGTGTCTGGGCATCGTAAGTAAAAGCAAGGGAGCACTCAAGGATGATGCTCAGATGGTGAGTGATGAAAGCAAAAAGCTGGTAGGAAACAGGGCCTCATATATGGCCGCGTGGACTTTGACACACCCACTGGAGACCCAAGAAGCATCTCATAGAAGGAAGGATTTCTGCTGGGTGGTAGTGGCCCACGCCTTTAATCCTAGCACTCAGGAGGCTGAGCCAGGCAGATGCCTGTGAGTTCGAGGTCAGCCTGGTCTACAGAGCGAGATCCAGGAGAGGCACCAAAACTACACAGAGAAACCTGTCTTGAAAAAACTAAAAGAAAAAAAAAGAAGGAAGGATCTCTGTATATTACATGGAGGAGAGAATTGTCCACAGAAAGATGAATTCATGAGTGATCAACATTTAGATGGTGTTATTAAAGCTATTATAGGAAACATGAGTGAGATTTCATAGAAGATATACACACCTAACTGGAAAAGAAAAGGAAAAAAAAAACTTCAAAATAGGACCCTAAGAAATACCTAAACTTGAGAGTTTGGATATTGGAATCTGTGATTTCAATATCAGATGGGATGGAAAAAGGAGTGTGATGTTAATTAGCAAAGCAGAGAGTAAACAATGGGAAGAGGCTCTGGGAAGAAAAAAAAGGAAAGAGTTAATGCAGTAGCGAGAAAATCTGCTTGCTTTGGCAAACACAGTTTCTTTGGGTGACAGCAGAAGCTCAACTCCAAAGGTTAAAAAGAGTGAGTGAAACTGAGAACCAGGCAGTGAACACAGGACACTCGAAATTCCGTAGAATGGAGGAGAATTAGAAAACAGAGAAGCTTTCTAATCAGAAGCTTAGGGACAAAGACCGAGGATGTGACAACCTCAAGTATGTCTATAGGCTGTTGAAACAGACAGGGAAAATCACAGCTGGGAACAAAAGAGAAGAGACCCATGTTGGAGATGAGACCTGAGCACAGACACAGGGGTGGGCCTGCAGATGTAGACACGGGGTTCTTTCCTCTCTGAATTGACAGGCAACAAATCCGGCAATAATGAAGACAACAGAATGAGAGGTTTTTGCAAGAGTGGTGAGAGCTTACTGGGCAGTATTCTGAATAGCTGTTCCAATACTCATATTGAAATCTGATTGTCCTGTGCTATGACTGGTAGACCAGACCTTTAAGAGGTGATGAAATCATGAAAGCAGCCCTCTAATTAATGGGTCAAGACCAATCTCTGAAAGTGGATGAGTTATTGCAGCTATACCCTCAGTCCTGGGCTGGAGCAGGGAGGATCCTGAGCAATTGCTGGCCAGTCAAGCCAAAATGGCAAGCTCCAGGGAGACACCTTATCTCAAAATCAGGTAGAAGGTCAATGAGACAGCAGGTTAGGCTAAAGGTGCTTGCTGAGCAAGCCTGGTAACCTGGCTGCAATTTCCAGAATGCAGGTAAAAGTGTTGTCCTCTTATGTGGGTGCTGTGGCATACACACCCACAAACATATAAACACACACACACACACACACACACACACACATGTACACACACAAACACTAGAGAAAACAAAAGAAATTTGCAAAATTAAAATCTCCTTTACATTCATGGACTCACAGTAACTACAGTTGCCTGCACATGACCTGTGCGAGATCAAACCAATCACCATTCTAGCATGGAACAGTAGGGTGGGGGAGGGGGGAGTTGGAAGGAACAGGTTCACCAGCCCCCACCCCTAACTGAGGAACTAAGGACTGTTTTTGACTTCTGGGCCAGAGAGTCAATTTTCTTTGTGGGTGTGGCCCCCAATAGGTCAAATATTTTCCAGTGGTTAGCACCACACCCAGAACTACATGAGTAGCAAATTTTAGGTACATGGGTTATGATTTAAAAAAAAAAAAGTACATAAAGCATGAATTTCTGAGGAGTAGGGAGGTGGGGCATGAATCTGGGGGGAGTTAGGAGGAGGAATTTTCAGTGAAGATGATATAAATACATAGTAGAAAATTTTCAGAAAAGCAAATAAAATTATTTTTAAGAGAAAAGGGTATTCAAAGCCCTAGAAATATAGGTGGATTCCAAAAAAAGGTCTGCTATTATGTGATTTTTTTTTTTTTAATTTTCAAAATCATCTTAGCTTCCCCTTACAGAGACACCATCTTTAAAACTAAGTTTGAAAAGAGGCGAGGTTTATTTTGGCTCATGGTTTTCAGTCCATTGTCAATGGACCCCATCACTGCAGGCCTCTAGGAAGGGAGGGAACTGTGGCTAATGGATAGTGGAAGAGTCATTACTTCATAGCAGCAGGGAAGCAAAGAGAGAGGTGGGCAGGAATGAGCTAGGTTCCCAATGTCCCCTTCATGGGCACAACCCCAGTGGCCAGGCGGCCTCCCTCTGTGCTTGACACCTTGACAACTCTTCCGTCTCCTAACAGTGTATTCAGACCTGGTACAATGGGACTTTGGAGGTCATTGACCCAAACTATTATAGTGACCTAGTAGTCTAACACTAAAGCATCTGTAGCATAAATAATTTTTACATTCTTATTAAATGACAAATATTATGCTAACACTCATACATTTTTTAAAAGTCAGAGAAAATTAGATGGAATAAAAATATATTCATAGAAGACTTAGATTTTATTATTGATCTCAACAGGAAAAAGCTATCAAATTGCTGAAAAAAAAATGTGTAAGCATTTTGTCTCCTAACCAGGCTGTTAATCACACTATACAGTGTGAGCTGAGTGGTCCTCATTCCAATATAATTCTAGAGATTCACTATTAATTTCTGTGGGGACATTTGCCTTACAGAAAAAAAATATGCAGGTTAAAAATCAATGCCTCCCTTCCAAAACCGAAATTTCTTTTATTGGCATCTTGCCTGTGTGTGGCATTATCTTCTCATACCAAATAGTTTCTTTGGGTCACCAGGAGAAAAAAGCAAGAATAATGAGATAATGAAAAAGAAAAGAGCCCTAGGAGATATGCAGCATCATTGATTTCTAGTCAGAGGCAATATTTACTTCCCATTTTCTACCTATTCATTGTAAGTGAGCACAGCTCTTCCTGGTAATCAGTGTCCTCGTAGTCAAGCGGTTGGCAGGATTTCCTCAGAGCAGGGCTGCCCCTTTTCTCCTCTTTCAAGTAATAGGCCATTGATTCTCCAAGGTGTGTCAAGGAACTATTACAGATTTCAAGATTAGACCAATAGTGGGGACAATGAATGTAAGATTATTTTAGTGATTTATTCTCAAATTTGAGAGGATCTGATATTCTTCTGACAAATAAGAAGCCTCGCTGGCTTGATGTTAAATCAGGTTACAGTGGAGGCCCAGGGTGGTCCTGGGAGACTTCATCACTCTGGGGTCCATCCGCCGAGGATGCAGTCACTACCCATATTCCTAGTGACGGTAAGGCTGTGCTGTTGGCTTGCACTATCGTTTCTTGCTGGCCCTCCCCTCATTTGGCAGCTGTTCCTCTGTGTGGATAGCTGTGGTGATTTGGAATCTTTCCCTTTTCCCTCTTCCCTCCCAATAATTTCTTATCTTCCTAATTAAAACACCTCTTTCATTAGCTTATGATGAACTATGCAGGGTACTATGGGGCACTTTGTATTAAGAGGCCTATTAATGGCAATCTCATTAGCATAAACAAGACTCTCCGAGCTCCCATCTATCTATCCATGCTTCTGTGACTGCCTCTGGCTCCTTAGCCTATCTCTTTTCTATTTCCTTAAAAAAATACATTACTGTTGTTATTGTTCATAGAATCCCCAGCTTTCTCATATTTATAGTGACTTCCCACTAGGGGAGTGAGGCATGGGAAAATGACATCATTAATCTGTGAGTATTGGTTTATACTTTGGTTCATGAAACTGCAATGTATTGCAGGAATCAAACCAGAAAAAAAAAAAAAGAATCTTCTTCTAATCTTATGTAATGTAGTTTTTAGTTCACAATAACAAGGAAAAAAGTAGTTAAAATGCAAAAGAAATGCTTAAACATGGGTTGTAGCTAATGTTGTATTGGTTCAGTGAAAAGTATTTACTGAACACATACTCTTAGCCCTTAGGATAAGGCACCAAACAAAACTGATAAACTTTTATTCTAGAGCACTTTTGTAGGATATTACTAATTCAGAATAGTATGTATAGTTCATTAATATAATTTTAGGATCAAGGTAATACAAATTCTTATTTGGTAAAATAACACTAAAACACTAGGGTTTTCCATGAACTATAACAATCGTGCTTGAAATATAACATGGTTACTACATTCTGGTGTACACTGGCTAGCTCCTCATTGGCGAAAAAATTATAATTCAACAATATTGTGCATAATATTTTTGAAATTTATTCTCTTTTTAATTCTCTCAATGTAATTCTAAGCATTTAGGACAGCAAATCATATTAAGAAACACTCGGATTTGAGCATGGCATAATCATTATTTTTACTCTAAATTTTTATGCTTTTCAAGGGCTTGTTCTTGAGCAAGTATATATTAAGAAAGACTTCCTTACAAGCAAAACACAACCACAAATTAAAACCTAGTGGCTACAATCCGTTGTGAGGTTATTTTATTATGCCTATTAGATAACAGCTATTCCATACTTTACCAACAGGAACACAAGAACATTATGCAAATGAGAATGTTATTTCTGATCAGATATGTGTCTGAGGCAGCCAAAGTTTTTATATCAGAGATTGTGTTCTTCAGGCCACCTAGGGAAATAAGGAGCCAGAAAAATCTGGCTTAGGCTGGAAAAAGACTAATGCACTAATATTTATTTATGAAAGCATCATATATTCTGTTCTTCCAGGAATTATTGCAGTAACAATTTCACTGCAGTGTACAGCAGGAGAAACTAGAAGCTGGGATGTTTTACTGCATGGGCTAGCACAACCCAAAACTGAAAGGAGTTTATGGAATTTTCGTGATCTAAAAAATTAAGACAATTTCATTTTACTTCTATGCATTCTAAAATCAAGCTAGATTTTAACACATCAATATGCTGCTACCTAAGCAAAAATTTTGATGGGCTAAAGAATATGGTTGGTGATTAATTTGGACTCTGGAAAGACCCAGATTAATGGTCTTCAGATATACTCAAAACAGTAGCACCAAGGTACTTTAATAATACTTTTCATCTCCCGAAGGAGATTATTCATGTGCATATCTGCAGCGAGTTCATTGTTGTCTGCAAAGGAAGGCCTGCGTCTTCTTTTAGAGCTATATAATCAAATGACCCATCAAATTAATTAATGGGATTTTTAATCTAGTGTAGCTAGCATGCTAATTAACTTGTCAAGTATATACGCAAAGTCTCAACACAAGTTATTTTTAAAAGTCTTTGCAAGTGTGTATGTATAATCACAAATGCATGGAACAGCTCTGAAACAATGTACAAAGCTTTGAAAGAAAGAATGCTGCCTCCTTGGAGGAAAAGATAGGCGAGGGGGTGGTGCGGGGTGAGGTGGAGGGCTGAGTGTGAGAAGGACGTTTTTTTAAGTATTTTTGGTGTTTTGAATGCTGTGCAAAAGGGCATAAATTAACTCTTTGAACAAGGTGTATTTTTTAAAAGTAAGAAAGAAGTGAGGTAAGAAAATGGAGGCAGGGAAATAGTTAAGAGGAAGGAGGATTAAAAATTAAAAAAATGAAAAAGCAAACATCCTCCTTTTTCCTCTTGCTTGATATAAAACCACCCCTGTCTTGAACCCCTTTCTTTTCCTATCCCTTGCCCACAAAATCTGGCCTATATCAAGTGCTCCTTAGCTCTGCCCTGGCTGATGTCCACAGACTTCTGTCTTTTTGGGATCTTTCCCAACATATGCAGCACCCAGCTGACCCACTTCAATATCCTCCCCTAGAACTCCAGCATGCACAAAACAAAACCCCCTGCCTTCCTCCTCCAGCCAACTTTCATTTCTTCCTACCTCCACTGGAAACTCGGTCTGCACTCAACCACTTAATTCTTTCAACACTGTATACTCTTTGCTGTTAATCATGCTGTCCACAGCACCTCCAAAATGCTATGGCCATATGCTGTATATACTGACTAGCTGAAAAGGATGATCAACATGACTCATTGATTTCCATTTCCCAAATGTTAAGAACATGCTTTACCTAGAGAATTCATCTCTTGTGAGATTATCTACCAATGTTTTTATTATATCTAGAACAGTACTATGTGCTTAAAAGTAGAGAGAATAATTAATGATCTCTTTGTGTTAACATATTTCTGATTTAATCTTTCCCTTTGCTAATCACATGTGTGCATAGGAAACTTCAATCACTCTAGTATTTCATCTGCGAAGACTTTTCATGTCTCTAACATAGTTGGACTTTTCAATAATAATGATTCCTACAGTTTCATTGATTGGCATTACCTCTGCAGTATTTTTAACATTTTAGTAATTATCTATATGTCTAAATATGAAATGATTTGTATACATTTAAATAATTTGGACATCATTCTATTTTATGGACATTTCTTTTGATAGCAACTAACCAGGGTTGGGTGAAGATTAGCAGTCTACATTCTTGCAGATAGTTAGTAGTGTCAAGCCTAACAAATATTAAAGGAACTTTGAGAAAGTAGTGAACATCCTGGCTAGGCCACTACAGTTCTTAAGCTGCTGACCCCAACCATTCTCCAAAGGATTCAATTCTGATCTTACACTTTTCAAAAGAAAAGATTATCCTTTGTACTTGAGTTATCATAGATAACACTATATGCTCTATAGCATAAAACTGTTTCAAAATTACTGTGCTGACTATGATCACAATAATAATCTTTTTTAAATAAATGTGTGAATTGTTTTACATGGCTCAGAACACTTTCTTGGGTTCAATATTGGTTCAACCAATGAATTTTAAGAAGAAAGTTGTAGTCAGTACCTCTAAATTATGAATAACTGGCTTCTATGTAACAGAGGTTTCTGTCTTAGAGTTATATGTCATAGAATATTTGTCATTTTTGTGATTTTCCTAGGAATATTAACAGAATAAGTGAAAGTTCTCTGCATGTTGAAGTGATAATTTTCTGTACAGAGAAGGAAGACCATAGATTATATAGTAAAGAAAATGTTTGATTCAGTTCTCAAAAAAAAAATGTGTATTTACTCAGACAGACTGTGTACATAGGAGCAGAAAACAAATGCAATAATCCAGCAATTATGATGCTGCTTCAAGTGATTTAAACCTCTTGGTTATTCGTGTTCTTTTTAGAAAATCTTTTAAGAATGTGTTAATGCTGACAATTAACCTCTGAAGGAAATAAACAGAATCAAAGCCTGCTGCTTCGGTAAGCTAATCATCTCTAAGGAAAAAACTATCAATGAAGTTGTGTAGCTTGGTTTGGGGTCTTTCTGTCTGTCCTTAAGAGAGTGTCTACGTATCAGTAGCTCCCAGGGAAAGCTAATAATTTTTCCACTCTATTAACAGAGTTTTATACTCACATACAAACATATATGGAACTTTGCTTGGGTAGAGGAAGAGGCAGTAAATAATTTGATGTGCTTAAACTCACATACAAATGAAATGTTGGCGAACTATGCTCAAAGCTGTAATTTCAGTTGTTTGCAGAGTCTTCTCAAACTTGCTCTTTGCAAGATGTAGTCTACTGAGGGCTAAGCCACAGGCTTTGTGTGTTCTAATATATAAGGAAAGACAAAACACACAGAATGATCATTGGGGGGAAATCTCACCACCGTGAACTTTTCTGTGTTGATATGATTTTGTAGTTTTCCAAATAATCTTTCAACTTGGTTTGTTTTCCTTCAAAGCAGCCAGGAGTTGTACTAAGCCCATGACTATTATTCTCTGAAGTTTAAAAGAATTACAAAATAGGTAACTTCTACTGGGTGGTAGAAATGTTACATAACTTTATCAAGACTGTGATCACGTGAGTGTTTATACGTGTAAAATTCCATCAAGCTACATGCTTACAATTTATGCAAGCTATATCTTAGCTATGGTAAATTGACAATTAGGTGAACAGGAGAGTTTTCATAAGGTGTGTGAAAATGTTGAAGTTAAGAAGATAGTTAATGAAGCTTATTCTTGAAATAATATATCTATCCAATCATACAGATAACAAATGAACTTTATCCAGAGTGGTAAGATATTTTATCGACTATAACTTAAAATGCAAAACCATCTTCTATTCTCATAGTCAGCCCCTATAGCCCTTTTAGGAATAAAAAGTGCAACAAGTGATGATATTGACCATGTAATGACGATATCAATTATATAAGACACTTTGCTGCTTAATCAGTAGATAGGATCAAAGTAATCAATCACTTTCATTCCTTTCGATTTAGACATTTCAACTCCTGACTCAATAGTTGATAAAGTTGGTCGTAATTCAACATATACCTGTTTTGCCTGTGTAAATTGAGTGAATTTACTACTTAGTTGTTCAGAATCAGCCTAAAGAAGCTTGGAGAGAATGTTGCTCACCAGCATAGAATACCCACAGCTTTCAGATGTGGCACAGAATGGAGAGAGCGGGTGAGCTTTTCAATACTGACTTTCTTATAACCATACAAAGCAGAGGAGATCAAGCACGCAAATTAATTCTCTAGGGAGAATATAGTGCCCAAGATAAATGGTTTCCTGTAGTTTCATTGGCAAAATGTATATCAATTACTTGACAATGAAGAAAATTCTCAGAGAAATTTCAAAGGCACTGGCTAGAACTGACACAGACTATCCTGTCCAAGGATGTTACAGTTACACCTCAAATGTAAGGAAGCCACATCCACACATCTGTTGAACAAATGTTTGCAGATCCGTAAGACTGTGGAATATAAAAGCAGAAATCTACTGAATGTCATCTATTTTGGCATAGAATCATTTAGATATTATTAATAATATATTCAGACCCCCAAAGAAAAAGACTCTCTCAGGAAAACAAAGAAAGAAAGAGCATTGTTGGATTCTGGGTAACCTTCAGATTAATCCAAATGGCTTCTAGTCCATATATGTAGACATCAAATCCTTCATCCCAGGCTAATATGCATCTGGAATTACCTGTCGACGATATTGATATTTCATTATGAATCTGTCATAGACTAAAATTTATGTCTAGAAGTAATTTGGGCTTCCTAATTTTTTTAAAAAATAATTCTAGATACTAACATAGGTTAAAATAAAATTGGAATCTTTCTAACAGTTACACATAGTGTCAATCTGATGCTTGTTGGTATGCTTTAAAATTTTAATGAAATGAATCAAAATGGCTGCTAAGTCTTTTCTTGTAACAACAATAATAAATGAAAAGTATCTTTATATAATTGATGATACATCACAATAAAGAGTTCTTTTCATATAACTAATGACATAAGAGAATGAGAAGAAGTGGGTTTTGTGCTCAACAGAGAAAGCAGAGTAGACCACTTGTCGGGGATACGCTAGCCATGCTTCTACCCAATTGTCTCACCTCCTTGCCTCACAGGGATTGGGTAATTTTCTAGCTCAATGTAGTTGGAGTTTTTCTCTCTAGGTCCTGCCAAGCCCCTGCAGTCCCATAGCCCACTTATAAAATAAACATACAGATGCTTATATTATTTAAACTGCTCAGCCATTGGCTCAAGCCTACCACTGTCTAGCTCTTACTCTTATACTCTGTTATATTTCTGTTAATCTACATGTCACCACGTGTTCTGTGGCTTTACCTGCTGCCTTTATATGCTACTACCTGGATGGCAGGCTGGCGTCTCTTCCTCAGCCTTCCTGTTCCCAGAATTCTCTTCTCTGCTTGTCCCGCCTATACTTTCTGCCTGGCTACTGGCCAATCAGCATTATATTTATGCAGAGCAATATACACAGCACTTCCCCTTTTCTTTCCATCTTCCATTTATCAGGTATCATATTCATTCTTAGGTCTTTAATGGGATTGAAGACTAGCAGTTATAGTTACAACTTAGTATATATGTAATATCTTAGATAGAACTTTTTGTTTGTTTGTTTGTTTTGTTTGTTTGTTTGTTTGTTTTTCGACACAGGGTTTCTCTGTGTAGCTTTGTGCCTGTCCTGGAACTCGCTTTGGAGACCAGGCTAGCCTGGAACTCACAGAGATCCGCCTGCCTCTGCCTCCTGAGTGCTGGGATTAAAGGCGTGTGCCACCACCGCCCAGCTAGAACTTTTTAAGTATTAGATTTAGGTTCTTTAGGATAGGACAACTTTTGGAATGATCTTTGTACATACCATTTACCTATAGACTCTAGACTTCTCTGGATTTTAATATGTGTCTATTGTTTGACATTGTTCTCATTGGTTGTAGTTCCATCTTATCTAGGGCATTATCCCTTATTACTCCTGGACAATATTTGATAATCCTTCCTATTGTATATTGTCTTGTATTAGGTTAGAACCTTCTTATTTTGACAAAAGGGGGAGATGTAGTGGATAGCTGTTCCAGCTTTGACCTGGAAGTACCACCCCCTTTGAGGCTTTGGTAACTGTCACGCCTACAAGGCAGAGCTGAGAGAGGACACTGAAGACCCGAGATCTAGATGCACCGGCTCTCTTGGTTCCTGGATCCTGGATGCTGGAGGTAGACTGAGTAGAGTTCTCCAGAGAACATTACTGGACTGCACTTCACCTTTCCCAGATCCTGGTACCTATCCCTTCACTTGTAAGTTACCCCACAAAATAAACCTCCCTTTTAACTGCATGGAGTTGCCTTAATAATTAAACCAATAGACCAACTTTTGTTTTCCTTTAATATCAGAAATCTAACTTGCTGGTTGTGCTGAACTGTATGTATGTACACATGAACATGAATGTGTGCACACAGCACAGTTATACCTCATGACCCTATCCAATATTCTTTCCTGAGTCTGACTGAATTTTCATAGAAACATCCATATCAGTCAAAAATGTAAAAATGAAAATAAAGTTATATGGCAACCCCATACAAATGATATGTGAGTTGTCCACAGTGCTGGCACCTGAACCAGCTCTCTTGGGTATTTCTTTGTCATGCTATGTTGGGATTACAGTCTTTTTGTCTTGTTCTTCATTTTACATATGCTTCCATGAAGTTTAGCAAGAATGGCCCATCATTTCTAACTTGAGCATTAGATTAATAAAAACTAGAATATACCTTTAGAAATATTATCTTTCTCCCGGGCAGGAAAAATTGTTCTGGCATAAATTCAAAAGCCACGTTTTCTTGGCTTTTGCCTTAAAGTAGAACTGACAGCCATGAGTTAAGGAAATAATTACAGAAAAGGATGCAGAGGGAAATAAACCTGGAGCGCAGAGACATATAACACCCAGGAATTACAACTTTGTGTGGTCAGCACTTTTATTTGTGGAGATAGTCTGCCTATGTATTATCTATATGGGAATACATATGGTAGCAGGTGCATATAAAATATTTATACATTACTTGTCAAGCACAAGTACATATTTATGTTTGATGTTTATTGTTTCTATCACTACATGATCAAGGGACTTTAGAGAAATTAAAAATACAAGTTGGTTCTGGCAGTCATAATAATAAATTTAACATTGTGGAATAATTAATCCTGTTCTGAAATATAATTTTGGAATGACTGTTTTTATTAAATAATGGATGAAAGTAACTAGTGAAATATTCTTTGTAAGTTTCAGATTAAGATGGTAAGTGATATTTAATTTCCTTTCTATAGAATTCTACAAAATGAATAAAGAAAAAATACACAAAAACATCCAGTCAGCAATGGTTACCAAAGAAGAGAGTAAACAATTGAAATTTCATAAACCAGCCACTGTGGGAGAAGGAAGAAGTACCCACAATTAGCTCCAATCTAGACTGTAACTTGCTGTGGTATGGATCTGAGATGTCCTCTAATGACTCATAGATAGAGCCTGTGATGTTTCTGGGAAAGAGTGGGAGTTTTTGGAGGCAAAGTTTTGCAGAAGGAAGTTAGGTCATGGTGAGTATGCCCTTGAAGGGTGTCTTAGGGTAAATAGTGATGTGATGAAACACCATGACCAAAAGCAACTTAAGGGAGGAAGGGCTTATTTGACTTACGTATCTTGAGTCACAATTCATTGAGGGAAGCCAAGGCAGGCACTCAAACCAGGCAGGAACCTAATGGTAGGAGATAGTACAGAGGTTGTGGAGGAGTGCTGTTTACTGGCTTGTTCTTCATGGCTTACACAGTCTGCTTTTTTACAGAACCAAAGACCACAAGCCCAAGGTACTACCAAATACAATGGGCCTTCCAACATCAATTACTAAGATAATTACCTACAGCCCAATCATACAGAAGCATTTTCTCAACTGAGGTTTCTTCCTTTCAGATGACTATAGCTTGTGTCAAGTTGATTTAAAAGTAGCCAGCACAAAGGGGATACTGGGACCCTGGCTATGAAATGAGTAATTGCCTGTAGAGAGCACTCCTTTCTAGGGTATACTGCTTCACTAAAGGCCCGAAGTCAACAGAGATGAGCAACCATAGACTAAAACCTCTGAAAACATGAGCTAAAATAAAGCATTTCCCTTTATAAGTTGACTATTGTGACATTTTGTGAAAGTACTAATCAACTACCAACACAGTCCCCATCCTCAGAAAGAGCCTGTGGATATTTTCTAATCCCACTGTAAACCACAGCACCAAATTTAACTGCTAGCATTTTCACTGGACTGAACATTAGTGGAAAATACTCCTGGAGAGAGGTGGGTGGGGTCAAAGGAGATAAAGTAAGGGACTCCCCTGATATAATAAAGACCCCAGCATTCCACAGTGAAAATCAAGCAAACCCAAAACAAGCAAACAAAAATGTCAACAAAGACACCCTAAACCCTGCACTGTGTGGAGAGACTATAAGTCACTTCATGCCTTGCAGTCTGAGCTCCCACATTTTGCAAGACCATCTCCTCTATGCCTTAGGTGTTAGAATTTCAAGAAATATTTACTAAGAAATGTTAACTTTCGCATTTTAGCTTGAAAGTACAGAAACACGTATCTCAGAAAATGCAGCATTACATTGCCCACAGCATACTGAAGCAAAAGAAAAAATATGTACACAGCAAGACAAAGAGGTAGATTTCATCCATACTAAATCAATGGCTGTTCCTACAAATGAAACTCTGGTGTGCCATTTCACCTTAAAATGATCCTCCATGCCCAGAGACCTCAATCTGCCTTCCATGGCCACAAAACAGTCAATGATTCACAGCTTTCTCTAGCCTATCATCCCCTCCAGTCTCAACTTCCTTTTTCTCCAGAATAGAGCAAGAATCATTCACATTTTACCAACAACCATTATTTTCCTACTGGCTTCTATGATCCCACTCTCTCTGCTTTGTGGCCCGGTGTCTTCTGTACTGGCCTCTTCTCCTAGTGTGTTACATGAAGGTTGATCTCTACAAGACTTTTTACCTCTGACCTTGATTGTTCCTGGTGTATTTTAATGTCCCTTTACTAGCATATCAAATTATCATAGATGTTTTTTAAGCAATACTATTTTTTGTTCACAGTTCCAAAGGTCGAAAGTCAAACATCAGTTACCCTGGCCTCAGCTTCTGGTGTTCAGATGATGGTCTCTGGAGGAGAAGTTGCTCCTTTGCCTCTCCTGGATTTTGGTGGCCACAGCATCCTCCAGCTTGGGGCTGTTCCCTTCCTCTGTGTAGCACACCAGTCTCTTAGCCATGCTGTCACATCGCTGTCTCCTCTGACATTGGCCCTCCTGCCCTTTGCTTTATGGGGTGCCCTGCATTACATCAAGTCTACCCAGACAACCTGGAATAATCTTGTATCTTTATCTTGAAATCCTTTATTCAAATCCAATCTGTGAAGTCTCCTGTGTTAAATCTAAGACACCAGTCACAGGATCCAGGTACTAGGAAATGGACATAGTCTCATGTGTAAAGAAGTGGGTGCTATAGTGTACTTCTTCCTGGGGTTCTGATTCCCAAGTCTTTAATAATGCTGGACTAAAGGATCTCAAGATAATTTCTGAGTGGAGATTGTTTTGCTAACCACAGATCTACTTATCTTTTTCCTTAATTTAGTATCTCACAAAATATTCAGGCAATCATCAATCCATTGTTTAACATCTTATCTAAATAAAATCATCTTTTCTTTTCTAATATGTTCAAACTTTCTCCTCAACTAGAATTAGTTTTACCACAACATACTCATTATTAATAAGCCCCCCTGTCGGTTTTGACTATTTACTCAGTACACACTCTCAGATGTTCTTTCACTGGGTTAAAGCCATGCTTTCATAGCACTATACGCCACTCCATCTGTAGTTCTTAACACATTATAATTTTACACAGAATTATAACTTTATATAAGTTCAGTGGTATGACTGTTTTATTCATGTTTCCTCCACTAGACTGTAAGTCTACAGAAATAAGTAATGTATACTCCTGTAATTCCATTAACTCTACACAGAAACGGCACAGAGAACATTTAAAAGTATTTGTTAAAGAAGTGAATTAATTTTCTGCCAAGAGTTGTACTAGGCTTTAAATAAATAAGAAATCCATTTTCCATCTCCCATTATTTTATGAACCTTTCTTTCAAAACATTTCACTGTTTGTTTTCATTACCAGGAAGGTAATTGAATCTAATACAATATTTTAGTAATACTTAAGATACCTTAAGCAATTTTGTGATATTTTAGTATATTAGTGTGTAAACAAAACAGCTTGATTTTCCTCCTGAAAGGAATGTGCAGAAATGATCTTGGATCCTAAACTACCTCGCCTGGTTTGAAGGGAAAGATCTCAACAAGCAATTTCTCTAGCATCCTTACAATATATCGAATCCTTAACCTCAGTGCTGTCAATTAGATAGGTCTGTGGTGGTGACTAATTGAAGTGGTCATTTGGAACACCATTTTTCTCTGTTTTTTTTTTTTTTTTTTCTCTTTTTTCTTGTTATTGAAGATCACCTATTTTCATGATGGGAAACTAAGAAATGTGGTCTTCACTGTCACCCTACCGTATGAGAACTCCATAGTTTTGATGTAGGATGGTCTCAATCGATTGTGTCACCAGCATTAGTAGAAAAAAAAAAGTTACTGCCTTGTCTTGATTATTATGATAAATTTATGTAAAATCATACTCTGAATAGGTCTTACACAATAGGCATACTGACCACAGTTCTCAAGGTTGGATATTTCCAGAAAAAGGCACTGGGAGATTCAGTGTTTGTTGAGATTTCCACTTCCTTCTAATAAGTCCTTCAAAGGTACAAGCTCCCTTATGCTGGTTTCATGGGTCACTTATTATACAACCGGGGTCTGTACCTCCATAATGCAATCACATTGATATGCCTTGTACTAATAATAGCAAATTGAAGGGCAAGATTCCAGTAGGGAGAGAACACCAGGACTCAGACCACAGTGTGCTCTTAGGCTTTAAGTAACTTTAGCACAATTTATTACTTAAGAACATCAAAAATTGTAACACTGTAGATCATAATCACATAAGAATGATTGTGCTGAGGATTTTGATTTCCTATCTCCTTTCAGCCTTCCCACTAGATACTTTTGACAAATAGTCATCACATTATTGCTTTTTTAAAAATCTTTAAGTGAAGCAATGAGATTTTACTGTACAAGCCATTGACATTTCCCATTGACAAATCTGTCTTATTTCAGTTAGAAAAACCCCAAACACAGGGATACCTTTTTTGGTGTTATTTTGTTGTTGTTTGGTTGATTTTGTTTCTTGCTTTTGAGGCTTGTAGCCGGGATGATCTAAAACTTGTAATACTTCTGCTCCAGCTGGAGGGTACTAGGGATGTAGGCATGGACTACTTACCACAGAGGTCCCTTTTGCTTTCAAGCTCTAACTCAGACTGAGAGTTTCTGAAGAGGTTTAACTAACAACAGAACATTACACATTCTTTTGACTTTACAAATTGGAATTAATAAATGATACCTTTACTTGATTAAATCTTACAACCAATTAATGGCAAATAGTTACTCTGAATGTATGCAGATTCCCTTATTTGACAGAAGCTTGCACATGTGATAGCACAGTTCAGAATTTATGAAGACTTTTCTCTATGACTAAAGAGACACCTGTTAATGGATTTCTAAAAATGAGATTCAGTAATTATCACTTCACTGATTATGTATTTCAGAATTTTATCAGTCGGGTGCTTTGTCATTTCTAATTTGGAATTGGAGGAGGCTGAGGAAAGCCTGATCTCACTGTGGTTTTCACAACAGAGGCCAACACCTTGAACCTGCTTCTAAACGTGTGTGGGGAGTGGGGGGCGGGGAATGATGGCCATGGCTGCTGCTTTAAGGCGGAAAAAGGTGTGCATTTAGATGATCGGAGCCACAATCATCTCTCATTCTCTTTTCAATTCTATTTCAGCTCTTCCCTGACCCGTTACTGCCACCGCATTGTTTTACAAGTATTGATAAATGTGATAATGAGCGATGGCATCTATTCATGGAGAATGTGTAAGGTCTGAAGTTACAGAGTGCTTCATTAAGAAAATGTGTCTCTAGCAGGGTCAGGCACCTTGATGTAATCAGATTGGCTCCAGTTCTGTAAACAAGTGGACAATCCTGAAGTTTCACAGTGTCTCTTTGTGACTTCCACACACTTTCCATTTTGGTCCTCTTAATGACACAGGTGCTGTCATGGAGGTATAAGTGCAAAGACTTGTTTCCACTCTGATTTTTACCCATTAAAATGCAAATGATGTGGGGCTTTCTGATGCTTTAATCCCAGAGAGGCTTTGGATATGCGATGTTGAGTACTTGCTTTCAAAGTGAATTCTTATATACACAACAAATGATGACTGAGAAACGAGAGAAGCAAGGCACATGTGGAGATCAAAAATGACCTTCTTTCCTTGGGTTCTAAGTGAGACTGGCTGGGTAACAACCACCCACCATCCCCAAAGTGGGAGTGTGTGCCTGTTACCTCTATAGTTCGGTCACATCAGGATTTCAAAGCTTTATCCTTAAATTATCAACAGATGTTACTGGAACTCTGTGAAGTATCAAATCCTGGGACAAAATGGCTGAGGTGACTATTTAACATATCAAAGCAGACCTGGCCTCTAGGTTCTCTCAGTATCCCTAGGTCCTAGTCTGGTATAGGATATGGCTGGCATACCTAGCCCTCAGCCTGGTACTTTCCAGCCTAGGGATTGGGTTGCCTTTCCCCCAGAGGCTCTTCCCTATATTATCCAGCCATTTGTGTTACCAGCTCCTTTTTGCCCTCTTGGCTGCTGCTCCTGGTGTCCCACACTCCATCCCCCTGTAACTCCCCCAAGCTCATTCCACCCCACCCTCACCCCTGCCTCTCCTCACATGGCTCACCTAGACTCACCCAGATGTCTCCCCTGCCTTTGGCTATGCTCTCTCTTCCTTCTCCTCCATCATACCAAAGAACAGCCCTGGCTTTTAATTGTTTTGAAATTGAAATCTAAGTAAAATATTGTTACCTGTGTAATCAATGTAAGAAAAATGACCCACCATAAGATTTTGTCCATTTTGAATACAGTTTTATCAGCAATTTGTTTGAAAAGCCATCTGGTTGCTAAACCCTTGAATAGCATCCATTTATGTACTGTTCTTAGAAGTGTAAGCCAAAAAACACTAATAATTTCAAGATGCAATTTCAGTTGAACAGAAGATATTGATTTTTATAATAGCATAGAAGTGCAATTTTAAAAACAATACATGTATGTGTGTGTACATATATACATACAAATTTTAATATTCACTTCCTGATTCTCAGCGTTATTTGAGTCACGTATCTTCATATACAAAGAAACATAAAGGTGACTCATGTTTATTCAAACACCCATTCCTACAAACTCAGTGTAAAGTAGTGATATTTGTCTTCAGTATTGTCCTCCCTCTCACAGAGGCCACAGAGGGTAACCCGGCTTTGCCTTTCCCTCACTCACTTCAGGATCCATCAGCTCTCACCTGCTCTGAATTTCAGATCCTCAAGTTTCCCAACAAGAAGATGAACTATATGTCTCACATGATATCCACCTAGACACGTATTGCACCACATTGCATTTGGAAAATGATTAAAACTAGTCACAGTCATGATAGGAACAGTGTGAGACAGAGATATCTAGACTCTTTGAGTCCTTATTTTACTTCTAGGACTAACCAATGAAATTAGCTTTCTACTCTTCTGTAATTAAGGTCAATACTGAGGTCTGGCTGTTCAGGACCACTGCCTCCAATCCAATGACCACCATTCCATAGCAGTCTCTTAGGTCTGTCTAAATTTATTTCCTTTCTTTTGATTTTGTTTTGACTTAAGCTATCAGCTATCCCTTTTAAGCTTTTACCTAACTACTTTTAACCATCATTTTAGTTTTTAGCTCCTGACAAGTAACTTTCAGCTGAAACCATATAGATAAGCTGCTTTCTCCATCACTGTCTCAGGCTAGAGGAAAACCCATTTCAGCCCCACGTACCCATCTCATTCTCCGTTGCTTCCCAGGAAATATACACCAATTTCAATAAGCATTTACCTAAATAAGTCTATTGCTATTTCAGGAGCTCATTATTTAGTGATCTCTTTGCTCCTCTGTCTGCCTAAAAATTATGCTACAAACAGGCTTTTGGTTCAGACATTGTATCTGATATGGTGACTTCCTTCTTCAATAGTCACCCCTTCTTTGTGGAGAGAGAAGGTGATGAGGAAGCATCCTTCTACTTCTGAGCCAAAAGATTTATTTCACCATTTAACAAATGCAATGGAATGACAACGGTTGAATATCTAGCCAAAAAATAAGAAAGAATTTCGGAATACAGTACAAAAATAAAATCCTTAATCTAAAAATATTTTTTCATTGGATAGATCAAATGGTTTTAAAAATATTTTTTTCATTGAATAAATCAAATGGTTAAATAACGCTACTTTAATTGCTTGTAGAGTTTGAAAAGCATTGTTTTAATTATATGCTAATTACTTCCAGCCAGTTCATATTATAAGCCATTCAAAGGCTTTAAGCAAAAACTAAATGAGGCATATCTGTGAAACAATTGACTTGCCATGAATATATATTTGGGATTAAATAAAATTATCCTATATACTACAAAAAAGCCAAAAATGAAATATTCTCATAAATTATGTAATCTTTGTTTAACTTACTTGTTTATATACTTGATCAATTCACATTTTTACTGAAACCATAGCTTGAGTCTATCTATGCCTATCACATTTTATTATGCAAAGCAGGTACCCCAGAATAAATCCATAGACATTTGAATTCTGTGTACATAAACAAGATCTTACATAAAATGTTGGAATACTCCAAATATTACAGCTTTCTAAATAATAAATTAATAGACGCAAGAACCAAAGGAAACTAGCAGTCCCCAAACTTGATTCTGATATTTTATATACTCCAAAATGCAATCCAAGTTCTATCAAAGGAGATTTACAGGATATTACTAACAAAAAGAGACACTGAAAGCCAGCCAGTTGAGGCAAATTCAATTAATCAAAATTTCAATGTGGAAAATTTTCAAACGGCCTCCTGCCCCCAGTGCCAAAGGAGTAATGCATTTACAGGCCCTCTGACTTTCCAGTCGAGAAAATACGATGGCCCTTCATGAGTTCCAGATGCATTACAAGGTACCCTGCTGTTGAGTTTTAAGAGTGATGTATACCAGATACTGCATGAGTTTACGGTACCATCACTCTTTAAAAAATTTTTTCAGATTTACTTATTTTTACCTAATGTGTGAATACTTTGCCTGAATTGCCTGTGTGCCTATGTGCTCTTAGCTGCTAAGCTATCTCTCCAGTCCCACGGCACCATCACTCTTCACACTCGATTAAGTAAGTGTGATGTCCTACAACCTCAAGTTCATTGTACAGCAGCTCACACTTTCTTTTGTTCTGGACATTTTATCCAGCTTACAAATGTTTCCTGAGGACTACAGCTTTCATCTCTTGAGCAGCTGGGTTATCTTAGAACCATCTGGAGTTTCTTGCGTTCACATTGCAGAACTCATTAGGATGTCAAGCTGTGAACAGTCTCCATCACCCAGAATGGCTACAATCATCTCATGACACTACTTATGCTTTTGATAAAAAATGAGATAGTCGGGTGGTAGTGGTGGCACACATCCTTAATCCTAGCACTTACAAAGCAGAGGCAGGTAGATCTCCAAGTTCAAGGCCTGCCTGGTATCCAGATTGAGTTTCAGGGCAGCCAGGGCTACACAGAGAAATCCTGTCTCAAAAAAAAAGCTAGATAAAAGACAATAGCATTACTTCAAAGAGACATTCCAGGTGTATCTACTCATCCCATGATGTGTTGATGTGTAGTTAACAAAACAAGAAAGAAAGGGAGAAGAGTTAAATAGATGTGTGGGGAAAATTGATACTCAAATTTAGACAATAGACTTCCAAAATCTATGACCAAAGTAGTCATGTGCCAGAAAATAGTACTGTTTGAGGAAAGAAGACAACAGCCAGACATCAGGAATCAGAGAAAAACTGATTTTCTACACACTGTATGTAGAGAAAGCGGTGTGGACCAAGACTGGTGAATTGATTAATTTTTTTTTTTATGGAAATACTCTCCAACCAGGTGCAGCCTTGGTGGTAAAATGCCTCAAGTAACCAAAGAGAAAATCAAATGTGACAGAAAATCTGAAAGTATGAAAAACAGCAAAGACAGCGATACTGACCTCTGCCCGTTTCTTCATCGTTTTGCCCCATTGTGACAAAATATCAGAATAGACAAAGCAAACCCCAGAGGGACGGCATGATGGCAAAGGAGAGAGCGAGCTCACAGGGTACTGTCCTGAGTAATGGCGTGCAAAGCCCACCAGGTTCTTCCAGAGAACCCGACATTGTAGTGGGACTAAACCCCAGCCTTCAGAACAAGACAAAGAATCTAGGGAGGGCTGTAGCTCAGTGGTGGACACTTGCCTCCCAAAACCTGGGGCTCCAGCACTAGCACAGCAAAGGAAAAAATGTGAATCTACTACAGCATATTATTTATAAAATATAAATTTAATCCAAAATATTTTTGTAAAAAAGGGAGATAAACAACAGGAAATTATGAACCTCCACATAGCGCAATAAAAAAATATTCTATAGTAAATGTCTTGTAATTTAACTGAAGCAGCCCAACATTAACTCTGAGCAACTGGGGTACCTATAAGCTCTGTATTATACTTCAAGGAAGTTCTCAACAGCATTCAGAGAGCTCCATAGTTAAGGAACTAGGAGAATAATTAAAATGAAATATCAGAACTGCTTAACAAATGAAAAAGACAAAGAGGAAAAGGAAAAAAAAGCAAACAATTAAACAATTAAAAAACCCAAAATACTAAATGGACTGAGTGGGCTGTACTTGTATATTTGTGCATTTATATGTGTATGTGTGTAGCAATTAAAGGAAATGAAGTTGTGGATTTGAGATGTGGCAAGAAGGGTCGTGGGGGAGGCTGAAGGAAGAGAAAAGAGGGGGGGAAATGATATAATTATATTTTAATTTCAAATAAAATGTAAAAACAGAAAGGAGATGCCTTTGAAATTAAAATATAAAATTATATACCCATATATTTGACCTCCTTTTCATCGGGTTTGTTTTATTGAATTGTATGAGATCTTTACATATTCAAAGCATAAGTAGTATATGAGATATATTTTTTCAAATACTGCTTCTCCTTTATTTTCTTCACATTGCCTACTAAAAAGCCAAACGTTTAGTATTGTAATTTTAGGAGTCTATTTGTCACACACACACCCCTATCCCACCTGCAGCACATGTGTCCCTAAAGACAAGTGAATGCTACCACACCTAAGCATGCAGGAAATGCAAATCACAGTGACGGTCATTTACTACCCGATTAAATTGAAATTCAGAGGAGTGAAATACTATGTGTTGGAGAGCATTTGAAGTACCTGCAACGCAGTGCACAAAAATATTGCAAAGCTGCACAGTCATTTTGGGAAGCTGTTCAGTGACTACGATGATACCAATCAGGAATCTGCTTCCCTCAGCACGGCCCCTCCTCCTAGAGAGTTAGCCAAGAAAGACACTAATGTCAGTTCCCGTGTTTGAAAACAAATCATATTTTAGAACCTTTAATTCCATTAGCCAAATGTGGAAATACCTGTTTATTAACTTGTGAATGAGTAAAAAAGTTATGGTATAGCCAAATCAGGAAATAGTATTCAGCAATGAGAAGTAATTATTTATATAGCAAAAATCAGAAATAAACTTCAAATCTACTGAACAAAATGAAAAAGATCAGATCCTCAAACCATAGACTGTCTTATTTCTATTTTATGGAGTTACACAAATCCACTTCTGTGGAATTATATAAGAAGGAAAGTCTAATGACTAGAAATAGGTTGTGATTAGTAGGAATTGGGGAAATTGAATAGTTGAGAAAGTTTGAAAAGACTGGAATGATTTTTCCCCCTCATGCTTTTTTTCCCATCATGATTACATTATGATGGACTTTTTTTTTTCAAAACTCAAATTGCACACATAAACAATCATGAGTTGTGTTGTATTTAAATCACTCTTGGAACAGAAGCAAAATGGTGTTGAAAAAAATCTTTAGAGTAGATAAACTTGATTTTTAAAACTTGACAAAGAAACAGAGCCTTGAATGAGAATTCAACCATTAAAGAGTAAGAGTTTCATTTAATAACTTAGACACATTTTCTCATACACACTGGGAAAAATGAAAATATAAAGCATAAATGCAAACAGTTTTACATGTGGATTCAAATGGTTATCCAGCAAGCTCTTCATGGGAAAGAGACACTGCAAAAATCTAAATAATTCCAGGCAAAAGTTCCCAAGTTCTGTTGGGTGAATGTAAAAAGTGATTGCATAGACCATAGTCCTTCTCTAGCAGCAATGTGTGGTGTGCTTTGCCCAGAGAATTCTACCTAAGTACCGAGTTGCACTGGGCGTGGTCACATTGTCCTTCATCTTTTATGCAGAGGATGGTATCTGAGTCTCAGACTCTCAGGAGAATTATGGACATTTTCCATAAAGTTTACAGCCTTTCCAATAAACTGGCATAATAGGGTCCAGTGCATCTAAAAGTCTAGCCTCTCTGATCAAACATTGGCCAACACCAAACTGTGGATAAAAGGATTTATTTGGCTTACAGGTTTCAGTCCATCATCAAGAAAATCCAAGGCAGGAATTTGGAAACAAGAGCTAAAGCCAATACCCTGGAAGAACGTTGCTTACTCACTGGATCCTTCGGTTTTGCTCACCTGTCAAGGGCTGGCATGGCCCACAGTGGGCACCACCCACACCTCCCACATTGATTCTCAAAGCAAGTCTGACAGATGTAGTTCCTCAGTTCAGGTTCCCTTTTCCAAGTGATTCTCATTTGTGTCAAGTTGACAAAAGCTCATCATGACAGTGTCCAAAACACACAAAGTTGTCTTCCTGTTTAAAAACATAAGAAAAAGATTTCAGCATTCACTTTTAGGACATCAGCCTGTTTACCACATTGCTACACAGACTCCATGTGGATGCTTTAAAATGCATCCACGAAATCACGCACGAGACTAGCCTGCTCACTACCGCCATTTCTCCTTGGCACTGTATTAGAGGTCCAGACCTGAAGACCTAAGTGGAAAATGATTGATAAGCAACAAAACAAAACTGTAATTATTAGCAATTGATATGACTGTTTCAATAAACTGAAAATGAAAATCCAGCATCTGCAGAAAATTTGAATGTAACAAAAGGAGAGTGTTAGATCTCAATGCACTTGCTTCTAAGCTATGTCTGTTTATGACTGAAAAAAACGTGCCTTATTAATAAACAAAATCACAACAACAACTATCAATAACCTACACATTTTGATGGCTTACTTTTAAACCAAGCTAATGACTCAAACAAGCTTGTTTTGAAAACCAGTGCACTGTTAAGGAAAAAAAAAAAAGAAAAAGAAAGAAACTGTAATCACTTTGACTTTCAGAGCAACAGGGAAATGCCTTCTCTTTTGAATTTAATTGGATGTGTATGGGTGTTTGTACCTGCTTGTATGTCTTTGAGCATGTCTGTGCCTGCCTGTGGCAGGCATTCGTCTGATACCTTGGAACAGGAGATGGAGACGGCTGTGCATTGCTGTGTGAATGTTAGGAATCAAACCTCACTTCTCTGGAAGAATACCTATTGGTCTTCACTGCTGAGCCATCTCTTTGGTCCAGCTTTTTTGTTTTAATGCTTCTGTTAAATAGCTGAGTTTTTGGATAACTTGAAGTTGCAAAAACATACAATTTGATAGAAAACGAGGTTCAAATACACCAGCCATGGCTGGGATCTCGGTAGATCAGGCTATCTCAGCATGTAAACCCTGGAATCTGGTAGTCATACTTCACAAATGTGGCCATTACAAAGTGGGAGAGGGGAATCTCAAAAACATTTCCCAGGTTTTTCCTGAACACGGGGTTTCTATGAAAGTAACTACAGATAAATAATCTCAGGTTATGAAAACAACCTGGTTCACCAAGAGCCAATTTTTGGCCAGATCACACCCTGAAAAGCTGTCCCGCTACTGCAGTGGATGTGTGGTGTTATGAATAAAAGTCAGTCATGGCTGGAATCTCCCTGTGGTAAAGCAAGCAATACTCTGCAGAACATTTTATTGGCCCATGCTTTTTAAGAATTGTGTCACTGGGCGGTGGTGACACACACCTTTAATCCCAGCAATCAGGAGGCAGAGGCAGGTGGGTCTCTGTGAGTTCGAGGCCAGCCTGGTCTACAGAGCAAGATCCAGGAAAGGCGCAAAGCTACACAGAGAAACCCTGTCTCAAAAACACACACACACACACAAAAAGAATTGTGTCACCTCTTGCTCTGTATAGCCTGACACAGAATTCTTATAAGGTATCTCACATATACCGAGTGACCGTGAATTATTAGTTTCACCATGTATGTGGTACAAAACACTCACCATGCTATATAACCACTGTCAGGGTCCAAGGAGGACAGAAAAAACACACCCATTATTGAACCAGGAGACTTCAATATGAAGAATGACCAAGCAGGTACAAAGCTGTGAACTGGGCTACTGAAACGATAAGAAGAGAAAATACTAGTGCACTAGAGGAAGGAAACATGGGAAGTGGACAGCATTATAATCAAAAGAACAAAAAGGAACATAGCAACAGTGTCTCACAGAGCTGAGACTCTGGTTTTCAAGGATGGCTTGGAGATCCTGCTTGTCGGTGAACATGGCTGTCTGTGGGCCTGGGAGAGCCCCAAAGGGGCTGAGATACAACCTCAGAGGACACGTTGTGGTGGGAAGGGTGGAATGGTGAAGCTTGTCATAAAGGGGTTACCAAAAAGCGTTGCCCCCTGATCTCAGCTGCTGCTGTGTAGGGAAGAACTGTGGTTGCCAAGATAAAGCTTTGCCCAGATGTTTCCCAGGAACCTACTCAAGCAAACAGCACATGAACAGCATAAACGAGCATGAAAGGGCCAAGTCCCTTCTCCTCCACCCTTACCAGGAGAACCTCACCAGGAGTCAGGCAACAAGACAGAAGAGAGGTTGGTGGGGTCTCCACTTGCAAGCAATTGTGGGAGTGGTTTGGGCAAGAGACAATAGCATAGAAACTGGCACAACCGTCCCCAGAAAATTCTCGGAAATAACAGAAAATTGGTCGAAGATTACAGTTACACGGTGGTCAGTGGCTAAACTACCTCTGTAACTTAGCAGCTCGCAGAGATGCCAGGTAGCCCAGCATAACCTCACAGTTTTAATAGCAAAACCACTATGAATTCAGATACAAAGCTCTGTTCTTTTTATGACGCAAGAAGATACATGACGCATTCAGATGTCTGCATGTGATTCTGTTTTGAACAACGTTGAACCGGACTATGGGTCTCAAGGGAGAAAGTGATATCAGCCTGGAGAGATGGCTCGGATAAAAGGTGCTTGCCACCCAAGCACAGGGTCATGAGCCTGGATTCCCAGCACCCACATAAACGATGTCACATCAGCACATGCTTGTGACCTTTGTTGGAAAGGATAAAACAGGAAGGTCCCTGGGGCTTGTTGACTAAGCAGAATTGACTTTCAACTTTGGGATCGGTGAGAGACCCTACTTCAAAACTATAAGTGGAGAAGGACACCTGACGCCAACTTCTACACCCCCTCCATTATACACACACATACATACATGTTCGCATGCATATACACTGAATGTAAACTATCACTAATAAGGTCCCTGCACGCAAAAAAGGCCCTATCTATATAAAGCTATTTATGTTTGTTCACATGAACACACCCAGAGTCTTCTAATGAGTTCTCAAAATTTTTGAGTCATTAAATTAAAAAAAAATAGATGAAGGTCCTAAATGGGGATCAAGCATATTTTAATTTTTCTTTATGCTTCCTTATATAGTAGTTTAATATAAAATTATTTTTCCAAAACCGGTGTTGCCCCTTTAAAATATTCTGTATATTTGTTGAAAAAATCACACTGACTGGCCAATATTATCTCACCAAATCTTAAGTGTTGTTTTAACCTTGGCACAGTGGCTGTGCCTTATTTCAACCATTAATTGTGACTCTGCTGTTACCAGCCTGCTTCTCTGCCAGTGGCCTAGTCACTCAAGATGTAGCCTGGCAGAATTCTGTTCCCACAGGCACTAGCTTTGTCGCTGCCCTCAAGGTAGCTTTAACTAAATCTCTATCATTCTACTTATAAATAAGACTTGAGCTTTAAAGGCTGGGGTGAAAACCTGATAGCTCAGAGAGGTTGATTAGCAATTAGCTCACCTTCTCTTCTTGCTAGCATCTCCCCAAAAAGCCTGCCCTTCCACTCAGCCAAAAAAAAAAACCAACAAAAAACAAAAAACAAAAACAAACAAACAAAAAAAAAAACTATGCCATTAAAAATCCCTCCCTACTATTTTCAATGTGTCTCTCTTCCAGATGCCCTCTGATGCTCTATGACTACTTTCTGTCGACTAGTTGCTAACTCAGTCTCCTGACCCAAGATTCATTTTATTCAATTAAGGCAAATGCAGACTTGGGGTTCACAGTGTGATAAAATATCTCTCAGCACTTAAGATTTACCAGTTGAAGCCTATTTCTCTTTGTCTCAGAGCCATTTAATCATTTGATTTGTTTTATCCTTAGGATATTTCTATTTTGTCCTGAATTATAGTAAGTTCTTCTACTTTTTGACTGTCTTTATAACATTACAAACATCTTTTAGGATATAAAACCATTATACGTAATTTCTGTAATTTTCCTTTAAACATTTAAAACTGTTTGGCTTTTAATTTGTGCTCAAGAAATAGCATGTTGCACTCCTCCTAATTTTATTCACCATTAAATCATGATGGGTGTCAGGGTAAATTCTCTGCCCATAGATCCTGCATATTATCATGCATTCCTTATAACCTTTGCTGAGGAAATGTCCTTGAAAAGTTATGTTCTATCACCCTAACATTGTACACATAGCTGAGTATATTAAGGGTAGACATGTGCTCCAGAGGTAGTCGTTCAAAGGCTGACCATAGAATAATCTACAATAAAAAATGTAATTAATAGGCTATTCACAACAGAAAAATGTCAATAATTGAGAAGTCTATAAAACCATCACCTGCTTTATTAGTGAAAATGGAAACTTTAAGATGGGGCCTGAGGAATCTCTACACTGACTTTACCAGTGGCTGGACTAGTTGGCCTGCCACTGGGTAACCCTTCCAGTAGTATACAAGGACTCTTTTTCTCCACATCCTCACAAGTAGTCATTATTGGTTCTCTTAATGACTACATTCTGGTTGCAGTGAGATGGACCACAATGGGATTTTATGTAGCCATGAAGAGCAAAATTCTGTCTCTTGGAAGACTATGGACACAGCTCGGACTAGGGAGATGGCTCAGTGGTAAAGCACATGGTGTGTAAGCATTAGAAACTGAGTTTTGATCTCCAGTACCAATAACAACCAAGCTCAGTGACTTGTGCTCATAACTAGCACTCAGGGAGAGAGGAGGAGGGGCAGAGACAGGCAGGTATCAGGCTCACAAAACAGGCAGCTTACACAAATCAGGTTCAGTGGAAGATCATGTCTCAAAAAATAAGACAGAGAATGGCATAGGACACGTGGCCAAATCACACACATTCAAGAGTGTGTATACCCACACATGTATGTACACTCATGGACCAAACAGATATACAGACACACACACACAGACAGACACACAGACACAGATAACACACCTGTACACTTTACCAACACATGCACACACAGATGCAACTGAAGAGTCTCATGTTAAGCCAATTAAGCCAGACTTAGAAAGACAAACATTGTATCTTTTCTCTCATGTGTGGATACTAGATTCCATATATGTATATACAACCTGAAAGACAAGTAGTATCTGAGAACAAAGGGGATTAATTGGAGGGGAAAAGGTGAGGAAAAGGAGTGTGGGAAGAAATGGGTAGGATATGCTTAAAATCCATTACATATATGTTTGGAAATATCAAATCAATTTAGTTCTCTATATAATGAATATTCTCCAATAAAAAGGGAGATAATATTTTATCCATTGGATTGTTTGAAATAAAAAGAGTGACAATGTCTAATATTGAAAAGATTAAAAGGAGGCTGTCATTCACATATATCACAGGTGGGAATATGAAGTTAGGAAGGCAATTTGACAGCATGTGCCAACGTTTACATTGTGCTCACCTTTTGGCCTTTTTATCTGAAGTCAAATTTGCAGAAATATTCATATACGCAGAAAGAAGTTAAGTAATGTTCAGTGCAACGATCGAAACATTTACATCACTAAGAAAGCAGGATTAAGTAAAGTTTGTTATTAGGAACTAAGGAAGTTAAAAATCAAATTCAACATCCTTATCATAAAGCACAGATCAGTGCAATCTGACCCCAACTCATCCCATCTATAAATGTCACTTAAGCTCTTCAAGTATCAGGGGCATTTACACTTCCTTAGCCCTGGGCTTCTGTAAGATTTTAGACACCCTTGTAATGGACTCATTCTCTCTGCAGTTCCACCTTGCACTACATACTCAGAAGAGGTGTTCCTGTAACATCCTGACCAGAGCCCTCTATACTTTATCTTTCTTCATGGTAGCCCACAGACATCACCACTTCTCAACAGCCTATTAAATGTCAAGTGCATTTTCCTTCTGTTATGCATTTCTTTCCCTAGAACCAACTCTTATGTGAAAACAATTCTTTATTAGTTATAAACAAAGTCTCAATGCCCGGAATGGTGACTTATAAGGGAGAATACATTTAATTAATTCGCTAATTATTTTAAAATATCTTCCGGAAGGACTGAGTGGTAGAATAAGAATGCTTAACATTTGTGAGGCTCTGGGTCAGACCCATTGCAAAGAAATGGAAAAAGAAATACATGGAAGAACTCGCTTTATAAGACACATGGATGTTACAAAAATGGGCTAAAGAGCTAAACAGAGAATTCACAAAACAAGAATCACAAACGGCTGAAAGACGATTAAAGAAATGCTCAACATCCTTAATCATCAGAGAAATGCAAATCAAAATGACTCTGAGATACCACCTTACACCTGTCAGAATGGCTACGATAAACAACACTAAGGACAGTTGATGTTGGAGAGGATGCAGAGCAATGGGAACACTCCTCCACTGTTGGTGGGAATGCAAACTTGTACAACCACTGTGGAAGTCAGTATGGCGGTTTTTCAGAAAATTGGGAATCAAACTACCTCAAGACCCAGCCATACCACTCTTGGGCATATACCCAAGGAATGCTCAACCATACCACAAAGATACATGCTCAACTATGTTCACAGCAGCATTATTTGTAATACCCAGAACCTGGAAACAACCTAGATGCCCATCAACTGAAGAATGAATTAAGAAGATGTGGTACATACACACAATGGAGTACTACTCACCAGGGAAAAACAATGACAGCATGAAATTTGCAGGCAAATGGAAGGAATTAGAAAAAAATCATCCTGAGTGAGGTAACCCAAACCCAGAAGGACAAACAGTATGTACTCACGCATAAGTGGATTCTAGATAGAAAGCAAAGAACAATCAGACTGCAACCCACAGAACCATAAAGCTATATATATGGCACAGAGGACCCTAGGATGACTGTTGATTATAATAAGATCTGGTATTACTCAATTACTGAGCAACCCTCAATGAAACATTACACTATTAAAGACAATGAAATTCCTCATAGGGTTTCTGAGCACTGAGTGAGCCCTGTGCCTGCAGCGGAAGCCCAACATGGCAGAAACCTATTGGGCCTTCGTGAAAAACTCTCCCCTTCCGATGCCAATGGGGATTGAAAGCCTAATAGGGCCAGCTTTGGCAAGCATTAACGTAAGCCTAGGAACTGCAGCCATGTGGTTGGATTCTCCAGAAGGTAATGTATGGTAACTGCTTTTTTGTTCTTTTCATGGGAGGTTTATTGAGAGGAGGGGAGAGAAGGGACAGGGAAGGGAATAGAGACTGGTACCTGGAAATGAGATAGAAGGAAGAGAAAGAGACGGGAGGTATACAAGGCCCCCTTTTATAAGGAAACATAGTGAATGCCCAGGGAGTGCTCTTAGTAGATGCAGCTGAGGATATATCCCAACAGGACCCTAAGGGCAGGCCAGTACAGATGCCTAAATGCCAACATTCCTCAGTTCTGCTTATTATAAAAAGGTGAAGAGTTAAAAAGGAGTAGCAGTTGAGGTGGGGATGAGGGTGCCATGTTTTCAAGACTGCTTCCTGCTGGGCTGGGGGACATCAATCATCTTTGGGCAGCCTGAGAAGTCTTGGGTGTTAGCCATGTCCTGGACACTTCACTGTCCGAGCTTTATGGAACCATCAGGCTGTTTGAGGCTGTTTGAGGTGGATCCAAGTCGACTCCCTGGAACTCACAAAAACAATTGTCAGTGTTGGATGGAGAGACACAGCAATTTGTTAGGTGGGAAAAAAGTAGGGCTGTCATTGGTGGGCCAGGTGCAGGGTCCTAGTATGTCTCAGACTGAATCTAAATCTCAGCACCAAATGTATTTTTAAACCAGCAGGGAAGGAGTCACACCATACAATAGGGCCCATGAGGGAGGTTTATTGAGGGAATGGGAGAGAAGGGGCAAAGAAGAGAGCAAAGACCAGTGCCTGGGAACAAGAGTGAAGGAAGAGAAAGAGAGGTAACTGCTTTTTCAAGTATGTTTGAGAACATGTCACCCAGACACCTAAGAGATTAAGAATAACTCAGAAGATCACTGACCTCCATTTATTAACAGTAGCATGCCAGCTAAGCATTTTCATTCTCACAATCCTATTCATGCTGGAGCAGTACCTACTTCTCAGGAGTGGCTCTGTGCAACATTTTTTTGGCCTCCTGAAATTCATTTAGCCCCCTTTGAAGATACCTTAAAATTTGTAAGTCTGAATGTAGCCACTATGAGACGATTAGTTCTGCTACTTGTGAGCTGCCTGTTTTTCCTTTATGGTTCTTAGTTGATCTTTTGCAGAGCTGCCAGCTTAAGTCATGCTGGGATCAAGAATAATGGGCCTCGGCGATTTGTGTTCTTGGAGTTGTGTCCACGCCAATGGATACCCACACACTCCAGAAGAGAATTTGACATCACTGCTGCCATTGTTGCTGTTATAACAGTGATGACCACAGCTACTACTGTTTCTGGGATTGCCATTTCATAACTGGTTACTACAGCTAGCACAGTGGAGACTCTGGCAGCAAAAGTAGCTATCACAGTTAACTAATTTTTCATTCTATTGGGCATTACAAATTTAAATCAATAGGTATATACATTTTGATTGGCTTTGAAAGTTATAAATTTACAAACTCAAATTCCATTTACTCTTGGGATACCCTCTTACAAGGACTCCAATTTGCAGTAAGGCTTGTTAAGGAAGGGAATTGCTCAGCTGGCTTTAGCCTACCGGCTATGGGCGGGTTAAGACTTCATTTGGTCTTTTCTGTGTTGAACACACACAGATTGCAAGCCCAGCGCCACTTAGAGATCTTTGGTAACAGTTAACTCTGCAGCTCTCACACGATTGAGCCTGTATGATAATGAGTATTCAGAGATGGGTAATTCCTGGGGGGCACTCACCAACCTAAAACAGAATGCCTGTGTGGCCTGGACAGGTATCTCCATGACAGGTAAGGAGACCTCCTGATGTCCCATGCAACCTAAGTCAGAAGCTCATTTTTTTAGTAAAAGTGGGGGACCTGTAGGTCCCTGGCCCCCATTTTGGGTAACTGTTGCCTTGCTTGCCAACCTTGACCTTGATATCCTCTCTATGCTAATTCCCTGTGAGATTCCAGCCTCCTGAATGCTTAAGGGAAGCTCCTTGTCTGTGTATCCAGCATATTGGGCATTAACAGCTTAGATGCAAGATTGTAAAACATCAGGAGTGGAGGTGGGGATTTAGTTCAATAGTAGAGCACTTGCCTAGCAAGCACAAGGCCTGGGGTTCAATCCTCAGCTCAAAAAAAAAAAAAAAAAAAAAAAAAAATCATCAGAAGCAAACTTCTGACCTTCAGGGTTCTGCCATTGTGCTGTAAGCCTGTATTTAAGACCTCTTCCCTCCTTCAATAAAGGACATTTGGCATTCAAAAAGAAGAAGAAGAAGAAGAAGAAGAAGAAGAAGAAGAAGAAGAAGAAGAAGAAGAAGAAGAAGGGGGGGATCAAGATCATGATGGGGAAACCCAGAGACAGCTGACTGATGCTAGTTGGAGCTCACTGACTCTGGACTGACAGCTCGGGAACCTGCATAGGACCGAAGTAGGCCCGGTGAATGTGGGTGACAGTTGTGTGGCTTGATCTGTTAGTGGGGTCCCTGGCAGCAGGGCCAGGACTTATCCCAGGTGCATGAACTGACTTTTTGGAACCCATTCCCTGTGGTGGGATACCTTGCTCAGCCTTGATACAATGGGGAGGGGCTAGGCTCTCCTTCAAATTGGTATGCCAGACTTTGTTGATTATCATGGTTGGCCATACCCCCTCTGAGGAGTGGATGAGGATAGAGTGGGGGGGAGGTGAGGAGGTGGGAGAAGGGGAGGAGGGGGAACTGGGGTTGATATGTAAAATGAAAAAAATTTTAATAAATAAATATTTTTTAATTAAAAAAAGATACATGGATGTATAGGCTTTGAGTTTGGAATATAGGTCATTGAAAAGCACATGCTTAGCATGCAAAAGGCCTACTTATTATCTCTGACATAAAATACATGCAGATATGCAGATTACATTTAGCGAGAATGTAGAAAATATGGTAATGTTTACATTAGCAATTTTTGTGTTCACATTCGTGTGTGTGTGTGTGTGTGTGTGTGTGTGTGTGTGTGTGTCCTAAATGTAAAATATATATGTGTGTGTGTGTTTCTGTGATGTGTATGGTACATATAGGTGTATATGTGTATATATTTACATATAAATGTGTATGTATTTGATAATTGAGTGTATATAAATGTACATACAATCAATTGAAAGAGTATATATGAAATAATGATCTCTGTGAAAGAGTATGTTTTGAGAAGAAAGTAAAAAGATTTTTGAAATTTTATTCACATGTTTCTATATACATTTAATATTGCTATGAGAATAGATTGATAGACGTTTTGTGAAATAAAAACAAAGAGGAAGGACGCCAATAACTCATGAAAATAAATGTCATTTTAAAAATCTTGTTTAAAGTACATTATGATTCCTATATATGCATTAACTCATAGAATAGTTACAAGAATCCCAAAGGACAATTGTTAGTATCCTCATTAGGTCCGCCTCTGATGCAAAAGATAATTTACATAACTCACACAAATGAAACAGCCCTTGGGTAGCAGAATGAGAAAGAAGTAGGAAGGAAAGGCCTATGAAGATTGGATGGGGAAAACAAGGCATTCATTCACCAGCTAGTGCACAGAAACTAGATGCAGCCAAGAGTGACAGAACATTAAAGAAAAATGAAAAGTTAAGATTTTCCCACCCTTTCGTGGACTGATTGCACAAGTACCCAAGATTCCTTGGCCAAATGGTTGAGCTGTTTCTCAGTCCCTTTATGTGTCCTGACAAACTCATCTGAGACATGGTTTGAGGAAGTTCTCTGTTCTAAAGCACAATAATTTTACTTTAAAAAATATGTTCCTGACCTATAGAAATAGTGACATGTTTTAGAAAAGATCATTCAGTCCTTCTCTTCTAAAAAAAAAAAAAATAAGAGGTCATCAAATTGGTTCAACATTGGTCAAGAAAGCATGAATATTTTAGAAACTTCCAAAGGGATCATGAAGCAATCTATGTTGGACTAGTAGAGCTACTGTCTTTTGTTGTTGTTGTTGTTGTTGTTGTTGTTTCCTTTTGTGTGCTCACAGGTCTGGTCATTTGCTGCTTTTAATCCTGTAGCTAAGGGTAACCTAACTGAGGAAACTTACGTTAAATTTTCTTTAGAAGAACGCAGAGTCAACCATACAGGAGAAAACACAAAACTAGATTGCCTCTTATTAAAGTGAACATATTTCTCCTGCTGGATCTTTGGACTCAACACTTGCAAGTATCAGGACACGCTCCACCATGTACCGAAGTTTATTGTCTTTACAGATTCTCCGTGGAAGGAAGGAAAGATTATCCATAAGTAGTTCTTCCATTTGTTGTCTATTCAAATCATACACCATTTATCTCCTCGATAATGTGATATTGTGCCTGTATTACTCCTGTCTGCTTTAGGGGTTAATTTGAGATGTAAATGGGATTGATCCTTGTAGTTGTAATATTCTAATTAAAACACTGTTGAGTGCACCCATAAGGGAACTCTAAAAATATTCCTGCAGCCTGACTGTAGGTGTGACATTCCTGAGAAACCAGTGTGCCAATGGTCTTCAGACTGCCTGGTTGTTTTCTGCTTGAGAGAGTGAAGTGTATTGGTTCTGACACGGGATTAAACTGGAGCATGTATGATTACAACTGTCCACATGATAAAGCTTGGCTTTCAAAATTCAAAGTGTCTACAAGGCAGAAAACTGCTCTTTTACAAAAAGGAGTGGGGGAAATGAAAAATAAAGTATCACATCTCATTTGTAGACTTTGTTCCTTCCTTTGAAAGCAACTCAAAGAGCGGGTCACACTGTTCTATTAAAGCTTATTCCCTTTTACACAGACGCGAGAACATGATTTAAGAGTCTGCTCATCATGATAGCCATGCCTTTTATTCTGTGAGCTATTGAAATATGAATACACCACTAATTCTTTGCAACTACTAGACTGTAAATCAAACATACCACTTAGTAGATGACCCTTATTCTCCACTTCTGTTCCTTACTAAAGATTACCAGGTATCTGTGGGAATGACAAGAAAACAGAAAATTGTGAGGAAAATGCTTTAACCTCTCTTTCCTCCTGAGGCAACATGTGTGTTTGAAGTTATCTTTGTAATGAAACCAACAACTAGTCTAAAGGTTAAAACTTTAGTCAAACAATTTTTATGCAATTTATATGTTCATTTCTTCCTTTGTTGTCTCTTATACAAAAACTCATTAAGAAACGCAATGTCTTTGGGCCCGAGGGATGACTCAGTGTGTAAATGTGCTTGTCACCAAGCTCAAAAACTCTGGTTTGAACACAAGGACTCACATAGTAAGATGCAAGAGCTGACTCAAAAACCCACCACCACACATACACACATGCACACATGCATTCACACATGCACTCACGCACACAAATAAATGAATAATGTATATTTTTAATTAAAGGAAATACAATGATCTTACAAAGGGGTAGATTGTGAAGAAAATTCTTCTTAAGAAAAAGTAAGTTTAGACATATCTTTGAAAACGATATTAACCCAACCCAACCCATAGTAACAATTCTCATGCAATAGATAACTGCTATGTCCTGGCCACCCAGAATGCATCACATCTGGTTGGCTGACAGTGAAAATGTGCTGGCTCTAGTTAGAAGCTGGCCACTGTTGTTCACAAAGATCAATTTCAGAAGTGTGGAGGTGAGAGCCAGGCTTCAGCGTATTGCTAAGCAATGATGCTCATGGCGGAGGGGAGACAAATCGCATTGAAACTAGTGGAAAGGTGAACTTTCAGAAAATTTCCACAAGAAAGGCAAGAACTGAGGCACATATCAGCAAAACCTGGGCTATCATCTTGGAGGCAGAAAGGAGAGAGGAGATAGCTCACTGACCAAGAAGAAGCAAGAGTGGAATTTTTCAAGAGAAAGAAAGTCTTCTATGATCCACTTCTATCAAACTCTACTGAACATTTATCTTGGGATAATTCAGCATCTCTATCTCCAAACTTGCTTTTCTGCTTCTGTTTCCTCTCTCAAAAAAAGGTACCATTATCTTCTTACATTCCCAAGACAAAAATCTGTGCCTTTTCTTTCATTTTATCATCTGCTACATCCACTTTTAAAAGTTACATTTTATTCCTCTGAAGATCTATGCAGGCCCAGATGCTGTGTATATATGCTAACAGTGTCACAGTGTTGATGGTGCTAGGTTCCTAAAGAAGTGAAGCCTAGTGACAGGTGACTAAGTCATTGGGGATGCTGTGCTCCAAAGGGATGGATGTTATTTCTTGTGGGACTTCAATCAGTTCTCATGAGAGCCTGTTATGCATAGAGCAATCCCAGACTGAGCTCACTCTGGCTGTGTATCTCATCTTGTGATACTTTCTACCCTCACTTCCTCCCATCAGGACGTTTCCATCCATCATAATGTAGCTAGAAGGCTCTCACAAGCCAGAACTATGCTGTCAGACTTCTACAAGTGTTAGCTAAATAAAACCTTTCTCTTTACAACTCAATCAGCATCAGATATTTTATTATAACAACAACAACAAAAGAATGACACCAGACTAAGGGCCGTATGACACCAATTTTGATTGTGAGAGCATTTCACGCAAATAAATAACTCCATAGAGGAAAAACTAATTTGTAAGTTGAGACATCCGGATTACAAGAAGAATAACAAGAAAAGACACAAACTGTCACTGCCACAGTTTGAGGCAACCAAAATGTGGTATCGTTAGACCCAGCAATGCGCTGGCTCCTCTTCTCTAGGGGCAAACAAAACCTGTTTGTCAATTCCTATGGTGCAAATGTTCCTTTGCTGCTGATTTCAAGACACCACCTTCTCAGAAAATCGGAAGTTGGGAAAAGATGCACATATTGAGGTCTGGAGAGTGGTCAGAACAGAAATCAGAAATAAAGTATAACTGGAAGCTATGGCAAGGAGGCACCAACCTCCAACGATGCTGCCTGAGCCAGAGGAAGCACTAGAACAGAAGGAATTCATTGGTGTCTCCAGTTCCCCCACTCTCTACTCTCTCTCTCTCTCATGCCGCTAGCTCTTCAGCCTAAGCTGGCCAAACTCCCACTGAGTCTGACTGACGGATGCTCAAAGCTCAGATCTCCTGAGAGGAAAGCTGGAGAAAGACTACGACGAAGAGACCCAAGGACAGATGAATCAAAGACAAACCAACACCTCATGCTCATGAAGCAACCCTGCGTCTGCTGCCATTCTGAGAGTGCGGGGACCACTGCATCACCTAGCGGCTGGCATTCATTAAGCACCGATAAATATTTTACAGAATCAATGAATGATTTATCAGCAAATGTCGTGTCAGCATTTAATAATCAGAAAATCTGTGTTGCTGTGTGTATATATGACTTTCTATCAAATCACATTTATTGATATAGTGGCACCACAACTTAGCAAAATCACACATAAATGTACTTACTATATGGTTAGTCCTTCTAAAATAGGTTGAATGTGTACTTTACTCCTATGACCCCAGCCATGCAGTTTATTGGAAAAAAGACTGAAAGGTTTTGCTTGATGTAATGATACAATTTAAAAACTTCCAATTACTTCAACATTGATATTTTAGGAATTATCACAAACCTGGAGTATTATTTGAGTATCTCTCTCCATCTGAGCATAGATTGCTGCTCTTTCAACTCCAAATCCTCGTCTTAAAATATTTGTCTCTATTGCTAGCTCATGACAATAGGCAAGTGTTTGAATTTCTACCTGTTTCCTCTGTGGACCACCTTCTATTTCTAGCCACATCCACCAGAGTTATTCACTCAGAGGACATCCATGTGCAGGAGAATTTCCTGAGGACTCTGTAGTATGCCTTTCCTTCCTCTGACTGTCTTTGTTAAAATCTATTTTCGGCTGGGTGGTGGTGGCACACACCTTTAATCCCAGCACTCAGGAGGCAGAGGCAGGTGGATCTTTGTGAGTTCAAGGCCAGCCTGATCTACCAAGTGAGTTCCAGGAAAGGAGCAAAGCTACACAGAGAAACCTTGTCTTGAAAAAACAACAATAAAACAAAAAACTGTTACTGTTTGATTCACAAATCATGTTGAAGATAAACAAATGCATGAGTTAAAAATTAGGGATAGATTTTAATCAGTCATGAAACTGTTATGAGGGGAAAAGAATCCAGCATGAACTCAGTCACCTTTGACTTGTTTAGAAGTGACAGCTTTTTAAAGGATGAACAAAGGGGTTAGGAAAGGGGAGCAGGATTATAGAATCACGGAAGAAAAAAATTAAAAATAGGAAAGGGGTTAGCCGATGCTCGACTGTGCTCTCACTGAGGCCGAGTAGGCCAGAACTCTGTCTCTATGTTGTGACTGAAACACAATAAAGACGTTTTGTAGTACTGAGTTTTTCTTGGTCAAGCACTAAAAGTGTGGACTAGCATTATCCTTGGCTGTGGCCTTGAGCTGTTAGAAACTGGGTTAATATTTTGTCCAACTCTTGGCAAGCCAAGGTTGAAAGCCAGTCAAAAGGAGGGTTAAAGCCACCTTACTAATGAGAGCAGAAGATTCAAGGCCATTCCAAGCTCTGCCCATGCCATAAGCTCTCCAGGAGAAGGGAAATGTATTTGGGTGCACTTTGAACTACCTCATATGGATTATTCTCCAATTTGACTGCCACTTAAGAGTGGGCTAAATGGTGGGTGAGGTCTTCCCTATATGCCAGCAATAAAACGATGCATGTTTCCTAGAGAGAACTTTCAAATGTTTGCTTTTTATTATAACCACAGGCTGGCCATTCTCAACATCAGTGGTAAAACTCATCCTCTTTCCGCAAGTCTTTTGGTGATCTTAATTCTAGATCATTTCTGTAGCGATTGTAAAATTTTAGTAATATCTAGTAAGCCTTATATTTGCCCATTTTTTATGACTCATCTCTTTACAAACATTGTATTTTTACAGGGAGGTTAATCTGAGCCATGGCCAATTGTGCAGCTGGCCTTGAACACTAGTCAACTCAGCACTTGCTTCCATTTTTAAATAACTTGTGGTGGTTTGAAACACATTTGATCTTACTCTGGGCTTGCTGTATACAGTCCATACTCTTTGTTTAAGTAGCCTATTCAGAATATGCCAGAACAGCACAGTTAAGAGCTGTCTGCTCTGTCATTATGTCCTGACACTCACAGTCTAGGTTAGTATTTGAAGCAAAAAAGTGAGCCACAAAGTGGAGGGTTTTTATTTGTGTCGTGCAAATTGTAGCTCATCCATATTAAAGTGTCTGTAAAATTTAAATGCAGTATTTTTTAAATTAGTAATCATTTAAAAACAACAAATCTAAGAAAACAGAGCACCTTACCAGCGTTAACACTTAGCTGCTGCCTCATTCATACATGTTTGCAGACATTATGGTTTGACTAAGACTACTTACCTGAAAATTATTTGTAGAAGATGTAATAGAATTAACGGCCAGATAATAAAGTTAAATAACAGTGAAATCAACCGATTGACTTGCTTTCTATCCATCTTTGTGTTTTGTTGTTTATCTCCCAATTTGTTTTTCCAGATTGCCGTGACATGTGTACAATGGTCAGGGGCAGAATGTCCTTGTCTGCTTCTTTTCCAGTTATTACCACTCCGAGCTATTTTTTTTCAGCTGATGATTGTTCCTGAAAAGAATTCTGCTGTATAGGAAGCGGCTAGTAAAATTGAGAGAGACAGAGGGTGTGGTGGGCAAGAAGAAGGAAAGAGAAAAATATAAGGGAGAAGTTGAAAAAGGCAGGCAGAGGGCAGGGGTGGAGGGGCAGAGGAAAGACAGAACAGAGCCAATTACTAGAGACATGAAAATTCAGGGGCTGGGCTCCTACGCCTCGACTGCCAAAGGAACGTTTTAGCACTTTTATTGTAAGCCTCCTATTATGTATCTAGAAGAGGCTAAGTAACTCAGATTTCTTTAGGATGGTCTCTTACGGAATGTCTTCCACTACAATTATTTTGTGGGTTATCATCTTAAGTTCCGAGTGTTGTGCAGTACAACAGGAAAACAAAATACAAGTTAAATGAGAAATGCTTGAGTATTTTCAACTTATTCCACATTATAGTGTTAATTGCCTTTGAAAGAATGAAAGTATATTAAGAACCCTATAGAATAATGGACAAAATATATAAAAAATAAACCCCAAACAGATTATTATATTCATAATGAGAGAATTCAAGAGCACAACACACAAGAGAGTGGCAGAAAGCTAAAACTTAGCAGTTTTCTCTGTTGCAGGGACCACAGGACATAGGCTCCACTATGCTTTGTTAGCATGAACCTAGAATGACATAATCCTTATCAGGGAGATTTAGGAATTTACTACCAAAGATACCAATAAATTCAACTTTGGTCTTTCTCCATATTAACCATGTCTATCAACTTAGGGATTATTTTGAGGGTACACTGGGGGAGAGTATAAGGTTCATGGGGTCAATTTAAAGCTTATCTTTGCTGTCATGGTTACGTGTAAATATCCATAATGGGAAATTTGAATGTTGGCATCTGCCAGTGTTTTGAAATAAGACTTCCTGCATGACTTGGAGTGTAAGGAGTGTGGAAACTTGGTGCATGCTATGTGAAGAATATGGACTGAATGTAGTAGTAAACATGAAGGGATGGAAGTTCATTATAAGTCCAACATTTTAGCTGGCCACTGTACAAGGCTGCGTAATTGTAGGGACTTTCTGGGAATCTAAGGGGATGGACTCAGTAGCAAATATTTATCTGCAGAGCCCCCCAAAGCAGTGGTTGGTACATCTGGTACATATTTGTGGCATCCACTCTTGGTTACCTCTGAAAGAAGAGGACCTTATCCAAAAAGTTGCTGCATATATGTGGCTGGACAAAGAAAGAAGGCAGGGAGAGCTGGATTTGATATGTCGGAGCTGTACGCTCTCTCTGAAAGTGAATGAATGACTAACACGGCAGCTGAGTGTAAAACTGACCTTGACTGACTGTGAGGAAATGGGAAATGAAGATAATCATAACTAGTAGCAACTTCAGTATCAAATTCTCAAATAGATAATCTTGTAATTACCAATCCCATCAAGATAGCCGAGTTCCTCAGAAAGGAACAGCATACACTAAAACTAGAAATTTATAGTATAGATACTAAAAATTCAAATGTGTGTCAGCCTATAAGAATAAACCATTAGTAAATGATCCGGTGGTTAAGAACTGAATACTTAAATGTTTAAATAATTAAATATTTATCACATTGAACTTATTAATGGATTAGCCAAATTGCCTCTAATTCTTTTTTTTTTTTTTTTTTTTTTTTTAAGCTGAGGATCGAACCCAGGGCCTTGCGCTTGCTAGGAAAGCACTCTACCACTGAGCTAAATCCCCAAGCCTGTTTCTGATTCTTAACTTTTCTATTCCATATTACATAACATTCACAAATTCTAGAAGCTACAGTGTTTGGTAAATAAAGCATTACTGTGCCTACCATCAGGTTGGTGTGGGGCCTATAGTAGTATATCCCAAAGCAGAGCTTAGAAGGTGATGGAATGTCTGATGGGGGATGAATTAGACCTCCAAAGGACCTCCCTTATTCTGAAATTAGCTAGTGATTTCTTGGCAGACAATAACATGTAAGGCCACCTATGGAACCTAAGCAGGGCAACACAGTAACAAAAAGAACAACAACAACAACAAAAAAATAAGCGTGCTCATCACAAACTAAGGACCAGGAATTTTTCCCGTCCTCATGTGTGGCAGACCAGCCCCTACATTTATTTATCCGAGGGATTCTTGAGGAATGAGGGATAAGAGACTTAGTTAGAAATAAAGATGGGAGAAAAACAGAGAGAAAACACAGGGCAGCCTCAAGTGGGCCTGGATCCTTATCCACCAGCCCAGAACATTATTCCAAAGGTCTATTTATAACAATGCCAAGGGGTGGAGCAAAAGACCTCCCCCTTGCTGGTTATAGTCAAGTGTAGACCCTTACAAACATCTGATACTCAGGCCTGTGGTCCAATCAACCTCATACACATTCCTGCTGGGTACAACCACTAGGAAACTCAGTGAACTACAATACTCATGGAATAAGATAAATTAAGCTTTATCCAACTTGTACAATGAATGGGTAGGTGGGTGGATGGATGAGTTGGTGGATAGATGGATGGATGGATGGATGGATGGATGGATGGATGGATGGATGGATTGTGTGGGTATGTATATATGTATGTTTGTGTGTGTATGGATGGATGGGTGGATGGATGGATGGATAGATAGGTAGATGTATGCATGTATAGATGGATGAGTAGATGGATGGATGGATGGATGAATGGATGGATGGATGAAGGAAGGAACAAGTTCTAACAATGGCACTGGTTGTCTTCCTAGTCAGGTGACTGAGAACTCAGATTTAGGTTTAAAACAATATCAACAAAAAGACTCTTGCATTTTCTTATTCTCAGGTAACCCAGCATATGTTCACACTCCCTGTGTATTTTCTAGGTTGTAGATATTCAATAATTTTGTTTCCTTTTCTTCCTTCTCTATCTTCCTAAAGTTATGGCATTCCTGCTGAGAAGCATTCTTCAGAAGTTCTGATCTGGCATTAAAGATATCTCCAAATGCTAGCAAGATGTCAGCCAGACTTACTTTTCTAAATCTATTACCAAGTATTAACTTTTACATGTTATTATTTCCAGCATAATTACAATAGTGTGTGTTTCCCATTACTATTTCTTATGAAGCTTTCTGCCTTGAAAGGCTTTTCCCACTCCATCTCTATAGTTCCAAATCTACAGCCAAGGACATTTGCCAAAGCTAGTTTTTATCATTTTGCCAAACTTTCACTTTTTATTCTTCTGAGAGCTTTTCCAGTCATGCTGCCTTTTAAATTTCTCTACATAAAACTGTTATATTTTCTCTGAACTTCCCTAAGTCTGGCTTTCAAAAGTTTATATGGCATGAATGTCTTTTCTAATGTTATATTTATTAGCACAATGGTATTTGCAAAAGAACTCTTTCCTGTAAAATTCTGATTATTTTCTGCCAGAATTTAAGTATGAAAGATGGTACATTAAAAGGACTTAAAAATCCTGGCTTTTAATTGAGGCAATTACTTCACTACTTCAAATATGATTCTATATGTAAACACTGAGAACAAAGATGTCTGCTCTACAACATTTGAGATGAATGATTGTGTGTGTATTCACACACACACACACACACACACACACACACACACACACATATATATCTTATGCATATATGTATATTATGTGCATACAGTGTGTAGACACAGATACCATCTTTTAATTCTCACTATTTATGATGCAGATATTTTTACTCCACATGGAGTACAGGCATGTAATTCTCAAGCTATTTTAAGCTGAATGATATTGAGAAAATGGTAAAGCACTAAGGTCCCACTTGGGACCTTCCTCTGTCCTTTCTCCCTGAGCTAGGATAAAAAGCTTGGGAAAGAGTTTCTGACTTTCCCCTCAAGCAGGTGATAGGATCCTCCTGAAAGACACCCTTCCTACAGCTGGCAGAAAGAAATGTGCTTACCTTCTAATATACCAGGACACAGAAAAGGCTGCGGATGAACACGTCTGCTAAGCTTCTGCAGTTGGGCACCTTTAATCCCCACACTCTTCCTGTGGGATGCTCCTCCTCTCCTAGATCTACTCCTTCCTCAAACCTTCCACTAAAAAGTACACAGCTCAGGTGTGATGGCACACATCTTTAATCCCACCACTCGGGAGGCAGAGGCAGGTGGATCTCTGTGAGTTCAAGGCCAGCCTGGTCTACAGAGTGAGTTCCAGGATAGTTAGAATTACATAGTGAGACCCTGTTTCAAAACAGACAAAAAAAGAAGTTCACAGTTCTATACATTTTAGGGGTGTCCCTTTTAGGGGTGGGGTGTCTTTACTTCCTTTCTAAGTTTGATACGTAGCATAAAACAAAATGTAGCTACATGTATGCTTCTATACACTCTATTCTTGAACTCATATTAATTGTTAAACACACAATTGCTTCATTCCTTCTCTTTCGATCTGCTAAGGGAGTGAAACAAAATGACAAGCTACAAAGGTCTTCAAAAATAAGGGTTCAATTCACTAGGAGCTTGCAGCCATCAGCCCTGTCGACCGGCAGTCTTCGCTTCAGCCCTCAGCCTTCTCCTTTGAACTGCCGCTGAAGACCACTGGAGTAGTTAGTTCAAAGTGCGTTCTGTGCAGCCGCAGACATTTGTGTCAGCCTCTTCCATGGCCTTAGAAATCTCAGTCACCGCAGGAGCCAAGTCCTCTCCACAGACATCGGCACACCTTTGAAAATCACACTAGTTCATTTCACATCCTGCTGGACTGTCTTCCTTTATCATTCCGGTCTCATACTTTATTTTGGCTTTCCAGCTACGGTTTCCTTTTTCCAAAGAGGAGAGAGTCCTCTAGTGGCTGCAGTGGGTTTTCCTTCGGCAGCCCTCAAAAGAGAAGCTGTAGAGGGAGGCCTTTTAATCTCTAAGAGCTAGGAGAGTTGACGATCTGGGAGGAGAAAGGGACGCTCTGCCACAGTAAAAGACACAGGGAAATATGACTTGATGGCGCACATCCAAGACGTATGGTCCCTATGCTGGCAGCAGTCAGGGGATGTTATGAAGCCTTAGAGACTTGTTAGATTCTAACCACTGATTTATCAAGATCTTTCTGATTATCATCAATGATTTATTACCATTTCCTTATTCTGGTTATCCCAGTTCATTTCTCACCTATCTGCACAGCCTTTGAATGAGGCGGGTTCTTCTCCTACACTGGCAGATCCACATACAGCTTCCCATGTGTAATTCTAAGCAGAAGTAGCTGGTAGAGAAAAAGCCGGTTATCATTATGCTTGTATTAAAAGAGAGAGGGAGACTTAAGAAAATACATTTGCATTTCTGGTTTTCTGATTTCTTTCTCATTAGACTGAGAGAGGAGGGTCATGGGGTCATTTTTCTCTCCTTAATTCTAATGAAGCAGCTGGAGAGATCAGGAAATCATTGTGCATAGTCAAAACCAATTAAAGGGAGAATACTAGCAACCTGCAATTATCCATATTAAAAAAAAATGATGCCAGAGATTTAATTGGATAAAAAAGGCTGCCTGTATTCCAGTAACAATTTGACCAGTAACTCCACTTGAGACATTTTTCCAAAGTAGCTAATGTGTCTATTTTTGGAGTCTTTCATAGTTAAATGTAAGCATGTGTTTCTGACACAGTGGCCAATAGAAGGCTTTAAGGATAGCTGAGAGTCCTGAATCCTATGGCTAGTGCCTGAAGTGATATTACAAAGTAGAAAATAAAATTCCCTGTATTCTCAGGGCCTTTGCGAAGCCACTGAGCCATTCTAAGTACCCTAGAAAGAAAGGAACTACACTCAGGGATGAAAATTATCACTTGTCTGATAATTGCAGACAGTCACTGCTAACAGAGCATTGGAGCATTGTTCCAATGCTATGGCGATGAATCGTTTTGGGAGTCAAAGTGTTGCAACATGTACCATCTTTCAATACATGTAGACAATACAACGGGAGGGTGAGGGACATGTTCCTCTTCAAACTACTGGTCCCTGGGCAATCTACAGAGCAAAGTGTTTCTCTGCTACCATGTATTATGTCTTTCTGGAATTCTCATGTCTCCCCAATTCACGTTGAATGAATGAAAGGGCAGAAAAGATAAAATCAAGAACAAAAGAGGAAACTAGATAATTCATGAGCATCCCACGCATAATTTGTTGGTTCGGCATATAGATTATTTTAAGGGGAAAAAAATCTGAAAACCAGAAGAAGTAGGAAAAGTCTACATCAAAGCATATGTTTTTCTTTCCTAAAGCACGGGTTTGTTTGTTTGTTTTGTTTTTCACTGAGGAAGCCACTAGCCTCAAGATGTCGCCTTCCCTTGCTAAGCCAAATGGCACAGGTCTGTACTCTGAGCACTTTCGAAGCAGAGACAGGAAGATCCTAAATTTAAGGTTTGTCTGGGCTGCAGAGATGTCTCTTTTCCGTCCCAGGAAGGGAAAGACTTTTAACAGCACTTAGCAACAGAGATTTCACTGACTTAAATCTGCCTAACTAGGTGAACTGAAAAAAATCTTTGTCCTTCGTTTTCCATAGTTTTTCTGGCCACTTTGCCATATTTTTCCTCCCACCCTAAAAGGCTAAATTCTACCATCCTTTTGAGTTTTGTAACTGTGATTACTCATGCACGCAACTGTGATACATGCGCTGATGCCATAAGAAACTTCTGTAGCTGGAGTGTTGGCTCAGTGGCTTCCAGAAAACCCAGGTCCAGTTCCCAAAGGCTCCGGTTCCAGCACATCTCCTACACTCTTCTCACTTCCACCTGCTCCTGCAAACACGTGGTGCACATACACTCACTCAGACACACAGAACATAACTCGAAATAAGTAGATGTTCAAACTAAATAAACTCTTAGTTTAGTTTAGTTTTGTTTTGCTCTTTATTTATCTGACATCGGTTTGTGTCTTGTTTCTGTTTTCAGACAAGGATCCCTGCATTCCACTCGGTCTGTAGCTTGTCCTGAGGCCAAAGAGGATCTTGAACATCTGATATTTCTGTCATTACCTTACCTGTTAAGTGCTGGCATTACAGGTATGTGCCTTCATGTCCAGTTTAATGTAGTTCTGGGGATCAAGCCCAGGGCTTCCTGAACACCAGGACTGCAAACTACCAGGTATAATACATCTTCTCCCTCTCGTCTTGGCCATTCTAATTAACAAGGTGGACAGCCGTTGAAATCAAGCTACTTGAAATTAGTCCGTATTGTATCAAAGAATAATTTTTCAGGCTGTGCTTTGCCCTAGGAGGCTCCACTTTACAAGATGCTTTTGACTGCATTTTAAGGGAAAAATAATAACTACAGAGTGTGGGTGGACCCAGGAACTGTAGCACATCTCAGGCATCGCCCATGCGGCACAGACTGATACATGACTTAGTGTTTGAAATAGAAAAGAAACTGCCCTGTAAGTCTATCAGGCTGAAGTGAAACTGCAGGGCACATGGTGTATTAAAACGATATCAGAGAAACCAGGTCCAAGAATTTATCAGACATGCTAGACCAAGGGAAGGATGTATCTCCTTCACCTTGACCACCAAGAATGATGGACACCTAATGCTCTAATACCATTGTCCAACATTTACTTATCATCTGATGCCGTGTGTGTGTGTGTGTGTGTGTGTGTGTGTGTGTGTGTGAAGAACCAAAGAGCAGAAGATTCTCCAACGATCCCTGTGCATCAGCTCAATCTCTAACTGTCCATGTGGTCTACTACATCTGCCTGTTGGCCACTTGTTTACTCATTTGGACCTGTGCCCTGTTCTCAGGACCTCTTCAGTCTTTCACCTTTCAGGAGATCTTTGTTCTCAAATCCTGGCTCCCGCAGCTGCAACATCTCCCTGCCTGGTGCTGGCCTGTTCATTATTTGACCAATACAAACTCTCAGCCCACTTCTGTAATCCCCTGGGTGCTGCTGTAGCTTCTGAAACTTGTTTTCATTCTAAAACACACACACACACACACACACACACACACACACACACACACACACACACAAAGAGAAAGAGAGACAGACAGACAGACAGACAGACAGACAGAGAGGATAGACAGACAAATGGAGATAAATAAATACATTTGCTGTGTGCTGTGTGACATATGATATGAGTCAATATTAGTAATTAAGACTGAAATAAAAGAACTTTGAATTTCCCTTGGACAGACTACCAAGATAGGCAGATTTTTTTTTTTTTTTTGAGAAATTGTTATCATTAAACCAGTAAACTATGTGAATTCATTGTTATTCAGTAAATTCTAACTTTGTGGAAAGACACAAACATGCTCATTCATATTTCTGGCATAGAATGTTCAGGACACAGCTGAAGGTCCCGGAATGGATGGGGATAGTTTTCTCTCCCTCAAATCTGTACATCAGTTTAGGAGTGCTTGTGAAGCAGTAAGGACAACTACTTGGTAATCTTTATAAATCCCTGTATTTTGACTATATTATAAATCAATCTGATGACCAATTCTCATGAGTGAAGCTTCTTTGTATATCCAATATGACCCTATTATGTAAAGAAGAGTGTGCCATACCTCAAACTTTCAACAGTCTCAAATTCTGCAGAGCCAATGTGATACGTGACATCCCTGGAGAAGATTCTGGGTATTATAAATGGGTTAGTAGACCTCTCCCATACTTGGAAGACAGATCTTAATTCTATCATATCACTAATATCACTATTACATAATTGCAATCTCTTTAGCAAAATGTTTGAGTGCTTGTGGTGGATTCACAATATATCAGCTTGACTAAGAGAACCACACAGCTTAGACTGGTTAATTTCAAGTTAGTGTTGGCCATATGCCACTTTTGTAAGATCTGAGGGATAGAGCTAGAATGCCTTATAAAACAACAAAGAGTACTCAATAGCCCTGTCTGGAGTCACTGAATTACACTTGGGTGCAATTCAATCACCTTGTGCTGTCTTCAGGGTCACCTTCCTCATACAGGCAGGTCCCAGTTCCAGCTCATCTTACGCAAAATGGCATACTTATTCAGTGTCTCCAGCTTGTGTGCTAGGTGGATATCTATTTCCATGATAAATGGTTCAGTCTCTGTGCAGAGACAGGGTTTCTCTGTGTAGCTTTGAAGCCTTTCCTAGAACTCACTCTAGAGACCAGGCTGGCCTCATAGTCACAGAGATCCACCTGCCTCTGCAGAACTTGATATTTGGAAACTGGAGATTTGGGAGAACTAATACAAATTCTGGTCGATCTGCATGGACTCCAACACACCTTCATGTCTTTAAATTCTCTTTGCTCTTCACATTGACTCCACCTTCTCTTCTCAGGCAATTGCCTTCCAATTTAGACTCCAAAGTCAAGTGGGAAAAAAATAAACTGTTTAAACCTCAACAGTTAAGAAAGCCAACTTCTCCTTATTGTGAAAGACAAAGGAACCATTATTTTATACTAAGCACAGAACACACTTCTGTGTTGAGGTGTAAGGGAGATTTTCCCCACAAAGCAAACAATTGTCAAGTGCATGCCATCTGGAAGACCTTTGATTTAATTCAATTTGACACCATGTGCCTGTCTTAATTACAGTTTGATGCTGTGATCAAACACCATGACCAAAAGCAATTTGGGGAGGAAAGGGTTTATTTCATCTTACAGACAGGGAAGTCAAGACAGAAACCTGCGTGTAGGAACTGAAGCGGAGGCCATGGATGGATGCTGCTTACTGGCTTCCTTCTCGTGGCTTACTCAGCCTGCTTTCTTATAACACCCAGAACTACCATCCTAGGGATGGCACCACCCACAGTAAGCTGAGCCTTCCCACATCAAACATCAATTAAGAAAATTTCCCACAGGCTTGCCAACAGGTCAATCTCAGTTTCTTAATTGACATTCTCTCTTCTCAGATAACTTTTGCTCGTACCGAGTTGGCTCAAAACAAAACCTAAAACAAACAAAACAGTACTACTTAAAGATAGCACCAGATACTACAAGTTAAGTGTCCAATTCCACAAAACTGCTCCTCGTTTCAGATAATAACCATATTTTTCAGGTGCTAAGCTGTACTTCTTCTAATCAATCAGTTATAAACTAGAATTCCACAAATGGCCACCTTCACCTCAGTAATGTTAGTATGAACCATATAATTGTGGAAACCACTTTATTATTATTGTGTTGTTTTTCTGAGGAGACAAATAGCTCTTCATCCGAGATCAGTCACTGATGACAGGCCAAAGAAATGACTCCAAATATGTCTATCTTGGAGAATCAGTGAATTTATCGGGATTGCTTACAAGAACAAGGGTCAGAAGCTACTTACCAAAGGATGGATGACCAAGATGCAGCTACACCACACCATAATCTTTAATGATTCTTGTGACAACTCATAAAAGTCCTGAAACTTGGCAGCTCCACAGAAGAGTCTCCTCCTCAGCAATTATTTGTGCCCTGACTGTATAATCTCAGGAGGGGGCCTGAGGGTCTTGTATGTTTCTGGTGCTTCCTGAGTCTTGTGAGTTTGCTGAACTTCCTAAATCTTAATAAGCCTTTTGCCTCCTTCCAGATGAGACTGTCTTGATTCAGAGTAAATGTCTGTAAAACACTAATTGGTTATAAACTGTTCTGAAATGGATGTGCATGAACAGGCAAATGAATAAGACAGATGGATCCAAGTAAGGTAAAGTGAACAGGGAGGTGAAGATGTCGCAGGTCACTCCAAGTCACATTTGTTTGCCATCTAGGAGCTTATTGAAAGCTTACCATGTTTTTGTTAAACTCCTGTTTAAAGTTTAATCTCCAGCATCCCTCTCAACCCCAGGTTAGTGGGAAGGGGTAGAAATTCCAACATTCCAAATCTCTGGTACTTGATTTTCATCTCACTGGCCCTTTCCTGGGCTAAGTAGGGGTCCCATTTTAAATTACCTCATTGGCAAAACTCTGGTGTTGGTCAAGGAAGCTAACTCTGATTAACAAAAGACATTCATTCCTGTCATTCAGGAAACTCTGGAAATTATAGGCGCTAAGTGATAGAAATCAAGGGAAAAGAATTCGCATGCTTCCCACTTTTATTGTATGCCACTCACAGTGTTGCACCGTTTCTCAGATGAACCTTACTGCCCACCGTGTGCCAGTGAAGCCAGGTGGCAGCAGAGTGGACATGAAGAAAGAGGCCTTGTAACAGCTGCATTTGCTTCCTAGAGTCGCCATTACAAATAGCCACAGAGTGGGTGTCTTAACAGATGGAGATTTATTCTCTCGGCGACAGAAGCTGGAAGCCCAGGACAAAGGTATGGCATGTTCATCTTCTCCAGAAGCCTCTCTCTTTGACTGGCAGAGGTCTGCTTTCTTACTCCATACACAGCTGGTTTGTGTTTTCTCTGTGGACAGCTTCTTGTAAAGACACCAGTCCTACTGGTGTGACTCATTTGGCTTTAAACATCCTACATCCAATATTGTCACATTACAGGTTCGAGATTTAAGATATAAATGTTGGAAGACATACAGTTCACTCCTTAACAACGACCATTGATCAAACAGGGACCTATAATCGCACACACTAGGTGCAATTACAAAATTAGTGCCAAGGAAAGCCATGAATAAGGTCTGCATATCACACAGCTCTGGGGGTGTGGATTTAGATGAGTGATTATGTAATGCATCATGCAAACTGAAATACATATGAGAAGAAAAAGGCACCCACTAGAAGTAATGAATAAATACTAACTGACGTGTGGCAGATGTGTGTAGAACAATCCCAGAGAGATCAGGAAGACAGCACCATGTAAAGAAGAGTCCATGGGAAAAATTAAAAAAAAAAAAAAAACAGCATCCAAGCTGAGATCTGAGGAAGAGAGATAGAGGGAACCTTGTCTTCAGGTTTGAGATGTTATTTAAAAGTTTTAATCATCCAAGTGGCACAATTAGTAATAGGGCTTGTGATTTCAAAAGGCACAAAGAGATTCGGAGAGGAGAGTACATCAGGCTATCAAGCAGAAACACATAATGAGCAAAACAACTCTAAGCTGGAGAAGCAGCAGCACTGGGGATAATAACCAAAATGTCCGAGACTTGAAAGTAGAGCTGGGCCAAGCGAGAAGGAAGGTTGAGCAGGAGTCAGAAGACAATCGGCTTCTTTCAGGAGTTGGGCCTTGGTTTTGATAGTGGATGTAGGCCAATCAAAACTTCCATCGCAGGACCTGGCAAGAAGGACCAGCTGGCAAAAGCCTGTGCCACACAACTCTCATGACCCAAGCTATATACCTGTAACCCGCTTTAGGAAAAAATGCTCTCTCCTGGAAGCTGTCATCTGATCTCTCATGCTTACCATGGCACATGTATGTCTGCAGAAACACACACACACACACACACACACACACACACACACACACACACACAAACACGCACACACACACACACACCATCACAGTTTCCATCACAGAGCAGTGTAATATGTACCTTGACTTGAGTTTTCAAAAGACCACAAAGAGATTAGATCAGGACAAATGTCATGCATTATTGGGTTTTTTTTTTTCCTCCATGGTACCTCTCTTTCAACAGAAATGAAATGGTATTATTTTAGAGATTCAATAATAATTAGACTTGGAAAACAGTAAGAAATTTTATTTATGAAATGAATTATGGCATACTTGAAAATGTCACAGTGAACCCAATATTCTGTACACTTGATGTATATCAATAAAAATCAAAGAAAATACACTAGAATGACATCTACTATGGAACCTCAGTCCAGAGTGTCTATGAGGCAAAACTGTTGAGGTCAGGGAAGAACCAAGGTAAGTCGGCCTCTGGCAATGCACTGTACCAAACTGAGAGATTTGGAGCAGTGAGGTAAACCGTTCAGTCCCCATAGCTGATCTCCTCACGTTCAGCATCTAAAGGAACAAGGAGGCAACTTCCAAAGACCACCACTCTCCAAAGAAATGATACTTCTGTTGTTGAGAGTCATAACTGTAATGGGTTGAAACCCATCAACTAAGTCTCAGTCTCAAAATCTATACTAACAATCCAGAAAACCACAGTGAATTACTTGAGAAGAGAAGTAAGCATTCATCTTGTCTTTTGTCTATAATGTGGAAAGGGTGGAAAATACTAGATGAGAACTGTTTCTCCTCAGACATGGTCTAGTTCAGGCGTCACATATCTGCTCTCCTGTGTATCAGATATTTACATTACAATTCTTAACAGTAGCAATATTACAGTAACAAAGTAGCAATGAAAATAATTTTATGGTTGGGGATCACCACAACATGAGGAACTGTGTTAAAGGGTCGAGGCGCTAGGAAGGTTGAGAACCACTGTTCTAGTTAAATGAAGAAAGAATGGTATAGTCTCACTGTGCATCAATGACTAAGTTAACGAAGGTAGGTGTTAATCAGAAATTGCTGCTACAACCACATAAGGGAAAAATAGACATTACAATCTGTTATCTCTGAATTCGTTTAACCAAAACTACAAAGATTAAACACAAACTTAATCAAACCCATAGTCAAATCTTGAAGTCACTCACAAATACACAAGAGATTTAGCACTACATATGCCGAGGTCAGCTAAATGAGCAAAACAAATGACCTACTTTAAAAATATTTAATTAACTTAATTATAAAAAAAAGTCTTAGAAACAAAAGATATACACTGAAATTAAGAAGACCCAAAGACTATCCATCTCAGCGAACTTCTATAGAGTTAGAATCAGCTTTCTGAAGCTGTGAGTCCCACATTGGATTTTACACTTTCACTATTAAATATATATTTTATGTACTAATCAGCCACCCGAAATGAAAACACATGACAGAGTTAGAACTAGAAAAACAATTTGCTCTCTCCTATATCATGTCTATCACTTGCATTCAGCCCTTCTTCACCTATAATATTTGGACATTTCTGTTTCTTTTCTGGTGTTATACTGTACCCACATATACATTTGTTTGCATATACACATTGGCTAGGTTCAACATACAAGGGAGACCATATGCTTTCTCTTCCTTTCTGAGAGTGTATGACCTCACGTAATATCATATATCCTAAGTATGTCTATTTTCATGAAAATCTTGTGATTGCATTTTTGTTTAGATTTGAATAGTAATGCATCTGTTGACAGACATCTCTGGTGATTCTGGTTATTTGCTATTATGAATAAAGAAGCAATAAAGATGGAACCCAAACATCTCTGTGATGTGGTGTGCAGCTCTCCGGATCTATGTCCAGCAGTGAAACAGCTGGGCGATATGGAAGTTCTATTTTTAATTTCTTAAAGTTTCCAAACTGATTTCCACAATGGCTGTATTAATTAGCACTTCCATCAACCGTGAACAAGGGTTCTTCTTCCATACAATCGCCAACATTTCTTGTCAGATTTGTTGAAGACAACTACTTTGAATTTTCTTAAATTACCAAAATAAAAAGGAAATGGAAAAGTTCACAGACTAGGAAGATGTTCATAGACCTACCTGTCAATCACAATAAATGTAAACCTTAATATTTATATCACCATTTCAAGAAATAAACAGTAATCAAAACCTGTGGAATTAGTTGAGCAAAGGGGCATATACTTATAATTCCAGCCTTCAGGAGGCTGAAGCTAGAAGAACACAACTTCAAGGCCAATTTATGTCACATAATTAGATTCTGCCTCAAAATTTCTGACACAATAAAATATCTAAATACTGAGTAAATATACTGTGATTAGATATTTTGAGTCTGTTATAGTTGAAGAGAGGGATTCAGTTCTATCCATAAACTCAAAGCCCTTAAAAGACATCTGGACCAGGAATGTCAATGTAGGCAATAGCATCAGATATTGGCTGACTCCATAAGAATCAATGACATACCAAGCTTTGTACAGAACAACCCCTATACAGTTGCTGTACAGCTGGGACTAGAACATTCTGTAATGTATTGCGAGGTGTTGAGGTACATCCATTGCTTCTGCCAAGCCACATGGCAATAGCATCCCTCTGTGTAGCCTTTACAAAGTACAACGTCTCCTCATAAACCTCTATCTCCAAAAATATTTGCATCATGATTCATAACAATAACAAAATTACAGTAGTTCTATGTTTGGGGGTCACCACAATATAAGGAACTGTATTACAGGGTGGCAGCATTAGGAAGGTTGAGAACCACTGACCAAGGGAGTGAGGAGCAATGAAGAGAGGTGGGAGGGAGGTTCTAGGAGTCCTGCAACCTTGGGATCCAATTATAATCTTACCTCCACTAGCTGTGACCCTTTTTCCTGGCCCGAGTTTTCTCTTCTATGAAATGTAAGTGATACATGGTCTAGTTCATCAGGTGTGACACTTATTAAATAATAGAAAATATTTCTTGAAGAGGAATATGCTAAAATGCCAGGCTTTATGAGCAATCTTCTGTGGCTTCTGCTATCTTTGGGATCTTAAAAGCCTCTGTGTTGGTGTGGTGCTGGTGTAATCATGGTGAGCACAGCTGCCTCCCAAAGCTTATATGGTAAAAGTTTGATCACATAGCACTGTGAGAAGGTACTGGCGCCTTCTTCTTTTTATGGAAAGTTATCTTTTAATTATTTCTGTTATTTTTTGAGGTTATAGTATAATAGCATCATTTCCCCCTTTCCTTTCTTACTTCTAAACACTCCCATGTATCCCCTCCTTGTTGTTTTCCAAATTCATGGCCTCCTTTTTTGATTAATTGTTGTTGCATGTGTATATGCACATGCACCGGTACTGGAACCTTTCAGGTGGTGGGGCCTAGTGGTAAGTCTTCTGGTCTTTGTTGTCATGACATTGAAGGAGATATCAGGACACAAGTCTTTTTTCTCTCTCTCTCCTTCCCCCTTGCCACTTTCTGCTGCCTGTATGCATGATCTTTTCCTGTCATTGGTTCAAATAAACAGCCAAATGACAAGGGACTGCAACCTCCAAAGCTGTACTGCGAGCCTAAATGAAGCATTTATGCTCTTCAGGCAAGTATTCCAAGGGTGTGTGTGTGTGTGTGTGTGTGTGTGTGTGTGTGTGTGTGTGTGTGTGTGTGTTTTGTTTTTGTATGGAAAGCTACTTAACACAAGTATCTAAACCAAGTGTCCAGAGAGATGAAATGGTAGGTATTTTAACTCAAACGTAAAAATGATCTTTGGTCGTGTAAGGAGATTGAATCAGGGCCTCACACATGCTAAGTACACACAGGACAATCTTTTTCTTCATGAAAGCTTTCTTGATACCTAAATAATAGTAAACATGGTTTCTGTGTGTCGGGGGGAGGGGAGTGTTTTCTGAGTTATAGTAAGAGATTAATGGAAGTTGTATGTGTTGAGTCCCATATAGCCCTTGAAGATAGATGACAAGAAGACACACTGTCCCTGTCCCATGCAGCAACTCAAAGCATGTTTCACATGGCAGGGGCCCTACAATCATAGGAGTTGATGGTTAGAAGGTTTTCTCCTGGTTGTTTCCTTTACTTCTGTTACTGGGTCTGGTCACTCAAACAAGTGTGTGAAATGTATCTACTGGCAGCTGTTCCTGCAGGTATTTCCACTTCCGTTTCCCCTCTTGCAAAGAGACATAGATATTTCAAGCATCTATGAACAGATGGTCAACAACCAGTGAACATCTTGAGGTAGGACAAGTTACTGGGGTTGAGATTATTCTAGCAAAGCAATAAACAAAATACAGAAGGCCAAATAAAGTCATCCATCATGGAGGCCAAGAAGAACCTCAAGTGGTAACTCAGAAACTCAGGCAGTGAGTAGTAGAGTCAACTCGTCAGCAATGATCTTGACCATGTAAGTGCCACAATTCAGGGTATGAAAATTAGGACTGAACAAATATGGCCGGAAGCTTGGAGCAGGCTGAATTCTAAATGGTTCTTCAAACCTCTGCCTGATGTGTGCCCCTTATCTAATATTCTCCAGGAATGTAGACAGTCTGTGCATAGGAGATGAAGTTTTATTGTAGTTTCTCAATACTGGGATGATATGGTGAAGATGAAGGCATTTTATAGGTTAATGAAGATACCTAATCAGTCAGTTATCTCTTGGTCAACTAAAAAGAAGTTTATTTGGGGTAAGCCTGATCTAATCAAGCAAACCTCTATGTCTGGCCTTGGACAAGTAAACAGCCATGATGCAGGAAGGCCTATGGAGGGAACCCCAGGGCTACCTGTGGAACTGATGCCAGGAGCCACGTTCCCCCTAGCCAACCACTACAACTAAAATAGTGGTCCTAAAACTCCAAGAGAAGGAGTGTTGCCAGTGCCATGAGCTGGAAAGAGGACTTCCCTAGCTGTGTCTTTAGATGAGGATGTCAGCAGCTGACATTTTGATTTCAGCCATGAAGCACTGAGCAGAAAATCCAATTAAAGCATGTCAGGTTTATAATAATGAACTAATGCCACATAGAAGATTAAAGTTGTTGTAAGCCACTGATTTTCTAGTAATTCATTATGTAACATAGAAAACTAGAACAGCATCCTAGATCATGGTGTGTATGTGCATGTGTACGTGCGCACACATATACACTCATAAATACACTCATGTGTATACGTGTTTTGTATGCTAGGACTTGGCAGTTTAAAAACTCTGAGCAAGAACCAACACATAAGCTGTTTGCACACTTGTCTTTGAGATATTTCATGCAAAAAATAACTATTTTTTTGCCAATCATAAATGCACCCTTGATGTAATTTGAATGATTTAAATGCTTCCCTTATTCATGGCACAACAATCTACCTATGGAATCTTCTTGATAGCTGGCTTTGGTCTTGAAATGAATTCTAAGCTCCTAAAGCTTCTAAGTGCTTTATTTCCTTGAGGCTCCAGTGGTGCTTACACAGAGAGTGTGGTGTAGAAGAAACTAGAAAGAAGATGTGATGAGATTTACAGTCCCTGAGGGAGTGATAGCCCCGACTGAAAGCCTGCAATTTGTACAATCTTGCAGACGTTTCAGATCTCTGGCACCATTATTTACTTAGCACAGAATTATCTAGTGGCCTCGGCAATTTTAGTTTACTGATTCATTGTATGGAGTGTGTGTGTGGGGAGGGGGGGTACATCTGTGTTATCAGGTTGCAGTCTGATGGAAAAACTAGGATAGAAGACCAGAACCCTCTCTTTGGCTCGCAGAAATTTGGGGGAGTCCCTTATGGTTACCAGATGGTATCAAAGAAGTTGGGATCTATTCTCGGAATTCTTAGTCTCATTAATTAAAAAAAAAGAAAGAAAGAAAAAAGAAAAAGAAAAAGTTTAGGGCAGACTCAAACAGCAGCTTGAGGACAATTTTGTTAGCGCTTAAAAGAAAAACACCCCAGGGTATGCAAGCTGTGAATCTTAGCAGATGTCCAGAAGAGGAGAATGAAGGAGGGAAAAAGAAATGTCCTTTGAGTAAAGTAGGCAAGGGGGTCAGCCACAAGGGGGGTGGGGTGGAAGAGGGGGAGCAGGATATTTAGAGATAGACCAAGGGAGACCAAAGCCCCAGGAAGGGCATCCTTCCATTCTGACCAGCATAGCAAAGAGTGAAAAGAAAGAAAAGACAACAGCTTTCTGAGTAAGAACACAAAGATGAACAGACCCAGTGGTTTGGCACATGGTGACTATTCAAGAGGGCAAGAATGCTGGGAAGGAAGAGTACAGAGTCTCCCTAATGCAATGGTAGTTCCTCCCGTCTCTTTAGCATGGCGTAAGGTGAGCCCTTATTCTACAAGTGGCCCTTCATCCTGAGGGATGATTGACCTGCCCAAGGAGCTGTTAGTTTCCATCCAGCCCAGGATTCCATCCTCTTGACAAGGCGGAACTAAGTTTTCTCTTAAAGGGTCGTACAGTTGAGTAATGTTCACACTGATAATAGCTCCACATCCCCTCCCTATCTTAGCCTGTAACCGATAAACCACAACGGCCCTTCAGGTAGCCACACTGAGCTCCAGAGCAGTGGATCTATCCGGATTTCTCATCTAATCTCTTTCCTCACACTGCTTACTTCTTAGAATCGGCCCTGCCAAGGGAAAGCAGATGCTTCATAGCTGCAGGGTAGCGTTCCTAGGTCAAAAAAAAAAGTTCTCAAATGACTTTCGTTCTGTATATTTTCATACTCCCTTCTAAGAGTGAACATTTCTCATCAGAACATTTGAATTATGTATTAATCTAAATAGCCAAGCCCCAAGTAATGCCAGATTGTGTCAACGAAGTCATTTGCAACTGGCTTCTCTGTGCTTGTCATTCCAGACACTAAAGTCAGAGACACAATTTTGAAGTCATTCTGATTTCTAAAATGCATGTACAGGGAAAGCATTTTTGTCGAACAATATCTATAAGGGATTCTGACCCGGCATGGGACATCCCACTCACAAAAGCCCTTGCTGAACTCCTGCTGTCTCTGTTCATTGTCCACCTCAATTTCCACTGTTGTCCTCAAAGCCACAATAGACTTTCCCCCACATAATTGCAATATATGATGAAATCAGTTCTCCATATCTTAGAACACCAGCAATAAATCTGTATGGGATTGCCATGGCCTTGTTGAAACATGCCCTACCCCACCATAGTCCTAACCACCCTATAGCTGCAGCCATTACTTCTGGCTGCCCCACTGGGCAGGGAGGGTGTCTCTTGGAAAGCCTCACAATTACTATGAAACTCTAACAAAAGAAAAACAAACTGGCAATTTAAAATTTCTCTTTCAGAAAAGAGCAAAATGTACATTGTTACTTTAAAGAGCTTAGAGATGAAGAGAATCTAAAATTTAAAAAAATAAAAGATTCCTCCAGCATTACAAAATAATAATAATAATAAAAATTATTTTTATTATTAATTAATTATTATTATTATACTTACAAAAGGTTTCTATTTTCTAGATTAAGTCAGTGTCTTGAAAACCTTGTTAACAGTACCTAGAAAGTGGTTTGTGCTGTATTTGATTTTGATGTAGAGAAAGCTCAGTTACTAAAGAGCTTGTCACACAAACATGAGTACCTGAGTTCAATCCCCAGCATCCACATAAAAAGTTGGATCTGGTCGGGAACTGGAATCTCTGCACTGGGGAGGCAGATAGACAGATCATCAGAGATGACCAGCCACCTAGTATAATCGAAAGGGTCCTGAGGAATGGCATCTGAGGTCAGCCACTGACTTCTTCATACACATGCACACAAATACATTCACACCCACATGAATGTGTATACTCCCCCCACACACACATACACACAATGCATATTTCCAGGCCCCACAACAAACCTGCCAGATCAGTCTCTCTTAGGTAGGACAATAAGAAGCATGGAAACACCAATTCCCACATACTGCCAATGCAAATTGTCTATAGAGCCTAATTTAGGAACTGGAAAATTGGCAGGTTGATATTTTGTGTTGATTTGATAGTATATCAATTATTGTATAATGTTTTATAATAAACTTTGGGTTTGAATCCTTAATTTAAATTTATTTCTACAAATTCAGAGTGGAGTGGCCAAAGGCATTCAACCAAAAGCAGACCAAACTCCTTTGACTTGGGAGCCAAACTCCCGTGATGTTGTTCTACCTTTAACTGACACCCCATTCTTCAAAGGCCATCACTGTATTGCTTCTCAGGGTAAAAGCACAGTAGACAAAAAGCAAATCCATCCTTCTTTTACCACCTTCGTTCTCTTCCATTTGAATAACTTTCATACTTTCAGATTCTCATTCATATATGTGTGCAATGAACTAGGATCATATCTACTCCCCGCTCCCCCCCTCTAACCCAGTGTCCCCCAAAATGCTCCCTCCTAACCTTACACATTGCGTCTTTGTTTGATAATTCACCAAGTCCAATAAGTACTGCCCGTATGCACATGTATGCGGCCATCCACTGAACCGCCTACCCCTGGCCACACCCTCAAAGAAGTCATTCTCTTTTCCTTCCTTCCTTGTCCCTCTTCCTTCTCTCTCCCAAATCCCTTTATCTTTGACTTGTTTGCTATGGTTTGGATATGATCTTTCCTTTAAAGCTAAAGTAAAAATTTAGGTGTCTCCTGGCATTGCTGGGTGGTTTGAACTTGTAGGAAGTAATTACACCACTTGGGTCGGGGGCAGGAGTTGGGGAGATTGGGGTTGTGATTGTCTTATAAGAATGGGTTATAGGCAAGTGAGTCTGCCTTTGGGTGCTGTTCCTTCTGCGCATGCCTACCTTGCATTTACCGTGTTTAAAATAATTTATTTTTAAAATACTTACTTTATGTGTATGGGGGTGTGTGTGGTGAAACTGTGTTCCCCAAAATATTGTGTCACCTAATAAATTTATCAGGGGTCAGAGAACAGAACAGCCAGTAGATACAGAGGCTAGAAAATGGTGGCACTCACACCTTTAATCCTAGCATTCCAGAGGCAGAAATCCCTCTGGATCTCTGTGAGTTCAAGGCCACATTGGAAACAGCCAGGCATGATGACACACGCCTTTAATGCCAAGAAGTGAGCCTTTAACCCCAGGGAGTGATGGCAGAAAGCAGAAAGATATATAAGGCATGAAGACCAGAAGCTAGAAGCTTTTGACCTGGTTAAGCTTTTAGGCTTTTGAGCAGCACAGTTCAATTGAGATCCATTTGGATGAGGACTCAGTAGCTTCCAGTTTGAGGAAACAGAATCAGCTGAAGAACTGGCAAGGTGAGGTATGCTGTGGGATATTCAAATATGTCAAATGTATTGCTCTGATTGGTTAAAATAAAACACTGATTGGCCAGTAGCCAGGCAGGAAGTATAGGTGGGACAAGCAGAGAAGAGAATTCTGGGAAGTGAAGGCTGGGGAAGTGAGATGCTGCCAGCCGCTGCCATGACAAGCGAGATGTAAGGTACTGGTAACTCACGAGCCACATGGCAACTTATAGACTAACAGAAATGAGTTAATTTATGATATAAGAACGAGATAGTAAGAAGCCTGCCACGACCATACAGTTTGTAAGCAATATAAATTTCTGTGTGTTTACTTGGATGGGTCTGAGTGGCTGTGGAACTGAACTGGCTGGTGAGAGAGATTTGTCCTGACTGTGGGTCAGGCAGGAAAACTCTAGCTACAGAGGTAGCTGTGACTTGTTCTGCTTCTCTGATCTTCCAGCATTCAACCCAATACCTGGCTCAGGTTTGATTTTATTAATAAGAAACTTTTAAGATTCCTACCAAAAAAAAAAAAAAAAGATTCCTGCTACATGGGAGCACACATGTGAGCACCCAGAGGCCAGAAGAGGTTATCTGGTGACCTCTTATATCTCTCTCTTCCTATTCCTTTGATATAAGGTCACTGAAGCATGAATCTTAAAAGTTCTTATTAATAAAATCAAGCCTGAGGCCAGTTATTGGGGTAAATGCTGGAAGATCAGAGAAACAGAACAAGCCACAGCCACCTCACCTCGCCAGTTCCTCAGCTGATCCTGTTTCCTCAGACTGGAAGCCTCTCAGTCCTCATCCAGAATGAATGTCAAGTGAACTGCTACTAAAAGCTTCAACAGGCTAGTTCCTAGCCATCAAGGTTAAATACCGTTCTACTTCTTGCCATCACTTCCTGGGAATAAAGGTGTGTGTCACCATGTCTGGCTATTTCCAGTGTAGCTTTGAACTAACAGAGATCCAGATGGATCTCTGCCTTCAGAATGCCAGGATAAAAGGTGTGAGTGCCATCATTCTAGCCTCTATATCTAGAGGCTGTTCTGTTCTCTGACCCCAGATACGTTTATTAAGGTGCACAATATTTTGGGGAATACAATATCACCACATTTCCCCCTTTCTGTCTAAAATTTAAAAAGAATAAAAGAAAAAGTATATCCAATAAATATATACAATATATACAGTCAAGAATTACATTAACAATAACTAGCCCATTAACATTTGACAGATTCAGACAAAAAAATTTTCATTATTTATTGTATTTAAAACAAGTAGTTCCTTTTTAAAAGCAGATTCAGTAATCTCCCTTTTTATCTTAACATATCCATATTTTCTCTTTTTTTCATAATAGATTCAATAATCTACCTTATGTCATTTTTATATCTTCCCCTTTTTCTATTTAGAGTAGATTCAATGATCTACCCATTTATCCTATTATTTCTTTATCTTTTTTCTCAGAGTAGATTCAATAATCTACCTCATATCTATATTCTCTTTTTTCTTTTCTTTTTTTCAAACAAAAACTCTGAATCCAATCTCCTTATTCAACTTTTTTCCTGACCATTAACAATTAACAACTTGTAACCAACCATCATAAACAATGACAATATCCATAACTCATTAAACAACCCAAAACCTCCCATCTCACCTCTTGGGATGTGGGCATTGTTTTCTTAAAATTACTTACTGGTTTCTTGGGGTGAACACATCTTTAGGGAATCCCAAAAAGAAAAATTTTGGGTTAATTGTCAAGTCTTAAGAAAGTTAGCTGTGTTGTCCAGTCTCTGCACAATGGGAAAGTGCAGGGTTTGTCACAAGTCCTTGTTCGAGTAGTCTATGAATCTGGATCATCTCAGCTAGTCATCTTGAAATTGTCCTGAACAGTTTGTAGTCCAAAGTCAATCTTTCTGTGGTATTAATCAGCTTAATGGTTTTATCATAGTCCTTGTGGAATCATCATTGTGGGGTCCCATCATCCTTTTGAAGATTTCACAATTGCTATTAGGTGTGGTCATTTTTTTTCCTTCTTTGTAGTTTGGAGCAATCACATCTCTCGGGACCATGAACGTTCTTCCCTAGAAGAGAAAATCTTCACAGCAATTTCTCCCCACCATTTGTCTTGCCAAACTTTTCCAAACTGACCTTTGCTGATGCTTTCTTGTAACACGATGGTCCTGGCAATTCTTCTCTGAACAAGCAGTAGTAAACCCTTCATCTCAGGTAGCAGCATCACCGCAGTCACTAACAAGATGAGAAGGAGCCAGCAACTTGGAACAGCAGCCACTGCCTCCAAGGTTCCACCACCACCATTTGTGACTCAGCCCCTGCCGGTCATAACTTCTACTTAGTGAACCTCCTAGGCTGGCCTCAAACTCAGGATCCTCCTGCCTCTGCCTCCTTCAGTAAATCTTACCGGCGTGCATCACCACAGCTGGCTGAGAGTAGTTCGGGTCTGAGCTGGGGCTCACAAGGCCACAGGCAAGTGGCTTTTTCTTTGTGAATTCATACCACAAACGTTGGGCACTTACACCTTAAATACCTTTCTGCTTTCTGTCATCACTTCCTGGGATTAAAGGCTCTTGTTACCACACCTGGCTGTTTCCAGTGTGTCTTTGAACTCACATAGATCCAGATGGAGCTCTGCCTTCGGAATGCCAGGATTAAAGATGTGAGTGCCACCATTGTCTGGTCTCTATGTCTATCTAGTGGCGGTTCTGTTCTCTGACCCCAGATAAGTTTATTAGGGGGCACAATATTGTGGGGAACACAATATCACCACACGTCTCTCCCTGAAACTAGGGCTAGCATCTCAGCTAGGGTGGAAGCCAGGGAGACCTAGAAATCCTCCTGTCTCTACTGACTTTGGAGTTGGAGCTACAGGCATGTGTAAGACACCCAACTTCCTGTTTGGCATCTGAATTCTTGTCCTAGTGATTCAGCAACAAGCACTCTTACCTCCTGAGCCATCTCTCCTGACCATGTTTCAGCTTTCTGATGTGAGTAAAAGCTGTGTGGTATTCTAACATGTACCATGTTTTTGAAATTTTAGCAGTCTAAACCTTCAACCCAAAGGAAGTTTTTTTTTTGCATGCTATATGATCTAATCTCAGATATTTTGTTATTGCAGCAGAAAGCAAAGTAAAACATAATCAAAAGCAGCATTGAGAATTCTTTTTCAGGGGTTAGAGAGATGCTACAGTGCTCAGAACCACATGATGATGCTTGTGCAGAGGACCCAGGCTTGCTTCCCAGCACCTCATGGTGGCTCACAGTCACCACCCACAACCCTGGTTCCAGGGCATCCAAGAGGCATGCAGGCAAAAGATTCATACACGCGAAGTTAAACAAATGAGTCTTTTGTAATAAATAGAACAGGCAGGCCTTCAGATATGACTAGCCCTAGAACTTCCTCTACTATCTTACATTTCATCTCATCTCGTTTTATCTCCCATCCCCACATCATCCATGAACGTCTACTTATAAAGAGGAACAAAGAAAATTTCATCAAAAATTAGAAGGCAATCAAGCTGATCAGATAGAAAAGATTACCCAAGCTGGATGTGGCAGCATTGATCTTTAATCTTAGCAGTCAGAAGACTGAGGCAGAAAGTTGACCAGTTTGCTGGTTTGGAATACATAGTGAGTTTAAGGCCAGCCTAGGCTACATAGCAAGACCCTGCTTAAAAGCAAATCATAACAACTTAGCAAACCAGACTCCCTTTCCTCACTCTCTGTGCATGTATGCACAGACACAAAATACAAGTAAATGAATAGTAAGTAAGAGTGTAAAAGAGCTCTGTAATCTATATTTGCAAAAGTACAAGAAAGCATTCATCTGCTAAACAAAAAGAGGAAGTTTAAAAATCATATAGTATGGGGGGAGGGTAAATTTCTCTGAGTTGAAAATATGACTGTAACCATTGCATTTTCTAATGCAATGGGATTTGAGACCCCCAAACAAATAAGGTAGAAAATTTCTTCTAAACTTTTAAGCCCATAGAAAAATACTTCCAGAAATGAAATGCAGTAGACAGAGCTAGAAGATCTAAGATAAGCTTTCAAAGAAGTCTAAAAACAATGCCTTTATTAGATAGAATAGCAAAAGTACAAAAAGGAGACATGAAAAAAATCTCATTTGGCTAAAAGAAAGTCATTTGACTAAAATTAAAGGACATGTTTAATGTCAGGTAAATATTAATTACAGTGGACTTAAACCTGCCTGTTCTTATCTGATGAAATATTTAATTCCAGGTCTAAGAGAAAAGCGTCTACCTGCAGCATTATAGGGGAGGAAACTAGAACTTCCAGGTTGGCATCAACTCTGTGCATCAAAAGATCATGGAGAAGTGTCTTTAAAGATTAGAACAATCAACCTGTGATTTAACAAATATCATATCTGGATTTAGCTCAGTGGTCGAGTGCTTGCCTAGCAAGCACAAGGCCCTGGGTTTGGTCCTCAGTTTTGAAAAAAGATAATGTCATATCCAACTGGGTTAACATATAAGAATGTCAAGGAAAAGATAAAACAGAAATAGCTTTGTAGACTTCCAGAAGAATTGCAGAGAAAAAAAGGAACAGCTGATGGAGACAAAATCCTTGTGAGAAACCTATGAAAAAGGAGTATGGTATAATAATAGCATGTAGTGTCTACCTTGTGCTACCATGGTACACACACTGTTTCAGTCACTGCCTATTCATAAAGATGCCCAATGGGCACTAGTCTATGGAAATAGAGTGTTGCTGATCTATTACAGATGACAGCTGATGAAAGGAAGTAACTTGTCCAAACTTATGGGACTAGAAAAATGGCTCAGCCAATAGTAAACCCAGACAGGATGACTACAGTATCCAGATGCTTCATTACAGGTAACACATCTTCTTCAAAAGGAAATGAAACAAGGAACGTGAACCCAGGGAATGGGAAGAAGGGAACTTCAAAGTTGTCTTTAGAAATGAATGCAGGACTGGAGAACTGGCCCAGTGAGTAAAGAACTTGCCACAGAAGGATGAAGACCTGTGTTCAGATTCCCCAGAACCCATGGAAACCTGAATGCAGTCATGTGCATCTATCATCCCAGTACTTCTGTGGAGAAGTGAGAGGTGGAGACAAGGACATCTCCATAAGCTAGTCTTGTGGGCAAGAGATCCTGTCTCAAACAAGGTGTACAGAGAGGACTGTCATCAAGGTGGTTCTCTGACCTCTCCACACATTTTGTGGTCCATATGTACCTGCACTTAGAAACACACGCACAAGGATTTTTAAATTACCGCCATAGGGACAGGCAATCTAGCACAGTGTTAGAGTGCACAAGTCCTTAGGTTCAATAATCAGTACTAACAAGTAAAATTAAAGCAGCAGAAGATATTAAAATGCATAAACTCTTACCTAGTTATACAATCCCTCAAACCTTCTAAAAGGGGAATTCTGTCATTTGCAGCAGCATAGATGAACCTGGACATCAGTATGCTAAGTGAAATAATCCAAGCAGAGAAAGGCAAATACTGTATGATCTTCTTGCATGTGGGCTATAAACCATTCACCTCATGGAAATAGAGATTAAAATGGTGGCTACCAGAAGTCAGGGGCTAGGAAAGGGTGGTATTGTTAAGGGGCATAAACTTTCAATTTTAAAAAGAGTAGGTTCTGCAAATCTAATGCATAGCAGAATAGTCATTGTTAACAATCACATATCACCTTTAAAATTTGCACAAAGTAGATTGCAAATATTCCCATTGCCATAATCAACAAGAGAAAAATACATGCAATAATGGATATGTTAACTGCCTTAACTATGACAATAATTTACAATGTAGACGAATGTTAAATTGTAATATATTACACTTAAATCCATGCAATTTTTGTCAATTGTACCTTAGTCATACTGGGAAGAAATTCCCAAAGAAAAAGATGACTTTCAAACCCAGTCAAAAATTGAAATCTACTAACATACCCAATTTTAATAATGTATTAGTTCTAATAATTATATTTTCTGTAAGTGGCTATATCATCTGACAATATAATCAGTATGAAAATAATGCATGCCCTGATTAACCTTGATTTTCAACTTGATATAACCTAGATATCTGAGAGGAAAGCCTCTATTGAGGAATTGTCTAGATAATGGCCTATGGCTATGTCTGCAGGGGATTGTCCTGATTGTTAATTGATATGAGGGTTCAGCCCTTGGTGGGACATCAGCCTTAGGCAGGTGATTTTAGGACGTTCTTATTCTATCCATTAACAACTGTGATTATTGACAGATGCCCTGACACCTGAGTTTTGAACTGTGTGCCGGGACATGAACTCAGGGTCTCATAGTTGTATGGACAAGCATTTTGCCTTCTCCTCAGGCCTCTAATAACACATTTTAAAAACAGCCCAATAAATCATGGTCAAATTGCATTATATTTGGAAAGCAGTGACCCTTATCTTATAGAGATAATATATCCTTCATGATCAAGCATGGCTATTCCAGAAGTGTAACTGTGATTCAGATTGAACTCTAGATACATTATTCTTCTTGGAGCAGAGGTTAAGAGCATGTGCTGATCTTTTGGAGAACCTAAGTTCAGCTCCCTGCACCCACACAGGGAAGCTTGTAAACACATGTAATTCCAATTCCAAGAGGTGACCAGACCCTCTTCTGGATGCTGCTGGCGTCTGCACTTATGTGTAACACACACACACACACACACACACACACACACACACACACACAATTTTAAAGTATTATTCATTTTACACTTCATATAGGCAGAAATTATATGAACAACATAATAGCAGAAATGAATCTGCCTAATAAAATGTAATTTCTATTTTGAACGTTTTAAATTAGAATTTCTTAAAGTACTTTAGACCACACCCAAGGTATAAGTGAAATACAAGTGTCATTTGAATAAAGTTGAGGGTAATCTAAGAAAGAGAAAGCTCCATGCAAGGCTGAAAAGGGAGATTTTAAAATGTCATTTATTTCCAGTTTAGCTTTGGAAATTCAGTACATTTCAAAATTATTAGGAATGCTGGAAAAAAAGAAATTGAAAGATGGCTTAACAGGTCAAGGTGTAAGCTCACAACCTTAGTCCAATCCCTGAGACTCACATGGTGCAAGTTGTCCTCCACACATACTCCATGGCACAAGCACACATTAACATGCAAACACAAATGCATGTATGCACGCATATAGACACACAAAGCCCACATACAGACACATATTCATGCCTCTTGCACACAAATACACATTCACTACACACACACACACACACACACACACACACACATGCATACACACATGCACACACAGTGACACACACAAAATAAAGAAAATGTAATTTAAAAAACTTAAGAGATATTGAAAACGGAATGAGTGAATAGTGAAGTTTTCCAAACTGTGGGGTTTTTTTTGCCCAATTAGATGTTCAAATAAATTAGAGAGAAATGGTTAGACAGAGTGGAAAAAGCAAAGGTCAGACAGGACAGTGAAGCAGCAGGAAGTTCTTGTAGGCTCAGCTTCTCATGGGAATTAGGTACAAGAAAACATGGCTGTACTGAAAAAAATAGATTTCTCAAGAAAATCCCAAATAAATACTTGATGACTTACTGAAAAATGTTCATTAGAACACAGTTCATGGGTAGAACACAGGATGCAAGTGAAATGTCCAACAAATTGAACTTTATTTACAAATTATGAAATCTAGACATTTTCACTTATGTTTTAGTAGGTCATTTAACCCATAAAAATACTTGTAATATGGTGTTACAGAACTCTTCAAATATTGAGTACTTTGAGGCTCAATTTTTATATTTTCTTTGGTGTTCACACTCAAAGAACTTTTATGTTCCTTCTAATAACATTTAAATACAGCATCTTATTGATATTAGTGAGGGTCATGCATGCATGTCTTTATCTGTGGAGAGCAGAGAGCAGCTTTGTGCAGCCTGGTTTTCCATATTTACATGCATTCTGGGGACTGGATGCAGGTGCCTTTGCCTGCTAAGCTCTCTTTCCTGACCTCTGCGTGTCTGCTGTTGCTTTATCTTATTGCATCCTTAAAATACTGCATAACTAATTTCCCAAAGAGCCAGATACCACATTTGACTCTTTCCGCTGTCTCAAGAATAAAGGCCATTCCAGAAATCAGAAACACAGGAGGAAGCCACGGGCCTTTGTTAATCCTATCATGAAGAGCTAACCAGCCCATTCCTGCTCTTCTCACGGCATTCATGACACCCTGATGGACCTTCTTGCTGAAAATGCCCTTCCCTGGGACCTCTTCCCTTCTCCTTTTGAATAAACTTATTTCGAGATTATGCATCTACTCCTTGTAGTAAAACGCCCAACTTTGGTAACTGAAGTATTTCCTTAAATGTCCTATTTTTCATCATAGTTTTCTCTTTTTTGTTTTTGAATGCATGAAAATGCCTTGACCTTCTTTCCCACCTAGGCAATTCCTAGTGTTGATTCTAGGTCCATCTCTAATATCCCTCCCTCTTCCAAAGCTTCTTCCCTTCTCATTCTTAGCATGTCGTTTCACACAGGATGGAGAAATGAATTCACTTCTCTCCTCATTTATTGCCACTAACGGTGGCTCAAACCTTAAGTTACATAGCATCAAACCCTAGAAGTAAAGTTACAGGATTAAATAGTTAGCTTTGGCCTTCAATTTATAAATTATAATTTTAATCTGTACTCTCTTTTGTATTCCTTTTTGTCCTTGTGAATATGCCCTTGGCATACTTAATAGACTTCCTGTTTCACCAAATATAAAAACAGATGTTAAAATTCACTTGTGACTTTTCAGGCCTTGGCTAGTCATCACTAAATCTGTTGAACAGGGATTAGGGACAACTCAGTGGGTGAAGAGTTTGCTGTGCTCCATAAAGAAGGACCTGAGTTCCACTTTCAGCACCCACAGAAAAAACTGGGCATAGTGGTGTGTCGTAACTGTGGTAGAAAGGGACTGAGATGGGCAATTCCCAGGGGCTCTTTGGCCAGCCAGCCTTGTTGAGTCAAAGGTTTAGCCAGAGACACTGTTTCAAAATGGTGATGATGATGATGATGATTATGACGACGACGATGTTGACAATAAGGTGGAGAAGAAACAGAGAGAGACACTCTGTCAACTCCTGACTTCTCCCTTCCCTCGTGGACACTTGCACACCTGTATATACATACCACACAAACATTCAAAGAAGGAGTGGAGAAATATTGAACAATGGAAAAGGGAGAGAGTAGAGTGAGAGAGGGAAAAGGAGGTCAGAAGGAGAAAGGAAGTATTCTGTTAGAATATCTGATAGCCTGTCTACACAGCTAAACTTTGAAGTAAGGGAATAAATGATTCCAAAGAAAGGACTGAAGGGAGAGACAAATGGGTATCTCAAACTGAATTTAAACTCTTGCAAAGGTGCAAATGTAATCAAACTCCCCACAGGTAAAGGGCAAATTACTCCTTTCAGTAAACTTGATTACATTGTAGCAAGCCAAAGCCTTGTCTTTTACTCTGTCAACACAGCACTTATTTTTCTATAAACAATCAGTAGATTTTTCTTTCATTTTCCGGAGAAGTCAGCTCTGCAAATTGTTGTAGCTGCTCAGTAATCAAGTGCTAAATGGTGAGCTCCCCAAGGACCACGTGTCTTAACTCAGTTCTGTTTCAGAGATTCCCTAATACCAGGCAGGGAATGCTGCCTACAGTTGCTGGAGAATAGATTGTTGTTGATTCCCTAAAGACCAGTGGAGTGTATGTTCTCTTCATGTCCACTCACACAACAAAACGATGTGAGGAATAACAATCAGACAAACCTCAAGATTGCTCATTTGGTCTTTTATCCACATTCTCTCCTTAGAATGCAGTCACCTTCGGATCAATACTATGCAGAAAATACAATCACAGGACAAATGAAAATCACCTTGCTTCCAACCTCAGCTCAAGGGGAAACCAAGATAGAATGCTTTAAATACGATCAAGAAAGCATTCCTCTCGAAAATGTGTTGCTTTTAGAAGCCAGCTTTGTTTGTTCCTGCAACATACCAGCAACTTCCAAGACCAAGATATTCAGAAGTGAGAAGGGATGTTGAGGGGAAACACTGACCCAAGTATTCTTTGGCCATGGAAATCAAAGAGGGAGGGACACTGATGTTAGCCACCATTCTTTAAGTTTTGCATTTGAAAGGAATCAAGGCACATGCCTTCCAATATGGCCCCTGGGCATTTTAGAAAATAGCAAAAGAAGAAAGGTCATTCTCAGCTTCCCCAGTTCTCTCCTGAAGCAGGTCATAAAACCTAGAAAAGAATCTCTGACCTTCTCCCCTAAGTCATGCTGTAAAACCCAGATGACCTTCGCCCGAAGCTGGTCATAAACCTTTCATTCCCAAAGTGCTCTTGCAGTACCTGGAGGAAGATCTGGCCTTCTCTGTAACGCCACTGGGGCATGGAGGAGAATGTGAGCAAGCGGGTCTTTTTGAGGCTCCCAGTTTATTGTTGCTGGGTCATACCCCTTGGCGCCACCTGCTCTGCATGTCCACGCCTTTTTCCTCTGAAGCGAGAATGTGCTCAGACTTATCACTTCTTCGGGTTTTCATTTCTGAGCCTCCCATACCAAAGAACTTTGTATGTATTGCTAATCTGCTCTTTGCCATAGATACCCCATAAAAGATATGAATGTTGATATAGGTAAGAGACTAATTTTTTCCTCAGCAAAACTCATTTATCAAAATGAACTCAGTATATTAGACTTCAGACTGTCTCCTTCATGTCTTCCTCTAACCTGCCCCTTTCCTTCAGATTTAAAACATGGATACATTGGTTTAATGTTTCCTGAACACTGCCCATGAGTGAACCCCACCCCCATGGAGCTTTGCATACCCCTCCAAACATAGACCATCAGTAACATCCTAGGGCCTTAGGTTTTTGTTTTTAATTCTTACTTTTACTTAAGGGAACTGAAATGCAGGCATTCAAGTTACCATTTAGAAGAGATCTATGAATTTTTTCACTGTAATGGGGCCACCTCCCTATCCATCCAAACCACAAATGGTGCCTCTTCTATAGAATTTGGTCAGCTAGATAATCCCTAAGCCCCACTTCCCATATACATAACCATGCCCAAGAAGAACTCTAAGATATAGAAGCTACATTTTTTTGATCCCTTCAGATGCTCAAAATAACTACAACTAAGGATAGTTCAGTATGGAGAAAAGTACTACACAGGTGGAGGAATTGAATAATCGGAGCTCCATCCACCAGCAAACAGTGACTGGGTATGTAATGTGTGCTCAGCAATTTGCTAAAACTTGACTTTGTCTTCCTTGTCTTTGATTGAAGTTAACCACCCAGTTACATAGACCATTCTAGTTTTCATTTAATTAAATCTCTAGTAGGATAGACATCTTTTCTGAGTTCCTCCTAACTAGCATTTAATCAGTAAAAGAAAAAAGAAAAAGGAACCTTACACTACAACCTTTAAAAAAAAAAAATCTCAGTGGCTCAACTATAGTCCAGTGGCATCTGGATTCACCTGCCAGATGAATCTTCCTTCCTTCCTTCCTCCTTCCTTCCTTCCTTCCTTTCTTTTTTCTTTCTTTCTTTTTTTTTTTTTTTTGAGAACACACATTTTAGATCATTAACCCATTCTTGTTTGTTGGTTGACATTTCAAATGCGCTGCCCTTCTCCTGCAAGTACCTCCTTCCAAAGTGCACGGGAGGATGGATTCCTTAGGATCTTCCAGTACCGCAGCACATTAGCTAACAGACAATAATAAATCGGACTGACAAAGAGTGCTGGCATGGCGCATTTTATGGTGAGAATGGGACGGACTTAGCAGCTTCCCATTAAATTAATGAGAAGCCTCGGCCTCTTTGACCAGCAGGAGTGAGACACATAATGGAACACAGTCCTACCACCCTGGGAAGGAACGGCAAGAGAAAAGGGCAACCAATTCAGTTAAGTGTTTGGCTTTCCACACGCTGGTCCTCCAGATGCGACTGATGGTCCATTATTCTCTCATCCCAACTTTTAGGAACAGTGGCAACTGACACAGGCTTTGGAAGTATTTTAGGATGTTTCTCCCAAAATGACCAAGAGTCCCTCCAAGTCTCTAGAACTGTCTACTGAAAGTACTCTTAGTATGGACTCCTGAAAAGGGTTTTCAGTTTTCGGTTTGCTTGCCCTTTTACTCACCTCCCCCTTGGTCTGCTCTATATGGCAAGACACGGCACTTACTTAAAGGCTGAAATTTGAAAAGTTTGAACAATTTGCGTGGCCTGGAACAAGTCACTTAATCTTCCAAGTGCTCAGCTTTCCACTTGTAAAGGGATCAGTTCAACAATGAAATGGCATAATATAGAACAGAAGAGAATATATGCCACTCTCTTTAATAACAAATGCAGATGGGGAGACTGACAGGTAACTAAAGGCAGGTGGCCTTCCTCGGGTTTCTGGTCTCGGGCACAGAAATTTCTCTCCAAATGGGACTAGTGTCCTATCTGCTCTATGCTTTCTACATGTGACAGACCACGAGGGTTCTGACTCAGGGGTTAGGAAGGGGGCACACAGATGCCTGTCACCTTCTGCTGTCACCACCCTTTACCATACTTGCAATGTCACCTATTTGGCCAATATTTGCCATCCAACCCTGACAGAACTTATGTGATGTTTGGCCTCCTTTAATCTGTAATTAATTCAGGTAATCCTCTCCTTTTTTAATCATTAGATACCACTTTGGAAGCCTTCGTTTCTTATAACTTTTAAAAAAGATAGGTCATATGCTCACAGCTGTTTCCATCCAATAATGTGGTGTTCTCTAATCCTCAGCATGACTTGAATTGTCTCTCAATATTTACTAATACAGAAGATGGAAGTTTAAAGAAACCTTAAATATGGAAGCAATTGTTCATTTGTATAAAAGTGTTGGTTTATTTGTTATCATTACTATTGTTGGGTATATGATGTAGTATACACTACATAGCATACTATGTAGTCTAGGCTGGCCTTGAACTCCTGATTCTCCTGCCTCACCTTCCAAGTGTTGGGACTGCAGGTGTGAGCCACCGTATCTGGATGCATACAAAGTTTAAATTGTCATAATCCATAACATTAACACAGGAAGAAGCACAGAGGTTAGCTAGATCAGTATGTTCTAGACACTTCTAAGGAAGCTCAAATACAGGGAAATTATAAAATCCAACTTTCGTATCCAGAGGTTCTTTGTAGGCCTCTTTAAAATTCCACAAACATTCAGGTTGGGGATTTAGCTCAGTGGTAGAGTGCTTGCCTAGCAAGCACAAGGCCCTGGGTTCGATCCTCAGGCTTTGGTCCTCAGCTCAAAAAAAAAAAAAAAAAAAAAATTCCACAAACATGAAAAAGAACAACATGAAACAGCACTTCCTACCAGATGATGGACCTTGAACGGGTTTGTTTTGCTCCTAATAATGTGGAAACTATGACACTTAAGGAAAAGTTGTGGAGAGGACAGAGAAACGGCTCCGTCAGTAAAGCGGCTTCTGCACAAGCACCACAAGCCAAGAATGGATCTTCAGCACCCAAGTGAAAACTGAGCACAACGGCGTACATCTATAACCCCTGTGCTGGGGGAGGCCAGCCAGTCCAGCCAACCTTCTGAGCGCCAGCTTCACAGAGACCCTGCCTCAAATAACTAAAGTGGAGAGAGCGTAAGGACAGCCAACACTAGACACTGACCTCTGGCCGCAATAGGCACAGCCACTCATGAGCATGTGTTCCTGTCTGCGTGCGCATGCACGCGTGCCTGCACACACACATACACGCACACACATGGGCACTCACTCACACTCATTCACACACACCCTCCCACAATTTTAAGGCATGGAAACTACCCAGTGCGCAGTCATGATTCTTCCTGGGACCCATCCTCTGATGATGTCTGCTCAGGCTGCCAGCCAGACCTTCCTGCCGTTGGAGTGGAGTACTTACACAAGCTAGATCATCAGTTTTTTTTTGCAAACATCTTTTTAGGTATCCCCCTCCTCAGCTCTTTGCACTTCTTCTTCTCTCTCCTTCCTTAGGGTCAAAGTGAATCCTTTTTTATTTAAACTCATCCACATTTGCCAACGTTCTCAATCTAATTATAAGCATATTTTATTGTGAGAGTTAGTATTGAGAATTACTTATCCTGTATCATTTACAAATAGCCTCTTACGTACCACATTGTATAGTTATACTCAATGGTTATTATATTTACAGATTTGAAAATAAAAACTTAAAGACGTATAACAATATGCCTAAAATAAACTTGTTGGTGCAGTCTGAAGGAATCAGACCATCCCATAGAAACATTGAAGCGCTAGGAAAAAAGGGAAAGTGTCTGCTGTGGAATTTAATTGTTTAATTAATCACTTCACAGTTTGGAAATACTTGGTGGTTGATGTTTATTTTCTAAGTCCCTTAAACTTTCTTCAAGAAACTCTTCCACACTTGGGGGGGGGGGGGGGGGAAGAAAAAAAAAAAAAAAAACCACTGCAGATTTTATGGAACACCACTTCCATCTAGTGGTCACTAGTGGTAGTTCAGGGAAATGGATTCATGGCTGAAAATGACTGATGATTCAAATCTCAAGACCCAGAGTTGAATTTGAAGGGAAAAGTTTGATTTGGTTACTTACTGTAGACAGGAGTCATCTCAGGAGCTCCTGGATAGATTGAAGCCACCCTGTGTGTGTGTGATAAAATGCATGTTAGTATCAGAGGCTATAAAGAAATTTAAAACATGGAAAGAAATTGGACACCGCAATTGTGAATGTCTTAATTTCAGTAAGTTGGTTTTTTCTTTGCTGTCTTTATTAGTTTATTTGTTTCTAAAACACTTTGTAGTTACCAGTAGACTGCAGCATGGGGCTTGGTGCTTGCTGTGTGCACCAGGCAACCTAACCAAGGCTTGTAACTTTGTAATAAGAATGCTCTTACTTGACAAAAGGGATCTTGAAATTTTATTACATGTAGACAATGTACACATTTTATTTTTCTTTTTTATTGGTTATTGGTTGTTCTTATTTTTATGTCCAGTAAAATGTTTTTATCTGGGGCTGGAGAGATGGCTCAGAGGTTAAGAGCACTGGCTGCTCTTCCAGAGGTCCTGAGTTCAATTCCCAGCAACCACATGGTGGCTCACAGCCATCTGTAATGAGATCTGGCGCCCTCTTCTGGCCTGCAGGGATACATGCAAACAGAACACTGTATACATAATAAATAAATAAATATTTTTATGCACTTTTTTTTTTTTTTAGTTGAGCATCGAACCCAGGGCCTTGCACTTGCTAGGCAAGCGTTCTACCACTGAGCTAAATCCCCCAACCCTAAATAAATATTTTTTTAAAATGTTTTTATCCTTATTTGTTCTATGGCAGAGGTCAAAATCAGAGCTTTTGCATTCAAACATACCTCAAATCATGAGGTTAAAGAAGAAGCCAAGGCCCCTTAAGGGAAATCTTTCGGTCAAGAGAATAGGGTTTCTGTTCCTAATGGAGACCCAATCATTCAGTTGGGCCAGGTTAATCACAGAGCCGAGGCACCACCTCTAGGAAGCAGGGAGCCCTACGAAGGTGGACAATTTAGGTCATTTACAGTTGAATCAGACTTAGAACTGGTGGTGGTGGTAGTGGCGGTGGTGTGTGTGTGTGTGTGTGTGTGTGTGTGTGTGTGTGTGTGTGTGTTTCAGTGCTAATATGTTAAAATGTAAGTTTAAAAAGCAAAGTTCAGGCTGGGTAGTGCTGGCGCACACCTTTAATCCCTGCACTCAGAAGGCAGAGCCAGGCAGATCTCTGTGAGTTCGTGGCCAGCCTGGTCTACAGAGCAAGATCCAGGAGGCACCAAAACTAGATAGAGAAACCCTGTCTCGAAAAAAAAAAAACAAACAAACAAACAAACAAAAGCAAACTTTAGGGATGGGGAAGGAGCTCTGTGGTTGCAGCACTTGCCAAGTGTGAGGACCAAGTTCAAATCTCTAGAACCTGTGTGAAGGCTGGTTGAGTGGCCTCCTGTTATCCCAGCACTGAGAAAGTAGAGACAGGAAATCTCTGAGCAAGGCAGCTAGCCAGACTAATTACAATGGCCATCTGTGGAGTCAACTGATGGACCCTGCCTCAGTTAACAAGATGGAGAGTAATAGAGGAAGACTCATGACCTCAACATGCATGTACATGAATGTGCATCTGTAGGTACCTGTATGTGCACATGCATGCATGCCCACATATGCAGACATGTACTCACATCTCAGCACCTGAGAGAGAAAAAAAGATGTTGTAACTGATCCCTAACGTGGAAGATAGGACCAGGGTGCCATGAGACCCGCCCTGAGTGTTATTCCTTAGAATCTTAAGTGGCTAGTGTGGTAAAGCATATCCCCAGAGACTGCATTTTTCCCATACAGAGTTCATGAATAGTAAACATTGAGGTGATCACCAAGAAATGAGCTTGAGATTGTGTGATTTGGTTTTTTTTTTTTTTTTTTTTTTTTTTTTTCTGAGAGCCTCATGTAGTCCAGCTGCTCTGGAAACGTAGCTGAGTATGATCTTAAACTTTCTTAAGGTCCTGATTCTCCTGTCTCCATCTACCAAGTTCTGGGATCACAGGCTGGGTTCCACCTGGACTATGTTATCACAAAACTCCTGTCCGAAAAACAAAAGAAAACCAAACAAACCAAACAACAGGATTAGCTATTTTTCTGTTACTTCACACTGAAGACTCACAGAAATTAAGGGGGTGATAAGAATAGACTGGATGAAGAAACTTATTCTTAAGAAAGAAGATTTAAAAGAAAGAAGATTAACTTTGGCTCACAGTTTCAGAGATTCTATTTCATAAACCTTGACTCCTTTGATTCTGGGCCAGCAGGGCAGAGCATCATGGCAGCAGCAGCTGGTGGCAGATGGGAAGCAGAGAGACAAAAAGGAACAGGGGACCAGGTAGAACCTTCAAAGTCATGTCTCCATGACTTACTTCCGCCAGATAGCCTCTACCTCCTAAAGGTCTTAGAACCTCAGAAAATTGGCCACCAGCTTGGGACCAAAGTGTCAATGTATGAGTTTATGTGGGACATTTCATATGCAAAGTATTCTCTTCCATATAATCAAAGTCATGAAAGTGACTTTAAAGCCACGGAGTTTAATTGTCGTTAGAGAACTGTTAAATAGCCCTGAAGTGGAGAATCTGTAGCTGCTTGGCTTCTAAGATACTGCAAGTCACCATGGCACAAATTCCTGTTTTGCATAGACGTTTCCATCAGGTAGTTTATGTATACCACTATCATACCGAACTGTGTCTACAGGCTTTTATACTGAATGGTCACAAAATCATTGCCCATGCATAGTAAAGAAGGAAGCTGAAGATCTCCAGTGATGTAACTCAGGGTTAGGCCCTGTGATAGCAGACCTCCAAAACCAATGTTCTTCCCTGATAACATGGCACACTGACGAACAGATGAACTCTTCCTTTCAGGAAACTACTCTAGTTAAAGAGAGAGATCATAGTTTGGATCTTCTTTAGAAACAGAATGTATTTAAAACCCAACTCTGGCTTCTCACTTTTAAACAGCTAAAGAGACTAACTGAGGGTTTTTTCGTTTATTTGTTTGTTTTGTTTTGTTTTATTGTTTGGGGGCCTGCCACCCAGCTCCCAAATAAATACAGAGACTTACTCTTACTTATGAATGCCTGGTCTTAGTTTGGCTTGTTTTTAGGCAGATTTTCTTAGCTTAAATTATCCTGTCTACCTTTTGCCGCTGGGTTTTAACCTTTCTCTATTCTATACATCTTTCTTTCCTTCTTATTCCATGACTGGTTGTATGTTTGTGTGGCTGGCCCCTGGCATCCTCCTTTGCTTCTCTTCCCTCTCCTCCTCCTTTTCTTTTTCTCCTTCTATTTATTCTCTCTGCCTGCCAGCCACACTATCCCTCTCCTGCCTTGCTATTGGCCATTCAGCTCTTTATTAGACCAATCAGGTGTTTTAGACAAGCACGGTAAGACAGCTTCACAGAGTTAAACAAAAGCAACACATCTTTGCATCATTAAACAAATATTCCACCACATAAAGAAACATAACACATCTTACAAATATTCCACAGCAAACTAGTATTTATTAAAGCAATTCTACTAGACATTCCTCTCCTTTTGTACCTCACTCTTTAGCCTGTCCCACTATTCCATAGCTTCAGAAAATAAGAGTAAGGGAAAGTCTAAAGAGGTGAATTCAACTGGAGTAAATGTACAAATAGGCCCTCTAGTTCACCTACTGGAAGGATAATGGCTTCCATCTGGTGTTTCTTCCCCAACCTGACTTGAGATTGGTGCTGAAGTGTGCCCTAACATGAACACTTATCAAGATATCAAGGGCAATAACTAATAAAGTGTCTAAATTATAGTTTCCACTTTTTGGTTCTTCTCCATATTTGTGTCCTATTACCACAATAATACTAATAAAGAAAATCCCTTAGCATCATCCATTGTCTTTGCAGCTGAGTCTGGGCCATCTGGGGCTGGTTCTGACTCAGCTTGGCTGCATTCCTTTATTCATTTGCAGCTGGCTGACATGCCGGAGCTGGCTGATTGAGGCTACAACAACTATGTTCCATGTGGTCTCTCATCATCTGGCCAAGTGACTTTGGATTTTCTAATCAGGCTGATTAAACCACCTATTGTTTTTGAAGAAAATACTTCTATAATTCTATTTGTGAGATTATGAGTTAAATTTTTATATAACTATTAAAATGTGATTAACATTAAAATTGGCAGGTCAAATCAGCCCATAAACCAGTTAAATTGTCTCTGTAAATCACATTGCATTAAGATAATATTCAAAAGCATATAGGATCCAGAGAATGATGGAAATTTACTAGCATGGTGTGTAACAGTCAAATGACCTAACAAATATGAGACAGTATACTATGTCTCTAGCACCAAATATATACAGAGATTTTTTTCCTCAGATCAAAAAATAATTCTGCATGACATGTTGTCAGGTCTCAGATAGAAGACTATCGGGTTTATGTGTATATAAACATATATAATTAGTGCTAGAGAAGCTGCTAACAATATAGCAAAGCCATTAAATGCCTGCATGATTTGAAAAGCTCACAAACTAGTAAACATGTATCAAGTCAAGATCTGGAAAGAGGAATGTTCATAAGTGAGCCAGCTTAGCAGGCAGCTTGCCTATGAAGATACGCTGAGACACTGTGTACACTAGTACTTTTGACAGCCTCCCAGAGATAAAAACAAAAGATGGAATCCAGGCACAGATTGGAGTTCAGGGCTCCGTACTGGTTAGTATTTTTGTTTGTTTGTTTGTTTGTTTGTTGTTTTTTGCCAACCCAAGACAAGCAAGCCAGGATCATCTAGAAAGTAGGAACTTCAACTGAGAAAATGCCTCAATCTGATGGTCAGATAGGAAAGTCTGTGGGGGCATTTTCTTGATCAGTGATTAATGTGGGAGGACCCACTCCACTGTGGGCAGTGCCACATCTGGAGCAAGTAGTCCTGGATTGCATAAAAAATCAGGCTGAGCAAAATATGGCCTAAATCAGTAAACAGTATTCCTCCATGGTCCTTGCCTCAGTTCCTACTTCAAGGTTCCTGAATTTGAGTTCTTCTCTGACTTCCTTCAAGGATGGACTGTGGTCGGGAGTTATAAATGGAATAAAGTCTTTTCTCTCCAAATTGGTTTACACCAATGGGTTATCAAGCCACAGAAAGCAAACTAGAGCAGTCCCTAACGTCTACATTCTGAATCAGGTTGAATAAACCTCCTTCAGCATAAAATCCGCCTTCTTGAAATTGTGATAAGTAGTTTTCATTGTAAACAACACACTAGAATACATTGGTAAGAGAATCTCATGAAGGGTAGTCTAGATCAGGACAGCCCATGAGCAAGCCTGTAGGAGGTTATCTTGATTGCTCTCACTGATGTTGGAAGATTCAACCTGGAAATAGGTAGCACCATTCCCTGATTTGGGGTCCTGGACTGTGTGAGTAGAGAAATCACACTGAGTGCTAGCACACATACATTTGTTTCTCTCTGCTTTTTCCTGGGTGTGATGTGACTCCCCACATTAAGGGCTGATTCTGTGACTTGGCAGAAGCCACTTTTCTTTTCTGGAACAAAACCCCAAAATTCTGAGTGAGTTGCCAAGTCACAGCAGACAGAAGAATATCTAGTGTATGCATAAATATTTGGTAGCATTTGGTTTTTGAGAGATGGGGGATTTTGTTTCCACGGTCCTGATGCACAGATCCCAGTTGTAACCATGAGGAGAACAGGCAGCAGGACTGTCTTGTAACACATGGCAGCATGGAGATTTCTAATCTGCTACTCTGCCTCCAATATCCCAAATGTCTTCCTGTTTAATTCAGGTTTATTTTCTGAGTTTTCAGTATGTCAGAACAAAACGTTCTTACTCTTTCATTTTAGAGAGTACGACTCTTAGTTGTGTAATTTTAATTACAACTTGTCTACTCTGTTCTTCACACTTTTTTATGTGAACATTTGTGTGATGTGACTGAGCAAAGCATCAGCCACCAGACACTGACACACCGGAGATAAAAGATTGACTGTCCACAAGACTGTCCTGTGATGAATTTTGTCAGAACAGTATTTTATACTGCAGAGAACTAATTATGACTCTGGATCTAAAATATTCGGGATGATTTCCAATGGTGAACAATATCAACTAACAAGGATCATTGTAGTCTGAAGATTTCTCCAGTCCCCCCTGATTCCAGGATCCTGCAGCCACTTATAAAATAATCACTCAGAGGCTTAATATTATTTACAAACTGTGTGGTCTATGGCAGGCCTTTTGCTGGCTATCTCTTATATCCTAAATTAACCCATTTCTATTAACCTGTGTTTTGCCACGTGTTCTGTGGCTTACCTGTCTGCTGGCATGGTGTTCCTTGGGTGGCAGGCTGGCATCTCTCCAGACTCTGCCTTTCTCTTTCCTGTCTCTCTCCTTGGATTTCTCATCTGCCTCTAAGATGCCTTGCCATAGGCCCAAAGCAGCTTATTTATTAACCAATGGGAACCACATATATTCACAGTGTACAGAAAGACATCCCCCAGCAGACCATAAAAGAGAGAAAAAAAATGTTTTTTAAAAGGCGGGAGATACATCTCAATTGGTAGAATACATGTCTTGCTTGCAAAATGCTCTAGTTTCCAAATCCTGTACCACACAAACAGGAGTGGTGCTGCACACCTGAAATCCAAGCACGGAGGGGCGGGGGGGGGGGGGGGGAGGCAGAAGGCTCCAAAGTTCGAGGTTATCCTGGGCTTCATAACGAGTTCAAAGCCAATAGGCTACACAAGTCCTGGTCTCAAAAACAGGTAGACAGACAGGTAGGTAGGTTGGTAGGTAGATAGGTAGATAGATAATAGATTATAGTTTGATAGAAAGACAGAACAAACAAAATGACAAAAACAATAAAGAAATAAAAAGAGAAAAAATTCCTGAAATCAGATTAGATATAATGTGGTCTTCCCTCCAATTCTTCTGTAACAGTTCATTTTATTTTATTGTATTTACATTTATTAATTTATTTGTGTGTTCATGTGTGTGCACATGTGTGTGTGCATGTGTGCATGAGTGCACAACTAAAAACATATTCCATAGCACATGCATGAAGGTAAGAGGACAGCCAACATGAACAGGTTCTCTGTTTCCATCATGTGGGTTCAGGGAGAGAATCCAAGTGTGAGAATTCGGTCACAGGCATCGTTACCTCTTGAGCCACGTAGCAGGTCCCATAGCAGTTAATTTGTGTCAACTTAGTGAGACTGATTCAGTAAAGTGTTAGTCTAGGTGTTTCTGTAAAGGTTGTTTGTGGAAGTGGTTAGCATCCATATTCAACTGACTTTAAATAAGAAAGATATTTCTCCACCCTCATCTGTGAATGGGCATATTCAGCTGACACATCTTCCTGAATGGGTAAACTTCTTCCCAGGGAAACCACCCACAGTAGAGTACCAAGGCTACTCCAGAGTACAAATGGACATTGATGCTTTCACTATCTGTATACTCAGGCTATGTTCTACCATTGAATTCTCTTAGGTAACAGAATAACTTCCACCTTAAATATGTTTTGATACTCCCCACCTCTTGTAAAGATCAAAAGCAGCATTTGTTGCTGCTGCAATTATTCAGTTTCCATGATCTTATGAACTTGTGATGATTTGCAGGGCTGCCATCAAATAGTTGTCATAAAAGCGAGACTTAAATCTCCCTTGATCATAGAAACATCAAAAATATTCACTTGCTGATCCCTTCGTGAGGCAATTACTGTTCCACTACAGAAAGGCCATCTTATTTGAACTTGCGTTTCCTGTTTCCCAGGCCTTGGAGTAGGAGGAGACACCATCTAAAGCAGGAGTTTATTTTGGCTGGAGCCTCAAATCCCAAGATTCCAGATTGACCACATTCCGTATTGTGGGGTTTGGTAAACCACCTACTACTTTTAATTCCAGGCATTAGTCAATGAAGTTTTGTTGAGCTGTTCATTCCCATGCTCATAAAATGTGGGAATAGCTTCAAACTTGAGTTTCAAATTAATGGGTTATGTTTACTGAATGTCAAATAGGGGCATGTCACTTTTTTTTTTTTTTTTTTTTTTTACTAAATTACTGAGGGATCTAAAGATAGTTTCACAGCATAAGAAGCTAAGATACCAAGTGAGTCTTGTTCAGTGTTTTTCCCCCAATAAAACTGAAGAAAAAACTATTAAGAGTTTAAAGGATAATAAAGACAACACAATTAAGTACCAAAATGAGTCACAAACAGCAAATACTATGGGAAAGAAATGATTGAGCTGGGCATGGTGGCACATGCCTGTGGTACCAGCACTGGGAAGGTGGGGTTAGGAAGATGAAGTTGACTTTGTTATCTTCATTCTGTCATCTTCATCAACATAATGAGGTGAAGGCCAGCTGGGAGTAACATGAGAACCTGTCTCAGATACTCTGAGACAAAGAAAAGAGGACAGACAAAGAAAGAGGAGGGGGTGATGAGTATGAACCCTAGTGGTGTTGGGGATAGTGATGATGTGTTAACTCCATCACTCCAAGGCCCCTTCAGAAAGAATGGTTATGTATTCAAACTCATTCTTGAGTAATTCACCCCAGATCTGTATGTGCTTCACATAATCTCTGGACTGTAAACCTTAAGACTTTAGAACCAGGTGGGGGGAAATTCCTAAATTGCCAAATACAAGGTGGGGGGCGGGGTATGTCTGAGAATGTGACAAGAAGCATCATGTCTTTTTGCCCAAAGCTTGAAGGGGAAGTATATCTGTTTGCAGATCATATGTCCATCTGGAAGCCAATGTGCCTTGTAAAATGAATGATTTTAAGGACTGCTTATAATTATGCTCATACCTTATGTAGAACTCCAATGTTACACAGAGAAATAAAACATAATTTTATTTATTGATTTGGTTATTTAGCAATTTAAAGCATGCTTTCTTTAATTTTCTCTTTATTTTACTGAGGCTGGCAGGCTGGGAACTCACTATGTAGATTAGATTGGTCTCAAGCTCATAGAGGTCCACCTGCTTCTACCTCTCCAGTTCTGAGATTAAACGTATGAACAACCACACCCAGCAACCCCACATCCTCTCTTAGCTCTCCCCCCGCCCTCCGACATCTCTGCCAGTCTCTTTCTCAAAATCATGGCTTTTGAAAACATTTTTTAAGATTTAGTTTTTACTCAGGGGTTTCTAGAATGAACTCTAAGTGATCCTTAATGTAGCCCTTCTGTGACGGCTTCAAGAGGTTAAAAGAATGAGCAATGGTACCAATGGGATGTGATGGCTCAGCAGTTCAAGATACTTGCCACAAAAGCCTGTAGGCCTCAGGTCGATCTCAGGAACTCATGCAAAGATGAAATGAGAGAACTCACTATATATACAAAGTTGTTCTATGTCCTCCATATGTATACACACACACACACACACACACACACACGCATGCACGCACACGCGCGCACACACAAACACCATACAAACACACCACAACAATAATAATTAATTAAGGAATAAATGACAAAATCTTGTTAGCTTTAGGCTTATTCTCTAGCAATTAGTATGTTCACATGTAAATGTGAACATGTGTCTAACATCATGTTATGCAAAGTTGGAATGGACCTCAAGACATTCTGCAAATCCAGCACACTTCTTGTGAAGTTAGAAAGTCCTTCCTTAAATGACCAGAAGGTCTTAGGATCCTACAATAGTGTCATCTCTTTATCTCTCCATTTTCCACTTACATCCACAGTAGAAGGAAGACTTGGACTTAAATATTAAGTGCCAAGTGAGCAACAAAGTGTAAAGCACAGAGGAAGAGAGGCTGGTGGCCTGCTTCTTTTATTGGTGGTTGCCAAGGAATGGGTTGCCAGGGATAACTGCACTCTCCTGGAAGAACAAAGAGAAGACACAGGACTGCAGCGTTAAGTACAAATGGCTTGTGGTGTCTTTTTCTCCTCAAAAAAATTCAGAATGTGGAAAGGCATAGGCATGTCAAATGATACTGATTTGCATAGAAACTTCCAATTCTTTAATCTTAAAGATATTCCTTCATAAAATTCACTGAAAGCAAGTCATATAAGAGATTTCTAGTTATAATCAACCACGTAGGAGGAGCTTAGCAGTTGCAACCTTAACCTAGACAAACTGAAAGTATCTACGACTCTCCTCAGATCCAAAAAATAAAATCGAGATCACAGAGAAAATTGCTGTCCCTCAGCACAAATATCTGCAGGTCTGAGTTCAACTGAAGAGACAGACAGGTAAACAGAGACCATCACAACTTTCTGCAGCAAACCTCACCCCCACATCAATGGAAATCAGCAGGAAGGTGTGATCTCTGCTAGAGTACTGTCAGCCTCCAGTGTAAATGAACACAATGGCTTCACACCTTCAAGAGCCAGCAGACAAAAGAGGGAGGGGCTTTATTACCTATAGGCAGGTGAGCAGCACTTCTGAAGACAGCATGCTCTATTTCAACAGAGAAAGGGTGAGCAATGAATTGGGTGGAGAAGCTGTATATATTCACAAAGAGGTCACTCTTTGGGGGAGTGTACAAGCCTGAGCCTCAACTTTAGAAACGTATTTCTGAGAGAACACACACTCTTAAAACCTGATAGTCTATATTGCTGACCAGTGGCTGCATGGGGAACTTGCCCAAATCATGTAGACCTGAGCCTTGCTATTCTGCCATTCTCTACCTTTTATGCACAAAAAAAAAAAAAAAAAAAAAAAAAAAGCAAAAAACATCTCCTGGCTGACACAATTCAGTTAACAAGAACAGTTAGTGAGAAGAGAAAGTACTGGAGACAAAAGGAAGGTCAGCACACATAGAGACTGTGATGGCTAGTTTCATATCAGCTTGACACAAGCTAGGGTCATTGGAGAAGAGGGAGCCTCAACTGAGAAAATGCCTCCATAAGACTGGGCTATACACAAACCTGTAGGACATTTTCTCAGTTAGTGATTGATGTGGAATGACCCAGCCCTTTGTAGGTGGTGACATCCCTGGGTTCGTGGTGCTGGGGTGTGTAAGAAAGCAGGCTGAGCAAGCCATGGGGAGAAAGCCAGTAAGAAGCACCCCTTTAGGGCCTCTATACCAACTCCTGCCTGCAGGTTCCTCCCCTCTTGAGTTCCTGCCCTGACTTCCTTCAATGATAAGCAGTGATATGGACTCATAAGCCAAATCAACCCTTTCACCCTCATGCTTTGGTCACGCTGTTTTATCCCAGAAATGGTTACCCTGACTAAGACAGGGCCTTTCCTGGATCCTGGAACTATGGACGATGTCCTTGATGGACTAGGTCTCTTTTCCCATTTTGTCAGGTGCTGGGACTATGTACCGGGTTCTAACGTCAGAATTGTGCTTCTAACATGGTGTCAGCTGTGCCAAGGTCTCAGAGCCTGTTACACACGTTCAGTGAGGGTCATAGTTTCAGGAGAAAATATGGCAGAAAGCAATACCCAAATACACATATAGATTAGAGCCACATTGTAAAGGCAGGGGGAAGACACGTCAGGAGCCAGGAACTTTCTGCTTGCCTCTCATTCACCAACAACTGGCTAAGAGAGGAAAAAGCAAAGCAGGGGCCAACCAGACTTTGGAATAGAGGAAACAAAGCCTGCAGCAGACTAACTGTTCTGTCCCTGGCTGCTTGCAACTGTGCTGAGCCTGCCTGCAGTCTGTGTAACCTGAAACCATCCTGAATCTTCTTCCTATCAAAGGGGAAAGTGCCTTTCAAGAAGAGCTGCAATAGATCTTTCCCAAACTCCATCCTTCTATGGCTAGAAACATCCACATGGACAAGTTTGACTGATAAAGACTCTAGAGAGACTCGGTCACAGTGGGGTCTCCACAGTTCTAAGAATTTTATTTCCTGGAGATCTACCAGGTCCTTTCAGTGAACACTCCAGAAAATGCCCCTTGTTTATCTGCAGAGGAGTCAAACAAGGATCATTTTGAAACACATACAGCATCATGTTCTATTTAACACAGTCAACCCTGGAGTACAGTTGTTTAACTGCAGCCTAATTTGCTACAGTTTGACAAGAATCTAACTGGTCTAGTAAAAGGAATACCCAACTAACCTTTTCTACATTCAACAGAGACAAGAAATACCCAATGCTTAAACCATGCTGCAGTACTCAAGGGAAGAGGAAGAAAACAGAGAAATTTGTAATGACTACTGTTAAAGACCAAGGCTCAAGAGTGACTCATCATAAGATGATAGAATTCTTTAATTTTCCACTTCATCCCTTTCACCTTGTGTACCAACATCATATTTACAGTTTTTTTGCTCTCCATATCATACACAATTGATAAAAGAAAGAAAAGATGCACAAGCCACATTTGATGACAGATGCGTGTAGTCATAACATTTGGTAGACTGAGACAAAAAGACCATGACTTCAAGTCAACTTAGGGCACCAAGGGTAACTCTTACTCTAATAAATTAAGTAGCTGGCATATGCAAAACAAATCAAGAAACACAATTCGAAAAACTAACTAACTATTAAAGGTAGAGCCAGCAAAAATGTTAAAAATTATCAGATAATTTTTTAACGTGTTAGATATAGTAGCTTCTTTTATTTTATATCACCCATACACATATGCAATAAATAAATAAATAAGTACAATAATAAATTAATTTAGAGTGTGTGTGTGTGTGTGTGTGTTTGTGTGTGTAATTGAAAAGCAGAGAAAGGAAAGACTATGAAAGCACATGAGATGTTCAAATACACACCTTTAAACAGACCTAGTAATTATGGAGGTCACCCAGAAGAAGGCAGGCGGTAATAACTACTTTCCAGACAAGCCAGTTTGCTTCTTAGAGGTCAGCTGGGATACAAGACATGTCAGGAAGCTTGGCAGGTAGAGGGATGGGAAGAAAATCTCAAGATGTTTACTCTTATTTTATCCTCTGGAAATAACTTTCTCAAATATGAATGTAAATATATTTTCTTTGGCTTCCAATCTTTTCCATTTCTGTTCTACATTGTATTGCTATCAGGCCATTATACGTTTTGAATAGGATGAGTACCTGGCACCAATAGGCATACAAACATTTTTTTAAATAAATGAAATCATCTCCATCAGGAAGAACAATCCTATGGCTTCTAATTGTACTGCAGAGACTAATTTTCTTGACATAGTGTCCCAGACATCAAGACTTGACACAGCCTCTTCCTTCATTACCACTTTAATTTCTGGATTTTGAGATGCTCTGTTCATTATTACATGGACCACTTCCCCTAGCATTCTCCCCTTCTTCCTGCTATATCTTGGAAGATTTTTTTCGTCTTCAAACCTGTTCCTTAGAACCCCTCCCAGATGGTCTACATGGTTCCATCATAAAATCCTCATGAAATTGTCAAGCTTGTCCTGTTCACCATATGAAATATAAATAACTGTTCACATATTTATGCCTCTTAAGAGAGCTTCTTGTGTGGGTACAGCACTCTGCCTGGTTGTCTGTGTCAAAACATGACCCATGTTGGAATCAATGAAAGTAATGGAATTAGGCAACCACAGACTCATAGCTCTGCCTGTCCAAATTATAACCTTATTAAAATTAATTACATCCTCAGACTTCACTCTTCTCCGTTAAATTTTTAAAAGATCAAACAAAATTTTTTTAAAGTTTCTTTGGCTGACTATGCAACTGGCAGATACAATTTATATTTCTGAACAAAGTGAAGTGAGACAGAAGCAAAATGTTAAAAGTAAATACATGGGGCCTGGAGAGATGGCTCAGAGGTTATTAAGAGCACCAACTGCTCTTCCAGAGGTCCTGAGTTCAATTCCCAGCAACCACATGGTGGCTCACAACCATCTGTAATGAGATCTGGTGCCCTCTTCTGGCCTGCAGTCAAACATTCTATATATATAATAAATAAATCTTTTTTTAAAGAAAGTAAATAAATGTACATATGTGTACAGCTGTGTGTATGAATATGAATATGCATGGGTATATATGTGTGCTTTCCAAAGGATTGTTAATAATTAACGGTTTCTTAGATTTTATTGTTAAAACTATCGTAATCATTGAAAACCTTTTACAAATGCTTTGTTGCAATTATAGGCATTTGAAAGTACCTGATTCCATGAAAATTAATGAGATTCAGTTATATGTGTGTGCTTAGGTTTTTTTTCAAGGTAGCATTTCTGAAGACTCTTCCTTTGACATTGTGAAATAGGCAGTCATTCAAGTTAGGTTGCTAACCTGGACTGTAATAGGAATAGTTGAATAGTTCCTACTCATGATCAAAGTAAATGTATATGCAAGCTAATAACATGGGTACAAATTAGCCAGTCTAAATCCAAACAGAAAACTCCACAGATGAGAAGCTGGAGCTGCAGATTGTAGTGCCAGCTAAATATGTCTACGGAGGAGAAGAGGACAGGGTGTGCTTATTCTCAGGTTTCTCGCCTGTTCTACATTGACCAGCTACATTTTTCTAATTTTAGTTGATTCTTTCATTTAAAAGTGAAACATCGTTGGAGAGAAACCTAAGATAACTGAGCTTTCACATCAAACACTAAAAACCAAGAATAATACCACAAAACAGAGGATTCTAATTCTGTCCACAAAGGTAGTATATTTTTCAGCTTGAATTCAGTATGTATTGTTTCTCTGTCATAAGATAATCTCAAATGCTTTTTGAATGATAGATCTTTTAAATATAAATGAGGTCAATTATAAAACTTAAACTTATAAAAAATCATTTAAAGAGTTGATTTTTTTTTCTTTATTCTTAAGCATACGGGGGGGGGGGTTAGGGGGGAGACTCAAAAGGAAGTTGTCATTTAAAAAAAAATAAAACACCTCCACAGTGTGGAATTTGGTTGTTCTCAAAGGATAAAATTTCTGCCAACTGCATGACAAGCTGTTGTCAAGGCATAATGGGAGGCTTCTGTGGGAGTGTGCCGTGGGTTAATGCACAGAACTTCTGTTTCACTTCGGGCTTAGGAAGAATCAACATTTGAAAGCCCCGACTCAGCTTGCTCAAGAATTCAAAGGCTTATTCACATGTGTCCAGCACAAGCATGTGATATGAGCACCACAATTAAAATAGTTTGTTGACTTTTATGTGAGTGCCATGTGTAGCGTATGTGTGCGGGTAAGCACACTTGGGCCTTATCATGCAAGTGGACATAGTGGACAGTTTCCCTCTGTCAGTGCTCACCTTCTACTGAGTTAGAGGAAGGGTATAGCCTGTCTCTCCCACTGCACTGCATGAATCATGCGAGCTGGGGCTTAGGAGCTTCTGGGTGATTGTTCTGTGTCTGCTGCTATTCTTACCAATGGAGTGTTCCCATTACAGATGCATGCGTCCCCCAATTTTCTAGGGCTTCCAAACTGAGATTAAAAGGTTTGGATACCAAGTGATTTTTGCCTACTGAGGGAATCTTTCCAGTCACTAAAACTAGTGTTTTACAAAAACAGTGGAATTATCTTCAGTATCCTTTTACATTATTTCTGTGAATCTCTGACATGAAAATGATTCCGTGTCAAAGTTACTACTCAAAGATAAAAATGTGCATACACATTATGTAAGTCATGAACTTACAAATATTAATAAATTGTAGAAAATTAGGAACCAAGGCTTACAGAGTGCCATGACTAATGATTATAGTTCCTTTTCTCAAATTTTTGTTATTGAACCCAGTCAGCAACTGTCAAAGATGGCTTATTTCTCTTATTTCAAGATTAGAAACTGAAAATTAGGGGGAGTCTGATTCATCAAGGATCAAATAATTAGTTAGCTGTGGAGACAGAAAAAGCAGGGTTTTTTTTTAAGTTCTACTTATCCTTCTATGTCTTTTTCCCCCTGTTTTTGTAGTGTTTAACTGCCCCCCACAAAACAGAGTCATCATATAAGCCCTTAAACTGAAAAGACCATTTTTTTTTTTTTGGTATATGGGAGATGTCAAGCTATATAAATAGCTTCCTCTTATAAGACACTCCTCTAAATCTATCTTAGCATCAACATGGTTGGGAAAGAAACCATCACCGTTGTTTAAGGGAATTTCTAGAAACAAGCCAAAACAAATAAAATCACATGAACTTTGCATTCCCTGTCATCTGGGAGAAGAAAGACTGAAGAAGCCTCCTCCTACACACACAGGCTCACCCCCCCCCCCACCACCCCCATCCCTCTCCACCCTCCATTCCTACCCCCCACCCCACCCCCACCCCCGGCTAAGCCATCTTTGGGAAGCCACATTCTATATTCCTGGGATGTCTGAGTTCCTTGTGACAGGCTGTCTTTATTCCCATCTAGAACCATCATTAAGAAAAACAGTGCTTAAATTCATCTGGCTAGTGTTTACAAATTTGCTCTTTTATTATGTAGATCATCTACGCATTCTTGATTTTATAGACTACCTTCCAAGTAACTTTGTAACAACAGCCTATCACTGACTTCTAACACACTTAGGACACTTTAAAATTTTTATTATAGATGATGATGAATTAACAACTGTTAACTTTATCATAGCTATGTGGTATAATTGAAGATTTAAGAGTGACATATTTAACTTTCAAACCTAGGGGAAAAGTATGTGTTGGGTATGCAAGATTAGCACTGCTAAGGAGAAACACTCATGTGAGCTAGTTTGGCTCAGAGTGCTTTGGTGGTCTTAGTATTTGGGAAGTCACAAGAGTCATGGACTCTACTTATCAGAGATAATAAGTGAAAATCACAACCTAGCTATCACCCTGAGCATAGCATTCCTAGTTTGTATAAAAAGGTACCTTGGAGTGAATCTAAATCATGCATGATTTTAGAAGGAAAGGTATTAACTTATAACAGGATGTTCTAATCCAATGATTCATTAGCGTCTAAGAGTTGAAAGACATCTATAAGAACTAAAACTTCCCAGAAAGGAGATTTAATAAAATAAGGTGGGAAAAAGTTTGTTTTCCAATATTCATGGTATACTTTAGGGGAAAAGCTGTAGCCCTTGTTATACCTGCCATTCTTAAACAATTTCAAGTTAAAATCGTCAACAAGGCAAGGTGCCATATATAGTGATGTCATGATTTAAATGTTGCATATTAGTCATTCTGTCCAAAGATTTATTTTATTTTTAGTCACATATGTGTAACACAGGAGAGGGAAGAGAGACAGGGTGAGAGAGAGAGAGAGAGAGAGAGAGAGAGAGAGAGAGAGAGAGAAGAGAACGAGTACTATAAAAACAGGTGCTTTCAGAGGCTAGAAGAGGACAGATCCCCTGCAGCTAAAGTCACAGACAGTTTTTTAGCTAACATGGGTGATGGGAACCAAATTCAGGTCCTTTGGAACAGCAGTTATGTTCTTTCCTATCTGTCCAACTCAAAAATTTGTTTTGAGTATACATGTGTGCACATGTGTGTTTGTGTGTGCATGCATGTGCATGTGTCTACACATTCGCCTACTGGTGGCACCCACAAAAGTCATAAGAAGGGATCTGAGCCAGTTGCCTTGAAACCATTTTGGATGTCGGATCATCTAGGCCATGGTGTCATTGGAGACCTTTCCGGTGGTCTTGGATGATCAAACCTGAAGTATCTTAATCTGGAACGAATCCATAGCCTCTGGCTTTCTGTGGAAACAAAAGCAGAGACTCTTTTCCAAAGTAACATATCCTTATATCCAAATTTTGAAGTCAAGTTACCTTTAAAATTTACATATTTATTTAACTCAACAGCTTTTACGATCAAATCTTTTTTTTTTTTTTTTTTTTTTTTCAGTTAAAAATCCCAAAGACAAGACAAACCAGATTCTCTGTGTAATATCCAACTTTGTAAGACTAAAACACCACTGTGGCTGCTGGCTCCACCCATCTCAGCTTCCCTACATGGCGGTGGTACAGTTTACCGCCAGCTCTGGGTCTGGAGCCATGTGTACCATCAACTATCAGAAGCAGTTCTATCAAAGCAGTGCATAGCCCAGAAACCCTTTTTTTGTTTTGTTTTGTTTTGTTTTAACTCACAAAGGCTAAATCCACCATGCAGCAGAGTAAAGTGCTGCTTGTAGATTCCTCATTCCCGCCACACCACAGGTCAGATGCACATGCCAGGAACCCGCCATAGTAGCTCAAACCGGCAGGCTGCCGCTAACTTGAGAGAGACAACTAGGAAGCTGTTTTTAGCTCTGTTTTAGAATCTTTTCTCAGGTTTAAGGTGGAAATTCTTGCCAACACGTTGGGCACCATTTGTAGTTGGAGAGCTTCTCTCCAGGTTCCACCAAGCACCCGCAGTCCCACAACCCACATAAAATAATCACACAGACATTTATATTATTTAAACTGCTTGGCCATTAGTTCAGGCCTACCATTGTCTAGCACTTACTCTTAAATTAACCCATTTCTGTTAGTCTATATTTTGCCACGTGGCTTGTGGCTTACCATTGTCTTTACATGTTGCTTCTCATGGCAGTGGCTGGCAGTGTCTCCTCCCAGCCTTCCTGTTCCCAACCTTCTCCTCTTCCTTGTCCCACCTACCCTATCCTTCCTGTCTGGCTACTGGCCAATCAGCACTTTATTTATACAGAGTGATATCCACCGCACTTGTTCCCAGAGTCCTCTCTGTCCTCAGAAGTCCCACCTAACCTCTTTCTAGCTATTGGCCTTTTAGCATTAATTACGCCAATTACATCAATACATTTTTACACAGTGTACAAATATCTCACAACATTTCCCCCTTTTTGTCTAAAGGAAAAGTTTTAACTCTAACATAGTAAAACTATATACAATAAGAATAATTTTCAAGTAAAAAAATGCATTCACAGTGTCCAGTCCATTAGTATTTGGCAAATTCAGAGAAAATATCCCATTATCTATTCTATCTTGGTGAGTCCAAAGTTATGTATCTAATTTATTATTTTATCCTAACTTGTATTACCAACCTATAACTACATTTTGGACCTCAAAATATTTTCTTAGATAAACAACTTAAGCTTTTATGTCTCTCAACCATATACACTTTATAGTACTTTTATGAGTTTATTTTCTGAATTTGGTAATAAGGAAAACTGTAACTATAACTATCCAGTCTTCAACCCCATCAAAGACCTGAGAAGGATATAATAACACCTGTGTAAACAGGAAGCACAGAGCAAGCAACTTTCAAAACTATAGAAATGACAATAATATCTGGATGCCTGGACAATCATCCAAGTATCCTCTGTAGTGTTGAAGCATCCATCTTGGGCCTACAGGCCTAGAATATCTTACAGACTTTATATGAAGCAAAAATTTTGGAGGACTGTCTTACTTTGTCTTGGCAAAGTTCATCAGTCTCTTTTTTGTGTGTCCTGTTTGTTCAATATTGACAGCATACTGTCATCAGTCAAGGCAAGGGCAGGTTTTTGCCCAGGCTAAATTTGCCATAATAAAAGCAAACTCCATATGGAGGTTCTTTGATATTCATTATTCTTTTTTGAAATAAATTGGTGCTGCCAGGAGCAAACATATCTCACTGTCATGAAAAGCCTTATGTTAGTAAAACATTAAAATGCCATATTCCATAGGTCTCTGAAGTGTTTGAAGACCATCTATCTACTTAAACTATGTCTCTGATTGACCTCAAAAACATATCTAACATGACTACAAGTTTGATTGTTATAGATAACTAACTGCTAATCTGTGGTTTTTTGTTATCTTAATTGCTTTCAAGGACTAAAACTTCATACTATTTTTAAATGAGCTGCATGGTGCAATATCTTAAACAAGAGTAGGAACAAATATACAGCATAAAAAATAACCTTAAATTTGTATCTATATACAAAAATCTATGCCAATGTAAAATATTTGAGACTAGTGGTTGTTCAAAAGTAGACTCAACAATACTTCCTTTTATCCAATCATTTCTGTAGTTGGAGAGCTTCTCTCCAGGTGCCACTAAGCCCCCATGGTCCTACAACCCACTTATAAAATGAAAACACAGATGCTTATATAATTTAAACTGCTTGGCAGCTACACATTTCTATACTATAACTGCCCCCCACCACTTTTTCCCTTCAGAAAGAGAGCCCTGAATCTAATTTCCTTTGTTCAGCTTTTTTCCTTATCAAAATGGCTAAGATCAAAATCACAAATGATAGCTCATGCTAGAAAGGATATGGAGCAAGGAGAAAACTCCATATGGATGACAGTGCAAACTTGTACAGCTGCTTTGGAAATCAATATGACAGTTTTTCAGAAAATCGGGAATCAATCTACCTCAAGACCCAGTTATACCAATTTTGGGCATATACCCAAAAGATGCTCAATTATTCCACAAGGACACTTGCTCAACTACCTTCATAGTAGTGTTACTCATAATAGCCAGAACCTGGAAACAACCTAGTACCCCTCAACCAAAGAATGGATAAAGAAAATGGGATACATTTATACAATGGAGTATTATTCAACTATTAAAAATGATGATGTCAAGAAATTTTAAGTCAAATGTATGGAACTAGAAAACATCATCCTGAGTGAGCTAACCCAGACTCAGAAGAACAAACATGGTATGTTGTCTTAGGGTTTCTATTTCTGTGATGAAACAACATAACCAAAAAGAAAGCTGGAGAGGAAAACGTTTATTTGGCTAATACTTCAGCATTGCTGTTCATCACCAAAGAAAGTTAGGATAGGAAGCCAAACCAGGCAGGGTCCCAGAGGCAGGAGCTGATTCAGAGGCCATGGAGGGGAGCTGCTTACTGGCTTGCTTCCTCTGGCCTGCTCAGCCCACCTTCTTATAAAACCCAGGACCACCTGCCCAGGGATGGCACCACCCACCATGGGCTGGGCCTTCCCTCAGTGATCACTAATTGAGAGGCATTTCCTCAACTGAGGCTCCTTCCTCTCTGATGACTCTAGCTTGTGTCAAGTTGACACACAAAACCAGCCAGTACATATGCTCACTCACAAGTGTATATTAGCTGTAAAGTAAAGGATAACCATGCTGCAATCCACAGAGAGGCTAAGTAACAAGGAGGGCCCAAAGAGTGATGCATGAATTTCCCTGGGAAGAAGAAATAGAAGAGATCTCCTGGGTAAACTAGGAGCAGGTGGGTGGGGATGGGAACATAAGGGATCAGATTGGGGATGGGATAGAGGGGGGCAGTAATGAAAGAGATGCAAGGGAAACACCCAGAAAACTACAAGGATGTCCTTAGTCAAGACTTCTAGTAACAGTGGCTAGGTAGCCTGAACTGGCCTTCTCCTGTAATCAGATTAGTGACTATTCTAATTGTCATCAGAGAGCCTTCATCCAGTAACTGTTGAAAACAGATGCAGAGATCCACAGCCAAATACTAGGCAGAGATCTGGGAATCCTGCAAAAGAGAGGGAGAAAGGATTGTATAAGCCTGGGGTGTATGTGGGGAGTGTCAAGGTCATCACAGGGGAACCCACAGAGACAACTAACCTGGGCTCATAGGAGCTCAGAGACACTGGACCAACAGCTGAAAAAACAGCATGAAATCAACCCTCTACAAATGTGAGACAGTTATGTAGCTTGGTCTACTTGTGGGACTCCTAGCATTGGGAGCAGGGGCTGTCCCTAGTGCTTTGGCTGACTTTTGGGAACCTATTCCCCATACTGGGTTGCCTTGCCCAGCATTAATATAAGGGGAGGAGCTTAGTCCTACCTCAACTTAATATGCCATGGTTTGTTGATGACCATGGGAGGCCTGCCCCTTTCTGAACAGAAACAGAGGAGTGGATTGGGGGTGGGGGCAGAAGGGAGATGGGAGAGAGGAATGGGAGAACAGGAAGGAGGGGAATCTGTTGTCAGGATGTAAAATAAACGAATAATTATTTTTAAATTTTAATTAACTATTTTAAATTAATGAATTCAAAAAATAAAATTATTGGGTTTATCTGGTTCTAAGATATTATTGAGTGAAAATTTTGATAAACTTCAAAAAAATTATTTTCACATCATGGTGACCTTTAGAAAAGCAAAGATATTCTCATTCCTTGTACCTTAACTTTTCTCCAGTGTATTAGAGATCTAACCCATACAAAATATTAATAAACTTTTACAATGTGATTTTTCTGTACCTCTAGGCTTTCAATTAACACTTTAAGAACTGGTCGATAAAAAAAACAAAACAAAACATCCATGTCACATACAGAGCCAGCATTGGGATGCAGCTAATCATCTATCAGGCGACTGGAGGCTGTCTATCAGTGAGCTAGCATGTCTGTTACCATGAGAGCAGACATCAATCAACTTCTAAATCAAGCGGCTATGTTGACTCTAGGAAGTAATCTTCATATTAATGTGTAATAAGCCATCCACAGGGGGTAATTTTGAACGGAAATTTGAACTGCTTGGCCTAACTGGGTTTATTGCAGATTCTGCAGGGTGATTTAAATAAAATCAAGTATGCCTGTGACTTTGTCTTAGGGCTTGGAAGTTCATCTCTTCAGTTCCTGGTGCTTCTCTGCTTCACTGCTTTTTTTTTTTTTTTCTAGAGATTTACATAAATTAGCCAATCTGTAGATATAGACACCGAGTAATTGCTAGATCACTATGTACTGAACTTTATATTAACAAAGGCTATGTCCCAATACTTTAGAAAAATATTCTCCTAAATATAGATAGATATCTTGGGCTACATCCTCTAAGTTTTCTCAGACACCTCATTTCTCTAGAGAATTATGGCATCTCTGTTTCACAATTTTTATCTTCCACTCCAGTTTTGACTCTCTTTCTAGAACCAGGTTTTTACAAATGTCAGTAATATTTGACCCTCATTGAAAATCATAACAAGAAGTAGAAGTATGAAAAAGTGGAGATGGGAAGAGCTAAGTGGTCCCCTAAGACCTTTCACAGGCTGATGGCTGCATCAGTTCACACTAAGTGAGAAGAAGTCAATGGCACTTGAATAGTAGGATTGCTCAATTACTGAGATTAAAACAACAGATCATGGGGAGATTCCATGAAGAATAATTGATGGGTGATTTTCTTCCTTATGGGTGATTTTGTTCCTTTCCTACATATCAACTTTGTGGAAACAGAACCAAGAAACAGTCAAACTTCTGGAAGCCAACACACAGCTACAGTGGGAGACTGTGACACCCCAACCCTAATGAATCTATGGAGACACCACAAGAGAACAGTAAGAAATCAGCATAAATACAGAGCCAAGGGCAGAGGGTACTCCAGAAACAGAACAGTAAGAGCAGGTACACTTTGCCTAAATGTATCATGGCTAACACCTGAGAAATAAATAGATTGAAACAATGGCAAGTTTCCCAAATAAGCAAATAGGAAGTTATATAAGAGTGAAAAGAGCTATGAGAGACAATGTAATGTCTGCCTTGGTTTCAAGTTCTTTTTGCTGGTATCACTACACTTCCATCACAGTCGACTATCTAGACATTCAAGGGCTACTTGCCCTTCATCCTATGCAGCATCCAATGGTTGTAAGAAAAGGGAGATGAAGAGAGATACATCAATACATGTGATGCTTCATACATGGGCATCATTAAACTCTAGCTTCTTTTGAAATGGCACTGCCAAAGTCAGACTTATTTCAGTAGAAGATGATTCTTCAAGCTGTGTGAAGGATGGTTAGAAAAGCAAGGAGAGTGAGAGTCAGGAGGACCAGAGGAACAGCTGGCCTAAGGGCTCCAGAGCAGCAAGGTGCAGAGAAGTAGGAATATACTTAAGAAGCTTCCAAGGCCTCGTCTCCTCAGTAAAATTACTAATTCTATAGCTCTGGACAATCCTTTATCCCTACTTTATCTATTAAGAGAGAGCCATAGGCCTTCTTTCACATACCACTGTAAGAATAGCAGAAACTATTTCATAAGTGTAGGACCCCATAAACCCTCAAGGTTTAGGAGTCCTCTTTGTATTACTAGTATAAATATGAGTATTATCATCACAGTCACACAATCATCATAAGGCTTATATTTTATAAACATAAGCAAAGCAGGAAAAGAAAATACATCAGGATTTCTACTTAGAAGAAGAAATTTCTAAGAACCATATGAAACACTAGTTATATGGATATACTTCACAAGACAAGACTTTAGGACTTGTTGTAAATCATATATAATAATTAATAGCTCTCATTTGAAAATACTTTAAAAAATAAATCACCTTCAATTACTCATACTTATGTTATTGGAAAATCACCAAATAAAATGTTTATTTAAAAAAGGCATGCCATTTTCTGGCTAACACAATGTTGATACATTTTGACTGGCTGAACTATTTCCATCTATTCTGAAAACTTAAGCTCTTTTTTTAAAGATGGAATTTCTTCTTAGTTACATAATAAGCTAAAAGAGAATAAGAATACTTTCCCTTTATCAGATTTTTCTCAACATTTAGAGCCAAATGAAAGAAAAATTAGACTAAAATCCTTTAGATATAATAGTAAACATAAAGCTTTAAAATTTTAGCTATGCGGCCACAAAACTAATTGAGCCTTCATGTTAAGCACAACCAAACAAAAAATGTGTAAAAATTCAAATTAATGATTAAATGTGAGTGATGGCATGGGGTTTGATGAGAGAAAAACATCGCCTTAGATTTTGGTCTATATTCTGATTCTGTTCTTTTACAAGAATCTCAGTAATATGAGAATTATTTGCTCACATTTGTATATTGTACAAAGAAAAACAAGCCTAAACCTGCTAGTTGAGAAAAATCACAATGTACTCAATTAGCAATTTCCCAATATAACTCTAAACTTTAAAAAAGATGAAACCTATTTTGTTTATGTAGAGTTCAAGTTAGTGTCTTTGCTTTGTTAAAATCAACACTGATCCCCCCCCCCAAATTGTTTGTATGTGTGCTAATGTTCATGTTGTTGAATTATTGTAGATCAGCATTGGGCATACAGCAAACATTGCCATGTGAAAATGCTAAAAATAGGCCAGGCAGCTAGATGCTTCTCCCTCCTAACCTTTATCAAACCTCCACTGTCTAGCCATTAAACATTCTCTTTACAACAACTCTTCCCCCTCATGCCAGCATGGTCACTGGTGTGAGTAAGGGCTACATTAAAAGGCAGGTATGGAGATGAGATAGATGTGGCACACATTTGTGACCCCTCAACATACTGTGTGTAGACCTCCATCCACCGATCACATTGTCTGAAGTAAATGTAATGTGTTTATATGTGTGAGAGAAAAAAAATCTCAAATTATAGATACTGACTAAGGGACTGTGCTATTAAAATTCTGACAGAAACTATAGACCAACAGGAGGGTTGAGATTGATTTTCTTGTGAAAGTATTCACAGTTAATTAAGCTAGACTTCACTGCAGGAAATAACCTGCAATTTACAGAAACTGTCATGGCGGATCTCATGTGAACACAGAAGCCTCCGCTGGTATAAAGCAAGAAAGAAGCTGCAGCAAGGTCAATGTGGAGGTTAGAAGTGTGTACACGTATTTTGGTAGCTGTCATTGCTTTTTTATTCCCCCCAGAAATAGGTTGTGGAGGAGAAAGCTACAGCAGAAGGAAAACTAAAAAACAAAACAAAAAATACCTCACTTTCAACAGAAAAGGAGTCATTTCCCAAGTATGATCTTGTAGTGCACTCAGACACAGGGAGACATGTTACCTGTAGTTACCTGACGTCTTTGAGAAAACTCTGTATTTCCAGTAAAATGATAGTAGTCATGTAAACTGATCATTTATTGCTGATCAGTTCAGTCCTATTAGGTTTGGGGAGTATCTGCTGTGAGCATGAACTGTCTTAAGGGTGGCCTCTGATAGTCTCCATACAAGATCATATTTTAGCACAGTGATTTGGAATCATGGTTTATCCCCCACAATTAAATAACTCACTCAGGTGGAAATAGATGACATTTACTTATCTGTGAACTTTTTTTTTTTTAGAAGAATTTAACATTTGTTATTTTTAAGATATCATGGCTTAGGTTCCTATTGAAGGGAACACAGCTCCATATGTCTGCCTGACTCCATAAGATAACTCTCAGGTAATGGATCTTTCTAAAATCAACCTTAAAAGACATCAGTTATTTCTGTGAAAGTGGGACTCTCAAAGACAAATGGGATATGAGTTCTTCACCTAACTTGAAAACACCTATATGGGATGTTGGCCACCTAAGGGCCAGGAATGAGAACAATCATGAAGATAAGAAAGAATTTTTATTGAGAGAAGGACATAGTCCAGTTAATGAAACTTACTTCTTAGAGATTGGCTGAAGACACAGCACGTCATCTTGCTGTCATGTTGGTGTCTTTCAGGGTGTCATTGCTGCCTAAGCTCACCCTGGTCTTCATTTATGTAGAAAGTTATGGCTACCATAGAGAGAAGGCAACACCACTGGAAAAGTTCACTACGTTCCACATGAATAAGACAGAATTCCTTTAAAATATACTTATTTTAATGCTTCGCGTGCATGCGTGTGCAGGCACATCCCTATTTGTGAATGAAGGTGCACAGATAACAAGGCTCCCATGTAGAGGTCAGAGGGCAATCACGGGTGTTAGCCCTCATTTCACACCTTGTTCAAGCCAGGGTCTCTGTATGTTTTTGTTATTTGGTTTATGCTTTGTTTTGTGTTTTGTGGATTCTCCTGTCCAGGCTTTCATCCCTTCACTGAAGCATTGGGTTTACAGATGTTTGTTCCACAAATTATGTAGGTTCTGGAGATTCAAACACATGTAGTTCTCAAACTCGTGTAGAAGCATTTTTAGCTAGTGAGTCATCTTTCAAACCTTATTTTAATATTTGTAATAGTCCATTTTTGGCAACATATTCTGGTATTAGTAAGTACATCACCAAAGACACTAGTGACAATCACTACACCCACGCTGGTTTTCCAGGTACAGGATGTCTTACTTAAATTCAACATTGTAAGGTTGTTTAAAAGTCATTAAGCCCAATTTTATACTCATTATAGAAATGCATGTAAAGTACACTCTACAAATGGTATGGTTTCTTGGCTTGGATAAAGAAAGCGATGGGACAGATGGCCTTGCAAAAAAAAACAAAACAACAACAACAAAAATAACAACAACAAAATCCCTGGTATATAATGTACACGACTAACTGTGGCTTTCTGATGTGTTTTCTTTCTGTATTTACCTATGATGTACACCTGAAGTAAACTCCTCAAGCTTACTAGGAATACTCCTGGCTCAGGTAGGATGACTTTCTGACTAAGTCTAAACAAGTGTAAGTATAAGTAAGAATAAAAATATTGAGAAATCTGTGTCTAGTGGCCTTCTTCCCTTCTCCATAGGTGTGTTATCAATCTAATTGAGCACAGGAACTTTATGGTACATGGAAACCTGCTAATTTTTCAACAGCTTTATTGAGATATAATTTCATACTGTAGAATTCACTCTTTTATAGAGTCACATATGTTTCCATGGATTTAGTATGCTCACGAAGTTGGTGCAGCCATCTCACAAATTAATTTTAAGACATTTCCATCACCCCAAAATGAATGTTTGTTTTTTTTTTTAGTTCTCTCTTTTTGTTTTTGCTTGAGGAATTATTTCTGAATAAACACTGAGATATTTCATTAGTTTGGCCATAACTTTGTTAAACATAAGAGGGAGAAAGTCTAGATAATGAGCATTAAGGATTAAGTAATTAATTTGTTTGTTGTTAGAAATATAAATACTTATGGGGGAGTATTTTTTTAACTTTAATTGTCAATAACGTGAGTTCTGGAAGGTAAAAAAATACCTAACACATCAAATGTCATTACAATTAATTTTAAGCGGCAGTAGGTCATATTTTTAACGTGAATTTTCATCTGAGATTGCAAAGGCTTTGTGTATAGGTCCCCCTTGATGGATTTTTGACCATTGTAAGACTAAAACAAAGTTATTTGGATTTAATCCTAGCCTTTGTCTCTATCAATTCATAAGACATTTTGTCACAGTGAGGGGGTTCTTTTATCTATGCCTATTAGAATATACTCTTTGTAGTCTTACACAAACTGTTAAAGGCAAAGGAAATGCTGTGTTACAGTAATTCTTAGGTTTTGAAATATTCATACTCACAATTCCTAGTAGTTTTTCATAGTCTGTATGACTCATTTCTTTGTAATTTGTATTACATGAGATGGAGAAAGGTTAAATTATAAGACAATGCAGGGTTAGTCATAGTCTGTGTCAGGACCATTACTGTACAGGGTAGGATGCCTGTGACTCTTTTGTACTTACTGAATCAACAACACAAATTCTTTTCAAATATATAGTCACATAAATTTGCTAGGCCAGGTCTTCAGTAATTTTTAAAATGTTTTTCCTGCCCATAACATTTTAAATTTTAACTCCTAAACTTAAATTCCTGAGACAATCCTGCCCACTACAACCAGATCTCTGAGCTTAATAGGCTGAGAACTCAAATTTTAGTAAATGCTCTATGTGATTTTCTTCATAAAAGCATCTTATCCCTGAGATGAGCAAGTAGGAAACAGTATAAAAATGCAGTGCAAAAAGACTTGCACAATGGATCATTCAGAACACAGCGCTATCATGTTTTAGCTCAAATCTCCTTAGCTAGGTGTGGTGGTCCAAGCCTAGCCCTGGGCATGCTGATGCAGCAAGTTGTGGGGGGAGGGAGGGTGTATAGGATAGGCTGGACTGCAAAGCCGTACCCTGCCTCAACACAAACAGACACAAATGATTAGCAAAAAAGTATCATTCATGCACAGGCCTGGTCCCTGACATTTTCATCAGCCTTTCCCAGGTACTTGCTTCCATATAGAACACACACAAATAGCTCGCTAAATGATGGAATCTGATGTCACATTCAACTGGATGTTACTTCACAGAACAGTAGGCATGTAAGCACAAGAAACTAGGAAAAAAATAATTCATAAAACTATGGTAATAAAGACCAGTAGTTATTGAATCGAGAACTTCCCAGATATTTTTTGGTGAAAGCTACAACTTAAGTATTTTTGATGAAAAATGCAAATGCAGACTGATGATGATGATTTCTACTAAATTAAAAGAAAACAGACTAGGGTGTATGAAAGGGCCCATCAAATACTCTAAAACACCAGGCAAACACTTCTGAGATGTTTAATAGAGGGGGAGCCTAGCCTTCCTTCTGCCACTGGACTGGTTGGCTGTTTTCTAGGGAACACTGTGGGATGCCTCTCTCACTCACCCTGCCACAAACCTGTTGACTCTTGTAATTTGGGGCACAGCTTTCCTCTGCCTGGAGGAGCTAAATGGCCTGGATCCTCTGGCATCCAGCGGGACTGGAATTCTTTCTCACCTTTGCGCTCACATAGAAATGTTATCTTAATCTCAACTGACAAGTGTATCCTTAAACAACACTCAGAGGTATAAGGCCAGAGGAATGAATGCTTCAGGGAGAGCCACGAGAACAAAAGGGCAGGATCTGCACAGCAATTGCATTTAGAAACTGGAGCTTGTTGCCTACAATTTAGACACTAGATGGAAAAGACAAATTGTTCCCTTCTATTTTTCCCGGGAAGATTATAATGGATCATAATAGTGGCTTTTCACACCAAGTGCTGTTTTTCCATTTACACACACACACACACACACACACACACACACACACACACACACACACACACACACACATACACGTCTGATGCTGAAAAGGAAGGAAGATTACTCATTTCTCAGTCACACTGGTGGAAAATGTAAATCACAGTGATGGGGACAATTCATTTATTCCTCTACATGGAACTTACTGAACACCTGGTTTTGTTTTTAGGCAAAATACTGGGGTTTGGGAGGAGGGAAATAATTGTCAGAAAGAGCCTACTAGAAGGAATCTCAAATTGTCCTGAAAAAAATGAACTCCGAGAGCATCCCGCTAAGGGATAAGCAAGGACTTTAAGAGTGTTGGTAAGGAGATGATATGGAGGAGTTATTACAGAGTGAACTTTATAATACTCTGAAGCAATGTAGAAAACTGCCAGTGTAAGCAGATCTGTTTTTCTTGAAATCTCAGCATCCTAAACTCATACAAGTGCCTGAAGGAAAACAACATCTGAGCAGTTCATGGAGGGCGGAAATCAGATCTAAATTATTTTGGGTCGTGTCTTCATAATTAAACACATTATTGGTCTTCATGTGGTTCAGACACTATCTTGAAAGTTACTGTAATGGAAATAGAGTTTTTCCAGGTGTTTTGGAGGCAAGCAGGCTCAAAACCCAAATCCTTGTTTGGTTTAAGTTTCAGCTATCAAAATTATGGGAGAATATTTTTATGTTATTCTCTAAGAACATGTTTTTCTTCTTCCTTCTTTCTTCTTCCATTTTCTTTTTCTGTTTTACAGTGCCAGGCCTCTAACGAAGAGATGCTGTCATAAATAGTAGTGATCACAGTGTTCTATCTGTCCCCCAGGTTTCAGGACATTGCAAAGGAAATATGAAGTCACTTAGGCTTTTCCGAAATGCCTAAAGACATGTGGAAACAAGGACGTACAGTCAGGGGTTATTTGTGCTTAACACTGGAGGAAACCCAAGGCATGGGAGCAGGGAGGGATATGTTTTCAGCATCATTACTACTGTGTTTTTTTCCTTATAAAATACTGAGCTTAAAAACAATAATTCAGGTCAGGCAGTGATGAGGCATGCTTTTAATCCCAGCACTCAGAAGGCAAGTAGATCTCTGTGAGTTCAAGGCTAGCCTGGTCTACAGAGTGAGTTCCAGGAAAGGCTCCAAAGCTACACAGAGAAATCCTGTTTCAAAAACAACAACAACAACTACAGTAATAGTAATAATAATTCATAGAAATGTTTTTCAACCCTAGTAACAGAGTCTGTAGTTTTGAGCATTCTAGATAAGACTTCTATCACTGAGCTGTATCTCCAAGTAGTAGTAATATATTTAAATCATTTAAACCTCATTTTCTATTACTGGCTGTAGTTAGAGTTTTCCTGCCTGGCCCACAGTCAGGACAAATCTCTCTTACCCACCAGGCCCATAGACACTCAGACCCCAAACCAAGTAAACACACAGAAACTTATATTGTTTATGAACTATATGGCCATGGCAGGCTTCTTGTTATCTACTTCTTCTATCTTAAATTAACCCATTTCTGTTAGTCTATAAGTTGCCACGTGGCTGTGGCTTGCCAGTACCTTACATCTTCCTTGTCATGGTGGCGGCTGGCAGTATCTCTCCACCCAGCCTTCCACTTCCCACAATTCTCCTCCTCCTTGTCCTGCCTACCCTATCCTTCCTGCCTGGCTACTGGCTAATTAGCACTTTATTTATTTTAACCAATCAGAGCAACACATTTGACATACAGACCATCCCACAGCACTAGTCTTTAGGAATATTCCTTTGGAGTGGGGATTCTTGGTCACACAGTGAGAGGAATAGAATGATCAATGAAAACCAACCACATGGCTGAGGAGTTTAAGAGTCTTGCCATCAAGACCTGAGCGCCATCGCAAGAACCCACATGGCAGAAGGAAGGAAAGAACCAAGCTCTAAAAGTTGTCCACATGAATGCCCACATAACTATGTCCAACAATATACACATATACACATAAGTAAGTAAATAAATAAATAGTATGTAATAAAAAAGAATTTCTTAAATGACCCAGGAGAAGTCTAAATGTAAGGGAGAAGGTAAATGCATGTTCTTTGATATGAAGATGAGGACACATGGTTGCCGCAACTTGGGGTGGGAAGGATAATTAGAGGAGGATGCTGCAGCAGGTCTGATCTGGAGTCCACTGCACTTGCCCAGCTTCCCTCCTTCCATGTGTTCAGCTCGGGGCTTACAGAGTGGGACTCTGCTCGCTACAAATGCAGAACACTGAACTCCCTAAGTTTTGTGACAGCAGATCTCTGGGAATCAGCAGCTCAGAGAGGAAACTCATTCTTGAAATAGAGTGCAATGTCTCCTGGGAAATGGAAAGAAGCCTAGTCAATCGTATCATACTGAGCAGGTCCTTTTGCCAAATGTTGAGAACTGAGATGTAGGCGTTAGCTAATGATTTCTTCCCACACAACCATGCCACGCTCAGTCAGGTTAACAATGAATAACAAAGAAAACACATTTTTAGTTGAGAACTGGATAACATTTACTAACAAACAAGTGTAGTCGGACCAACTACTCTTGGAAACAAGGTTGTTGAAGGCACTCTGATATCAGTCAGTCTAAACTGACATTCCTGAAGGTGCCTGGGCTCCATGAGGTTGGAATCTAATGAGATGCTCCAAAGCCATGCGATGTTGTTACTGGACTAGTTATGTCTTCACCCCTACACAGCATCGGTCCCTATCCATGCTTACGTCCTATCGTGCAACTCAAGCACAAGAGACTTGGTGATTAAACTATTCTCATGTGGGCATTCTCGCGTGGATATCTGAAGTTTTATGAATACCTACTTAGGGTCCTTCCAATGTCCAGTGTAGTGAACAGGGCTGGAGAGATGGCTCAGTGGTTAAGAGCATCGACTGCTCTTCCAGAGGTCCTGAGTTCGATTCCCAGCAACCACATGGTGGCTCACAACCACTTGCAATTAGATCCCAGTACTCACTAAGAAGAGTGAATGGAGATACACTAAGATGCCATGATTGCTTTGTCATATGATTAGCATGATCTCCATCTTCATTTTGTTAATATATGTCTCATTCAGTTACTTCTCTCCAGGTCCAATTCAATGCCACTTTAAAACACACCAGTGGATGACAAAATTCAACTCAGCAGTTCTACATAGCATTTTAAAATGAAGTAGACCAGGAGAGACTACACAATATCAAAGTATACCAAGCTTGTCCTCCAGTGTTAGGTAGGTATACATCTGTTGAGTTATAATGTAAAATATATCTTCTGCTGTGGGCCATACTCAGAGATTCACACATCACTATAAGATAGAACCAGATGATATTTAAACCTTTTGCACAATCTGAAACAGAATAGGTGTTAGCATTTGTAATTAGTGTTTGCAGGCCGTGGAGTACAAGTGTTCTCAGCTGGTGCTTGGAAGAGAACTGTAATTATTGATTATCTTTCCTGGAAGTCTTTATGTTTCACTTTTTCCCTTCTCTCCTGATACTGGTTTTATAAATCAGAAAGTACTCACTGCTATGGCATATATTCCTGTGCCCTTCATATTAGTTTTTTTTTAATCATTTCCAGTATACATTACCACAAATTTGGTAGTATTTTAAACCAAAAATTATTGTTGTATTGTCTTAACATCTGTAGAGTAGATGTCTGACATAAGCTTGTTGGCCTAAAATCAACATTTCTGATGGTCTGCTTTCTCCATTTTCCAGCTTTTAGGGGCCCCTGGTGTCTATCAGCTCAAGGCTCTTTGTTTATCTCCATATTTAACAGTGTAGCATTCTACCCTTTACTTTAGTGGTCAACCTTCTTACTGATTCTAGCACCTCTATCTCTCTCTTAAAGTACCTGTGGGATTAAACTGGGCCTGTGAAGATATCCAGTATAATTCCCAATCTGAAAGTCCTATTGAATCTTATCTGAGAGATCCTTTTGACTACCTAATAGTAGCATGTTACAAGGGTAAAGCTTGACTATTTTTTTTTGTGTGTGTGGGGGGGAATCTCTCTGCCTAATGTACCCATATTGTATAGGAACTGGCTTACCCAGAGAGAATGTTCACAGCATTTGGATAATCTTTTTTTTTTTTTTCTACTTCCCCTTTAGAGGTGGTTATCCAGGTAATATGCCATAAACCTATATTCTGATTTCATGTGATTTTGTCTATGTGGACCAGTAAAGTCACCTCACCCCCTGGAATTTTTACACCTTGCTTTGGAGAATTTGATGGGATTTGTATAACATCTCTAATTTTCACATTAAAAATTTTAAGTGGTCTAATTTCAGTATCTATGCTGTTTGTATATCACATGCTAGGTAAGGGCTCTGATGAGTTAGCATTAAAGAAAAGGAGTGGAGGAAGAAGAGCAGGTAGAAAGCACAGAGTCCCCAGTCCTCACGTGTAGTTGACAGTATACAAAGATGTAAGTTTGTTAAAAGCATTTGGGAAAGAACATGTCAAAGTCACTGTGAAGGAAAGTCATCCAGAAGAAGGGCTCAATGGTACAGAATGTTCTACAGGACCCAGTCTGTTTTAGTGTAAATGCCATCACTTACTTCTAACACTCTTGATTCACTGACTGGCATTTTTACTGTTTTTGTTCACCTTTCTATTTTCTATGGGACTTTCATGCTGCCAATCATTTTTTTGTTTTTTATAGATGATGGAATTTATCAGCAATATAGGTCCTTGGAATTATGGTCTATTTCTTAAAAATTTTTATGGTCTCTGTAAAAAGAAAATGTACTCTGCATAATAAAGTTAAAAATCAAGCATTTATCATGTCTTATGACTTCACATATGTTAAATTTCTCTTGCAAATTGACTTCTTTACCCTTCTCTAGTCTAGTTCTCATTTTAATGATTTTAATGTAAAATCACTGGTTGTATTTGATATATCGCATGCCTTAAATTTAACCTTAATACCTTCAATGGGCTTTTAAATTTACTTCTTTTGAATAATTCCATTTATGAGTTCATACTTTCTCTTCAAAACATAATTCATTTTTCATTAGCAATTTGACAGGATTTGGTTGTTAACTTGTCTATTTATTTCAGTTGGAATGTACTTTTTTGCTGGTAGCAATCACTATTTATTGAGGCAAGATGCAGAAGCATTCACTACCACAGTCATAGGCAAGAACACAAGCACCCATGAAACTCTGCCAATTAAGAATGGAAAATATTGTTTTGCAATACCCTGGATGTTATTCTTTCAAACACTCTTACAGGTAAAAGCCTCTTTTTTTATCCTTTAAAATGTAATGCATCTTAGTCTAATAAAACTGTTATAAAAAATTCTTTACTAAGCCAGGCGGTAGTGGCCTTTAATCCCAGCACTTGGGAGGCAGAGGCAGGCGGATCTCTGTGAGTTCAAAGCCAGCCTGGTTGACAAAGCGAGTTCCAGGAAAGATGCAAAGCTACACAGAGAAACCCTGTCTTGAAAAACAAACAAAACAAAACAAAAAAATCTTTACTGGCTAATTTACAAATAACCCAAAGTTGCTGATTGAATTTATAGACCCAAGGCCAAGGTGCCTGCAGAGCCTGGGTCTTAAGAGAAACTTCCTTCTTGCAAGGGACTATTTTCTTGTAGACTCCTCTATTGTGTAGCTATTTCTTTAGCATTGAAACACACTCTTGGAGGGAAAAGGAGGTTTGTAAAACTCAGAAAACTAATGAAGCATAACGGTGCAGGGAGCTCAGAAATTGATCATATTCACATGGCCCTCCACCAAGCAGACAATTGCTGTGGAGTAAAACTGCTTTTCAGTGGAGCTGACTGTGCGTCGAGTGGGTAGCTCCAGGGAGACCTTTTGCAAGTGTCACTCATGATACAGTTGACTTTTTTTTTTAACATGCATGTTAATGATACACAATGAAATGATGGGTATAATTATGAATATTTCATATTTAATTTATTTTTATCACATTCACCCTCCATTATCTATCACCCTCAATTGCCTGACTTCCACTCCCATTAATCTCTTCCTCCTCCCAACCCATCCTTTCCTTGTATTTTCATGAGCTTTTCCTGATGACTCAGAATTTCATTAGATTTATTTACTTATTTAAATGAGATTGGGTGTGGAGCTATTTACTGGATCATGTGCAACTTACCAACAGTTATACCACTGAAGAACATGTCTTGCTCTCCTCCAGCAACCATTAAGTGCCAATATCCCCTCAGAGAGAGTGGAGCCTCCCTGAACCCCTCCTTCAGTCGCGATAGAATGTTGATAAATCCAATCTTGTGCCAAGCTTATGAAGGTCATCACAGCTACTGTGAGTTCAGGAGCGCAGCAGCTACGCAATCTCCAGAAGACAGTATTTTTGCCACACTCCATCCCTTTAGTTAGTTCTTACATTCTTTCTGCCTTCTCTTCTGCAAAAAAAAACTGGTAGGGAGAGAAACAAAAAATATCAACAGTCTTATTCAGCGGTGGACCCTTTGTAGCACACTACCAACCTTCCAGGCAAGATGTAGCCACTGTGATGTAATGGTATGACTGTTATGGGGTAGCCAACTGCTTTCTGCTTGGATTCGAGTCCATTCTGATGAGAACAAGAGACAGAAAGTGGCTGTAGGACAGACGACCCCCCCCCCCCCAACAGCAGGTCTTAGTCACTGCTTTATTGCTTTGAAGAGACACAATGACAAAGCAACTATTATAAGAGAAAGCATTTATTGGGGGCTGGCTTACAGTTTCAGAGGTTGAGTCCATTATCATCATGGTGGGGGAACATGGCGGTATTCAGGAAGGTGCTAGAGCCGTATCTCAGAGCTACTCCTGATCTACAGGCAAAGAGATTCAGGCTTGGTATGAACTTCTGAAACCTCAAAGCCCACCTTCCGTGACATATTTACTCCAACAAAGACACAGCTCTTAATCCCTCCAATCCTTCCACATAATGCCATTCCCTGACTACTAAAGATTCAAATATATGTGCCTATGCAGGCTATTCTTATTCAAGTCATTACACAGCAGTTCTGAGAATGTCCTGCTAGAGAGCACAGGAGAATTCTGGTTTCTATTTTTGGTATCTCCTAAATTAGCACTTCTGCCTAAAGGCTATACCTGACTATGTGACAGAAAATGAGAGGAGGCACCCGGACGGACACATGGCTCAGTCAACTGGAGTAACCAACTTACCTCCTGATACCTACCTCAGGTTACTCTCAGCCAGTCATTCTTTGAGAAATCCCCAGACTCACAGCTCAGGAATATCTGACTCCTCCTGCTATGTAGGAGCTTTGCCTTCTACTCTCTCTTAAGCACCATGTTTAAAAGAAAAATCTTTCTAAACTCACCTTTTGTCACCCATGCATTTCATTATTTGAGTTTGGGAGATAAGAATCTGAAAGCCTTTGACAGGGAAGACTTTGATATCCATTATGCTTCCTAGACTCTAGCTCACAGAGTTAAGGTCATCCCAGAGCCAAGAAATGCTCTGTTGATCTGAAAAATCACCCTACATTCCTGGATTCATAAAGAAGGAATCGAGGAAGCTTTTACTGTCCCTTTGTTAAATGAATGTGTTGTGTTCATTAAATTTTCTTCTAAATGTTTGTGTTTACAGATTAGTGCTACTTTAAGCTTTGGTTGGAAAAGCTTCAGTTACTGCAGAAGCATATTCCTGGACAGAGTGCTAAGCATAAGTGATTCTTGAATGCTCAACCCTAAGGAGGAGATCTATATCAACCTCACCTCCATCCATATGCTCCAGGGGTATTCTGGCACAACAATTTTTAATAATATAGCTGCTTCTGAGTCTCCATGCTCTCTAAGTAACCCTTTGTTTGTTCTCCTGCAAGTGACCCCAGTGAACCTAATGGTTCATCAAGCTAGATTTGGTAACCTGTCCATAGTAAGTAGACATTTGTCCACATCTCCTTACGAAAAGTCATGCAACAGTATTTCACATCAGCTAAAATATTTTCAGAGCACACATGTACCTTTTGAAAGCAAATGTTGAAGTCACCAGGTAGTAATTTTGAATATTTATTATTGATCAAAACATTTAAAAGTTGTAAATGTCTCCATTAGACTTATCTATAAAAGGTTGAGTCCCTAGAAGGAAGCACTATTTTGGAGGAGGGTCTCAAGATGTTAAGATGTGAGAATATACTACCCCCCAAAAGTAGATCACTGTGCACATGTACTGAGAGGTATCTTGTTTCTGGCTTCTTCCTGTCTTTCTTCTTCCTAACCATAACATGGAGAAGAAATTCCCCTAGTACATACCCTCAGCCATCATGCTATTCTTCAGGGGCACCTAGTTCTAAACACCCATGGACTCACTCTCTGACCCCAGAAGCCAAAATAAGTCCTGCCTCCTTCAAGTTCTTCATGTCGGGTGCTTTGTTTACTGCAAGGAAATATAATGATCAATTTTCATCTACTTAGCATATACTAAAAGTCAAATGGAAAAGAGAAATGACTAAAGGCAGAGGCTGAGAGGCAGAGGAGAGGGCTTAGCGTGGTATAACACTTTCTATGGCCGTCACACCCATGCATGCAACACGCTGAGTCAGTGTATAATGAGAATGAAATTCATTAGTCCAGAAGACTTCACTGCCTTTTTTGACTAATATCTAGAATACAAATATCTAGTTAAGTTACCCGTGCCCGAGTACAGAACTGACTATCCATTCTCTGGCTTAGCTTGATGCAGGTGTTCCATGCTTGCCCTCAGTGCCTATGCTATCAGAGCCAAGATTCCCTTCTCTCCTAACCCCCACCTACAGCAGAGACTCGGTGCTGTACTGAGTCATTTTCCCAAGGTTGCTTCTTCCTCCACACTAGGATTTACTTCCTTTTGGATTTGTTCAAGGCTGTCAGCACAGTGGGAAACAGAAAAAAACATCTAATGTAATGGCCATTACCTGAATACTTGTTTTCTCTGTTCATGTTCAAGACCATTAGCACAAATAAAAGTGGCCTGGGACAGATGCAAACTGTTCTCAAATTAAGATTCCATGATAGACCTGAGGTGAAGATCTTATTTACTTTGGACGCCAGAGGGAAACTTCAGCAGGGAAATGACTAGAGTGGGTCAGATGAGGGAAGACAGCCTGAACGAAGGCCATGGGCATGACAGAATTAGGAATGAGAGCAAGTGCCCAGATCTGAGAAAGATTCGCCTGCAGCCTTGTTCATTATTTAAAAAGAAGGTGTTGGGAAGGGAGCAGGTAAAAGTGAGGCATCCATTCCAGAAAACAATAGAGAATGGCCACATTTCAGTTGTTAAAACCCGGAATAGAATATATTTACAAGCAAACTAAAAACCAAGTACACGTGAAAGCTAGAATAATTGGAGCAAAATTGTTAATTGAGAAGCAAGCTCTGTTATTCCCCTCAGGCTGTCACAGAGAGAACAGCACTGCTTGTAACCCAAGGAAACTGAGAAATCAATGACTAATCTTGCTCATGACTTGTGGTAATTATCAGCACGAAGCATGGGATGGGGTAACTTAATATTTATTATTCATGGATCAGACCTGTCTGTCCACCATTTTTAGCTACTGACATAGCTGACAAAGTAAACAGTATATTGTAAAACATGTATATGGTTCATATTTGGGGGTTAGCAACTTATTCTTTTAATGACACTTAAAAGGACTTTCTGAGAAAATGTAAAAGAGACTTTTGAATTAAATATGATAAAAAACGTTGAAAAGGATATGTCCTGCTTTAGCCAATGACTAACTAATACTTTTCTGAGTTCGAAAACAGCAATAACAAAAATGAATTCTATTAATAACAGTCCAGCTACATTATCTTCATCAAGGAGACCAAGACAGTGTTTAAAATACAGTAGACAGAAACCAAGTAAACATCTGTAAGACCCAGAGCTCATGATTTAGAAATACACCTTCAATGTAGACAATATATTTTGCTTTTCTTCCATCACAGCTTTATTAGATTTGTTTGTTTGTTTGTTTATTTATTTAGCGCATGTGTGTGTGTGTGTGTGTGTGTGTGCACGTGCGCGACTATAATCCTTGCTTGATAATTGTTTTGTTATATGTAATTTTACTATGTAAAAGTTAAAACCTTCCTTAAAAAAGAAAAGAAAAGGGGAAGTGCTGTGGATATCGCTCTCTGTAAATAAAGTTCTGATTGGCCAGTGGCCAGGCAGGAAGTATAGGCGGGACAAGAGAGAAGAGAATTGGGGAAGTAGAAGACTGGAGAGAGAGAGAGACACTGCCAGCCACCGCCATGACAAGATGTAAGGTACAGGTAAGCCACGAACCAAGTGGCAAAGTATAGACTAACAGAAATGGGTTAATTTAAGATAGAAGAACTACATAACAAGAAACCTGCCACGGCCATACAGTTTGTAAACAATGTAAGTTTCTGTGTGTTTACTTGGTTGGGTCTGAGCGTCTATGGGCCTGGCGGGTGAGAGAGATTTGTCCTGACTGTGGGCCAGGCAGGAAAACTCTAACTACAAATGGCGTGTGTGCCAGCAGCAGCATACATAGACACTCTGAGGCCTCCTTGTTTCATGTGATTGAAGACCAGATTTTCTGTCAGGTACATTTATTTACCTACAGAGCCATCTCTCTGGCCCATATAAATGTATTTTATAGTTTGATACATTTTATAACCCAGGAAAAATATGTTTTAAAGGAGGTAGAGGCAGGAGGATCTCTATGAGTTCGAGGCCAGTCTGGTGTACAGAGCGAGTTCTAGGAGAGCCAAGACTACGCAGGGAAACTCTGAAAGAATCAAAATAAATACATAAATCTATTGGCATAGCACTGATAATTCTACAGGTAAATTCTATAAGAAAACGATTCCAATGTCATTCAAGTAGAATTCAAAATAAGTGTTGTTTTTGTTTTTTGTTCGCCCCCCCCCCCCAAATGGGGTTTCTTTGTGTAACAGCTCTGGTTGTTCTAGAACTCACTTTGTTTACCAGGCTGTCCTTGAACTCATGGAGATCCATCTGCTTCTGCCTCCCAAGTGCTGGGATTAAAGTCATGCACCACCGCCACCCAGCCTGGAGTTATTTTTCTTTTTTACTACTGTATATGTAAAGGTTAATGAGTTCTGTAGAAGAGATTAAAGAATATTTTCTGATGAAAACTTGTTCCTTACATCACTAGTGTTTGTACTGAGTGAGCGTTGTAACTAATCTTTCAATAGTTCTCTCATTACACTGTACACTTATTGATAGCTGTTTTTCCCCCTTAGAGTAGTAGCTCATAGAAGACCCAAACAGCCATTTTTAATGGCTCTCTTTAGTTCTTTACACTGTACATGGTCATGACAGATACTCAATATATTATTAATTGATTTGTAATTGTAAAATGACCATTCCCCAGATATTTAACTTAATTAAAAATCATCGACTCTATGAAGTATCATATAACACTCTCACCTTTATAAATGCCTGTTTGGAATTTATATGTTTGAGACTCTGATTCATAAGCGCTATGAGAGTCTATAAACCAAAGAATAGCCCCCAAAGAACCTTTTCTCTGTGAAGTACGTTACAAATCAATGGCTTTCCTATATAGTGGAGATATTATCTCAACCAGATAATGTTATGGGAAGTCCTGGATTTTAACAGTGCCATAACAAAGCACAGAGAAGTGTGGATCTTTTCTTTTTCTTAGGCATGCATATTCTACTTGGTGGGTTGCTAAGATACACCAAACTTAAAAGTACAGAAATGTAATTTGACTCTTTAAAAATAGGCAAGGCGGCTTTCTTGCATCTGACAGAATTAGTCCCTAGGGATGCATACAGTTGTGGCACAATCATTTATATTAGTTACTTTCTGTTCTTAATCAAATAGTATTTTGTAAAGGTTTTAATTTTACATTTTGATACTGAAATAAGCAAATTTACTTGCAAAACTTAAATGCTCACCTCTGGATTTTGACCTCCTCACCCTTCACTTAGGTCATCTGTGGAGAGAAGCCCAGATGAGCTCCCGTCAAAGCCACAGTGGCCGATTTGTGGTCTCTTCCATTCCTTTCCAGCCCAACCCCCAGCACCAGACCAAGCAAGGTGACACCACCAAGCTAAAATCAATTTTATTTTCAATTGAAGTTGTGATTAAATTGTGTGAGACTTACCATACTGAACTCTCAAGTTACAAAAATGTCTTTGACAATTGTTTCTACTCTAGTTGACCAAAATAACAGGCATAGATATATTTCAAAGGTTAAAATATTTCTCTTGTGGAACCTGACCTCAGAACCTAGTACCTCTTTGGTAATTTTCAATGTTTCAATGCTGTATAGAATTTCTATACATCATGAGGCTGGCCATCAGTCTCACAATTTTTCCTTGGTGACAACTGATAGATAGTTGTTTGCTTGCTTCTAGGGATTCCTGGTCTTGTGGGGTGGGGGCCCCAAACAGCTTGACTACATAGTTGCTATGACAGGCCTGGAGGCCCAGACACAGCTTCTGGCAGACCCTACCCAGTGGGGCCTGCATCTAAGGGTAAATACCTGAGGCCCAGACACAGCTTCTGGCAGGCAACACCTGGACCCAGGAAGAGCCATGAGCTGACCCCACCCAGTGGGGCCTGCATTTAAGAGGAAATACCTGACATTCCAAGCATTCCTTATACCCCCCAGAGGAATGTCAGCCAATCAGGGTCCTGAACCCTGAAGATACCCTCACCTCAACCTCTGCTATGTTAAAAACCCCACCCCAACTGAGCTCAGGGCTCTCTGCTCTCACCACTACCTTGGACAGACAGAGATACCAAGCCCTGGAGCTTGAAGACAATAAAGGCTCTTTGCTTTTACATACGGGATTCAGTCTCCATGGTGGTCTTTTGGGTTCCCTTTAATCTGGGCATAACGGTCTATGTAGAAGGCATGAAAAGATATAATTAGGAAAAATTATCTCTATAAGTTAGAAATATATGTCTATAGATAGATAGATAATACATGAGAGACAATAGATAGATGGATAGATAGATAGATAGATAGATAGATAGATAGATAGATAGATAGATACGTAGATAGTAGATGATAGATTGGTTGACTACTTTAAGATCACTTTTTACCTGAAAATGATGTATCAACCTCTTCTAACTCTCTCCTACTCCCTAAATTTGTTCCTATTTTTGTTCTCACAAACTTGCATATTCTCTTTCGTTCCTCTTACATCACTACTTAATCCTTCATAGGTTTTTATTTCTCTTTCACAGAGGCTTTCATTTTATCAATTGCAGAATTCCACCTTTTCCTCTCTCTTCTTCACTACCCTACTCAGTCTATGCAAATTTATTCATCACCTCAATTACCACTTTCAAAACATTTCTCATGCCTTTATGAATTCAAATCTCTGAAGGTATTTTCAAAGGTGACATTCAGAAAACCAGTCATTTTCTAGTGCTCCAGAATTGCCCTCTGCTTCTGCTCCATAGCTGCAATTCTGACAGCAACAGAAGCTGAGAGAAGTGGAATTTTAGGATAGTAAAGTCTTCACACTCCACATGAAGGAATAGAATCCTACTCTAGACTACGATAATGTGAAAGACACAGGCTGTAAGTACCAAGTGCTTTGCAACCGCAAGGATGCTGCAAAAACAGCTTGTCTTCAAACAGACATCGCAGGAGCTTTGCGGCAGCCTGAGTGAGCCAGATCATTTGATACAAGCAAGAAGCTTTTAGTATTGAGAAACTAGGTTTACCTGACTCTGCAATGAATAAAAAGGATGACACTTAATAAGAATGGGTACAAATGATAATAACAGAGACTGTGAACTTCGTGGAGTGGGGGCTACTTCCTTAAGACTAAGAAAAACTTCTGGTTTTGTTCACTTTCCTTTTCTTACACTTATAAAAATTGTCTCTCTGTCTAAGTCTCTCTGTATCTCTCTGCCTTCTCCATCTCTGTTTCTCTCAGTCTCTCTGTGTGTGTGTGTGTGTGTGTGTGTGTGTGTGTGTGTGTGTGCCAAGAGGCAGAAGTTGGTTGTCTCCTGAGGTTCTAACTCAGGTCTTTAGGATTGACTACAGTGCCTTTATGTACTGAGTCATCCTGCTGGCCCCTCTTTGTTGAGGTGGGTGTTAGTTTCTCAGCCAGGCTATCCTTAATCTCCTTGGCCAAAGTGATCCTCTTTCCTCAGCTTCCTGAGTAGCTAGAATGGGAGACATAACCACTCTGTCCAACTGTGAGATTTAATTTACAGTGGTTATTACCTTTTTTCCCTTTCTTAAACCAACTAGATTTTTTTTTATAAGATGGGTCTTTATTTCTGGCTGTAGTCTTTTACCATGCACAAATATTCACTGCCCCTAGCTATTCTTCTGTATACATATCACACTAAATGTAGGCTAAATGATACTATTGCTTCACTAAAATTTGATACATCTCTTGATATTTCCTTTCTTTTTCCTCTCTCTCTCTCTCTCTCTCTCTCTCTCTCTCTCTCTCCCTTCCTCCCTCCCTTTCTTCCTTCTTTCCTTTCTCTCTTGAATTTTGAGACAGGATCTCTTGTAAGCCAGGGTATCAGTATGGACTATGGACTTGAACTCCCTGTTTACAGGGCTGATTTGAACTCTTTCCCCTCCTGCCCCCACCATCCTTCTGTCTGCCTTTGTTTTTTAAAGAAAGATCTCTCACTGGCATGGAACTTGCTAAATGTGCTAATCTAGGCTGGCTGGACATAGAACCCTAGGGATCTACCTGAGTCTTCTGCCCCAGCACTGGTATTACAAGTATGCATCACCATTCTTGGCTCTGTTATGTAGGTTATGGAGAGGGACTTCAAGACCTCATGGTTACATGCTAGCACTTTGCCAACTAAGTTATCTTCCTGGATTTAGTTTTAAAAATATCGTCGTCATCATCATCATCATCATCACCATTGTCCTCATCATCATCGTGTGTATTGATGGGGGATAGGGCATGTGAATGGAAATCAGAGGGCAATACATGTGGGTTCACATTCCCTGGAGGACTCAGGTCACACCAGGTTTATTCATCAAGTTTTTTCCTGCCTGAACTTCTCCATAGCAGTATTTTTGTCTTTCAGTACGTATTGATAATGAGCAGCTTCAGAAAGGAGAAATAATCTTAGCTGTTTCAAATCTTCAAGGGCCGTTCCTCCCTTGCAGTACTCTACATTCAAGAGGCTGTAGCAAAAATAGCATTTATTTACAACTCTTGTGCTTTACTGCGTTCTGAGTACTGCTGGAAGTGAATAGCCCTTAAAGACATACTTTAATGTAATCTTTCCAGGTATCTGGAAATCGACAATTCTGTACATTATGGATGCTGCTGTCTTGGTTTTTCTTCAGTCATCAATCAATCATTCTCATTTTACTCTGGGCAAAACAACTACTGTCAAAATTAATTCCACAAGTTTAAATGTAGATCTTCTGAAATGTAACAGAAATAAAACACAATGTTTTTGGAGCAGAAATCTCAGGACCCACTTATACAGATCTTCTTGGATTGATAATGTCCCAGGTTTCCCTTACAGGTTTTTGGAGACATCAACTGACTGTTTTGACGCATTCATACAATATACTTAACATAGTTTTGTTCCCACTGAATTAGAAAACTCAAACATCTGGCCAAGGAAAATTATACATGGATTCTTGGGTGTATTACTTATTTTCTTCTTCTAAGTTGTCCAGAATTTTCTCACTAGTGGTCAATTTTTTAGTTAGCTGTCCTTGGTGACATTTTATGGCCAGAAGCTGCTGTGGGATGCTGGTCACACAGCTGCCACTCCATTTGGAGAACTTCATTTCCTCTGTGAGGTAGTTTGCTATTATTTGCCTGTGTGGTATGAGCGTTTCTAATCATCCTAGTGTAGGGAAACTGCTCTTCCCCCCCCATTATTAGATCCTGCTCTTAGGTCATGTGAAAGCATGGACTCTTTGCCATAGTTCCCTTAGAAAGCCTGGTGATCCAGCTTCCATTTGTCTTACACATTTTCATAGCATTTTACCTCCTGAAGACTTAGAAGTATTCTAAAGAACAAATCACAAAACAAATGGAGTATTATTACCTCAGCATGTACTAGTTATGGAGATAAATATGGGGATTATTACTGTTTTTGTTTTAAGCCTAAAGCAGTGGTTCTCAACCTGTCGATTGCAACCCCTTTGGGGTCAAATTACCCTTTTACTGGGGTCGCAAATCAGATACCCCGCATGTCAGATATTTACATTATGGTTCATGACAGTAGCAAATTACAGCTAGGAAATAGCAATGAAAATGTTATGGTTGAGGGTCACCACAACATGAGAAATTGTTTTAAAAGGTCGCAGCATTAGGAAGGTTGAGAACCATTGTTCTAAAGGAAGGCATTGGGTAAGGTTACTCTCCAATAATCTATACATAAATAGCCTACAGTTTAGGATCAACTTCATTGATGTGTATGTCTTTACATCTGAGACAAAGTTACTTTCCCTTACTCTTTATGATGCAGTGATTAGTCACATCTGATTATTCTTTTTGACATTTCAGTAGAGCAGAGGACATGTTGAGAAAGATCTTCCTCTGTGTGATCACACTGCTAAAAAGTGCACTCATGCAATTCGTGCATGTAAGTAAATTGGTTGTAACAACTCTAGATTTGGTCCCGGGTTTTGGCACCAACAATCTAAGAAAATTTGTTGCAATAACTCTGGGGAAAGGGGTCCTGACTACCTGGGGAGTCAGGCAACTCCTTGAGCTGCTCTGATGGCTGAAGCTGCAAGGAGAGAGTTCAGCCCTGGAGGGCGAGGGATCCAGGACACCTTGAGCTGCTCAGAACAACAGCTCTGCCCTGAAGGTGTCCCGGACACCTGGAACTGTTTAGCACAGCTCCCATGGCTGGAACTGTAAAGAAGTAGCCCAAGCCTGGAAGGGAAATTTTTCTGACTTCTGGGAAAAGTCAGACCTGGAATTGCTTCAGGAGGGAAGGGTATCCTGACTGTTCTGGAAAGTCAGGGTATACCTGGTGTGATGGGGAATGGTCTCCCCACAGGATATAGCAATCCTTCTCCTCTCCTGGAGAGCCACTACAGCTGAGCTTTGCTCAGCCTCCACTTAAGGGGGCTTCCTAGCAGAGCTCTGCTTCTCCTGCCTAAGATGTTGCTTCCTTTGCTTCACTCTGCAAAAGGGGAAACCCCTGCAGAAATGTCGCAATCTCCACTGGCTCCCGAGAAAAGTGTTACTTCTTCAGCTTTCTCTTGCTCTGTCCACTGAGGGATGTCTCAGCAAAGATCTTCTGTTCAGCTCCTCCTTGCTCTGCTCTTCCAGCTTTCCCTTGTTTTGTCCACTGAGGGACGTCTCAGCAAGGATCCTCTCTATGCCAGTGAATGAAGATCTTCATACCAAAACTCTTTTGGGAAAGAGATATATTTGAGAAGGAGGAATCCAGGAGAGTAGCTGCCTCTATAGGGTGCAAAGAACAGCCTTTTTTTAACTGACCAGGCAGGGCAGTTTACACAGGATGTCTTGGGGGTGGAGTCAACCAGTAGTTGACTTGGCCCAGAGTTCTACTTTCCTGCTCTGTGATTGGTTGGTTTCACAAGTCAGTTGGCTAGGGGGCAGAGATGGCTCTGATCTGACTGAGCCAAACTGTGTTTTATTATGCCCTGATCTGAGCCATCTTTCCCTAGTTCTGGGCTCCAGGGTCAGGGTGGGTTTCTTTAGCCAGCCCCTTTCCCCTACAGTGCATCTCTTGCAAACATCCAAAAAGGTAAATGGTATTGTTAACCAACTTTGTAGGTGTATAAATGCAAATAACTTTCCCACACAGCGTCTACTTGGTGATCGAGAATGAAAACAGAGAGTTTTGCAACTGAACTTGCACCCTGCAATCTCAACTGGTGTTAGATGGCTCCTCATAATAAACCCTATACAGTCAATAACATCTAAGTCCAAACAAAGCCGAGAAACATGTTAGAGAGCTATGTCTTGAAGTAAACAGACTATATGCATCAAACTGTTTTTACATCTTCATACATGTTTTATCTCTTATCCTACATTAAATTGATGCAACTAATGAAGAACTGAGACTGCAAAGCCTTTTAATGAAATAGTCAATAGCAGGCATACGTATGTCCTAGCATTCCTAATTTATAAGGAAGGATGAGGTTATCTTGCTAATGCATCTTTGCCTGATTTCACCTGGGTATTTTCAGACTTGGAATAGAGTCCTACTTGATTCTTCTGTTGGCTGCAGATCAGAGATATTACTTAGAGTCTATGCATGTAAAAACCTGTTCTCCGTGTACAACTTGAAGAGTCCTGGAAAACAGGAAAAGCACACTTAGGGTGAGCATGCCAGGCTGGTCATTGGTGTAGTTTGTAAGCATCGTATATGGGAGGGCTGCTGGTTGCTTCTCTCCTTCAGAAAGCTATCTCTGGAGAGGAGGCTTTAAGGTCAGTTTTTAGCTCAGAGGCCAACTGTGTCCTGTGTCTGAAGTACATGATGTAATCAGCAACAGGGACTTACTTCCACCTCTGCAGGGTAACAAAGGGCGCTAGCAATAGCTTCTATGTTTTCTGAGTCTCCTGAACAGCTCTGACCAACACTCAAAAGAAAGAATCTCATTCCTAGTTTGATGGGTTTTGCTTTAGGTTCTTGGCTCTTGGAAGGAGCATGGTCAGCCCACATGGGAAATTTTTATTTGGATTGTATAGGTATATTTATATACCAACTTATGTGTATTATAGGTATTTTTAGATAGTGAATAGGATGATCTATTTTTATATAGGATGATGTATAACTTTTCAAGGCATGCTTATTATTTTTTGACCCTCTTCCTTTCTTTACTGCTCAACAAGAGGGGAACATAACTAGTACTAGAAACCTTGCCAGTTACCCAGGGCTAGTATAGCCATGGGTCTTGGAGGGAAACCTATAACAGCCACTTTACTAAACCAGCATAACCCTTAGCTACGTTCTAAACATCTGTCCTTATACCCACAGATTAGTGTAGTCCTCACCCTTCATCGAGGAAACTTCTCTTGTAACAGAGATCATTTTAGAACTCCCCCCACACACACACACCACTCACCACACACACCACACACACAAATGTGCAAACACAGCTAAAGACTTACCTACACCAATTTGAACTTTAAATGCATTGGTACTGAAGGCTGACAACTCATGTCCTGTTCCAGGTCTCAAGAAGGGTGTGAGCAAGAAATGTAATACTGTGTCACCACACAGGCTTGCTCAAACTTAATGCTTGTTTACACTCTTTTTAGACTGCAGACTTCCCAGAGTTCCAAAGAGCTTTCCGTGTGAACAGCTTGGGAATTGCATTTCTCCTGGAAATCTCTGGTCTCCTCTGTGTAGAACCTGCCCAAAGAGAGAGTGAAACGGTATCCTTTTTATACAGAGAATGGTAGAATCAGTTAACTCACTTAAAAGCATAATTAGCTGGCAGGGGAAATACCATGATCACAGAGGTGGTTTTTCCTATGTGACGTTTAACCACGACACTTTGGGATTTCCCCAAAGGCAGGAAACTCCACCCATAATTTGTGGTGATGAAGGAGTGCATTTATGACCTCCTCTGACAATTTTGTTTCAAATACGTCTTAAGAGTTAGATTTGAGGCCTTTGCGTGGAATTATGTCCCAATGTTTGTACCAGAAAAGATATTTGGCTGGTTTTTACACTTCCTATAAGGGCTACTAAGCCGGGGTTACAACTCAATGTAACGGTGTTTGCCTAACATGTGAAAGACCTTTGGTTCCATTCCCAGCACATCCAGACAAAAGATATAAATAAAAGGAAAAAATGTGCTATGGGAATTATTTGGTTATTTCCAAAATGTTTTCAAGATCTTGCTCAAAATATAATTCAGTAGTATTTACAAAGATTGACAGACATAGAAAGTTCACAGACCCTTACTCCTGATCAGGAATCAAAAATAAGCTATTTCTCAATATCTTCACCAAAAGTCATTATTCATGCCCCACACTGAGCCTTTCCCTTCGATATAAGCTCTTTGTGAGATACATAGGTACATCTTAAATTGTCATCCATGACAGATGTGATGACGGTAATTTCAATATACTCTCCCCTAGTGTCTCTACATCCTTCCCAATTCCTACTCCCATGATACTTTTCAGCAGTTTCCTTCAGTACACAGACAACACCATTCCATTTTTTTCCTAAGTACTGGCACACATTTACCATTTCTGATGATATCATAAGCTCCAAAAAGAAAAGATCGTGTTGTATAACTAGCTATATTTACCAAGGAAGTAGATGCAAGAAGAGGTAAAATAGGGTCCCAGCTGTCAGGAAATCAGAGAATCTAGCCTTTTAGTTTTTCACAGAGCTCCTTCCAGATCTGTAAAATTTTATGGTTTTTTTTTTTGTGTGTGGGGGGGGGGGGGGTTTTCTCTGTGTTTTGATGGTGTGTGTGTGTGTGTGTGTGTGTGTGTGTGTGTGTGTGTGTGTGATTCATTTGTGTGCTCATGCCTGCCCATTCAGAGGCCCGAGGAAGACTGGCCTTAATCCCTTCAGACAGTCTCTCACTGTATCTGGGGTTTGCTGATTTTCTCAACTAGGCTGGCAGCCAGCAAAAATCCCATCCCTCCTCCTGTCTCTCCTTCAACCATCCCCAGCAATGCTGTGATGATGCTGGTGCTGGGGGACTCAACTCCAGTTTGCTGGCAAAGCTAGTGTCCTACTGGATCACTGCCTTCATCTAGAGCTGGGGCTTTGTTTTGTTTTGTTTTGTTTTCCAAAAAAGATTGGTTGTTGATCTCAAAAAATTCCCCGGTAAAGAAATGTAGAGAAGGGAATTTATTTGTCTCAATGCAGTTCATGTGACCATGACAATTACAAAAATATACAGATGTTATAATACCAGAAGAAGATGAGACAGCAAATGAACACATTTACTTGTACCTTAATATATTTTTTAAACAAAAGAGACCTGTAATGGGTCGTGATATTGTTCTTTCTGCTTTCTTAATTTATTCCTAATTAAAAAGTTAATTAAAGGAATACATTTAATGTTAAGCTTCATTACTCAGACTTAGGAAAATATTGCATGAAAACTAAAGTAGGTGCTTACCAAAGAGATACATATTATATCTGCATTTCCTATTTTTCCACTGATGTGAGTTTTAAATACTAGTAAAACCACAAAATAGTCACACATGGTGCTAGAATTGAGGGAAATCCGGTTCTGCTGTATCTTTGTGGTGTGCTGGCAATATGTGTTTTGACCTACTGTTTAAATAAGTGATGTGTGTGTGTGTGTGTGTGTGTGTGTGTGTGTGTGTGTTACTAGCGAAGAGACAAAACTTCACCAAAGCAAACTCAAAAGGAATGAGATGCTTGCTACCCTCCACCCCCCACCCCTGTATTGTGTGTGAGTAGAAGTAAATCTATCCAACATTTTCCAGAGTACCTTCTGTATACTGTATAGTATGCAATATTCACTAAAAGATAGTAATTAAAAAACTTCAATTTGAAGCTTGTATCCATATTATCAAAAACATACTAATTAGCCATGGCAACTGTTTAGAATATAAACCAGAAAAACAAAAAACAACCCAAACCAAACCTTTTCTGTCAGGAGTATTTGACCTTGACGTTGTTTAAAGGTGCTGGTGTGAGGGAGAATAAACTGCAGACTGTCTCAGTAAGTTTTCTTGCTGTCTTGAGCTCTCCTTGCAGTGACCGACATCCTCACCTTGCCCTGTCTCCCACAGCTGGGGCGGGTATGGTAGTCCATAATAGAGATGATGAGACCCAGAAGCATGTCTCAGTGGTTCTGTTTGGTATTGATATCTAGCAGAATGGTCCTTTCCCACATAAGCAGAAGCTGCTTTTTTCTCTACTTTTCATCACATTCAGAGCTTTTGTTTACATTACAGTGATATGTTTATACTGTTTTCCCAATGATACTAGGGACTTTTTTTTTTTTTAGGATAATGCAAATCAAAATAACAAAATAGAAGCCTCCTCTTCTCCCTCTCATTTGCTCTGATATCAGCATGAGGAAGAGAGGAGGAACAATCCTGGACACAATAGTTTCTCCAAGTGCTCAGCCAAAATGTGGCCTCTCTCACCAACTCCATGGGCTGTGGGCATCTGGATTGGGGGAAGATTTTGTGGTATCTATAAGCCTAAGTAGCTTGGTTCTTTTAACAACATATTTCTCCTGTAAGGTTGCTTAAAGGATAGAATTAGACAATTCAAGTCAAGAGGAGGTCTTCCTCTGTCTGAGAGACTGACAAAAGCTTTAAGTTTTCCAGGTACCCATTATTAAAAATCATCATAATTAGAGAAATCTCACAGAAGTCACCTGTACTCACACCCACACCTTTCTGCCACACTTAGAACATTTTCTGCCATCATGAAATCAGACTGTGAGGTGCCCCCATTCTTTGCTATCTTAATTTTTAAAAAAACCAATGGTTATTTAACCTCTCATTTATTTTCTCTTCATTGTACACTAGCATATTTCCAGATAGTTTGGAAGACACACACTAGGATTGCAATTCTAGTTTGCAGTTTAGTAGGATAAAAATACCAACCATTTGCAAATAAAGTGTTACTAGTTCCATATTTTAAAATTTGACCTATAAGACATTTAAATGTTGGAGACTCAGCTCAAGTGAAAGACACAATATATTTAACAATAGTAATTCTTTAGAAGGCAGACCATAAGCCACCTGTGTTGTCCCGTAGATAAATGTCAGTAGCTCTCAGCATCCAAGCACATCCTGGTGTTACAAAGACCTGGAATGGTGGGAACCTTTTGCTAATCCCAACACTGAGAACAGTGGACTCTGAATTGAACATGATGGTACTCGGGAACAGGTGGGTAGTGAGCTCACAGGAGACCATAAAAACAAATCCTCTATTTGGTGGGAAAATGCCCTCTGCTTGACAGTAAGTGGATGAAGCCTTTGAAAAAGTGAGAAGATTCTGCAAAGGGGCTTCATAAACGTGGTGAGTAAGGCCCTGAACTGTTTGTGGAAAGACAGAAAACGTTCTGTGAGCTGAAGACAAGCTGCCTACTCTTTCTCCAGCTAGCTTCAAGTTGGGAAAAACTTAATTAGGAACTGGAAAATTTCCCACAAGGACATTGTTTATGACTTAACTATGATACAAGTGATCCAAATGCACTGGAAAATCAGCAACATTTCAGTGTTTAGTGCAGCAGTACTTTCTCCAGTTTTATATAATGCAGGCTTTGTCCTTAATTAAAAATATACTGTTATTAGTTGAAACTGCTAATCATTTGTATTTGGAATAACTATAGGTACTGATTCTATTGCTAGTGAATTTAGCTTATGCCTTAGAGTACTATTATAAATGTTTTGTTTTTACAGATTTGTTCAGAAGATGTATTCCATTCATAACCCTTAGGCTTTTTCTGGTAAATTCTAGTGGTTCTTAAGGAAAAAAAAAGTGTTAATAAATGTCAGTATTCCAGTCTTCCTCTTCGTCTCAGTCAAGACTGCAGACGCTGCATTTCCTGTGTGTATGTTGTACCTGCTTCCTCTGCAAAATAAGAAAATATTTAAAATCCATTTTCAGCTCATCTTCAAATTCCACTGATCTCCTTCAACTTCTGCTTGTGTGGGAAACATGCCAGATCCAAATACAATGATCTGCTGCATTTCTCCTCTGCATTATAATTTTTCTCTGCTTTAGTGAACTGTGTTCTATAAATTTCAGCACATTTCACACACAGATCATCTAGGCAGATTTAGACAGTCCTTCCCATTCACACATCCCTGCACACAAAATTTCATCAAATGTTTTGCTATCTTTTTTTATTTTGCAAATGAAAATATGTTCTGAAATATTCTTGCTGAAAGAAACAAGAAGGGATTCCATGGGATGTTTTCGATGTCACCTTGGAGAAATTGTCACACACCATCTGCTGGTTTATTGAGCATACAGAGTGTCAATGCTGATGAATTCTACTTGAATAAATGACACATATTGACAGCCACCAACTATGTCCTAATGATCAGATCCATGCCAAGATGCCTTGAAATACACCTGGCTTAAATTACACATGCGTCTTTCATATTTATGGAGTGACTAATGGTCTTAGTCATCTATTTTGGTCTGTACAACTAGGTGTGGCTTTCCATGCAGCTCACAAACAAGAAGGCTAAGTCTTCTCTGTCTTCATGGTCCTTGTGTTCCCTAAGGATTCTTCCTCTGTGTAGGAGATGCAGGCTAACAAGACATCATTTTAGTCACACATCAAAGATAATTTAGGAATGAAACTTGCTGCTTTACTGCTAGATGGACTAAGATGAATGTGGGAGCAAGGTTGATGATAACTATGGCAGAGATAAGAGCATTGTTCTATAAATTATAGAGACTTTAGGTAACAGAAGAGGGCTGGTAAAATTAATAAATAACTAATTATAAAGTTTATTTTATGAATCATGTGAAAAAAGTCACAGACTACTTCACAATCTCAGTTGGAGAATTGGCCTCTGGACGCACTAGATGAGAGATAAAAACATTCAGTCAACAGCTGGATAAGGAGCATTCTGACATTGTTTCACATTAATAGTCAGTATCATAGTATTCATGTTGCTGCTATTAGTGACAGCACAATCAATCAATCATAAAAAACAAATGAGCTTGGTGGGATGATTCTGTGGGTAAAGAGTTTGACATGAAAACACAGGACATGCTATGGACCCTCAGAATCCATATTAAAATAAGCAGGCACATAGGCACACACTTGTAATTCTGGACTCCTCAGGCAGACAGGAAGATGCCTGGGCCATGTAGGCCAGTGAGTCTAGGCAAGTCAGTGAGGTCAGAGTTCTGTGAGAGATTGTCTCAAAAGATAAGGTGTAGTGTCTGGAGAGAGATGGCTCAGCAGGTAGTAGCCCAGGCTGCTCTTCCAGAAGACCTGAATTTGGTGCCTAACACTCACACGGAAGATTATAACCCTTTGTAATTCCAATTTCAGAATATCTGCCAGAGCCCGCTGGCCTCTATGGCAACCTAACACACATGTGGGGCACATCCATCCATCCATCCATCCATCCATCCATCCATCCAAGCAAATACTTAATACAGATAAAATAAAAATAAATAAATCTTTTCAAAAGATAAAATGAAGTTATAGAGGAAGGAATTGGATATCAGCCTCTGGCCTACACACACACACAGACACACACACACACACACACACACACACACAACACAACACACATACATACACATACACAAACATATGCATACACACAAACACAAATGTACACACTCACTCACACATACACAAACACATACAATTAATAAAAATAAATCTATTTAAAAATTCATATTTATAAACCCCAACCACCTGGTGATGAACTAAACTAAAGGTTTTGATAAGATTCACCCTCAGTATCTCTTATCTTAACTGACTTATTATTGTTCCCTCAATATATTTTTGTATAGTTATTCAAACAATTGTTGCTTTATAGACTATTTTGTCATTTTCACACAGCATTGATCGGAAGGAATTTCACCTTTTCTGTTAATTGCTACTTTAATAAGTTCCTGAGTACCATATAACTTTTGCAGCATATTTGAGGCAAAGGTACTACTTAAAGAAAAAAAGAAACTGACACTTTAGTCATATCAAACCATGTACTTAGAACAAAACAGTATTAGAACAGGACACGTGGAGGCTGCACCCACAGCCTCTTATTTAAGTTTCCAATAAGTAATGCAGTCTAAAATAGAACATATAGAGTTGAGATCTCACCAACGTGAGAACAAGGGTGTGATTATAAGCTTGTTGTTTTAAATAGAAAAAAAGTATTCCAAACACAAGTTTAAGAAAGGACAGTAATCTATATTTTTCATCTAATAGGATAAGAAAGCAATTTCAAATTGTTCTTTTTTTTCCTACATATTCTTACCTGAGCATGGTGGTTAGTTTTGATTGACAACTTGATGAAATCTAGAGTCATCTGGACCACACCTGTAGAGGTTTTCTGGACTGTGTAGACTGAAGAGGGAGGATGCCCTCCCCAAATGTGATGGTACACTGGACCCCAGCTCCAAGAAGAGGAGAGGGTGGGCTGAGGAACATGCATACATCTCCTATTTTCTTCTGCAGGTGGACATTAGTCCACCAGCTGCTTCCAGCTCCTCATGTCTTCACTTCGCTGCCTTGATGGATTGTCACCTGGTACTGTGACCTAAAATGATCCCTTTCCCATTGAGTTGTTTGGGTCAGGGTATCCTGTCACAGAAATGGGAGAGAAACTCAGACACTGAATAATTTATAACATATTTGGTAGGTGTGGGAGGAATGGGATTCAGTTTGTCTTTAGTTCCCCCAAACCATTGAAGTTCCATCCCCCAAAAGACCTTAAAAATCTGAGCAAGTGATCAATTCTGTTTCACTGAGAAATTATTGATCATGTTGGGCTAGTGATTGAGATTTTTTTTATGTGAATTGCCTGAATTTTGGTTTCTCTTTCTAGATGAGATCATACAATGAGGCAAATGAAACTTTTAAATTTTTATGATCATTAAAATCCCTTTGTACAGCAAGCTGTTTCTAATTTCTTTTTTTCTTTTTTTCTTTTTTCTTTTTTTTTTTTTTTTAGTTTTCCGAGACAGGGTTTCTCTGTGAAGCTTTGCGCCTTTTCTGGAACTTACTTGGTAGCCCAGGCTGGCCTTGAACTCACAGAAATCTACCTGGCTCTGCCTCCTGAGTGCTGGGATTAAAGGCGTGCACTACCACCGGCCAGCTGTTTCTAATTTCTTATTCAATGGTAAAATATATCCAAAGATGTATCACCAGCACAGATCTCTTTGCCTATGTTTCAACTTCTTTCCTTCTTCCATTCATTTATTTTATTTTTGAAGGAGAATTGGAGTTTATTAAACATGTTTCTAACAGATTGCAGAGAGGGTAACAGAAAGAGAGATGATTAAGACTAAAATGTACCCATGAGTGGGGCATGTGTTTCTCAAATTTAATTTAATTGGTTAGTTTCAAAAAAAAAAAAAAACCCACTTAATCATATAAATGTCTGAAGGGTACCTAGAAATAATTGTTGAACTGGTAAGCTCATAGAGTTCCAGACATTCTAACTTATGAGTAATAGTTAAGCTCGAAGGCTGCAGAATATTTTCAGTAGCCTTTTTCTTCTAGCTTCAAGGAGTAGTTTGAAAGAAAATTTAAATTCTAAATACTAAATTTTATTATTATATGAAAGTCTAGTAATATATATTTGAAACACAGAAGTTTATATTAAATACTCAGACACAATAACATATGTATAAATAGTTCTGGGTCAGACAAAAATTTTAAAGTATAGCAACTTGCCATGAATTATGCCAGAAGGTATAATTAAGAAATTATTTATTTTTTGAGTGTCCTGGAAATTAGCAATGTTACTTGTCAAGTGACCTTGCAGACATTACCTCTGGGAGACAGCCCATCATTCTATGTATCATATCATTGGTACCCTTGTACTGTACTGAGCTCCAATTTCAGGAGTTGATTATCTTGGAGACATCTATGCATCCTGTACATGTATATGATTCTGGATAATTGCAGGTAATTTGTAGCCTCCTACGTCAAATGTTGAGGAAAGCACTTGAGAATAGACTGTGAATTAAGCAGAGATGAGATTTCATGTGGATTAGCTGCTACTGTTTTGGAATCTCAGGCCTATGGAATATGAGCCTGCTAGGTCAGTCACTAACTCTTCTCCCTCAACAGGTTTCAGGGCTGTCTGTCCACCCTTCTCCATAGTTTCTCGTTGCTATGTCCAGTATCTTCTCTCTCTTGGTGTCTCCATCTCTTTCCTAACAGCTTCATGCCTCTGACCCCTAGAATATGTTTTATTCTGCTCCCGTTCAAAGACAATCCTATGTTCTTCCAGGCTCAGCATTCTCTTTGAATTCGCCATTCAGAAATGGACATTAGCCCAGACATTCTTAGTAAATGAATGTCCATTGCTACTAGTGACAGCTTTGAAAATCTAGATGTGTGGGCAAGGTATTTCTATGGTTACCGTTCCATATTAGCCCTGCATTATTATTCATGTAGCTTATTCATTGTGCTTAACTGTTCATTGTTCATTGTACTTAAATATCCTTTATCTTTTTTTTAAACCTACCACACTCCTCCACAGCCACATCCTAAATGTATGAACCACTTACATTTGTGTGTTGTTCTTGTATATTGAGAATGCAAGGGTTGGGAATTTAGCTCAGTGGTAGAGCGCTCGCCTAGCAAGCACAAGGCTCTGGGTTCGATCCTCAGCTAAAAAAAAAAGAGAGAGAGAGAAAGAGAGAGAGAGAGAGAGAAAGAGAGAGAGAGAGAGAGAGAGAGAGAGAGAGAGAGAGAGAATGCAAGTAGATTTGATTAATTGATCAACAAGTTATCATAATATTAATCAGTGATAAAAATAAAACCATGCAATGATCAACCCAGACAATATGGGAATTCATTTATTCACTGTTTTCATGAAACCTACCCTTGCTTTGAATTATGAAGCTTGTCAAATTGAAAAGGAAAACTGATCCAAAGTGGCCATTTCTAAGAAATGTCAGTTAAAGAATAGAACTCAGGGATGTAAAGGTGAATTTAAGTGAGCTGCTGGGCATGGATTAATGTATGCTAGAGTGTTCAATCTTAGTGATAGGTAAATCATGCCATATACCCTCCAGAGAGCTCACCAAGTTCTTATTCTCCAATCACAGTTTCCACCATATTCATTGAGCATGCTCTGTCTTCAAAACCTGCAGTGGCATGGTTAGGGGGTTGATAGGTAGGGGCAGTCTGGGGTAAAGATCCTGTAGTGGGACAGGATTATGTTGAAGGGCAGGTGGAAACACTGAAGTGCTTATGGTCACTGGTGAAGTCAACAGAAGTAGCAAGAGTTCTGTTTGGAGGCAAGAAGCTGGTGAGTCATCTCAAAGGCACCCATTACTGAACCCTTTCCAACCTGGGAATTAGGAACTGTTTATACAACGGGCAGAATTGCCCAACTGCAGTCCTGCAGGAGTTACTTTACCTGTTTAAGAGATGAATGTCAAAATGTTTGGTGATACCTCCTACTATTTCTGATGACAGAGAACTATTTAAGTTATCAATTAAAGGACTGGGCACAGGGAGGGGTTGGGTTGAGGGGAAATGCTTAATATCACCTCCTCATAACCCGTAGAGAAACTCAAAGCAATTTTATAACAGTAATGTAGAAGAAATAGAAAAAAAACACATCAGCTAGCATGAACCTGAAATTGCAGTATTAGTCACTTATCAACACTGTGAAACATTCATTTAGGAAATTAGCATTCAGCATACATGCCCCAAATGCTACAAAGAATGTTAATCTAGGGATGGTATAGAAATAGTTACCAAATGTGCATTGTGATTAATAATCAGTAAGAGAGGACATGTTGGGAAACGTGAGGGTCTAGAAAGTCCAGAGGTACCGATCAGGGAATATGATAGCCAAAACCTTAACATGTATTAACAACTTGTGCACACAGAACAATGTTTGCACTATTGTAGTATCAGCCTTGTTCTTAAGTAATTTAGCTGTTGATAACTCTTCTACTCATGGTCCCTAGCAGCCTGATGTTCTACCTCACAACTGAAAGGACAATGGCACATAGTTTTGCATTATATATAAATATATATTTGCATTATATATATATCTTAGTGCTTTAACTTTGGCTCATGGTTCATCTGAAATTTTGATTCTTTTGAAAATATTAACACAAATTCTGTTGCTTTTTACAAAAGTTCTATGTTTGGCTGCTATAATTACAAAGGATATTTATGTGTGAAATCTTGAAACATTGTATCTAATGTTTAGTCCATATACAGATAATATCATTGCTAATAAGAGCACCAAATTGCATGTTAGGTGTCTATCCTAAGATGCCAATAAAGGGCCTGTAGAAAGTCAAAATAATATTTAATTTCGAAGGAATATTAATGTTAAAACTTTATATTCTTTGATTATCTGATATGTATATCTTAGACTATAATTACAGTGTTTAGGTATGTTATTTTCACAAGTTTAATAATATATTTTATGTAATTACTTTAGTATACTGCTAAATATAGTGATCATGACAAAAATATATGTACCAATTTATCAAACTAATAGCATCATATGGTAAGTAGATACTCAAATAAGTTTATTTTAATGATTAATGAATCTTTTAAATTGAGATTATACTTTTATATATTACTATACTAAATATTTCCAACAAGGACCTAAAATTGTTTCTGTGAGTTTTATGCCATCATAAGCACTTTTATAGTTAAATAAATAAATATGTATATAATGTTGAGTGGCTTTGGAAGCTGAAATCTAACTAAATTAGTAAAAAAGGGGTCAAATGAATTAAAAATGAGGACAAGCCCTTCTGACCTCGAAGTTGGAAATGGCATCTGCATAGTGCTCTGAAGGGAGCAGAGAATGAGTAGGAAGACACTCAGGTTGCCTTAGCAGTCAGTCGGGAGGAGAGAGCTCCAGATGGATTCCGACCTGGCTGCCTATGCGAGCTACAGAAGTTTGCTAGAAATGGAAAGCACAAACAAAAAATGGCTTAAAACATTCACACTGTGTTGACCCACATAACTATGAACAAAAGCAAACTGAGCCCTGTTCATGCAGCATTTGAACCCCCTTTACAAGTACAGTTAAAGACCCTGGGCAGAGAGTGACTGCCTTTTCAGACTGGAGTTCTGCACCATGAGTTTCCTTCCAGTAACAGCAAACAGCTGAAAGCAGATCCCTGGAGCCTGTGCTTCTGAGAGCATCGCCACACTCAGGAGAATGTGTTGATCTCAGCATTGACAGGAACTGTCTCTAAAATAACCCTCCCATGACTGTCATTTTTAAAATAATGTTTTTATTAATTTTTGAGCACTTCAAGACATCTGGATCATATTCACTCCTTCCTCCCCCAACTCCTCATAGATCCATCCCACTTCTCTACCCATTATGTTTTAGCCACTGACTGATGTTAAATGTCCACTTCCTTGTCAATACACTGTATGCACAGAAATGGAACAACCTGATTGGGGCAGAGCACCTAGAAGCTTTAGGTAGCTTCCACGGAGTAACATAGATCCACCAACATCAACTGTTAGAGTCTGATAACTACTGGGAAGAGGTGGGAGTGGTTTGAAAGGAAGGCTCCCTTTCAGAGCAGAGAAATCTAAGTGTATTAGGAACAAAACAAGAAAGTTAGATGACTACAGTCACTGTTACAGTGAGAAGCTGTCTTCCACCATGTCCTTCCTATTCCAATGTTACTACAAAAACGTTTTAGGGCAGACACCTAGGAAACAAAATTAAGAGAGATCATTGAACATACAGTTCAACAATCTCATGTAGACCATCTGCTGCTAAGGTAAACTAGATCACTGTTGCTTTGAGTTACAGATAACTTACCAGGGTTTCATGTATAGGTTTTAAACATTAAATATGGTTATGTTAAGCACATTGCACCTACAATAGCATGTGAGTAAATATAAAGAAAAATTAATATTTAATTAATAATTAGTCTTCTTGACTAATGTGTTTCACTGATCATAGCAGCTAGTGTAAATGAGCACTATTTCCTTGCAAACAGTGTTTTGTCAACAAAAATAGGATGCTAATTTGGTAATTATTTCTATACCATTCCTAGATTAACATTCTTCATAGCATTTGGGGCATGCATGTATGCTGAATGCTAATTTTCTTATTGAATGTTTCACAGTGTTGATGAGTGACTAATAGTGCACTGTCAGGTCCATGCTAGCTGATATGTTTTTTTCTTCTTCTTTTTCTACATTGCTGATATAAAATGACAGTTAAGGACTTCAGCTGGATAAAAGTTTTAGAAAACAACTTTTAATTGGAATGTATTTGAAATTAAAATTTTAGAAGAAATATGATTTGGTGGTAAACATTTTGCGAATAGCACATTTTAAATATAGTAAAGAACACATCATATATCTTGTTAAGTTAAACTTCCTCTGCGGAAACTTGAATAAATATGTATTTACCCCAGATAGCGCACCAAGAGCAGAATAAAATATGATTCCACCAAAGTTCAATGAGTTTATTGGGCTTATGTAACAAAGATGAGCAAAAGTACCTGGAAAATAAATAAACAAACCACAGCAAAAATCCTGCACACCACATGAAACTTCTGCAAGTGAGATGAACTGATCTGAATTTCTATGATTGGAGAGAGATTGGGATGTTACAGGTCCAGGCCTGATTATAATTTATCTTGAGCTATCTTGAGAGCTCTTAGAACTCAGTCCTTGCCCATTATTGGGTTTGATGTCACATTCTTGTGATGCAAACAGACAGCTAGCTTCCGCTAACTAAAAGCCTATGAAAGCCATCACATAGCCCCTGAGGACTATAGTCGAGATTCTCTTGTCTATAATCTACCTAACTCATTTTTTCCACTGAAGTATCAGAAAAATGTCTTCATTCATGATTTTCTTTGTCCTGTTACCATACTGCCTTCAAAAAACTGCTATCGAATTGGAACATGGGATCTGGAATAACCTTAATCTGTGCTCCTAGGCCATGATCACTCATATTTGTCTCCAGAATAGACTGTCTTTTATTCCCTATAAAGTTGAGAGTTATGTTTTTCTGTTCACATTTTTGGCAGCCTAATGTGGGGCCCAGAAATAACCACCTTCATTTTACTGGAAAAATTAACCGGATAAGAACCAGGTATCAACATAGGTCCTTTGTGTCCAAACAGTTCACCAGACTGCTTCCTGATAAATTGGTAGTGTAGGATGCAGGACAAACAGCCATGTAGGACTGCTGGTGCTAATTCACTCCCAGAAGCCTGCATAGTATCTTCCAGTACTACAGAGGCCAGCCAATAGGGAACCAGCATATAGTTCAAACTCAGCCTGATTCCTCCACGTTCTGCAGCCGAAGCATGTGGTGGTATCTTCAGTAATAAGAGCTTACCACATAGTGTTCTGGCTTGCAAACAGCAGTGGTGGCATATACTTTACCATTTGTGGTCCTCTCTGGCCTCTTAGACATCTCTGTCCCACAATGCAGAGGACCCCAGGCACTAGAGTTTTCATATGATATGGCTTAGGAAATGTCTCTTCTTGGCCATTTAAGATACAAAACCAAAACAAAACAAAAACAAAAAAACAACAACAATCTCTCTCTTCTATTGTTACTGCTCTTTCAGATGTTTCTCCAAACATGTAAAATTCTTAGCGGCTATTGCTCAAATACTCATATAATGAAATCTTTTTTTATAGAGAGTTGGCATCATCCATCCCAAGCAAGTGCCAGTTGATCTCAGGCATCAGCTTCTAAGGAGAAATTAAAGTAAAACATTAATATGTTTCAATGTACCATGAAAAGATTCTACTGTTTATATCAAGTGTTTTCCAAAAGAGAAATACTGAGGGCCAGTCAGATAGCTTAGTGGGAAAATGTACTTGTTGTCCAGTCCGATGTCCTGTGTTCAGCCTCCAAGAACCACCCATTGGAATGAGAAAAACAACTCCCACAAGTTCTTCTCTGACTTCCTCATGTGGGTCATGGCACACATGTGCCCCCACAGAGAAATAAATAAATAAATAAACAAACAAATAAGTGAATAAATGTAATGTTTATTTACCTAAAGAGCAATTTTGAATAAATGATATAGTGGGGAGTTGCTACCTTAATTAGGTCTCCAGCATCCACAGACCATTTCCATTGGCAGTTTCCACACCTATTGTACCCTTCTGAGGCAGTCACACATCCCTCCACCCCTGCTCAGGGTGCTTAGAAAAGCCCAGGGCCAAGGTTAACAAGGACAAAGACAGTGAAATCATGTGCACACAACGTCTGTGACTACCTGCACACATAAAATCAAACAAGAAAGGAGAAGGGGACAAGCTGGGGAGAGGAAGGGGGCTGCAGAAATAGGGGGGTAGATATTAAAGGAACAAGGTGGTGATCACAAAGCATTGCATCCAAGGTGTGCTGGGCTTTGAACTCATGTCTTTAGATCAGTGCTCTTTTTTTGTTGTTATTTATTATATTTGTGTTTTAATTTTACACATCAGCCATGGGTTCCCCTGTCCTCCCCGCTCCCATTCCCACACCCACCTTCCCCCCAGCCCCTCCCCTCCATTCCCATTTCCTCCAGGGCCAAGACTCCCCTGGGGATTCATATAAACCTGGTGGATTCAGTACAAGCAGGTCCAGTCCCCTCCTTTCAGGCTGAGCAAAGTGTCCCTGTGTAAGCCCAAGGTTCCAAACAGCCAGCTCATGCACCAAGGACAGATCCTGGTCCCACTGCCTGGATGGATACCTCCCAAACAGTTCAAGCTATTCAATTGTCTCACTTATCCAGAGGGCCTGCTCCAGCTGGGGGCTCCACAACCTTTGGTTCATAATTCATATGCTTCCATTAGTTTGACTATTTGTCCCTGTGCTTTTCCAATCTTGGTCTCAACAATTCACACTCTTACAGACCCTCCTCTTTCTCTACAATTGGACTCCTGGAGCTCCACCTGGGGCCTGGCCATGGATCTCTGCATCCACTTCTATCAGTTATTGGATGAGAGTTCCAGCACCACCGTTAGGGTGTTTGGCCATCTAATCACCAGAGCAGGTCAGATCAGGCTTTCTCTCAACCATTGCCAGCAGTCTACAGAGGATGTATCATTGTGGATTTCTGGGGACCTCTCCAACACTCTGCCTATTCCTGTTCTCATGTGGTCATCATTTATTATGGTCTGTTATTCCTTGTTCTCCCTTTCTGTTCTTGATCCAGCTGGGATCTCCTGCTCCCCTAAGCTCTCTTTCCCTCAAACCTTGCCCTTCATCACTCCCACTGTCGTCCAGGTTGTTCATGTAGATCTCATCCATTTCTCTGTCATTGGGCGATCCCTGTGTCTTTCCTAGGGTCCTGTTTTCTAGGTAGCCTCCCTGGAGTTGTGTAGCAGGTCAGTGCTCTTATTGGGCCAGCTCTGCAGCTCCACCCTCCCTCCCTTTTGTTTTTGCTTTTTACTGCTAATAGTTTTTTTGAGAGAAGCAATGCATATGAAAGGAAGGGAGGGGGAGGAAGAGGGAGGGAGGGAGGGATAAAGGGATGGAGGGAGGAAGGGAAAGTTCCTTGAAAATTTAAATCTTTGAATTAAGTTTCCCTCAGAGCTAAAAAAAAAAAAATGCTGCTAACTTCGGTGTAGTTCAAAGTATTAGAAATCCACAAGAACAAACCTTTTTTTTTTGTCCTTCTTCTCATATACTGCAACAGTCAGCCTAGAAGGAGACCAGGAAAAAGTAACATCAAGATTAACAGTTTTCTTGTTGTTTTGTCCTATTCTGGTTTGTTTCTTTGGTTTTTTTATCTTAATTTTTTAAAATATCATTATGTAAATACATGTCTGCTCTCTAATGAGAGAAGGAAAGGGTGTGGATTTGGTTGGGAGGGAAGAGGGGGAGGATCAGGGAAGGTTTGGGAAAGGAAAAAAATGTAATCAGAATATAGTGTATAAAAACCATTTATTTTTAATAATAGAAAAATAGAAAAAATTAACATCAATCAAATTATACAACTATAGATATCACATCAAAAAAAGATTAACACATGAAAGAAATCAGTTGGCAAAATGACTGGGACTCCTTCTCCACTGCCCTACTTATCACACATAGAGCGTGTACAAGAAAGACCCACAGTCCACCATCAGGGGAACAGGCAAGAGTTTTGAAGACGACCCATGCAGAAGCATGAGTCTCTTGGGCCAGTCCTTTTTTCTTAATAAACTGTCTGCATTTCTATTTGAAACTTTGTGTACCTTGTGCAATTCTTTTTGTTCTAGGACACAAAAACCTGGAAGCATAGAAGGTGCCCTCCAAACTCAGACCTATGCCTAAAACAGCAGAACCGTGACAGTGGTGCTTTCTCGTGGGTTTTTACTGTGCCTTTTGGAGAAGAGCTTGTAACCAGAATGCTTATGACAAGGCTGTTTGTTTTGCCTTCTCAATATGTACAAAATGTTCAACTCAGATGTCCACTTTGGAAATACAACTCATTAATATGCTGGTTGTCAACTACATCTGAGTCCAAATACAAAAGGGATGTATTTACTAAGCTATTGTGCTTAGCAGTATTGCAGAATGACAAATTAGGTTAAATTTAGACGTTGTTTATTTATCCTGTCTATATGTTTAGCTGATAAATGTCTCATACATGGTACTTGCTTTAATGTCTTCACATAATATTTTGGGAATATCATTATTTTCTATATCCAAATAAAGATTTTCTCCTCCTTTGTGGTATCCATTGATGCTTTCATCTGTCCGGAAGTCCATTCTTCTATTTCCAAAACTCTTACATATGCAAAGAGGAATGCTTAAACCTTTGGTACAGGCCCCTCTGAAAAGTCTAAAATAAAGAAGTAAGACCTACTGTGGTTCCTGTTTTTAGTAAGTGATGCTGTGTTGCATTTTGCTCATGATCCCTTTTGTTTTCTTCTCATAGATGATAATTCAGTAAAACAACCAAGCTTCCAGCAAGCACACACGCTGATATGCTTTATTGGGTGCAGGAATCATTTTTTTCTTCTGCATAAATCAGCAGTTAGACACAGGTACTGATGTGAGACTATCCTGTATATGCTAGATAGACTCATTACAGAATCCAAATCTTTTAGTGCTTATGTGCTTTCAGTATGATTAAGAAGATTAATGGGTTTCTCAGCAAGATGCACCTAACAGCCAGGAATGGTAGTGTGTACCTATAGTTCCAGCACTCCTAGGACAAGATGATTCCAAAGGTTCAAGGTCAGCATGAGCTACACCATGGATTTCAGGAGAGTCTGGGCTGTACCAAAAATGCATCTAATGATCCAAAATTAACATACAAACTATGTATTAAGTATCTCACTGAATAAAAATAGCACATCTTAAAAAGAAAACTCTGAGATACACAATGTATACTCAAGAGATTGACAGTTCCAAGTGTGCAATACCCATTCATATGAAGGAAAAGGCTTTGATTAGCAAAACAGTTATTGAATCCAGATATTTTTTCCAGTGATTAATTGAAATCCTTGAGGGTCTCTTTTGAAATATCATCTCTGTGCTTTAGCCCAGATTTGAGAAATTAAACTTTCAAGCAGTTTCATTACCAACAAATAAATGACAGCTTCCAAGGATTATTTTTAACCAAGTTATGGAAAGGGAATGGAAAACAAAGCACAAGGTTATTGTATTGAAGTCTTATGGTTGTTGATGAGTTATGGGACTAAGCCTCTTCATCTTCCCCATCCTACTTTATATTAATCCACTATGCAATATTTGGAGCTCATTCCTTGGAAGAGTGATTTGATCCTAGGTGTTAAGATCCCATGAATAGTACGAATGACCTTTTAAAAGAGGCTTTGGGAATTGTCGAGAAAGAGGAGGAACTGTAAGAATGTGAATTGTTGAGACCAAGATTGGAAAAGCACAGGGACAAATAGCCAAAAGAATGGCAGCACATGAATTTTGAACCAAAGGCTGTGGAGCCCCCAGCTGGATCAGGCCCTCCAGATAAGTGAGACAATTGAATAGCTTGAACTGTTTGGGAGGCACCCAGGCTGTGGGACCCTGACCTGTCCTTAGTGCATGAGCTGGCTGTTTGGAACCTTGGGCTTACACAGGGACACTTTGCTCAGCCTGAAAGGAGGGGACTGGTCCTGCCTATACTGAATCCACCAGGTTGAATTGAATCCTCAGGGGAGTCTTGGCCCTGGAGGAGATGGGAATGGAGGGAAGGGGCTGGGGGGAAGGTAGGGATGGGGGTGGGAGGGGAGAGGACAGGGGAACCCATGGCTGATGTGTAAAATTAAAACACAAATATAATAAATATAAAAGGAGAAAAAGAAAAGAGGCTTCAGGAGCTTTAAGACAGTTCAATGGTAAAGTTTGCACTTGATATGTATGAGGTCTTGAATTTGATCCCCAATACCATCCAAAAGCACTTCCACTTCTTTCCAGGCACAGGCCTAGTATGAGGTAGCACTCTATAAATCAAGAAGGGGCCTTTAGCATACACCAATAAACTCACATCAACAAACCACTGAGCTTATATTATACTGTTATGATATCTTGACTAAGATGGAAAGTGTCTGCCTTCTAATAGTTGCTTTAACAATGTAACAACAAGTTATGTAGTTTAAAGTAACAGAAATTTGTTCTCTAGTATACCTTCAGAGGACACCCAAGATGAAGATGTGGATGAAAACATGGCCCTCCTGAAATTCTTTGAGGAGAATTCCTGGTCACTTTCAAGACCTGGTAGGCCCAGGCATTTGTTGGGACTTGCCAACACTTCTCCAGTGTCTACCTCTGTCTTCACTTGCCATCTCTGTTTGTCTCTTCTCCTTATCAGGACACATAATGGATCAAAATCTCATAAAATACCATTCATGCCATCTGCCATGAGCTTGTCTCTAAATAAAATCATGTTATGAGGCACTAAGAGAACTTTGGTGTAACTTTAGGGAGGACAAAATTGAACTCGTTATTGAGACCTACAAATCTAGCACTTCTTTCCTGTATGAGTTCTGAACCAAAGGAGAAAGAAGTGCTTTTCATGTATTTTTGGCCATTTGCACCTCTTCTTTTGAGAAGAGCTTGTTTGGTCCATTTGTACATTTGTTGCTGGACTTTTCAGTTCTTGGCATGTTCCAGATATTAATCCTTTTTCAGATTAATAGTTGGCAAAGGTTTTCAATTGTCCTTCTTGTGGTGGTATTGTGTTCCCCGAAATATTGTGCACCCTATTAAACTTATCTGGGGCCAGAAACAGAACAGCCACAATATTAAACATAGGGAATAGGCAGTGGTAGCACACGCCTTTAATCCTAGCATTACAGAGGCAGAAATCCATCTGTTCAAGGATACAGCCAAGCATGGTGAGTCACGCCTTTTATCTCAGGGAGTGATGGTAGAAGGCAAAAAGGTATACAAGGCGTGAGGACCATAAACTAGCAGCATTTGGCTGGTTACACTTTCAGGATTTGAACAACAGTTCAGCTGAGCTCCATTTTGGATGAGGACACAGAAGCTTCCAGTCTGAGGAAACAGGATCAGCTGAGGAACTGGTGAGGTAAGGTAGTTGTGGCTTGTTCTGCTTCTCTGGTCTTCCAGCATTCACCCCAATAACTGGCCTCGGGTCTGATTTTATTAATAAGAACTTTTTTTTTTTTTTTGAGCAGAGGATCGACCCCAGAGCCTTGTGCTTGCTAGGCAAGCACTCTACCACTGAGCTAAATCCCCAACCCCCATTAATAAGAACTTTTAAGATTCATGCTATACCTTCTGGCTGTCTTTTTAGTCTCTCAATTGTCTTTATAGTGCAGATTTTTAAGTTCATGTAATCCCACTTTTCAACCTTGCTGGACCATTCGAGTCCTGTTCAGTAAAGTGTTGACTATCCCTAGATCTTTAACCCATATCTCTATTTTCTCCAGGAATTTCAAAGCTCTGGTCTTACTTTAAGGCCTTCGATACATTTTCATATATGTACAGAGCTCATATATAGAGTATATTTTCATATGTGAGTGACAGATCTGGATTCATTATCCTCCGTGTGGAATCCAGTTTTCCCAGCACCATTTGTTGAAGAGGCTGTCATTTCTCCAATGTATGTTTATTGGCACCTTCGTTGAGAAGCAGATGGTACACAGGTTTATTTCTGGGTCCTCTATTCTATTTTGGTCTACATGTCTGAAGGGTGTTTGTGCCAGCATCATACTGTTTTTGTTATTATCACTGTATGGCATAATGAAATCAGATATTATGATGCCTAAAGTTAATTTATAAATATCTGTATATCAAAGCTTTGTATTCATAGCTCTAGTGTATCTAGAAGATAGCTGAATTATTTTATTTTACACTAACGTATAATTGCCCCAAATACTTTGTGTAAATAAAGCTTTTAGATTATTATGAATCCAGGATCATAAAATAGCTTGGTGGTAAGGTGTTTGCCAACTAGGCATGAGGCTGTGAGTTTGATCCCCAGCACTAACAGATTCCCTAAACCTCTTTCTGTACTGAGGGAACTAGAAGTCCTAGCAGGTGAGACTGGGCCTTTGTCCAGAAAGGGATGTTCCTGAATGGTTTCAAACACTTACATTTTATTTATTTATTGCAGTTTCTTTGTAATAGGGTCTCATTAGGTATCCTAGGCTGCCTTAGAACTTTTTATGTAGCCCAAGCAGACCTTGAACCTTGGGAATCCTCTTGGCCTCTGCCAAGTGCTGGGATTATAGGTGTGGTCCCTGAAACTTAATTTTCTATTTACTCTTCAGAAGTCAGAGTCTTATGATATAAAATCATAAAAATTGAAAGAAAATGTTTTATAACTTTAAAGTATATCTTTTGTGCTAGACCATACTATCTGATAGATTTTGTGAATTCTGAAGTTAATTCTGAAAATCCTAAAAGTGATCTTTTTGTCTTGAAAGGGCTAATTTGTTCAAGGTCAATAAGTGGGGTAAAGTATACTATCATTCATTCCATTTTGATACATTATACTCTTTAATGGTTAGGAATGTTTAAAACATTAAATGGCTCATGCTTCTCAAAATATCTATAAAACACATAAACTTAGATTTTTCTGTTTCTATTTTGGGGAAGTTGTGGCAGCTAACCACAGAGCCTGTTCTGTGAGCATGGTTTAGACTTAACTTACTTTAAATAAAGATAATATGATAACAGTGATGGACCGATACACCCCAATTAAAACTTTAAATTATATTTTTATTAAGTATTTGAGATAGTCACATGTAGTGGGTATCCATTCCAGCTTTGATCTGGAGGTTCCAACCCGCATTGAGGCTTCGGTAACTGTAAAGCCTATAAGGCGGGGCAAAGAGAGGACCCTGAAGACTCGGGACCAGTTGCACTGGCTCTCTTGGTTCCTGGACCCTGGATGCTGGAGGTAGACCGAGCAGAGTTCTCCAGAAAACACCATCAGACTGCACCACACCTTTCCCAGACCCTGTAAACTATCCCTTCACTTGTAAGGTACCACACAAAATAAACCTCTCTTTTAACTATGTGGAGTGGCCTTAATAATTTCACTCTCCTCCTCCAGTTCCTTCCAGATCCATCCCATCTCCCTTCTCACCCAAATTCATGTCGGTTTGTTTTTAATCCATGCATTCCAATTTGTGTTGCTCAGATACTCTTGGGTGTGGAGTATACCCTAGGTGTGGTTGTCCAGTCAGGGGTCACACCCTTTAAGAAAACTGACTCTGCCTTTCCCAGCAGGTCTCAAATGCCCAGAGGAACCATTTTCATCCAAGCCATCAGACTATGTTAATTAATATCTATTTCAAAAAGAAGCTTCACTGGTAAAGGGTAAGAGATTCACCAATCTGTGAGTATAGTAATAAGGCATTAGCAGTTGTTTTTAATACAATGCGCACTTAGCAAAATAATAGTAGTAGATTCTCCCCTAGGACCTATGACCTATCTAGCTAAAGATTTTTGTCCTCAATGATCGTGCCACTTGTGGGTTTCATCTCATGAAACTGGCCTTAAATACAATCATAAAGTGGTTGGTCATTCCTTTACCATCCACTCCACAATTGTACCCGGAGTCATGTATTTCCAGTATAATCTCCAATGCTTTCAATAATTTGTTATTTTGAAAGGTAAAACAAGCAGGGCAGAGAGGCACTCGGGAGGCAGAGGCAGGAGATCTCTGTGAGTTCGAGGCCAGCCTGGGCTACAGAGTGACTTCCAGGACAGGCTCCAAAGCTACACAGACACACACACACACACACACACACACACACACACACACACACACACACACAAATAATAATAATAATAATAATAATAATAATAGGTAAAGCATTTTTGTTTTACATATTTTTAAAGATGGGTAGTTGATACTATCTTAAAACCTGTGTCAAAGGTTTCAGATAAAAATGTAATTTCTTACATATAAAATATTCCAAGAAAGATTATGCTTCTGGAGAAAATGCAACTTGAAAATTACAACTCTTTATAGATCATTTACTCTTCTGGATTTTCTTGGAGATTATTTTATAGTCTGATGAAGTCAATCACATTTTATACCATAGTAATATAAAATCTTACCTATGCACGTCAATTCTCATTTATGAAATCATGGTGATTAACAACCTTAGTTCTTTTTTCTACCTAAGTAATTGCCTCAGACCAGGAAGGGGTTAACTATGTCTTCCATGTGATTCTCACCTCCTGATACATTCATCTGTCTAATGCAAGAAAGTGTGATTTTCTACAACTATTTTGACAACTGATTGGATAGTGGTGTGAACTGACAAGTATTTGATAGCCCATATATTTCAAGAGTCTTTTCAGAATACAAAGATACTTAAGATACTATCTTTAATTATACTTTTATTTTATAGTTGTTAGTTAATAAGCAATTTGATGACAATGTGCAATTGCCATTTCTTCCATAAAAGTGAGTGTTTGGAAGAATTATCATTGTTGCATTTTCCTTGTAATCAGAAAGTTCTGACAGTCTCTCCTTGTTACTGTCTATCTGCCATAGAGGCGAGGTGAACAGAGACCAAAGCGCTGGGCTGTCTGTGTGTTGAACCTATGTATGGAACGAAATTATTACTTTAGCCAGAATTGTTTCCTGCTTTCTGAGCATAGCCAATGGAGAATGGCAGTCACCTCTTGGACTTTCTTGTACAAGTTGACTGCTCATCTAGAGTTTTGGGATTTATACTTAGGGCTGCATTTGGAATGGAAACCTTCTCAACGTCCATGGCTACTGCTGAGATTTGCTGAGATTCACAGAAGTGGCAGTTCTTCCGTGAGCTAGTGCAAGTTATCTACTAGTTAATGTCCTTTCTTCTCTTCTTGTTCAGTGATAGCTTATTTTCCACAGAGCAACATGAGGCATTGCTTGAACCTTATATCACTGCTATTCAGATATGCCTTGGATTTTGAGTTGAATCAAAGATAAAACTTATATGATCTGCTATAACCTCTCTCAACAGCTTTGGTCTCAAAGGGTCTTTCTGTGCTATGTTATACCAACATTGATTCTGCCTTAAATCGTCTAAATTCTTGGTCTCATCCTCTATTTTTCTATGCTTCACTCTCCTTCCCATTTATTTAGGACCAACCCTAGACATCTGCTTCCTAAGCAAGCATCATATTTGGTAGGAACTCTTACTTTTTGGTGAAATCCTGAACTTTCACAAAATGCTTCTTGAGTGTAGACTACAGAATTTCAATTTAATAATGATATATAAGTCATAAGTTTTTAGTTTAGTTAATGCTTGTTCTTATTTTCTTTTTGAAAACTTCATTCTATTTTGTGAGTTTAGGGAGAACACCAGAGCATCTGCCTTGTGTTTAAGGTCAAATGCATCCGAAGTATTATTGCTTTCATGCTATTAAGCTTACAGATAAATATAAATACTGGTCATTGTTGAATTGTGGCCAACTCTTATCTAAGAGAGGAGGTGGCAGGATGTCACACCTTGTTTCATGGCAAGGGAATTGAATTTACTCATAACATTGATTGAAACATTGAGCAGGCAGAGCACACAGGTCTTTCTGGAAATGACATAAGTCAGATTCTAATCATGCCCTGATTGCATGGTCTCCACTGATCTCAGGTCCTGACACAAATAAAAACAGCACATAACTATCTCAGGCCACCTGTTTGGTGCAAAGTCAACATGAGCAATTCATTAATGGGTTAAACTTCCCAAAGGGAGGATCCCAGCTAGGTCTATATTTCTACTCCCAATACCTGTTACATGTAACATACTGATGAATGAAAAACAAATGACAGAATACAGTTGAGAATTCACCAGCCTGCATATTACCTGCCAGAAATGAATAAAAATATTTGATATGAAGTTTTATTTTGAACTTGGCCATTGTTTTCTATGAGAAAACATGCCTCCATTCTCATGTTAGCTGTGAAAACCAGCCCATCCCAAAATAAATTTCACATTCATGTTTTTCATCAATATTTATCAAAACACTTTTTCCTGTGCTCAGCAATTTAGATATAGCTGTGGGAAAAAAAAACCACTTTTTCCCCTGGAACATATGGTCAACAAGGTAGAAAAATGTGATCAGAATATGACTCATATGTGTCAGTTACTAACTCTGACAACAGCACTTAAAGGAACTATGATAGTGTATGACAAGCAAATGAGATTTAATCTTAGGAGGTGAAGAAGACATTGACGACAACATGACTTTTGAATGGAAATAGGAAAATGATTACAAATGAAATAAGTGAGTAGTTTCCTCTATAGAGATTTCTATTTGTAGGAAGAAAAGAGCTTAAAGGAAGTCCTGGACTAGGATTCAGACTGGTACCCTGAAAAAAAAACTAAAGGATGGGTAATGTGGCAAGAAATGCAGGAAGAAATGACAGATCAGCACAGGTAGGAGCTGTGTAGGAAAGCGTGGGATAGAAGACTGTGAATATGTGGGGAGGGGTTGTTTATATTTCTAAAGACTAAAACCAGGAACAAATTTAGTGTACTTGTCGCTGCTGCATGCTGGATGTAAAGCCTGGCTAAATGCAAGCCCTGTGCCTGGCTTTGCCTACATCAGTGGTGGAGCTAGCAAATGGCTTCTGACCTCTTGGTCCTACCACTTCCTGGTACATAGATGGATTTATTAGACTGGATTGCAGCATGAGGTCTGGGAAGTCTAGCAATAGCTGCTTCATGATGCAAAGGCTAAGACTGTGGTAGTGCTCACCTTACAAGGCTAGATTTCTCAACAGTCCCAATCAGGAGCCCTGCAGGATTCCTGGAGAACTATCAGTCTTCAGTTTATATTGAAATCCAAAAGAAGTTGGCGCTAATATCAGTGAAGAAATGCTGCAGCAACAGGGTTGATGGACTTGCCTGGAAGAGTGCAGATAAGCACATTTCCTTCCTCTATATCCTTTTATCTGTGCCCCTACCCCGCATGGCTCAGGTTTTCGCTGGGTCTTCCTGCTTCACAGAATCTGAGGAGTAGGATCTACACACTTCCAAAGTTCATCATTTTTCCCGTGACAGTACCTCTGAGGAGCACTCTATGTCCAGAATGGGGAGAAAAATAGAAAAGCCGACTAGGTAGATATTAGCAGTGATGGCACACGGCAAAGGTGAATGGCTGTGTTTTTATGAGGCAGATCCACAGTGGATTGCTTCGGAGTAGGGACTGATTATCAATTGTGTTTTTTAATCACAGTCTTACAATGTTTCATTTTAGAGTGATTCATGTTCTACACATTTTTGTATTTCGCCCCCATACGCTTTAATATTCGGTGAAAAAAAATGCAGGATGACATTTAGGAAGGAAGAGGGTGAGTGATGCTTGTTGAGCCTGGGTGAAAACCAAGTTCAGAAAGAAAAAAACAACAACAACAGCTGTAGGACAAATATGACTAAAAGGTATGGGGCCAACCCAGGAGCTGAATGTCATAGCGGGAAAAAGATGCTGAGATGAACTCTGTTCTCATTCCCACACTTGACAGTTCAAATGAGGTTTATTAGTTAACTTTCTCATTGATGTGGGGGAAAAAATGAATGAAAGCAACTTGAGGCAGGAGGGGTTTATTTTTGGGTCACATTTTGAATGTGTGGTTCATGATGGAGAGAGATCATAAGGGCAGGAGTGTGAGGCCGCTGGTGCCATAGCATCTATAATCATGAAGCAGGAAGAGGTGAATGCTGGTGGTCCACTCAGTTTCTCCTTTTTTGTTCTAGCTAGTCATAGTCCATGGAATGGTGCTACCCACTTTCAGGGCAGAGCTCCCCTCCTCAGTTCAGTCTTTCTGGACACACCCTTGTAGACACACCCAAGTGGGTTTTCCTGGTGAATCTTTGTCCCAAATTGGCAACCAAGATAAACCAGCACTGGAGCTTTGCCCATGATAATCCATCTAGAAAAGTGATTCTATAAATGTTTTACTTATCAGGCTAACATGGAACTGTTTGCATGGACTGGCCTTTCTGATGCAAGAACAAGGAAGATATACTCCAACGTTCGAAGTGCTTGCAATTCATAGGAGGAATGAACAGTAAATGTCGCACTTTCATGGCATGAGGTGTGACAGAGCAATGGGAGAGCAAGGAGGGGATCTTGCAGAGCAGGAGGCACAGGCTTCCGAAGGCTCCAGAAATGGTTCTTCGGCTTCATAAGGAAGGCTGGACAATAGTCCTGGACTACGTGGTGAAGGCAAGCATTTCACAATAGCAAATAACAAGTATTTTCGAATGTATAGCCCTAATGTAGATACTGGGACAACCCCGTCCAGTATTTTCTTTTGTCACTCAGTAGTACTGTCTCAATTCAGCTATTCCCTCCAGGAAGCTTGAGGTCTTTCTCCTGCATGCATGGTCCTGCTTTCCCCTGGAGTTTGTGATCTTTTCTTCTCTCTTATTTCCTATTAAGTTTTTATGCATGCTCTCTAATATTCCTGCTTCCATCATGTTCACAGCTTCACATACCCATTTTAATGTTGCCTCCTCTCTGTTTCCTTCTTGAAAAAAATTCTATCTGAACAAGCCTTTTCTACTTTCTAGTAGTATGTGTATGAGTGGTTTTTCTATTACTATGACAAAATAACATGACCAAGGCAATATATAGTGGGGAAAGTTTATATTCTGGCTTATGGTTCCAAGGGAATAAGCAAGGAGGCAGGCTGGCATGGTGTCCCTAGCAGGACTGTGAAGGTTCACGTCTTCTAATGTAAATACAAAGAAGTCAGAGAGACAGAGAGAGAACTGGACATCGGTCAAGGCTAGTTACCGTCCATGGCCACTCCTAGTGATGTAATCCCCCAGAGAGGCTGCACTACCACCTCCAAACAGCAAGAGCAGTTGGGACCAAGTGTTCAAGTACCCAAGCCTCTGGAGGACAGTTCTCATTCAAATCACCGTAGTCTGTGTATTTCTAACTCTCAGGTCTTTGTTTTCAAAACATGCAACTGAAGCGTGATCCTAATTGTCTTATCAGGAAAAACCTGGAGTCAGATATAGAGGGTGAAAGCTGAAAGGTCAGAGAAGCAGAGCAGCCAACCACCAGAGACTTCCTACCTCTATAAAAATTTCAGACCGAATGTGGGTGAGAGCCTGTCTTATATTCCTGTGTCCACCTCCCTAGTGTTGGGATCAAAGGCATGAGCCTCCCAGGTGCTGGGCTTAAAGGTGTGCACCACCACTGCCAGCTCTGTTTCTCCTTTAGACTGGTTCAGTCTCTTATAGCCCAGGGTGGCCTTGAACTCCTGATTTTCCTGGTTCTTCCTCCAAAGTGCTAGGATTAAAGGTATGTGCCACCACTGCCTGGCCTCTATGGTTAACTAGTGGTTAACTCCACCCTCTCATCTCCAGGCAAGCTTTATTTGTCAGGACACAAACAAAATATCACACAACACGCAACTGTAAACCTATCTACAGCTATTTTTACCAAGGGGCCAGTCAACTTCTTTGTTGAAACCAAATGGACATTTCCAGACGTCTGTGGTACAGCTGTTAGTTCCTTCTCAGAAACGCCCTCTAAGCTCTCTTCAGGATATGAAACTGCAAGCTTCCCTTTCCCAAGTCCACATCTCTTCCTTAACCTCCTCCTTTTCTTCTGTCCCCGAATTTGCATCAGTTTTATAATAGTCACCTGTAGACTTTTGTCACGTCTGAACGCTGTGCCTTCCAAAAGTTTGAAACCTAACAGCCAGCCCAACCTGATTAAAGAGTGGCAACCCAGAGAGACAATTCAGTTAGAAATCTTTGTCCTCATGAGTGAACATAAAGCCCTTATAAAAGAGAACCCAGGGAGCTTGCTCACTCCTCTGCCATGTGAAGATGTGGCAAGAAGATGCCATCTATGAAGAAAATTTATCCCACTCACCAAATATGCTGGCATCTTAAATATTTATTTGTAAATAACATGGCTATGTGCAATATGGGTTTGTTGTTTATAAATTACCCAATGTATGTTATTTTGTTACAACAGCTTGGATGGACAAAGAGGTTTTCTTTTTCTTTTTTTAATTCAAGAAGTTATTGAATGAAATGGGTAGCAGTTTTATGATACACTTTAAGCCTGGGAATGGAGAGTAGTATATTTTGCATACATGGAATCCTGGGCCAAAGACACACTAAAATCAAAACTTCATCTAATAGAATTCAACTTATACTAGATAGGAATATTGCTCTAGAGGGCTCCCATTGTCTTACAAAAATAAACTCTGTGGAGACTGGAAACAGATTTTTAAGGAATATGGTGTGAGAAATGCCATGGCTGTGTTTGTCCTTACCCACAGTTCCTCCTAAGAAATGTCCTTTGCTGCTGTTTTGTGAAAAACAGAAACGTCCCCTTGAACTTGAGAAATGTTGTAAATGACAGTGTGGGACCACCAGTGCAACAGAAAATGGGGAGGCAAGAATGCAATTCCGGCTGTGAAATTCACTTTGAAGCACCCCACAAAATTAATCAAAGGCAGTGAACCGTTTAAAACAACCTTTTTATGCTTCTCTTTGCACTTGGTGGCAATTTTTCAGAAGAAAAGAAATGCCACCAACATCAAATGAACTACTACTTCTATTTCCTCTCAAATGACTAAAAATCATTGTTTTTATAACATAAAAAAATTCTTCTGAAAAGTCGGGAGTGTTTTCCTGTTGTTGAGAAATATTTTGCTCTTTACATGGCTCTACAAATAGCCCTCTGTCCACACAGAGAGTGGCTTTGAAATGACAGCTCATTTTCCTAAGAAAAATAATTACTTATAAAGAGTGAGCCAAATATTTTATCTCTAGAGTGAATAGGTTATGTGGCTAGTGTCACTAGCACTCCAGAGTTCTTTGCATGGAGAAGGAGGGCATTATGATTGAATGAGTCCCCTGGGACTCAAATACTCTCCACTGATCAGTTTTTCCATGGTTGCTTTTGAAACTTGATTTTGTAGTCAAATCCTCATGTGTGGAGAGAAATTAGTCAAGAGAGAGTTCTGAGGGCACGGCTCAGTGGGTAAGAGCACTTCCTGTACAAGAATGAAAACGTAGGCTCAAGTGCCTAGTACCCAGGGGTGCTCCTGTGTGCATCTGTAACGCCAGCAACGTGGAGAGCAGAGACAGAGGGATCACTGGGGCTTATGGCTGCCATCCAAGCTTGGGGTTCAATTAGAAACCATCTCGAATAAGGAGAAGAGTGATAGAACAAAACACCAATAACCTTCTTGTGCTTCGGTGTAACACATACATGCATGTGTGCGTGCACACACACACACAGAGAATAGTCAGAAGTATTTGCATTTTGACTTAAAATTATAGAAATGAGGAACCATTCAAAAGACGAAGCAATGTACCTAATTAATATATTCTAACAAAATGTGTGTAAATAACATTTGGAATAACAAAGTCATCATTTTTTTAATGCAGTATGTGGTGACACACACCCAGAACTCAAGAAGTAGAAGCAGGTGGATCTCTGTGAGTTTACAGCCAGCCTGGTCTAAAAAGCCAGTTGCAAGACTATCCAGGGTTACATAGAAACACCCTGTACCAAAAAACGTCATCATGTCTTAAGTGTTACAAATAAACTATACTTTATTGAATTGTTGGCTAACATTTCTGTCTTTAAATTGCTATATCAAAAGATATTTTCTTTTCTTTTTTTTTTTTTTTTGACTAATCAAAAAAATGGTTTCATTTATTTTTTTAGCTGTCCTGGAATTTCCCACCCACCCCAAACCCCCCCCCCCAATTTTAAGTGCACTGTTTAACAGTCTCCTAAAAGAACGTAAGTATGAAATGACAAATTTTACATAATACCATTAACATATTTAGACAGTATAATTTAAAAACTATATTTAAGCTTGATTTCTGCTACAGAAACTCCTTTACCTTTCCACTACCAGTCTTTAAACATGTTAATGCTCCTGAGATGTTCCTGTTACATGCTCTCACTTGGCAGTCAATTGACCACATCATGTCCTTTAACGAAAGGAATACATCAGAATTGATGTCTTCTGGACGTTAAAAGAACATAATAACATACAGCTGACCATCCAGTATTGGAAGCAATTGGTATGGTCTTCCCGGGGCAGACTGTTTCCCAGCTCTCAGCGTTCTGTTCCTTGGTTGCCTAATGTTCTTTGTGCAGAGTTGAGGCCTCCAGAGCTTTCTACCTTCCATGTTAACATGTTTATTGCTTTGTCTCTTTTCAGCTCATGTTAAGGTCGGCATGTTGGATGCAGTCTCACAGCAAACTCCCTTATCCTCTGGTCCTTATAACTTTCCCACCCCCTCTTCCACAATGGTCCTTGAGCCTTAGTTGCAAACGTTCTACTTTACACGTATCAGCTGGGATTGGCCTCCACTCTGCATTTTGATTGGTTGTAATATTCTGTGACTGTCTATGTCTGTTGCAAAAAGAAGTTGGGTCAGCCCTGAAAACATACATACAAATAACATTATATATAGTTAGCAGGTTATGCTCATCAATTTAAGGATATTTACCATGTGTGCATGTATGTATGTACCTAAATTAAAAGATATTTTCTAATTGAAGTATTTTTATTTTCTGCCTTAAACTAGCATTTACTTGTAATTATTTACTTACACTGGAACCAACTTTTAGGTGAAAGCTAAATTATAGAGTCAATTTTAAAATGATAAATTGTATGTAAAGATGGGTTTTGAACATCTCTTACATTCTCATCAGATGAATCATCTGTATTCTAATCTGTATTGGATATATCAACTTTAGACTCTAAAGTTTAGTTCCATAGTAAAAGAACTAAACATTATATTTAAACATGAGAATTGTATTTCAATGCAGAAGTTGCTTATTGCATAAAAGGCCCATGGGAATTACTGAGAAAACCACAGAGGATATATTTTTGTTTGCTTTTTTGCCTATATGTTACAGTTTAACCTCCACATACATGTCACAGAACTTTGGAGCATGCCTATACCCACCAAAATAAGATAGGTGAAAAATCATAATTTAATTTTTCAAAAGCAAATAATTAAATCACTTTAGAACTTAAAAGACACACAAGTGAATATTTTCTATTAAGATTTTATTTTTCATATCCCACTTGAAATGTGACTATCCATTTCCTCATTGTCCTCAAAAAGTGAATGCTGCCTAAAAAGGTTCTTCAAACTCAAAGAAAACAGTAAGGTTTCTTTAATAAATATATCAAATCATTTCACCAATTATAATAAATCTCCCACCTTAATGCAAGACTTTAATAATATTACAACTTTTGGGGGAGGTGGGAGAAAGAAGTGTATGGAAACCTTTTCCTATCATGTACTCTGAAAATCTGAAACTGTTCTAGAAAATAAAGTATGTTAGAGTAAACAAATAAAATGATAAAGTGTGTGTATATGTGTTTGTGTGTATGCATGTATCTGTCTGTCTACGTGCTACAGTTTATTACTTTTTCATTTTTATAGAAGACAGTTCCCAGATCTGTAATTCTGAAATTCTTCATTTTATTGGACGTTAACATATTCTAATTAACACATTTTAATAAGGTGCATCTGCCATGAGTATTCTTGCTGCATTTTTCAGAAGTTTCCTGAGAAAACTCCCCTAATATGTCCTTAGTGGTATTTGGCTACTGGCTGCTGGCATGTCTTCTGGCTTTTGTGTGAGTTTTGGTAGTTAACTTGCATAGATGTGTTAGGAGAAAAGTAATCAGCCTTACCCAGCAATGAGCCCTGCAAGCTACACTAATCTCTATTCTGGCAGGATGAACCCACTGGTGTCATAATGGCATGAACTCTATGGGAGTACCCAACCATTTTCTGATTGGATTTGAGACCCACTCCAAAGGAATGAAACCCATACCTGCCACCATTACCATGAACAACAACCTCTGTTTAGACAGACCATAGACCACAGGGGAGAATCTACTACTAGTATTCTGTTAAATGCATATACTAATAAACTGACTCCTAATGGTTTATCATGATAGCCACAGATTAATGAATTTCTCAGCCCTCATTAGAGACACTTTTACTTGCTGTAGATAATGATTAACACAGAGATCCACCACAAGAGATAAGAGAATGTTCAGCCCTAAATGAGACATCTTTATCACTTTCCTCCTGCAAATGCACAAGGATCATTGAAAAGAAGGTACAGAAATATTGTAAAAGCAAGAGTTAGGGAATGACTATGAAGAACAAACAAACAAACAAACAAAAACCCCGTTTCCTCCAGACACAGCAGGGAAGCTACACATATCAATTCATAGGGTTTGTGATGCTACTGGAACACTTGTACAAGTTCAAGCCAGACAAAAATTTCAGCAGTCAATAGTTCCTGGGGTAGTGGTGGAGCTACATGCCAGCCTCCCGTCTCCATGCTGGGAGAGTCAGTTTTCTTTAAGAATGTATCCCTGTAATGCTGACCACACTCCATGGAAGGCCACATTTATAAAACTATATGGGCAACACAAGATAGACTTGGAAGATTAAAATAAGACAAACAGAAAAAGAAGATGTAAATTTAGAAGTATAGAGAATAGATTGTGGTTCTGACAGGAGTCGGGAGAATGAGAATGGATATGATCAAAACAAAGTTCTCAAAGAACCAGTTTTAAGTTTACCCACATACAGACACACACACACCGCTTGACACTCTGAAATGGTACTATTGATAGGTGGCTGAATGCTGATAGGAACATCATGGATGCTGCAGTGTTTGTTGATGTTTTATAGACTTTATATCTCATACTTTCTCCAGGTTCTGTTTATTAGGTTCCCTGTGCCCCAAAAGAGGAGACATCATTGGGGACAGGAGCTACATGGTCATAACTTCAGGGATGATGGGAAACAAGTCAGGGCCCAAGAAGGAAATGGAAGGCTGTGACTGGAAGAGTCTGTATCACCGGAGAATTACCAGTGAAGGTCACAGTCTAAAAGTCCACCTACAGCATTCTGAATGAGAATGCCCCCCCATAGGCTCATATGTTTGAATATTTGGTCTTCAGTTGGTGGATCTGTTTGAGACAGATTAGGAGGGGTGGCTTTGTCAAAGGAGGTGTGTCCCTGGGGGTGGGTTTTGATGTTTCTGAAGACTCATGGCATCCCCAGTGTTCTTTTTGCCTTCTGCTTGTGAATCAAGAGGCAAGAGCAGAGCTCTCTCTCAGCTGCTTCTCTAGTTGAGTGTCTCCATTCCTTTGCCCCACCGTCAAAGATTCGAACCCTCTGAAACAATGGGCCCAGTTATACTCTTTCTAATGTAAGTTGCCATGGTCGTGGCATTATGTGACAGCAGTAGAAACAGAACTAAGACACCACTCAGACAAGAAGTTAAATGAGAACGCTACAGACTTTTCCCCTGCCTACCTTATCACACCAATCACCATTCAAGTACTATACTGGATTACACCTATAAGAGTAGGAAGGAGCCAACTGCCTAAGAAAGTATGCTTAGGGAAGTTCTAGGGAAAACAGAAATAAGTTATTCAAGAAATTTGAAATTTCTGGCACTCACAGCCACACTAAACAATACAACCAGATTAACCTAAATTCCCTACTCCAAGTCTATTTTAAATCAATGCCTACCCTTTATATATATCATGTCCATCTTTCAACAACAACCAAAACCTACAAAGGCCTGCCAAAAATTAAGAAAAGATAGTCTGAAGAGACAAAGAAGCATTAGGACCAGGATCAGATATGGCAATTACTTTGATACTATCAGATCAAAATTTTAATTGGCAATAGTGTGCTAAAGGTTGTGATAGAAAAATAATCAGGTAATCAAGGATAAGCTAGTCATATAAACAGAGTAATGGGAAATCTAAGAAGGTATCAAAATGAAATGCCAAGAATGCAATCAACATTAAAAGAAATAATGGATGAAGAAATTGGACTTAATACATCCAATATCTATGGAAAGACTCAATGAGCTTGAAGGTAAATCAATAGTCATAATTTACTTAAAGAATCAATGGCTATAAGAGACATTAAAGGTTGCCTAATTATTTCCTTTTTGAAAAATAGCGTTGACTCTCTCATTCATTCTCTCTTTCCCTCCCTATAGGAATGTTGCTTACCAAAATCACTGGATCCTAGTTTTAAGGCCATGCAACATGTAGTTAGAGTTTTCCTGCCTGGCTTACAGTCAGGACAAATCTCTCTCACCAGCCAGGCCCATAGATGCTCAGAACCAACCAAGCAAACACACAGAAACTTACATTGTTTACAAACTATATGGCCATGGCAGGCTGCTTGTTATCTACTTCTTCTATCTTAAATTAACCCATTTTTATTAATCTATACATTGCCACGTAGCTCATGGCTTACCAGTACCTTATCTCTTTCTCATCATGGCTGTGGCTGGCAGCTTCTCTCCACCCAGCCTCCCACCTCCCAGAATTCTCTTCTCTCTTATCCCGCCTATACTTCCTGCCTGGCCACTGGCCAATCAGAACTTTATTTACACAGAGCGATATTCAGAGCAACAACATACAAATTGTATATAATTATTTAATTAGGGTAATTAGTAAGATGAGATTAGAAGATTGCTCAGTGGGAAGAGTTCTACACAAGCTTGAGGACTGGAATCTGGATCCCCAGTGAACATGTGAAGCCAGATGCGACACTGCTCCCCTCTAAGCCAGTGCTGAGGACCAGAGACAGGCAAATCCTTGGGGTTTTCTGACCAGCCAGTCTAGCGAAGAGGTTGAGGCCCAGCTTCAGTGAGAAAAATATTCAAAAATATTTCAAAAAACAAGTAGGGAAATGATTGAGAAATATATCTAATGTCAACTTCTGGTCTCCATATGCCCACATGGAAAAATGCACCCACATATACAAGTGCACATATGCACACACACACACACACACAGAGAGAGAGAGAGAGAGAGAGAGAGAGAGAGAGAGAGAGAGAGAGAGAGACAAAGAAAAATTCTGTAATTTCCTCAGTATCCACATAGACTTGGAAAATAATTTTTAAATATTTTGTAGTGTTTTATTTTAAGGAATTCTCCATATTCTTTATGCTGAGTGCTTTTCCAAGATCTATGACTACTTCGGTCTTTTCTGGGCTTGGGATCAGTTGTCAAGCATTGGAATGAAGAGCTCTAGCTACGTATGGCCTTTCCTCCTGGGACTCTAGGATTTTGTGTCACTCCTGGCAGTGTCTATTTTAGCTCAGCTGTTCGTGTTTGAACATGTAGGTAACTTGCTTCCAAATATTCATGGCACTGAGCTATTGAAGGTCAAGTTACTGCTAAGTGGCTCTTTTGTAGTAAGATGCTATTGGAACAAGAGGTCATTGGTATCTACTTATTGCCATTTAAGCTAATTGGCATTTAGGCACCTAATCACATATTTTTCCATGCTTATCCCTACCATATCATGTATGTGAAATTTTATGCTGCTGTAGACATGAATAAGAAGTGGTACCTGCCAATCTGGTGTCATCAAACTGTACCTGTCATATGGGGTCACCTTGAAAACTAAAAAATTCTGCCAGTGAAGCCATCTGAGTCAGGGCCAAGACCCCTACAGCTTTAAAGATTTCCCCAGCTAATTTTAACTGAAAGCAAAGCTAGAACCATTGAACTATATACCAAGAACAATATCCCACAAGTAAATTGTGAAGAGATAGACAAGAATCACACACACACACACACACACACACACACACACGAGAGTTCAGAGGACAGAGACATTATATCATATCCAATAAAAACAAGCAATGATGTTCTGTGAGCTGAAAGGGTTGGAAAATATTTGGAGAGGAAAACCTGACTGAACAGAGATGCATTCCTAGCCAAACAACACTATGATGAAAGAAAGGCAAACATACATTCTTGGCAAAGACTTTTGTGGACATTGTAAACAGAGACCCAGAAGTGGACATTATTAGGGCTGACAGGTAAGAAGATGAGGAAGAGATCAAGGTCCAAGTGAAAAGACCTTAAACACTTGGATTTCAGTATATTGTTAGTATGAGGTATATCTGATACAGATTTTGTTTTATTTAAATATCCAGAAACACGAGTCTGTTGTTCCCCAGTTTAAAAAGTAAGCATTTTTAATGTATTGAAAATATTTTTCAGCTTCGTCTGTGATTGGAACTGTTTGTCCTTTAGCAGAAGTGATCTTCATCATAAATGTGGGTCCATTATTCTTGAGCATTTTTCATCCTCAATCATACAGACATAGTTCAAATGTATATAGATGTTTATCTTCCTAAACAAAATGTATTTTCCATGTTAAAGGCGTGTTGTCATCTACTGAAGCAAATACATACAGCATAGTGGAAACAGGCATCAGAAAGTTGATCTTAAAGGAAACATACAAAAAAAAATGTGTCAGCTAGGACTATTTGAAACTGGCTAGTACAACCAGGCTTAAAGAGAGAAGATAAAGAACAGGAGGGAAATCTTAGTGTCTTAAAACTCAAAACTGAGGACGCAGGATGAGTCAAGACAAGGCACAGACTTTGGTCTAGAGATTAGAAGAACTATGTGATGTTGACAAAGTCAGTGAGTCATGGATGAAGGACTGGTTTCCAGGAGTGGAGCTGTTTGTGGAACACGGTGTCCTGGAGGCCACTTGCTCACAGTTGAGACACCTTGCTCCATAGCCTCGGCTTTGCGTCTGTCATTTCTGATTCTCTCTTTGCTTCTTCAACCAGCCTCTTCGCAGACTCAAGCTTGTGTTAGCTTTTGCAAAGCACACTCCTCTCTGAATGTTTTCATTCGCTTTTGGTATGCAAACACACAAACACTCTAGCTTTCAAACACCTGTGAGAGTTGTCTCAAGCTCTCAAGGTATCTTTCTTACTGTCTACAATTCTCTAACTCTACTGTCAACATGTCCAAAATTAGACCTACCATATTAGTTCATTCTCTTTTGCTTGTAATCTTTGTTACTTATTCCTTCTACTTTACTTTCTATGAAAATGGTCTTCAAGACCTGTCTTTTTTACATACTATAGAAATACAGGAGCATTATTCAGACTCCTCCCTAAACTTCAGCTGTGAATAATGAAAACAATTTACCCAGTAAGCCTCTGCTATTGTAATGCGTTGTCTCCATAGTCTTTTGAACTCTATTTGATATATGTTCTAAGTGATTCTAAACAAACAAACAAACAAAAAACAAAGCTAAGAAAAAAAAACCAAAACCTCTATCTTATGTTCTTTGCCTACGGATAAAAAACAAAACAAAACAAAAGCTCTTAGGACTCTTCATTATCTTCTGCAGAAACATTCTTTGTTGCTTTGAGCTTTCATTAGGATTCTACAGAGTTGTCTCAAAGTCCACTGGTGATAAGTTAGAAGGTAAAATTGCAGGTGGATCCTTTGGGCAGAAATCAGAATGAGTTGATAAGCAAAGAATCTCTTATTTTACTCCTATTTATGAGTATTTAATTCAGCAAATATTTACTGTGCAATCACCATAGGCTAGACATTCCTTTCCATGCTATTACCTACTGATTCTACTAATTCTTCTAAACCAGGCATGCTCGCCATACCATCATTGACATTCTACGCTCTGGAGACTGCTCTAGAGATACTGTATTATTCAAGACACATGATGTGATCAAATGCAGAACTGGAGCTTGTGTTCATGTCATTTGACTCCCCAAGTTTTCCCAATCCAAGTGGACTGGATGGGCTTGCAGGAGTGCAAGCCTCATTACCCTGTGAGACACAGAGGGCATCTGCCTCCACTCTGCACCTACTTGGGCAAAATTCAGTTCTTTCCTTAAAGTGAACTGATGATTTGAGGGTTGATAATGTATTTGAAAAGTTATGCTTACAATTCTGGCTTGTGGTCCATTGTATCGGCTCATGTCTTTACTGAACACACACACCAATGATTCTCTTTATGGACCTGTCAGAAATGGAAATAATGAACACTAAACCTTACTCATTGACTTTTCACTAAAGAGATGAAATTAAAAGGAACCTCAAAGGTGTATTCTAAAGGTCCCAGTAGGTGAGCTGAACTCCCCTGCCAATTTTTCTCCCTGTGTGATTGCTTCATCACTTGTCTTACATCTAATGTCTGATATTCTAAGCACAGAATCAGTTAAGAAATACGAACTTTCCTGATTAGGGGAAATGTGAACCTGTATCTCTAATAGCCTTTATTCTGAACTGTTATTGGTATAGATGAGTATGATAGCTCCTGAAGAAGTAGGAAAATTATTTTCAAAATATCCCTCAGTCACCTGATGGTTGTCTAAACAACTCACATATGGAACTAGCATCTATACAGGCTGAATGAGAAAGAAAGCTAACTGATATTGCCTTGGGGTTCAAGCAGCAGTGAGCACCCCGTCAGGTACCACAACCTCAAAAGTGATTTAAATTATCTTATGTCTACTCAGTTCATGTGGGATAAGAAGTGATTTGGGGATTAACAGTAAATCATTCATCCTTAAGAAACTTATTCTCGGAAGTTTCTGGGTCAACCTCAGCTATAGCTCTCTACGTCCTTGGGAAGTTGTCTCAAGTACTTTGTGGAGTCTCTTTAACAGAATACAAAACACAAAACTCCATCAAGCAGTAACAAGAATTCCATGATTTACTGCAGATGTCTAAAAGGCAGGGGGAAAAATCATATAGCATACAACCCACAGAGATTTATGCAAAATCCTATTTACACCAAGCAGTTCTTACTTTCTTCCCAAATAAATAAATAAATAGCTTTTCTCTCCTCTTTCTGTCTATCTATTTATTCTTGTCTTTTCTTCACGCCACATTTAACCAATCCATACCAATTCCAATTCTAAATATATAATGTATACAAGAAATAAACTTTGGAATTAAAAAAAAAATCTCCCAGTAGGTATTATTGTCCGCCATATCCAACCACATTCATAAGAACCTGTCAAACAAAATCAGGTCACTTTCAGTCAGGAGAGGGGACAGATGTAAATTCTGCAGAAAATATGTTCCTTCATAGTGTCACATTTTTCTCTCACAATGGTACTTAATAGTTTCTATAGAAGCCAAAACAAAATCCTTTCTCTTTCTGGCCAAAGGCTTAGTGAATATGTCTCTTGTCAATCAATTTTCAGTCACTACAGCACATACTTGAGAAGATGTAAAGGCAAGAAATGACTTTTGGAAGAATGAGAATCAGCCTCTCCCAGGGATAGGCCACCACACTGGTTGTCCAGTGTATAGTGGTCAGACCTGAGCCATATGCACACAAATTGCATGACTCATGTTGTCGTTAAACTTTGGGCACTGGATGGAGATACATTCTATATCAAAAAGAAATGGAGGTATTTTTATCACTGTAAGAATAGAGTTCATTTACAAAAAAATAAGGCATGGAAATGTGAGCAGCCATTAGCTTGTTATTTTGTCCTTTGCAAACACAATGAATATACTTTTAAAATGCACTCTTTTTAGTAAAGAACAAAGCATTACGCAGACAATAACAGTCACTTCCCCAAAGAGAAGGCAGTGTTTTCCATCTATGAACAGCTTGCTTTCATTTTACAGCTATTAGCTCAAACCTGAGCAATCACACTACTGAGCTCTTATTGATTTGAGTACAGACATAAGAATACATCAAATTTCCTGCACTTTTAGCTCTCAAATACAATACGTATACTCTATTTCTAGCTTTGTGGTCCTCCCTAAGTGGATGTTTTGTCATTAATTTTTGTTTTATTTTTCTCTGTTGTTTCTAAAGGAGAGAATAGTAACATTGAAACCCTGAAACTCAGAAACCCATGCCAAGTTGTTTTAGTTTATGCGTAGCATCAAAGAGCTTTTGTATTTAATATTTAAATACATTGATTAATATTTAAACACTAAGTTACTTTTGCTGAGCAAATTCTATCTAAAGTAAAGTAGTGAAGTGTAAAACTAGTTTCCTTTTGCCATATTTTTAAACTACAATTTGGTGATTCTCAGACACAAAGCTTTGATGTGTGCATGTGCCAAATTGTATGTGGGTGTCCAATCATTTTCAGTCTGTCCATGTAAAATCATTTTCAGATTTATTTTTTTGTCCTAGTTCAATGGGCAGTAAAACTAGTGGGTATATTAAAATGACTTTAACCTTTTTCTTAGTTCCAAGTTCTTCAACAAAATAAAACTCACCGGGGAAAAATATCATCCTCGTCAAATTTGAATTGTTAGCCAGGAGATATATTTGCTTTCTGTTTACTTCTGCTTATCTTACATAGCATATTAATGTTTTACTGTAAACAGGCATACAGTTCAGAATCTTTTGAGTACCAACATTTGCAAATGGAGTGTTTTGTGATTCTGTTAAGTGTATGTCTGGCAGACTCTAAAGATATAATAAGTAAGAAGATCAAAGTTTTCTGAGGAAGGGTTACTTCCCGGGACCTTACATTTGGTTCTTTTCTGATCATAGTTCCCATGTATTAGGTGCAACTCATAAGAACTGTACATTTTAATTGAAAAATTGCTAAATTGTGATACAGATTGTGTTGGTGGGTAAGGATAAAGAGAATGTAGCTGGAATGGAATGTTCTGAAAGCAGAGAGATCATAGCACAAGACCACCTCTATGGAACACTGAAAGAGCTAAGTCCATGCTGCAAATATTTTGACTAGTGTCTTCACTTGTGAAAATATTTTGAGTGTTTTTATGAATATAAAATGGCCCCATTTGTTTCATACTTAAAAATGTGTGACATTATCTTTTGGAGAAAAATGCGGGAATTGGATAAAAGATATATTTTTATTCTTATATCCTCTTTAATTAAAGAAATTATTCTAATGTACATGTATTATACACAACACACAATATATAATACATACAATATGACTATTAAATGAAGAGGATAAAATGTACAAGAGGCCACATTTTTCTTCTAGACACTATAGCTTTATATACAATTGTAGTACATTACAAATAGGAAAAAAAGGAACTTGTTATTATTATTGCCCCTCAGAAAGAAACAGGGTAGGATGAGAGAAATATCTTCATCCTTTGGAACTTTCAAAATTTGCTTCTGTATATAATTTATCTAAACATTTAAAAATAAATCTTAAGTAAATAAGGTTTTTGGATAATCCCACCAATGATGGAGCCCAGTCTGCACTAAATGATGATGCCTAGGTTCTAGCTAACGCAATGAACGTATAGCAAGTTAACTCCCATTTGGCCCTTGCTGACTTCTTGTAAGTGATCTGCACATGAAAAAATACCCTCCATCATCTACTAGAGAAGCTCACACTGGGAGAAGATTCCATGCTTCCACTGACAGGGTGGTATGGTGGCATTCACTTCTCCCTCCCCTCTGCTCACACTGCTGTGTAGAAAGGGTTTGGGAGGTACAATTCAACATAAAGAGATTATAAGAGCATTCCAATTCATGTCTGCTTTAATTTTGTTGGGCCAATTACAATAAGGGCCAACAATATGATAATCTTGCCAATTTCTTAACAGGGCAGAGTGATAAATTAATAATAGTCTACTTGCCCATCAAGCTAAATTATCAAAACCCAAAGCTAAGAGATTGGGTCTTAGGGATATATTTTTCTCACCTACTTTTCTTCCATCAGCATGTTCTTCTTTCAGGATGCATGTGTTTAGGGGATGTATAGATCAACTATGAAGCTTCAGCACCCTTCCACTTTTCTCTTCAGGACCAGTGCTATAACTTAGATTGTTTTCCATCTCAAGGTCGACCTACACTATGCACAGCTTGACATCTGTCCTCCTGTTTCTTCTGTTTATGTTCATTGAGTGAGCAAGTGAATGAATGAAGTTCCTTTTATAAAGTTGTCGTTTTGTGTATTTAAGCCTTTTTGCTTTTAAACTTCCTTCTCTAGCTTATTCCAAATAGGAAGAAGTTGTATTAACTATCCAGCCATATTTTTCTTATAAGTGACAGTAGCATTGAATAGTCTAGTGAAAGGGTACTTCTTTGTGACCCGGAAGGAATATCTGTGTTAGTTATTCTTTTCACTGCTATGACAAAATACCAAATAAAGGGACCTAAGGGAAGAAGAGTGTATATAGGCCAGGAGTTAGAGAGTATTTTCTATCAAGAGAAGGGACGGCAGTAAGAGTGACTAGCTGTGGCACCAGGACCAGGAAACAGCTGGTCACATTGCATCTGCAGCCGGGATGCAGGGATGAAGGTTGGTCCTTTACTTCCTTTCTCTTTTTCATTCAGTCTGGAACCTCAATCCATAGCATGTGCCACCCATGTGCAGGGTAGATTTTCTTCTATCTTCAATTTGATGTCTTTAGAAATAATCTCATATATATGCCCAAAGGTGAGTCTCCCAGCTGGTTCTATATTCCGTCAAGTTCAAAGTCAAGACACCATCATGGAGCCTATGTGACCCATTCAAATTAATCTATCTTCCTTCATAAAGCATTATAAAGATCGTCTTCATTTGGGGGCCGTTACCTGATACTTGGAAATTTTTAGAGTATACATTGAATGAATTTTCCATAGAAACTGTTAATATTGCAGGCACTAAAGAAACAATTGTAGTATACATTCGAATCCTTAGGAAATCTTGGCTTCATTTTTATAAACAACAGAAATCAGTTGTAACTGAGAAAGTATGTTGGTAGCTGGCAGAGGGAAAAAAGTAAAGGGAAAGCGGGTGGGAACTTAGAACTCCAGCCAAAGAGATAGTTACCTGTCAGTCACCAGTGCCCTGCGTTACTGCATCTCTGTCTAGATGAAGGAGACCACACTGGAAATCCTCATTCCCTCATTACCATGGCGTTCTCACTCCATACTAGTGCCATTTCTATAATGGAATTAAAACAATCTGTCTTTTCCCTCACAGGCTGTAGAGTCAGTACGTACAGAAGAGCAGCTGATTAGTGGAATTCATGCAGGATTCTCAGAGAGCAAGCACCTGGCATGTTTGTTTTCCAAGGCAGTAAGTAGAGCCCTGTGTGACACCACGCATCAGATAATGATCAGTTACCCTAACTTGGTGTTCGGATATTGAACTGCCATCATCAACCAAACATTATCCTTGACACAGGCACTACAAAATACTGTCATCTTTTACAACTAGGCTAAATTTGGGGTATTGTGGCCATAAATTGTATAGTAGATATGGATTTTGGAAAGAATGTCAAAGACAGAAAGCAAGAACATCAAAGTAATTTTTTTAAGTCTAAGTATAGGATCTATTTTAGCAATGATTATATATAAAGAAAAAGGTGGAAAATGTTTCTAGAGACTTTGTGGCTTCATAGAAACCACACTGGTATTCATAGCTGTGCATACTACCATCTTAACAGAGTGAGGGGTGCGCAATGTTCATGAAGTGTGGCTGCCATTCTCCAGACTGTCTTTAACATGAAAGCAGGAAAAGAAAACCCATTCCCTAGCCTGAGTATCGGAAAGGCTGCAGCAAATGGCTTCCTCCTCAACACATGGATGTAATTCAATTAAAAAAAAAAAAAAGAAAACGTTAATTGCCTTTTAGTTTCTACAAAGAAAAGACAAAGGAAAAATAAAAATGTTAACACTTTCACCACGCAGGCTGTGCTCCGAGGCTTGTACTATCAACTGGATCAGTTCATTCTTTCTTTACCAAAGTCCATGTCAGATGTCTTCCTTCTGTGAAATCTTGCTTTCTTTCGACCCCAAACCCAATTGAGCCCATGTCTCCTGCTTCTAGGAATTTGTAAACAACTTATATCTTGCATTCTGTTGCCTTTAGTCCTGAAATGCCAGAACAAGAACCCTGCTGAAAGAAAACAAAAGAAAACTGCACATTCCGGCAGAGTCTGCACACTCCTGCTTCCTCACCTCCACCTCACCGTGTACTTTCTGGCATTGATTCTTTTTTTTCCTATTTATTTATTTATTTATTTATTTATTTATTTATTTATTTATTTATTATGTGCACAGAAGAGGCTGCCAGATCTCACTATAGATGGTTGTGAGCCACCATGTGGGTGCTGGGAATTGAACTCAGGACCTCTGGAAGAGCAGTTGGCGCTCTTAACTTCTGAGCCATCTCTCCAGCCCCTGGCATTGATTCTACAGCAGAGTTCTCTTCAGAACTCTTGGGGGAGTTTTCAGACTTTGTCCATGGTACTGAAATTTGAAAGTGCCAACTTTGCCCTAAGTACAAGTGGATAGGGTTTCTTTCTGTTCTTGTCAAATTATTATTCGTTTTGAGTACTAGTGAAGATAATTCATATTTGTCTGGTTTGGGGAGTTAATTATGGCATTCCATGTGGGAAAAAGTTAGCATTTCATTATCTGCCCTTTGAAAACAGAAAACACAGGGGCTGGAGAGATGACTCCATGGTTAAGAGCACTTGCTGTTCTTCCAGAGGACCTGAGTTTAGCTCCCAACACCCATACCGGACAGCTCACAACAGCCAACCATGTGTAAATCAATCTGCAGATGATCTGACTCCCTCTGGGACTTCTGTACAGATGTGAAATCACATTCAGAGGAACAAAGACAGAAACCGAGAGAGGTTTTCAATTGTTTACTGGGATTATATTGCACCATCCCCCTTCCTCCCCCCCCTCCATGTCCTCTCATATCTCTCCTTGTACTCTTTCAAGTTCATGGCCTCTTTTTGCCTTAATTGTTGTTATATAACATATGTATAGACATTTATATTCTTAAATAAAAATATTGAAAATGTAAAGCACATTTGAAGATTCAACAGGAGGGAGAACAGAAAACTTTAGTGTAACAATGTGTTTCATCTTGCTATGTACTGCTCTACATAAATGCTAAATCAATACTACAACATGTCTGTTCAATTTTCTTTCAAATAATCATTGAAGGTGAGATACTGTTGTAAAACCTATGCTCCCCTTAAGTCAGCCTATCCCAACTCTAGACATTAGATTAGGAATACTTATTTTCTTACTGAAGCATTATGAGACATATAGGTTTTAATGTGACTATACGTTTGCTGTGTGGTGTTGACAAGTCATTCTGCTACTGTTGAGACCAGATATTCATGTTGGTAGGACAGAGATAGATAGAGTATGCCCCGCCCCTTCTCCTAGCTTGGTTAGAGACAGTGAATAAGATGCACTATACATTCAAGTGAATTTTATATGATGCATATAAATGTGAAATTATTCAGTTGTTACATTAGAGTAATACAATTCTAACAAATGCATTTTTTACTATACGTATTAACTGTAATTGTCCTATTATTTATCAAGCAATATGCTGATTACTTGTCAGAGTTAACTCCTAACTTCCACAATTTGAGTACTGTGTGAGTGACAACTAGTATAACATCATGCATTTAATTTGTCCTCTCGCTTGCAGAATATTTGCTAATAGTTCATCGTTGATCCATTCAACAGTAGAAAAAGCAGAGCAACAATCTCTATTCATTTTTCTGTGGATCCACTTCAAAGTCTCCACTTTTCTAGAGCTACGAGATGAGTCTTAAGCCTAGAGCTCAACTACTTTCTGGTTGGTACAAATAAGAATAAGGAAAAATTTGATGCAACTTCTTTGAGAATATCTTTTATGTGTTCCTTCACAACTTCATACACATAGGCAATGAGTGTTGGTCATATCCAATTCCAGTCCCCCTCTCGCTTCCTTATGACCTCCTAAGTCTTGCTTTCTTACTTTCATTCTCTCTCTCTCTCTCTCTCTCTCTCTCTCTCTCTCTCTCTCTCTCTCATATATATATGTAAGTATGCCTGCATGTCAGAAGAGGGTACTATATTTCATTATAGAAAGACGGTTTTGAGCCACCATGTGATTGCTGGGAATTGAACACAGGACCTCTGGAAGAGCAAGCAGTGATCTTAATCCCTGAGCCATCTCTCCAACCACTCTCCCTTTTTAAAAATTAGCTCACTTAGTTCAATTAGAGTTTTCATGAACATCTAAGTGGGGCCATTCATTAGAGTATGAGCAATCTATGAGCAATCATTCCTCTAAACAAAAATTTTTCCCCTTCCCTGAGCAACCATACATTGCCAATAGCTGCTCACTTATGAGTAGAGCCCCAGAAGCCCCTCTCCACTCCCTCTAGACTATCGACTGGCTTGACCTTATGCAAGCCTTGTGCAAGTAATCACAGCTCATGTGAATTGAGTATTTCACTGACCATGTCATGTCCAGGAGATAGAATTTCACTGAATCCTTCCCCATCTTCTGGCTTTTTCTGCCCCCTCCTCCAAGATGTTCTCTGAGTATTCCATTTAAGAATGAGCAATTAATCTCAACACTGAATTGTTAGGAGTATTTTTACTGACCATTGACCACTTCAAAAGGGAGTTTATCTGACCAAGGTTGGGAGCAGCACTAATCTTTGGGTGTATTTAGAAGGCAGTTTAATAACATTTCCATTTAGTGAAACAACAGTAGCACCCAACCCTGCCTTCAGGACTTATGATCTCCACAGCCATGAGATTTTGGGCCAGGTTTACAGTACTAAACACTAACATCCTCCTGTGAAACAGTCCTTGAATCCAATTAGAAAGTAGGTGGTTACTCATATCACAGTTATGCCGCTAGTGCATTGATAAGCATAAATAAGTTGTCTGGTAGATACATATTACAGCATAGAGGATCCACTGGGAATAAGTCTATTGATGACTTTCTTCCCAAGCAGCTTGACCAGCATCATCAAACACCATGAAAGGTAGACAATAGATGAGGAGTTTCTTGTTCATTTCCTGCTTGATTCTCCCTGTCCTGAAACCAAAGTGTGTTATGTCTTCAATAATACGGCCTTACATATGGTGGACAACCAAGAGCAATGTCAATAGTCTATGCTATTTTGGGGGCTTTTGGGACCTCCAAGTAACTCATAGGGAGATATCCCATGCCTGGTTCAGAAATTTTCACCAAATAATTCATATATTACATAGAAAGCACTGTCCATCTGTCTTAGTTAGTGTTTCTATTACTGCAATTAAACACCATGTTGGGGAGGAGAGCGTTTATTCGACTTATACTTCAACAGTATTGTTCATCATTGAAGGAAGTTGGGACAGGAACTCAAACAGGGAATGATATAGAAGCCATAGTGGAGTGCTGCTTACTGACTTGCTCCATTTGGCTTGCTCAGCCTGCTTTCTTGTAGACCACCAGCCCAGGAATGGCACCACCCACAATGGTCTGGATCCTTCCTCATCCATCACTAATTTAAAAAATGTTCAACAGGCTTGCCAACAGCCCCATCTTATGAAGGCATTTTTTAAATTGAGGGTCCCTTTTCTCATATGATTTTAGCTTCTGTCAAGTTGACATAAATCTAGCCAGCACACTATCCAGGCATGGTTGTTCCTGTTCAAACTCATTTTTTTTATTGTATTTAAAAAATTAGCTTACAAAGCAATGGGTTTCCAGAAGGCTTTTAAAGTTCATCCTTAGTTTTGGTTAATATGCCTTGCATTCATTCTTCCCTGAACTCCCCTAATGTAGAACAAGGGTGCCTAAACAAAACAGCTGCTATCTTTAGATCAGCTATGCCTGTTTATAAGAGACCATCTCAATAGGACTGTTGACTGTTGATGTTTCTTCAAAGAAAAAGGCTTGGGAAGAGTCATTGGATTCTCACCTGAGATTCCAGCCACTAGCTATTGTACCTTTCAGTCATTTATATGCAAGTGGAGTCTCAGGAGATATTAGATTATGTAGGATGAAGAAGACTAAATGAATGGGTTCCACCTATGAAGCTATGGGAAAGACACTATCCATGGTGATAACTTCTGGTACAATAGCTTTGGGTTTACTGAGCAGCCTCTCACAAGTGCTCTTTAAATAAGCACAATGAACTCATTGGTTTCTCAGGTGAACTTTAGTGGGCACATACTTTGGTTTGCCAGTAGGACCTTATAAGCAGGGGGTAGGGGTTGGGGATTTAGCTCAGGGGTAGAGCACTTGCCTAGCAAGCACAAGGCATGGGGTTCGATCCTCAGCTCAAAAAAAAATGCAGGGGGTAGATCTTGTTTACATCTCCCCAGGGAATCAATTCCTTGGATATCCCCACCTCCATCCATGCTTACTTCTTTAACCTTTCTCCAGTAAGCCCCTCCTATCTTAGTATAGTGTGTTCTACTCCAATTTCTTCAGAGATTTCTCTGTAAGTAAAGATGGTATTCTTGTCTTTGCCACAGAGAAGAATTTCATGAAAAGATAGCTTGAAGTGGAGTTAAGTTCAGAAGGAAGAGATTTTAGCATGGATAAACATGATGGTTAATAAGAAAAGGATGCATGGACAGGTTAGTACACATCCAGAAGCAGGTATGAGCTTATTAAGAAAAGAATCACACTTAAGTGCTACAGCAGTGTCCATTTGTGATGTTTAGTGTTCTCAGCTTTGCAGAATCTGGAACCACCTCAGAGAAAATCCTCTCCTAGATGTCTTTGCTTGTGTTAATAGAAGTGGGAGGATCCCTGGATTGTGGGTAGTTCCACTCCCTGGATGGAACCCTGAACCCACATGGAAGAAGGGCTTTAAACTCTCTGCCTCCAGACTATAGATGAGAGGTGACCAACTGCATTAATCTCATTCCTCATCATGATAGACTTCACCTTTGAGCTATGAAGCAGAAAGAGTATTTTCACCCTTATGTTGCTTATGTCGATATTTTGCCACAGGTAGAGGAAAACAAGCTATGACATCATCTAAACAATTTTTTTGGTGGTTCTTTTTTTGAGCTCTTACTCAAAACCTGATACGAAACCCTCTTTTCATATCTTTTTGGTAAATCGTGAAATAAAAGACTGGTTCTTGTGAGGTCTTCGACAGGTTTAGAATCTGATAGGGCAGAAGTAGGGGTCACACGGATTAAACCATGTCTTTTGCTGTAAATACAGCTTCTTGTGAGGGGCTGACACAAATTACAGCTTTATAGCTAGGAACAGAGAAAGCCTATACACAGAGGCCATGTACATTAAGGTCTTAAGAATGATCCATTGCTATCTGGATATTCTTATTTGAAATTACACATGTAATGTAGGGAATTTTCATTACACATGTTCTTAATTCTTATGGAATTTAGGATTCTCAACTAGGGAATCCTCTTTCCCTTGCTATGTCCCCTTTGTTTCTCATGACTTCCTACTCTGCCTGACTAGAATCATAGGCATGTGCCATAACACCTAGCTTTACTACATTTTATTTTTGCCACCTAACAATTTTATTGATTCTCTGGGAGTTTCACCTCATGTACCCCTATTGCAATCCTTTTCCAGTTATTCTATGTCCACCTCCTTGTGACCCCCCCCAAAAAAAAAGAAGAAGTAAAAACTAAAAAGAAAAAGAAAAAAAACCAAAAAGTCCACTTTGTGTTATCTATATACTCTCTGGGGGCATGATCAAACTCTCAGTAGCCTCCCTCTTAAATAGAACCCAGTCCTTTCCTCCCATACACCTACCAGAAGCCATCAGTTATGGAAAACTGCACTCAACATCTCCATCACATTTTAAAGAGTTGTCTTCAGTGGCTTCCTATCTATACTATTACTTTGAAGGGGTGGCTTTGGGGGGGATTTTTCACAAATCCTCCCATACGACTCCCTCTCAATTGTGTGTCTGCTGTCATCCATATTGATAGGAATTCTAGCCACGCCCTCATGATCTTGCATGCCCTGGTGAGACACTTAGTCATTTCCAGGTCGTATGTCCTACATAATCCATGTGCTGCATGATCACGTAGTTTTCTTGCAGCGTGATCACGTAGTCTATGCGCATGCGTGGAGTAGCCACGTAGGCCCATGCGTGCATGTGCAGGGTAGTCCTTAAAAGGCGGATCCTATGTACCTCCCCCTCTCCTCAGCACATGTCTTTTCAACAGACCTGACCGTGCATTCTGTCCTGTCCTCTCCCTCTTCCTAACAAAACTCTGAGAGTGGGTTTTCTTGTGTTTCGTGACCTTTCCTTGCAGGGTAAGAGCACTGCATAAAACCAACACATAGTAGCTTCCTTGCTCTTCACAGTCAGAGGGAGCACAGACCATGAGCCTTCATCACACAGTTTCTTGAGCAGAACACACTACAGACAAGGCTGCCGGCTACAGTAGGACCATGGGCCCAGACAAGGCCTTTGGAGGCCTCTGGGACCTGGACCTCAACATGGCTTCAGGTAGCTCCATAGGCCACTCAAATCAGTATTGTCTCTAGCAGCAGCAAGGCCTACAGGCCTCCACATGGCCTTCTGTGGTAACACAGGACAGGGACATCAACATAGACTCTGGTTATATATAGTAGGGCCATGGACCCATACCTGGTCCTTGGCTGCAGCAAAGACACAAATATGACCATAGCCTCAGCTGGTAGATGTCCACATGGCCCTCAGTGGCAACATGTGCCATGGACATCATCCTGGCCCCCATTAGCCAGGCTGCTGGCTCTTCTGCCTGAGTGCCTGGCCGGGTGCTTTACTTCATTTTAATATAAGTGTACTTTATGAAAAACACTTGTATTTTATATAAAAAAAACCTGAGAAGAATAATACTGTCCCACATTTTTGCAAGTTTCTATGGAATTCTCTAATCTGCCTCTCCCTTCAATTGTTTTGGGCTGAAATCTGGTATCACATAGATATCCCGTTGGGAATGCTTGCATCTTGCTAACCTGGGAAGAGTTTGAGGACCTCCAAGAATCCATTCATCCACCTATTTTTAGAATGTCTATTGACAGGATAGAGTGTTAAAGATTTTAATGGACAGTGACCTCCTACCTGTGGTCAAAGTGACCTAACAGGTTATAGGTGTGTGCCTGGGTACAAGTTCCTTCAGCCCAGGCCACAGCAGTCTTTCCTCTGTGCAGTGTCATTAAGTCAAACTTCATAGGATGGCTATAAGGGTTAAGTAATAAGAATAAAGGAATTAGTGCATGTCCTAGAAAATCATAAGTACACTGAAGACTGTAGCTCATTCTCAATATATCACCGCCTGTTGACTGTATCACCTTGAAATGAAAAACTACAATAGCTTTCTTACTTCACAAAGCAGCAAGGCCAATCTTGGAGGGGAGATTCTGAAAAGTTGGGGGATCTAATTTCAAAATATGTTCTGCTGTATGTAGATAGGGTATATTGCTAGCCAGCATTCTCATACACTTAAAAGTGTCTATGCCGCAATTGCTGGAAAGTTTGGGGGAGTTCTGTCACAGTTACCAATTGATCCTTGAGAAATTTGGGTTCCCTCTTAAGGTTTTTGCTCTCATTAATAAGAACACACACACACACACACACACACACACACACACACACACACACACCCTATAATAATGGACTCAAAAGGCAGCCCAAAGACAATTTTATTGGAGCTTAAAAGCAAAGCTCCAAAGCAGGCAATCTCTAAATGCTGGCAGCCTGGTGGGGAAAGATGGCGAGGAAGAAGAATGAATGCCCTAATATTTGGTATACGATGGCATGGAGGTCAGCCACAGGACAGACAAACAGCCACATGGTTAGGCGGGGAGCTTTAGAGAAAGAGAAAGGGAGCCCAAAGTACCAGAAAAAAACATCCTCAGGCCCACCAGTGTCAGAATGGGACAGAAAAGAAAACAGAAACTTGTACCAGGCAGGCAGACTTGATAGAATTTTATGGCAGTTTATAAGGACTAAGGGGTTGGGATTCTGGGAAAGAAAAGTACATCACCTCATTAAAGGAAAAAATATTTCTCCTGCCTCTTTAAGGTGAAGCTGCCTTCCTGAGGCATGGTACCTAGGTCCAATCATTGACTTGCCTCCCACCTAGGCCAGAAATTTCATTCTCCCAAACCATAAGAAATAGTTTTCCTCTGATGGGACTTCAATGCTATTTGAACAGCGTGGTTGAGATGTCTATGTTTTCAATTACCTATAGCTGGTTATAGTCTGAAAATATTAAGCAAAATGCTCTGAGTATTGTGGCAATACATATATTACTATATGGTTCTGTCTTACACAGGAGGTGAGTCATTTCTTCTTCTAATGTATCCATACTGTATATGCTACCTCCCCGTTAGTATCTGAGTAGGCATCCTACTAGTCAGTCTATACCATCCTGGTATCACAGTACTTGTGTCTTGAAGTTATTAATTTTAGTGAACAAGGGCCACAAAGAGCAGAAGTAATGATGGGGAGAATTCAGTCCCTTAAAAGAGTCTAAATAGTTTTTCCTTTTTGTGAAAAGATAAAAATATAATGAGGTATTTTGAGTGAGTTATTTACATAATTTGTATTATAACATTACATTTCTATTTCATTAAGATTATCATTAATCATTTACTGTAATTTACTTAAATATTAAACTGTTTCATAAATATTTACAGAAAAATGCATGCCAAGATTGGTACAAGCCAAAGTTAGGGATCAGTGCTATCTTGAATTATATCCTGTACAGAAAATGAGACTAGTGTAACATGATAGTCCAAGCTAAAAGTTATGGTGGATTTGAGCAGAACTATCAAACTAAACTTTACATTAAAAAATTCTGGGCCAGGAGGTGGTGGTGCATGCCTTTAATCCCAGCACTTAGGAGGCAGAGCCAGGAGGATCTCTGTGAGTTTGAGGCCAGCCTGGTCTCCAAAGCAAGTTCCAGGAAAGACGCAAAGCTACACAGAGAAACCCAGTCTCAAAAAACCAAAAAAAAAAAAAAAAAAAACCAACCAAACAAACAAAAAAAACCAAAACAAAACTGTGTACTTTTAATATAAAAACAATAGACCAAATTAATAACCATAGACTTTAGTATATTGTCAGATTCATATCTATTTTTATAAGATGACACAAGGCTTGCACACTAAACAGTTTCTTGAGGCTAGAAAATAGGAATGTAGATTTTCTTATAATTTGTAATATTTTATTTATTAAATCATTTAAATTATGTTTAGTGATCACCCAATGCAGTATAAATGTCATTATTCTAAATGTGAAGCTACATAGCATTTCTAACTAATATTCAAGGCTCTTTTGCCTACATGATCCTATATCATAATTCTATAACCTTAACATGTATTTTTGAAATATTTATGAGATTTACCTACAAGTTTTATGCCTTTTCTTCTAATCCAAGGGTCTGAAGGAGGAGCTGCCAAAGAATTTCTAGGCAAGGTCATTTGTACTTGATCTGACTAATTAAACTATTACAGGAATTTCAATGGCACAATCCCCTCTTAGACTGCCAAGTTTTTCAACCGACCTCACTTAACCCCCACTACTTCTCTTGTTTTCCTGGAATTGTAGTAGTCAATACCAACTGACTAGGTCTTATTACTGCTCATCTGCAGGTTTTATCTACTGAGAAGAGGTGCAAACTATGCCTTGCTTACACCTTTCTGGGCTTCCAATTAAACTGACGAAAGACAGATCAACAAGAGGGAGACTATAATTAAGTACAAGGGAAAGATAGTCCCAACAATCAGGAAAAACTAATCCTCCAGTGTGTCTGGTTTAAGCTGATCCAGATGATAGGTGCTCACACAGCAGTTAGAGCCAGGAAAGAAATAAGGACATGGGTCTTTGGAGGTGGTATGTGGAGATAGAAGTTATGACAGAATCCAGGAAGGCCATGCAGGGTGGATGAAGATTGTTGTAAGCCAAGCATGGTGCTACATACTTAGAATTCCAACACTTGCAAAGATGAAGCAGGAGGATTTCATGACACCCAGGTCAGCCTATTCTGGGCAACATTGTGGGTTCAAGGCCAGCCTGGGCTATAGTAACACCCTGCTTCAAAATCAAAACTTACCACTGCCACCAACAACAACTTATAAAATGGTTGTCTTATTCATATAAACTCTTTGCCATGGGTTGAATATGAAGCTACCACAAGGAGAAGTGTTTGATCTATTGATCCCCAGTTGGTAGCACCATTTGGGGAACTTATGGGGCCTTTAGAAGATCGTACCTTGGTGGAGGAAGTGGGTAGCTGAAGATAGGCATGTAGGTTATAGTCTCCCTGGTTCTAGCATCCTGGCATCCCTCCTGCTCTATGAGCTCTGCCATGCTGTCCCAGCCACGAGAGGCTGTCACCTCTGGAGCTGTGAGACCAAATAAACCATTTTTCTCCTAAATTGCTTTGCCAGATATTTTGTCAGAATGAGGCTGGTAACTGATAGACTCCCAGAGCATCCCTCCTTCTGACACAGCTTCCTGACTACCGTAGATTCCTCACATAGGCATCCATCTCTTCTACAAAAGGAAAGCTTCACAGAGACTCCTGTGCCTGCAGTTTCTCAGAATAACCAGTGCAAACTGTGCCAGCAATGTATTTTGAGGAGCATTCTCTAGTCTCTTACATCCAGATTTGGAAATGGTTTATTTCATGCCTAAACACTTATGAACTTTAATATACCAAGAAGATCTTAGAGATGACTTCAAAGGGGCCAATTAGCAATGGGCCCGCTCATGTTTGTGAAGAAGCCAACAGGACAGATCATGATGAAAAGCAAATGTTGAAAGAGCTTTTGAAAATATTTGAAGGGCATGAGAGTGGAACCTCTGCCCGACTCCAGCTTCTGTCCATGAATGTGAATTTCAGTGCAAACATAGTTTGTTAGACATTAGGAAGACATAATTATACTGTGTTCAAGATGTAAGACTTATATCAAGATGCTGTTAGACTCTTGTTTATCAATTCTTTTATTCTGAATCATCTATTGGTCTGTAATGTAAAAACCAAACATTATTTCATTTTCAGTAAAGTTTTTATCACAGTAGATCTTTTATTGCCATATAATAAATCAAGATTGTTAGCTTAATATAAGCTCCCATTTCCCCTGATTTCTCTGAAACACTGAGTTCTGAATCTGTGTTCCCTGAATTATGATTTTTAAAACTTCAAATAAAGAATATTTTTATGCTTTATATTTTTTTCAGTTTCTGAGTTTGGATTGATTGATTAACGTATTAGTCATGTACTTATTCCATGTTTATTTAAATCAGGTTTCAGTGGCTACAACAAATATTTAATGCATATATATAATCCCAGCACTTGGGAGATACAAGGTCATGAGTTCAAGATCAGCTTAAGTTATATAGAAAGAGCCAATAAAAAGGTGAGGAGGTTTGAATGTAATTGGCCCCCATAATGTCATAGGGAGTGGCACTATTAGGAGGTGTGGCTTTATTAAAGTGGGTATGGCCTTCTTAGAGGAAGTGTGTCACTGTGGGGGTGGGCTTTGAGGTTTGTTATGCTCAAGATACTGCCCAGTGTCTCAGTCGACTTCCTAGATGGAGGACTCTCAGCTACTACTCCATCACTGAATCTTCTTGCACACCATCATGCTCCCTAACATGATGATGATGGACTGAACCTCTGAAACTGTAAGTGAGGCATCCCAATTAAATGCTTTCCTTTGTAAGAGTTGCTGTGGCCATGGTGCCTCTTCACAGCAAGAGAAACCCTAACTAAGATGAAAGGTAAGGTTTATTTTTGCTCATTGTTTTGGAGGTGTCCATCCATGATCAGGAAGCCTCATTGCTTTTGGATATCTATCATGGCAGCACATCTTGCTGGGAATGTGTGGCAGAGGAAAGCAGTCACTCACAGCAACTGGAAGAGGGAAGAATGGAGACATATTAGCCCCTTTGATAGCATGTCCTCAATGACCTATGATGGTCTATTAGATCTTACAATTAAATGTTTGCACTACCACTCAAGAATGCAAAGACTAAACCTTCAAATCAGGATCCTTGGATGTCCTTCCTGATCCATGCTATAGAATGTCTTATAGTTTCTGGGCACCTTGCATATGGTAAGTTACTAGCTCACAAAATAACCTACTTTGTATTATTATTTTCATTTTATAAATAACGTTTGTCAGTAGTAGCCGTGCTTCAAAGCACAGTACTATTCCAGTAGCTAAAACAGAATAACCTGATCCAAAGAATTGTGGATACTTTTTCTTTAGGAATGGATGGCAGTAAGTATGCTATTCAACATTCCATCATGGTGACAAAAATCCAGAAGTAAGCACTTTACAAGTAGGAAACATTTATTCTGGCTCAAGGCTTCACACCACGGACAGTTGGCTTATTGTTGTGAAACACATATGGTGAGGTAGCAATGATGCTGGAGGAGAAAGCATATGGTGAGACAGCAATGATGCTGGAGGAGAAAGGATGTGGTGGGGAGGCATGTGCTGGAGAAACATGCTCCACTCTAGTAGCCAGGAAGCAAAGCGAGAATTGATTCAGTGCCTAGAAGGATAACTGCTTCCCAACAGTAAGCCATAGAAACTGTACCACCTCCTGATAACACCATAGGATAGGGAGCAAGCCTTCCACAGGTGGAGAACATTCAAGATCCAAATTACAACAATAAGTTAATATAGAATTTATAGCATGATATGTAAATCTAGTTAATCTTATCAATAAAAACCAGGAGTCGAATATTGGGGTAAACACCTGAAAGATCAGAAAAGCAGGAGAGCAGCCACAGTTGCTTCCTTCCTCTTCCATTCTTCCAGTCCCAAAGGGTCAAGATCCTGTCTCAGCCGCACCTTACCACTTCCTGTCCCTCTCTCTACAGTCCTCCAAACCTCTATGTTTAACTGGTGGCTAGCTCCGCCTTCTGACTCCAAGCAAGCTTTATTTGTCAAAACAAAAACAAAATATCACACAACATTAGCAAGAAGTCATTGCAATGGTTCAAAAATGACTACCCGAGTTGTGTCCTCAGCACCCACTTGAAAAGCCAGGCATGATGACACATGCTTGTAATTCCAGGATTAGGGATCTAGACATAGAAGGATCCCTGGGGCTTGTTTGCAATAATTCAGCCAAATTTGTGAGCTCCAGATTCAGTGAGAGAATCTTTCTAAAGAAAAATATTGGAGAACAATAGAGAACAACCCTGATATCTGTGTTTTACTTCCACATGTATGTGCATACACATGAGCAAAACAACACACAGACATGCACTACACACACATTGTCACCCTTAATAGGGAAGTATAAAGAGTAGAGATAAAGTGTGTGTGACTCAAGATCCCAACTTACCAGGAAAAGCCAACATAGGGAGAATGAGATGGCTTATTAGACTATTCAAGAAATGCAGTCTAGGGGGTGGGGTGCCACACAGTAAAGCTAGAGACAAAGAAGAATAGCTTAACCTTTCCACTTGGCAGTTGCAGCACCTACCCTCTCATTGCTGAATTCATTCTGAAGTCACATGACTTGAGGGTGTGTACGTGCAGGTGTATAGTCTCCACACATTAGAGCAGAGCAAATATCAAGGAATGTGAAAAGCCTCAGCATGGTGTAGACGGTTTACAGAACTTGGCCAAGATCACAGAGCTCAAGTTCTCATGTCCATATGCAAGGTTTTTCTCTCTCTGTGCAAATACACACAAACACACACACACACACACACACACACACACACACACACACACTTACTCTGAAAATGGAGAAGGAAGTGTTGTAAAGTGGAATTACTTTCTTGTGTAATTTTCTCAGCTCATGTATATCACAATTTCAGAAAATTTGTCTTCCATTTTTTAACAAATCTAGAAGAAAGGTAATGAGGACAGGTCTAAGGCCTGTAGGCCATCATCACTGTGACAGAACTGCTTGGATGTTGTTCAAGGTGAGGGAAACCAAAGGATACAGGGAAGAACCACCTGCTTTTGTGCTATCGATCAACAAGTTGCAGCCTTTTCTCCATACGGAGCTTGCTTTAAGAGAACACTGTGTAGAGCAATGGTTTATATTAGGTTATATTCACTAGTAGATATTGTATGCATTTATTTGTGTGTGCAGGTATGTTGGTGTGTAGGGATGGAGTTACAAAACAAATCGTTAGGTACTTAGTTCTCTCCTTTTACCATGTGGGACCTGGGGGTTGAACTCAGGTCAACAGGCTAGTAGACAGGCATCTTTTTCCACTGAGCCATGTGGCCAGTCCAGGATATATTCATTTTCAGTACACAGAACATTTTTTCCAACAAAATTATTTCAATGAAAATGTCAATACTGATAAAGAGAAAAAAAAGGCATAGAGTGACTTCCCTTTTATATGGTAATGCAACTTTTACCAATATAAGAGATTATGGGTTGGGCAGACAAAGAATATTTGAAGGGGCAAGGGAATGGTGTGTACTAATGGAGTATACTGAACATGATTGTTCTAGAAGGAAGTGAATTCCCAGAAGAGTTATATATTGAACTGCTAGACCTTCTTACTTCAGGATCAAAATGTCTTTGAGATAAATTCTGAAAAGAAGTTCAAATGTGTGACTGCTCGTCAGGGACCATTCAATATAACCGATGTTCTTAGGGAAATGTGTAGGCATAGTAGGGTTATGTGAACACATGGACAAAGAAAGTGACCATCGAGACGCTAAGGGAAGAAGCAGCAAGACGAAGCTATACCGGGTCTGATCTCTGCTCTTAGATCTCTATCCCCCAAGACAGTAAAATCATTCGTTCCTGCTGTCTAGGAATCCCACTCTGTGATCATTTGTTGTACAAAATCAAGTAGAATAACACAGTAGCAACAGAGATACTGGTATAGTAACACAGTAGCAACGGAACAACTAGTATAGTGATACAGTAGCATCAGAACAACTAGTATAGTGATACAGTAGCATCGGAACAACTAGTATAGTGATACAGTAGCATCGGAACAACTAACTAGTATAGTGATACAGTAACATCGCAACTACTAGTATAGTGATACAGTAGAAACGGAGGAACTAGTATAGTGACAGAGTAACAACAGAGGTACTGATATAGTAACACAGTACTGATGGCAGCACTATTGATAGCTAGAAACACTGGCAGTGGCATGATTTGTCAGCCTGACTGAGGTAACTAGGCTGTCAGAAGGACAGAATGGTCCATAAATAAGCTCCCCAGCTGCTCACTGATTTAATGAGCACTTGGGTCTGTGTTAGGTGGACAGTTCTCTCACAGGGTCCTTGTCTATGAGTATTCGATCCCCTGACAGTGTCATGGTGACATCATGTCTGCTATCACTTTCTTGAGGTGGAGAAGAAACTGCTCTACATTAGTGTATCTAAAGCAGGAAAATAGTTCTAATACTCTTAGGTAGACTTGAGACTTTTATCCTTCAAACTTGCGTTATGAATTGAGCTCTTCTTTCTTAGGTTTTATAAATATCCTTGGAAACATAGTAGGCTTTCCATGTCCAGAAATTGATCTCAAACCTTGTCTAAACCAAAAGAAATGCATAGTTAAGCTAGAAGAACAATTTCTTGGTTTACACATGTATACACAAAATACAATAATGAATGTTGTTAGAACTATTGTTCTTTTCTCAATAGGAAAAGAAGACTTGGCATTTGTCCTTAGTTTATTTTGTGCTTATGTGATAGAGCACCTGAAACTGGTAAATTAATTATGTATCCAACAGAATGTACTGGCTTGTAGCCCCAGAGTCTAAGAAGTCTAGGATACAGGGCTCATCTTACATCTACCAAGTACCTTCTTGATGCACTGTTTCATGGCAGAAAGTGTGTGTGTGTGTGTGTGTGTGTGTGTGTGTGTGTGTGTGCATGTGCATGCACGTGCACGTGTGATATGTCAGAAAAGGGGAATCTTGTTCTTTCATAATAATCAAAATAATAATTTGTTCTTCTAGTAACAATATTAACTCACAATGGTACAATCTTTTTGTCTTAGGCTCTACTTCCCAATCCTGTTGTCCTGGACATTACTTCTGTACACCTTTGCTGAGAAATATTCAAACTACAGAATGATTAAAGGCTGTGTTTTCATTTTATATGTCATCTACCATATTATCTTTTCAACAGAATATCAATAATGCAGAGCAATGCAGGAGTGTAGGAGTGCTTAAGTAATGTTCTGTGAACCCACAGGTCCAGCTAACCATGCCTAGTCAAGCAAATGTGTGAAGAGCAGAACTGCCAGGTACACAAATTTTTGAAGAGTCAGTCCTCAAAGTGGGTTTTTATACTAATTTATCCAATTCTTAAATTTCTGTTCCCATTTATTACAACTGCAAGCTTTCCAAAAAGAAACACATATACATTAACCTGAAATTTTTACCTCAAAATCCTGTTGTTGGGACAATTGACAGTGTGCTAAAAAAAATTTGAGTACAAAACCTTCATAAATGAACTGGAAATGAATGTTCTAAGTGGGCCATCAAACTTTTATTTATCTCTTTAGCATTAGGGACTTTAAAAAAACGAATACTAAAGAATGGAACTTTGAAGGTCATTGTACTGTCCAATTCCTGAAATTAAAGTTTAATGTCTGGCAATATTTTTTTAAAAAACATTTGAACAATTTTTTTTTTAGCATTCACTTGAACTTTTTTGGTATAGTGATTCTGAAGATCAAATCTAGAGACCTGTGCTTCCATGCTCTCTACTGTTGAGATGTAGCTTGAGTCTCAGTTCTATTTCTAATTTCAGATGGAAGAACCCGACTTTCTACAACTGTCTATGGAGAATCACGAAGCCGCTCTGTGAATGAGGAGAAACCGAACTGTGGTCTCCAACCGTGGAGAAGTAGCTCCAGTGCATTCTCAGACAGACCCACAGTGGTCGCAGAAACAACTCATCTGGAATTCTTGTATTGTTCTAAAATTCTTTGCTTCCAACCATATCACAACTTTTATATTCTAGCAAGGGTGTCGGACCATTAACGAGGTAAAAAAATTGTAATTTGTCAAACTAACATGGCAAATACAAGGAGTCAAGGGTAAAGAATCACAGGAGATGGTTGAAGACATCGGAAAGACAGATGAAATATGAATACGAAGCACACAGAGTTATTACAAGGCCTTTTCGAGTTACTATGATTGTATAGAACCTGGCATTTCATGGATCCTTTACCAAGCTTGCTTCCCATGCCGTGGATTAAATTCTACCCCGGTTTGTACGTGCGTTGTGTGGTTGTGTTTGGAACCATGGACTCATTCAGCTTCCCCTTCTCTGGGCTGCACCCTCGCCGCTGTCCCTAGGCTAGCTGGTGCAGTTGAAGATATTTGTCTCCAGATTGCTTTCCCACTGCTCGGTTTTTCTTACAGTTCCGTTTACAGTAGACTCTTCCACACATGGTAGTTAATCGTTTGTTTAATTTGGCAACAGGGATATTAGAATTATGCATCATCTAGGCAGTGACTCTTTCATAACGTTGTTTGCCTTATGTCTATATTCCTTTATATTCTCTTCAGTAAATAAACCTTAAATCCCCAGAGTGTGAGCAGTGACTGGCACCCATTCCTGTACATGAAACAGACACAGAATGTCAATCCCGCTGTATGTAACGATTAGTTAAGGAGAAAAAAGTACAGCCCAGGAGGACTTCTAACAGCTCTCTGCTTATTTGACTTTTTTCTTTTTCTTTTTCTTTTTTTTTTCTTCCAGCAGGTTCATTGCTTGTGAAATTCCTAGAAAGGCGTGGGCGACTTAGGAAGGTGCTGAAGTTCTGGGCCCAGCCCGGTTTGGGGGAACCTTACAGGTAGGGCAGGACACTGTTTACTTTGGAGACTCAGTGATAGATAAGAGGGCGATCTGCTCTACCCAGCCTAAGGCTCCAGCCCCCGGGTTGAGGGTCAGGGTGTCCGAGTTTAGCGCAAACCGGCGGCGGCCCACCCACAGACAAGTCACCTCCTGGATGGGCGGTTCTGGGAGGCCAGTCCGAGTGATGGGCGTGGCCTAGGCGGCGGGCGGGGCATCCCCATGGGGGCGGGGCAGCACCAGAGCCCCTCCCACACCCTCTTCCCCCCACCCACCCCCGTCCCCGCCCCCAGCAGGTCACAATGTAGGGTTAGGACGGGTGGGGCGGGGCCGCGCGGGGGCGGGGCGGGCTGGAGGGCGGGGCGGGGGGCGGTGACGGCGGCGGGGGCGGGGCGGGAGGCGGAGTCGCGGCGGCGGCGGCGGCGGCTGGAGGACAGCGCCATTCTGGCCGGCCGCTCCCTCCGTCCGTCCGCCCGTCCGCTCGCCACCGGCCCGCAGTGGTGCCCGCGGGAGCGGTCCGGCGAAGCCGAGTGCGATCGGGTGACGCGGCCCCGCTTGCTCGCGCTTGCCCTCGCCTTGCGCCCATGGGCCGGGCGGCCGCGGAGCAGCGGCGCTGAGGAAGCGGGGCGCGGAGGACCTGGAGGCGGCCGCGGTGGCGCTCTCCGGCAGCGTCTCGCCGCCGCCGCCGCCGCCTGCCCGCGGGGCCCGCGTTCGCCCGCCGCCGCCGCCGCCGCCATCGCCTTCGCGCCCGGCTGGCGGGGGAGCCGTCCTCCCGGGCTGTCGGCGCCGCTGCCCCGGGGTCCGGTAGAGCACGGCCGGAGGGACCGCCGCGGGGGCCATGACCGTGGAGCAGAATGTGCTGCAGCAGAGCACGGCGCAGAAGGTGAGGCGCCTCGACGGGCCGCGTGGCCTCCCTCCCCGCCCGGCTCGGCCAACCCAATCCCCCCGGGTGTCGCGCTCGGTCCCGCGGGGCTGCGTGGGGAGCGGGCGGGGTGTGTGTGTGTGTGTGTGTGTGCGCGTGTGCAGCGAGAGGCTTTCCGTCCGCTCCCTTCTGCAGATGGCTCTCCCCAGAATCGACGGCGCCGCGTCCCCAGAGTGACCCCCCTCCCCGCCCCGACATTCCTCCAGGGCTCTGCCAGGCTTTGTAATTAAACTTTTTCCCCTTCGCTTCCTTTCCCGTTCCCCTGTCCACCGCCAAGAATGTCACTTGTCACCCCTCCTGGATAGTTTCTCTTTCGGGAGTGGTGTTATTCTGGGCCTGGTGGACTCAAAAGAAAAAAAAAAAAAAAAGAAAGAAAATCTCGCAAACTGAGTTACCTGTCTTCCAGGTCGGGTACATCGACCCAGGGAGGACTCTATACACGTAGAGGGTTCGATTGGTTATTATTCTTTTTTTCTTTTCGTTTTCTCCTGAATGTTGAAACTATCTCTCACGAAAGGAGACCTTTATGGTTGTTAGTGAAATCTTTTGTCCCCAAGTTTGACCTTGTTCTCTCGTTCATTTACCCTTTACTCTTGAATCAGGAAGACACTCACTTAAGCGGATGGTCACATCTTGCTTTTAGAATAGCACCTTGCTATTCTAGGTTTTTTGCTTTAAGGATTTTAAAGGCTCCATCATAGCTTGCTCAGTGCCCTGAAGAGTAGTTGGTCATTATATGTTCTGCTCTCACCCCCCCCTCACCCCCATTGCTGTGAAGAGCATTTTGAGCGCAAGGGAAACGTTGGCTTAGTCGTGTTGGAATTGTTGGAGCAATTAGGTTTACAGTGAACAGCCAAAGCCGTGTTTGGCTCATCTGTGAGTAATGGATGCCACACCCTGCCGTAGTTTTGACACACCATACTTGCAGTCTACCTGTGCCTGTCTTTAAAAGTAAGGCCTGTTGTGCTAAAATAGACCAGTATGTGCAAACAGCTAGCTTTTTTTTTCCCCTGAGAATAGTTTTAGATTTTGTACTACTCGAAATAACTAAAGATGTTGGAAAATTTCAGAAGGCAACGATAGTGCTTTGTTGTTTCAGGCACTTCGGCCAAAGTTGGTTTTGAAGGCTGTTTTAGTTGATGCTGCTTGTAAATTGAGAAGATCATTGAAGTCTGTAATATATTTGTGGCAAAACAATTCAAGACTGAATAACGGAGAAAACAGTTTGCCTCCTCACCCATTATGTTGTATCTTGAACACTATAATCTTTAGATTTTGGTGTGGAGTATGTGCTGGAGTGATGACCGGAAGGTCATGTGATCTTAGGAATACTAAGCAGTAGACCCTGTCATTTTGTTTATTGGTTTTGCATTTTAAAATGTCTTTATTTCAAAGCGGGAAATGTTGCTGTTCTTTGCTTCTCTTAAACTTGAAAATGGCAAGGAATTGATTTGTTGTTTGTGTTTTTTTGTCACTGCTCATTGTGACTAAAATGCTTCTTTGCATAGCGGGAAATAACTTTTGTGGTAGCTCAGAACTCTGTACATAAAGCTGTGGAGTCAAGAATCGAGGTCCTAGGAGGGATCTTGCTTATCAAGTCCAATATTCTAGTTTAATGAGCTTCTTCTTCCCGAAGAGAACATGCTCTAGTTAATGTTTTTTGTACGTATTAGATTATTTCATTGACATTGGGACTGTTTTTCGAGCTACATCATATAGTTTGGTATATCCATTGTATTTGCGCTCAATGGTGTTGGAGATTGAACCCAGGGTCTCTTGCATGCTAGGGAAGAACTCTACCAACTGAATTACATCAGTAGTTTCTGAAATGTGTTTCTTTCCCTTGTTAATGCACTGTTACTTTGTTACCAGTATTAGAACCGGTTCAAACAGTCTAGTTATAAATGTTTGAACTCATCTAATTCAAAGTGGACTTCATTCTAGGAAGTAGGACAGGAACTTCATACTTAAGAAGAAACAAAAGTGAAACTAATGGTTCTTAGAAGCTTCCTGGGCTGTCAGGAAAAGGAGGGGGTGTTTGGAGCACACTGTGGGGTAGGAGAATTTTACCTGGTTTTCTCTTTTCTAAAGAGTATGTGGGTCTGTTGACTGATTTTAAGGAAGTGGCTATTATAGTTGCAGGAATGGTTGTCTATGCTTTTAAGTTGTTTTCCCCCTCTTTAACTGTAAAGAGCTGTTAAGATTTTTTTTTTAAAGCTACAATCTACAAAGCTTAAGTTTTTTGTTCACCTACTCAGTAACTGGTGACAAGGGGCTGTGTCTTCCCTTCTTATAGTCTCTGCTTCATTGCTGAAGTTTGCCCAAGTCAGGGAGGGAGTTGGGAAATGTTTGAAAACTTCGGGGAGAGTGGATTTTCTGAGGTTGAGATGTTGTTACAGGTGAGCATTTGGCCTTCGGTTATTTTGTTCTTGGACCTGTCTCTTCTGCCCTTGGGCTGGATGTTCACCTCCGTGGAGGATCTTTAGATCTCAGAAGAAATTTGAAACCTAAATTCAAATTCCACAAGCAGGTTCCTAAGGGGAGGATTGGAACTTTCAGTAAACAAGGTTTACTTCTAAGTGAGCAGGGTTCCCTTTACTTGAAAGTATCTTGGTGAGTGAGTCGTCTGCTCTATTGCTCAACGGGGGCCTGGACTTGTTCCTGCACGCAGTAGGACTCAGTAAATATTTGACAAATGAATTTGTAAGTGAATGGTTCTTAGAAGGCCAGCAAGCAGCAAGCGCAGGGAAGTCTTAGCTTCCTAAGTAAAAACCCACGTTCAGTTGTTGAGAAACAATGAAAGCTTGAAAAAGCATCCCGGCTAGGAGGAGAAGCCTCAGAAGAAAGGGACGGGGTGTGGATTAGTTCTTAAACCACCCTTCTGTGACCTTGGGCAACTCATTCAATGTCTCTTAAGTCTTGTAAAGCTTTAAGCTTTGTGTAGACATGAGAAACATCTTCAGATCTGAGTGTTTAGTGGAGCTAAGCAAGCATTCATTTCTTTCTTTTTTAAAAATCTGGCATGAGGATATTCGCAGGCATAAATATCCTCTTCATTTTAAAAGATCAAGAAAATAAAGAGATAATTCAAAAAGCCCTATCAGTGTTCACCCCGTGCATAAAAACAAAAGCAGTTGTCAGAGAAAATCTTAATAATTTGCCACGAGAAAAATGTTAATTACGTAGGCAAGCCCATCGGTGAGAAAGCTGGGGCAGAAAGTCTCAATTGAAGGCCAGCTGGCTACATAGTAAGTCAAACCACTGCTGGAGAGAGAGAGAGACAGAGAGAGAGAGAGAGAGAGAGAGGAGAGAGAGAGAGAGGAGAGAGAGAGAGAGAGAGAGAGAGAGAGAGAGAGAGAGAGAGAGAGCACACACACACACACACACAGACTGGGGAGGGGAAGAAAGAAAAGGAATAAAACAACATGTTTATACACTTCGATAATGGTTACCAGTCATTTTCTATACACACATACCACAATTCAAAACCAGTAAAGAAGTTCACCAAAAATACCACCTTGGGAGCTAGAAAACGAGCTCGGTCAGTAAAATGCTTGCTGCCTAAACATGAGAACTTATGTTCCATCTCCAGCACCCATGTATAAGCCAGACACAGCAGCACCCATTTGTAACCAAGCACTGGGAAGAGAGACAAGATGGATCCCTGTAGTGCACTGGCTACCATCCTACCAGAATCAGGGAACTTCAGGTTCGGTGAGAGTTTCCAAGTCTAAGGTAGAAAGTGATTAAAGCAAAAACCAGCACTGGCCACCAGCTTAGTATTATATGAGCCTGTACGTGCATGATATGTGTGTTTGATCGCAGGCCTGTGTGTATCCCAGCAAGCATTTGAAGGTCAGAGGACAACTTTGTAGTCAGCGCTCTCCTTTCCCCTTTGTGAGGGCTTCTGGGAATCCAATTCAGGGCCCTTGGCTTGCAAGGCAAGTGTTTTTACCTGTTTAGCAGTACAGCTGGCCCACTGCTTGTTTGATCATAGTTCAAACAGTCCTTAGTTTTCTGTTCAAAAGTGATAGGCATTCAGCAGAAACTCGATTTTGTGTTTTTTTCCGGGGCTAGGAAAATGCTGTGGGGGTATATGTCTGTCTTTCGATGTAAGGATGTATGTCTGTCTTTCGATGTAAGGATGTATGTCTGTCTTTCGATGTAAGGATGTATGTCTGTCTTTCGATGTAAGGATATATGTCTGTCTTTTGATGTAAGGATATATGTCTGTCTTTCGATGTAAGGATATATGTCTGTCTTGTGATATAAGGATGTATGTCTGTCTTTTGATATAAGGATGTCTGTCTGTCTTGCGATGTAAGAGTATGTCTGTCTTTCGATGTAAGGATGTATGTCTGTCTTTTGATATAAAGATGTATGTCTGTCTTGCGATGTAAGGATGTATGTCTGTCTTGCGATGTAAGAGTATGTCTGTCTTGCGATGTAAGGATGTATGTCTGTCTTGCGATGTAAGGATATATGTCTGTCTTGCGATGTAAGAGTATGTCTGTCTTTCGATGTAAGGATGTATGTCTGTCTTGCGATGTAAGAGTATGTCTGTCTTTTGATATAAGGATATATGTCTGTCTTGCGATATAAGGATGTATGTCTGTCTTGTGATGTAAGGATGTATGTCTGTCTTTTGATGTAAGGATGTATGTCTGTCTTGCGATGTAATAGTATGTCTGTCTTGCGATGTAAGAGTATGTCTGTCTTGCGATGTAAGGATGTATGTCTGTCTTTCGATGTAAGGATGTATGTCTGTCTTGTGATGTGGGGCGGCAGCGAACCGTAGCTCACACTCTGTCACTCAAAAGGAAATGAGTTGGACTTTATGGAGTGCTGTTGCCTTTTGGATACAGATATTAAATTATGTGAGCTATTCAATACTGTATCAAATAAGCTTTAGACAGGATGCTTTTTTCTAATTGAAGGGCAGTGTTCGGTGTTTTGAGCATGCTAAACTATGATTTGGGGTTGGTAAATTTAGACTAGTTTTGGTTTTCCCATGGAAACATAGACTTTTTCTTTGTTGTGCAAATCTATCATCTTTCTGCCATTGATATGTTTTTGATCTTCAAACGTCTTCCATATTCCAGTTTTATTTCCTTTTCCTGTTGAATATTCCCACAGATGTGGCTACATGGAGATGTTGATATATTTCTGGTTCTTTCTAGTTTTCCACTAGGCTTTTTTGTTTTGTGATACTGTTATATATAGATGATTGTCAGCAAGTCTTTGAGTAGGAAGACATATTTGTATTTGTCTTGGGCAAATACACAGGAGTTAATTGTTAGAAATATACTCTCAAATTGTTACCCAGACTCTCATAATTCTTTCAGCTGTCTGTGAGAAGTCCAGTTGGTTTACAATTTCCTCAAGATGTGCTCTTGTTACTCTTTTATGTTTTAGCTGTTTTAGTGACTAGAGTGGAAACTCATTCGTTTGTATTTCCTTAATGACTAACAGGTTTTGAGGTCCTTTTTTGGCAATTATATTTTGGATGATGTTTAAATATTGTTTCTTATATAGTACCCGTTTTTCCATTGACACAGGTAACAACAGCTGAGTATTTTTCCAAATTGAAATGGTAAAATGTTGAAGTTGTTAAAGGTAAACACCAAGCATTAAGCTGTAGAATCTATTTTATTTTTTAAAAGCCTATCTGATAAAAAAGAGGATTGCTGAATACTTGAAGCATGTTCTTTATCATGCCTCAAGTCCAACATTCAGTTTATCTCTTTAATAGTTCATTGCACATAGACTCTAGAAATCTTCATAGTGCATATTTTATTACCAGTGTATAAAATATTTCATAGTGGATGAATTGCTGCATGTGTGCAACCTCAGAACCAGTCCAGGCTACATAGCACAACCCTGTCTTAAACTGTCACTGTCTAAAGCAAACAAACAAACAAAACTTTTTATGTAGTTCGGTTGGTATAGAAGTTTGGAAAGAACTTGGAAGAAGAATGATGGGTGTGGGGTGAACTGCTGAGAGATAGGATGGGCAAAGATACTTTTTGCTCCATCTGAGGACAAGGAAGAAGACTGAACCACCAAGCCCCCACTGCATCTGTTGGATTTTTATTGTTGCTGTTCAGTGGAAAAGATTGGGTATGCAAAGAGCATTAGGCATCAGGGAGGAGGTGGTTGCAGAGTTAAGAACTAAGTTCTTCACTGAAGCACTGTGGAGAAGGACCACAAAAGGCTTAATGCTCTATTAACATCAGTGGGAGCAGCAATTGTACAATGGTGTATGTAAAACTTAGTGTTTAATTTCATGGCACAGTGCATGGAGAGTCAATTGCCTTATTTCCTTAAGGAGCTGTAAAAACCATCTTGGGCTAGAGTGCTGGCTTCCCTATCCTCCTCCAAAGGCTCTAGTTAGGTCTGGAGATCTCAGCAAGAAGTCCCTCAATGCTTTCCCTGACCCTTTAGGAAAGTGGCACAGTGCAGTGTTGGTCAAGATGGTGGAAAGTAAACTTGAAGCAGCTTTAAGGCTGTGTCTTTGAAAGGGCGCTGCAGCTCAGCACAGCTTGCCTGGAGTCAGCAGACTTTCTGCAACCTGGAGACTTTCTGAGCTACCATTCCCATTTCCTACCTAGTAGAGCATCTGCTTCAGGCTACTGATTGCACCGAGAACTGGAATAACTGAGGCTACCTTCGGTGGCTGGCATGAAAGGGAGGACTCCATGAACCCGAGCTCATCGAGAGCAGTTGCTGGGCAGGTGGAAGCAGCGTGCCTGGTGGCCAATCTCAGCTTTGGACTGTCTGTGTGGTGAGATGGGGGCAGGACTCTCTGGGGACACCCACAGAAACGTTCTCTCTGGTCACATGGTCCTGTGCTAGCTGATGTGGTTCTAGGGCAGCAGGAGCATTGGCTGTTGGATCTTACCATTAGCTTATGTTGGGCTTCCTTGGGGATAGCTTGTGCACACCTCATGAGCCGCAGGTTTGGGGAGAAGATGATGTTGCATTCTAGGTGATGTGCTGTAGGTGTTGTGCCTTGTATTCCTTTATTTTCTGGGGGAACAGGTAGTCATCTGTAGCCTTAATATCCGAAGACACGGGGACTGACGGATTAAGTCCTCACCTGCTTCTTTTTCTCCCAGCTTTCCTCCTTTTCCCTACTTCCTAGAAACTTTCAATTTGCCTATTTCTTTCTTTCTTTTTTTTTTTTTTTTTTACTTTTGCACTTGGTACTTAATTTTTTTATTAAGAAAAATTTTATTCATTTTGAATACCAATCAAAGATCCCCCCAATTTGCCTATTTCTTTTACATTTATTTTATTTAAATTTAATTTCAGTCTCCTCTCTCCCTCCCTCCCGCCCTTCCTCTCCCCATTCCCCTGTGTGTGTGTGGGGGGGCTTGTTTATGTTTGCATTCACACATGCCATGCATGAAGGAGGAGTCCAGAAGACAGCTTCCCCAAGTGGTTTCCTCTTTTCACCAGGATTCTGGGGACTGAACTTAGGTTGTCAGGCTTAGGGACAAGCATTTACCCGCTGAACCATCTTGTTGGCCCCATTTGCTGTATTGTTACCTGGGTTATTTACCTTCTTGATTTTGAGTTTTAGTAATTCTTTGTGTACTTTCCATGCTGTCTTATGTGACTGATATTCTAATTTTCTTACCAATTTCTTTGAATTAAAAAACGTAAATGTTCTATTTTACTTCATTTTCCTTTGATTAGTCCCTTTATTACATTTATTTTACTCTCTCCCCAGTTTTCCTCTTCCACATTTCTGACATTGTTTTATGTCTGTGCTCTGAGGTATAGGGCTCATATATGGATGAAAATATAAATTTTGTATATTAATATATGCTACAGACGGATTGTCAAGATTCACTCCGTGTGGATATGTAATTGTTCCAGCATCTTGTTTTGAAAAGACGCTCACTGATCTTTGAGTGAAGATGGTCATTTTGTTATTTTTTAGTAGTTTGCTTTTTCCTGTATTCCGTTCTTACCCTATATAATGCCACAAATGCTGTGTTTTAAGAACATGTTTTGAAATAGGTTGGGGAAGTTCTTTTGTAATCTTTTTGTTTAAAGAATATTTTGCCTGTTCTCCGTTTTTGCGTCTCCATGTAAAATTCTAGTGTTCTTTCTACAGTTAGGCCAAAAGCAAATTAGGAGTTTTGAGTAGGATTGTATTGATTATAGAAATTAATTGAAGCCGGGCGGTGGTGGTACACACCTTTAATCCCAGCACTTGGGAGGCAGAGGCAGGTGATCTCTGTGAATTCGAGGCCAGGCTGGGCTACCAAATGAGATCCAGGAAAGGCACAAAGCTACACAGAGAAACCCTGTCTCGAAAAACCTAAAAAAAGAAAAAAGTAAAAAAAAAAGTAAAAAAAAAGAAATTGAGTGCACAGTGCACAGACTCGTAAGGACTCTTTTAATCTAATAACATGCTATACTTTCCCATTAATTTAGATTTTAATTTCTTAATGGAATATTATTGATAGATCTTGGTATGTCATTTATTAGAGTTGATTTTTTGGTATTATTCTAGATGGCATTTTTATTTAGGTTTGTATTTTAATTGTTCCTTGGTAGATAGATTAATTGATTTTTGCATAACCTTTGTCCAGTGACCTTGCTAAATACTCACTGGTTCTAGAACTTTGCTATTTCTAATAGGTTTCTACTTTATGACCTTCTTTGTATGTTTGTTTTCTGTCTTTCTCTGTCTCTCTGTGTGTGTGTGTGTGTGTGTGTGTGTGTGTGTGTGTGTGTGTGTGTGTGTGTGTGTGTGTGTGTGTGTGTGTGTGTGTGTGTGTGTGTGTGTGTGTGTGTGTGTGTGCGTGTGTGTGTGTGTGTGTGTGTGTGTGTGTGTGTGTGTGTGTGTGTGTGTGTGTGTGTGTGTGTGTGCGCGCGCTTGTGTGTTCGGAGTTTTGTTTTTTTCCTTGTTGTTTAAGTGCGCTCTCTGGAGTCTCTGGGGAAAACATATTGACTCGGCATTCTTGCGTTGTTGATTCTATGTGGGAAAGGTTTTGTCCTGAACTAAGCATGATCTTTGCCAGAATCCTTTTGAAAGGTTATTTCTAAGGTTGAAAACATTTTCTTCAATCACTAGTTTGTGAATATTTTGGTCAAACTCTGTGGTCAACCGTTTGTGTTTCTGGACATACCACAGCCTAACCACACTACCATTAATGAATTATTTGGTTATCTATTCGAGTTCCTATAGAGCATTCTGATTCTTTGTTGTGAAATTCCTGGGTTTTTTTTTTTTTTTTTTTGGTTTGTTTTTTTACATTTTCACTCTGATGTGAAGAAGTTCTTGTAGTCATAGTTTTCTGTTTTAATAACAAAATAATACCAAGGAAATTGAAAGCAGGAAAGGTCTGCACTGGCCCCTGCAGTCCATGGTTGGTTGGCCCCGTTGCGCTGGCCTTGAGGACATCATGGTGGAGTGCCTGTCATAGGCAGCTACGCAGATTATGGTGGCCAGGAAGTGAAGAAGAAAGAGAGGAAGGAGTGAGGTCCGTTTCCAGGGCGTCTCCACCCACAGTCTGGCTTCTGCTTGGCCGTGCCTCTTTCTTTCACCTCCTTCTTCCTCTCCCTCTTCTTCCTCCTCCTCCCTTCTCCTTTCTCCTCCTTCTTCCTTTTTTGTATTTTGAGAAGGGTCTCTCTACATAGTGGTAGCTCCTGGAACTCACTCGGTTGACCAGGCTGGCTGCTGGTCTAGAACCCTCAAAGATCTGCCTGCTTTTGCCTCCTAGTTCTGGGATTAAAGGCCTGTGCCAGTATGCCCTGGCATTGAGCCTTTCTATTAGCCTCCTGACCCCTTGTATTCTCTTTATAGTGAACATTTAGAAATCAAAGTTTTTCGGCAGTTGTTTGCTCAGTATGAATCACTGAAACAGAAAAAGGCATAGCTATTGGATAGGACGTCTGTGAACCTGTAAAGTAAGTGTGTGTGTGTGTGTGTGTGTGTGTGTGTGTGTGTGAGAGAGAGAGAGAGAGAGAGAGAGAGAGAGAGAGAAATATTCTTATGTGCTATACAGAAGATTTAGCTGTTAATAAAGCATACCTGTTCTGTTCTGTGTCTAAAATTTCATCTTTCTGCTTCCTACTTTGTGGTTTCCATCTTTGAGAGATTATGTATTTTACAGTTCATGCTCATTGCTACCAAGTTTGTATATTCACATCAGTTCTGGATTCTGGTTAGTTGCCTACTTTTCTGCATAAATACACAGTCACTGGTCAGTATCACATCTGTCTTTTCATTTATTCTTTGTTTTATGCAGATTGAGAAATAAATAACACAAAAAGCTTGTCAGGAAGTGAGGCTAGGGAGCAGAGGCCTGCCTGGGCTACAGAGTTACTTCAAGAGCAGCCTGGACCACTGAGGGAGACTCTGTCTCAAACATTGAAAAAAGGTGCCCCAGTGATGACTCACTTGGTCCAGAGTACTGGCTGCTCTTCAGAGAACCTGGCTTCAGTTCTCACACCTGCCTGGCCATCTCCTAACTTAGTCCCACAGGATCCAGTTTCATTTTCTGGCCTCTGAAGGCACCAAATACACATGCGCTGCACAGACATGCATGCAGACAGAATACCCATGCACATAAAACAAGTAAAATTTAAAATATTAAAAAAGAACTGAAGATGTAATTTAATGGTAAAACAAAAACAAAAACTTGCCTGTCATGTGTAAGGCCCTGGGTTCAATTCCCAGCACCCCTTCCACCCAAAACAACAAAAAAAGAAGGAGGAGTTTGGAAGAGTGGAAGAGGCGTTTTCTAGGAACCTCAAGCCTTTCCGATTTCCTCCTTTTTGTCTGCAGTTCTTCTGGAATAGCCACCATTTCAGTCACTGTAACAAATAATGGACAAGGGATCCTGGGAATGGCTCAGGCATGCTGTAGGACCCGCAGCCACCAGGGGAGGCTGTTCTGTGGTTGGGGCTGCACAGCACTTCCGCAGAAGTTAAACAGCCATGCCTCCAATGAACCCGGAGTTCACCGATTGATTGCCCTAGGCTGTCTGACTGGCCATCCTATGGATTCTCTTGGTCCACCTCCCCAGTACTGGGTTACAGGCCCAGGCCACTGCATCACTCCTTCTGAGTGGGTACTGAACATCCACGCTTAGGTCTTCATGCTTGGGCAGCAGCAAGCTTTAGGCACTGCGCCATCTCTGTAGTGCCTAAAGCATGTTTATTTCACTGATACAAGGGACTTTAATTTTACACTGTAAATGAATTATGAAAATGTAATTCCTAAATTAGAGATATATAACATTGTAATTGGATAAAAGAACTATATCAGCACCAAGAACAAGCTAAACACGTATTTTACTTAAACCGCAGATATGGAAGTTAAAATACATGACTTGATTCTCAAAATTTTACCTATGTGTTTTCTAGAATGTAGGTGCTCTAATTTAAAATCAGACCGTCTTCTACAAGGTTCTGCCAGTTTGGTTTTTGGAACTGAATATGTATGATGTTCCCATAGAAACCATGTTTGTTCCTGTAGGTTTTTTTATTTGGCCCCCAAATATGCTTAATTCTGTAGGCACTTAGGTTATAGTGCTGCGTAATAACATTCATTGGGAGAATTGAAGTGACAGTTTTTTCTTGTGATTATTTTATCTGCCATTTAATAGGGGTGGAGAACTCATGAAATGGTGTGGGCAGATTGCAGATAGGACTGAAGGACTGGGTGGCGGGTGCAGATAAGAATTCTTGGGTGAAGGATGGACTAGCTGTATTCATTACACTTTGCTAGCAGTTTCCTATAGATCAACTCATGTTTTTTTTTTCCCTGAGTTACACAACTACTTGCTTAACATGTTTATGGCTTTTTAAAAATGCCCCCCACCTTTTTTTTTTAAAGTAAGAGGGTTAAATGTAGAACTGCTGGCATTTCGAGGGTTAAATGGATATGGTGGAGAACAAGAGGACACACTGTCCGATTTCTATGGAGAGGCATGGCCTGTTTAACTTCTGCTGAAGTGCTCTGTGCAGCCCCAACCAGAGGACAGCCTTGCATGGTGGCTTCGGGTCCTACAGCATGCCTGAGCCATTCTGAGGATCCCTTGCCCATTATTTAAGTGACTGAAATGGTGGCTATTCCAGAACAATTGCAGACAAAACCGGTTCAACTAAGAAATCACCCATACCGTGATTGACTTGCAAATACTTGGAAAAAAACAACAACCTTGCAAATGGCCATATTCAAGTCGGACTGACTGGAAGCTCTCCCCAGCAGCCAATACATTTACATAACCAGGGGCTTTTCAACAGGGTAGACTCGAATTGAGGATGGAACTGTGAACCAACATTTCCTTGTTTTACCTCTGTGGTCTTCACCACTTCTGCTTTGGAATGAGCTAATTTATGAGTTGTTTTTGATTAAATAAAGGCTTTGAAAAGTTTCATGTGCCCCGGTTTAAGCTTTTAGCACTTATAAATATGATTGATAGTACCTAAATCAGAAAGTGAAATGTTTGAAATTCTGGAGAAAGTAGAAGATGATGGAGGAAGATTTCTTACCAAGTGAGCTTTGGTTTCTGTGTTCGAGAATCTAAGAGTTAGAAACCTTGCTTCGTATTTCGTTAGACTCTCTTTCCTGGGGGAGTGCAAACCTGTGAACTAGAGTTCATCCTTGCAAACTCTGCTATATTAATTTTAATTAATATTCTTATATAATTTAAATATATTCTAATTAAATAAAATAAATTCAATTAATTTGAATATGTGTTCATATTAACCATGCTATATTAATAGTAACATTGATTGAGCCCTTGTGTGCCAAACATTGAGTGAACTAGGTGCCAGGAGTACAGTAATGATTGAAATAATCCTTCTTTTAGTTGGACTTTTTATCTGGTGATTAGTCTTTCTCTATTATATTAGAATTTATGTAAATCTGAAGAAAAATCATAACTTTGGTAGATAATGAAAGCACACAAATCTTTGCATTAGAAAAGAGAATGACATTCTGCAGATTCCCAGTGATGGAGAGAAGGGAACCAATGTACAAGTTAGGGCTAAACACAGAGGTGGAGACCCCAGCATGCACTCTTTACCCAGTGTTAGCATTTTAAAGGGGCACTGAATAAAGACTTATACTCAAAGAGAAGCTATAGATTATTTTATTTGAAGGGAATGGAGATTAAAATAACATATTATAAAAAAGCCTCAGGAAATGAAGATTTTTCTTTTCTTTTTTGTTCCTTCTGTGGCCAATGAGAGGAAGGTTTGCTGTTTAGAAAGTGGTATGCCAAAGACTGCTTTGGTAGCGACCAGGTTCCTCTGGCTTAGCCTTCCTTTGGCTTTCTCACACTTCCCCAGAATCCAGATGTTTTTAGCCTCCCCACTCCTCCACTACTTCCTCCCTTCTCCCCTTCCTTCCTTCCTTCCTTCCTTCCTTCTCTCCCTTCCCCCCTCCCTCCCTCCCTTCCTTCTTTCCTTCCTTTTTTTTTCCCCTGTGCTAAATATGAGTCTTTACTGGCCCTGGCTAATAGAGGAGGATGAAGTGGGAGGAGTGGGTGGAACCAATTTTAGGCTGCCATTGCTTCATGGCCTTGGAGATGATTGGAGAACTCACCCAGGTAGTGACCGATCATCTCTGGCTTGATTTCCACTTGGCTGTAGGTCTTGCCAGTACACACCCACCATCCTGCCTTCCATCTCTGGCAGGATCATCCTGTCTCTCAGGTGGATCTTCACCACCTCAGGCTCCTCCATGGTGGCTCCTTATTGGTGAAATTATTAAGGCCACTCCATGTAGTTAAAAGGGAGGTTTATTTTGTGGGGTAACTTACAAATGAAAGGGTAAGTTGCAGGGTCTGGCAAAGGTATAGCGCAGTCCGGCGGTGTTCTGGAGAACTCTGCTTGGTCTACCTCCAGCATCCAGGGTCCCGGAACCAAGAGAGAGACGTCCTCTCGATCCTTGGTCTTCAGTTTCCTCCCTCAGCCCTGCCTTGTGGGCGTGACCATTACCGGAAGCCTCAGTGGGGGTTGGAACTTCCAGGCCAATGCTGGGGTGGCTCTCCACTACAGCTCCTCCTTCTTGGCCTTTCTCAGGCCCTTGAGTATAGTGAGTGCTGCTTCTTTCACAAGCCACAGTTCAGGTGCCAGCTCTGGATGTCGTGGTACAACTGCATCAGCTGCTCACAGGACATGCCCAGCAGCTGATCGAGGTCCGTGCTGTGGTAGGTGAACCTGGGAACGGTCGGCTTCTTCATCTGTTCCACTTCAGACATTTTGCCTGCTTCTTGGAAAAGGAATTGTTCCTCCATGTTCTCTTTAATCCTGTGTAGCCCTTGCTGTCCTTCAACTTGAAATTCTCTTAGCCTCTTGAGTGCTAGGATCAGAGACCTGTGCTACCATGCCTAACCATCTTTAGTCCCTTACTGAGTCTTCATCAACCAGAGAAGACTGAAATCTGAAATCGGCAAACACACCTGGGAAGACTGTCGTCATGTGGTACCTTTTTCAGTCTCACAGACAATCATTTACAAACCATTCTTTTATCGAAGCCACCTTTGACACCTTGAAGTGCTCGTGGGAGGGTTCTGGGGAAATCTCCTTTGCCCTTGCAGAGGCCATGTTATGCATCTGAAACTCTTGCAGTGAATTCTTAGTTACTATGAGAAACTGAAACAGCAGTTTGCCGTTATCAGGCAGCTGTTTTGTTGGGGGGCAATACACACGGGGCTCCTCCCTCTAACTAGCAGTAGTGGAATGAGTAATCCTGATGGTAACAGGCAGCTTAGGGGGGTCTGCCGCTATTGCCTAGCCCATAGGCCTCTGAGGTTTGAGTCTTCTTGCTACTAGAAAATCGGAAGACTTTGGTTCCTAGTGGTCATTTTAATATTTGAGGGGACAGAGACCTTTGAGGTCCTTTCTTTTGTACTCAACAGAATTTAATTTTGGAAATGGAGGAGGAGGACCAGTGGCAGGCTTAGGAGTCATTGAACCGTTAGTCCATTGTTTTTCCTTCTTGTAGTTAGTAATGTTTTAGTTTTCATTTTTTCACATTGTTAGTGAATGAGTTGAGAAAATCTGGAAGAGACAGGAGCTGTGGAACTTAGAAGACCTGTTTGTTTTCCTGTCTGCATGTGCTGATCTCTTGAAGAGACTTCAGGGTGCTTCAGTGAGAATAGCTTCTGGGGGAGTGGAGCACACACTAGGATTAGGAACTGGCAGCATTTAGAAAACAGTATTTTGTGTAACAAGGGCATGCTAAACAGTTTACTCCCAGCCCCCTCACCCCCCACAACTAGAGATCCCCACTCTTTCATTCTCAACAGTTATACTGATGTTAAATATGGTGTCTCTAAGTCACTGGTGAGCTGATGGGGCCCTCCTGCTCTGCCTGTGTGGAACTGAGCTGTGAAGAGAGACTTCTAGTGTTAGCTGGCCCTTGAGTCCCCAAGGCCCGGGGACAGGACTGGTACTCTATGCCCTGAGAACTAGGCCTTATTGGAGTAGGCTTTAGAACCAGAGGTCTTTGACTTTAAACATGCAGCTTGGAGGCTTGCACCTGTGGTTTAGCGGCCAGTGGCTCCTCCAGAATTTGGCGGCTGCTGTAATCCTTCGTTTTCAGCAGCAGTGAGTGGAAAGAGCAGACACCAGAAGGCAGTGCCTGCTAGCGTGTTAACTCCCGGTGGGCTGTGTATGGTGGGACCTCAGTTCCTAAAGAGGCTAGTGCTACAGAGCTAGGACCTCTCGTGCTGGGACATTTGGATCTCCGTTGCAGGTCGTGTTACAGCTCTCAAGCCTAGGGTGCTGGATTCTTGGCTCCTGAGGCTTCTCTCTCTCTCTCTCTCTCTCTCTCTCTCTCTCTCAGGCTGCATTGCAGTTTGTCTTTGGCTCTTTTGCTCACTTGGGTTCTGTCCCTGCCTGCTTTCTGGAACTCTGCAGGTGACCTTTTGTGGCTGCCGCCACCTTGCGCTAGCCCTTCAGTTTACTTTACTGAGAAAAAGAGAAAAACTCCTAGGAGGAATCCTGCCCAGGGAGAAGCCTCTTACGTGTGGTCTCTAGTCACAGCAGCTGGCAGCACCAGAGAAGGACTACGTCAAAAAAAAAAAAAAAAAAAAAAAAAATGAATCCAGTACCCTAGTGGTTATCTGCAGGTGTAGCACGGTGTCTGCACCACTCATGATGCTGTCCTTCAGGCAAGTGAAAGTTGTTGTTGGTGTGAAGCAAGCCTGCCTGTGGTCCCTTTCTGGTTTGGATGCAAAAGGCCGCAGGGGGTCACCGGAGTCAACTGGGCTGGTTTGGCTGAGAGTACTGCCCCAGCGCTGGTTCAGACTGGGATGCTCGTAACTGGAGCAGGTCTTCAACTGTGGCTGTGCTGGTCCTCTGCAGCTGTTGATGTGAACTTGGCGTGATTGTGGAATGTCCAGAAGAGCTGGGCCGCTCTGAGCTTTTCTGCTTGGTCGCTGGGAACCAGGTCTCCTGGCTGATGGTTCTTCAGGCTGAAAACTGCTAAGGGGGGGGGGCCTCCACCAGTCTGTTCTCTTTGATAGTTTGACTCATTCAAAGAGCACTAAATGGCTATTTAATCATAAATAGTAAAGCTCAAAACAGAGCTGGCAATTCTAAGAGCACACACCGACACTGAGTAAGAGTTAAGAGTGTCCGCTGCTGTTTCACTCAGGCTCCAGTGTTCCGTAGGTGGAGTCCAGTGATCTTGTCATTTCTTACTGACACATTGAAACGGCCAGCATTGCGTAGTCAGCTACAGAGATAAAGGATAGGTGTTGAAGTTGCCCTTGCTTCCTTATCCTTGAAGTGCTGTATTCTGCAGTAGAAGAGAAGGATGCCATTAACAAGGAAGAGGATGAAGGCCTGTGTGCATTGGGCATCCGTGCTTATTGATTTTTGTGGCATTCACAAACCACTGAATCTTTTGAATTCTGTCGTCACCTTTTGCTGTGGATATCGCTCTGTGTAAATAAAATTCTGATTGGCCAATGGCCAGGCAGGAAGGATAGTGTAGGCGGGACAAGAGAGAAGAGAATTCTGGGAAGTAGAAGGCTGGGGAGAGACACTACCAGCTGCCGCCATGAGAAGCAACATGTAAAGACACTGGTAAGCCACAAGCCATGTGGCAAAGTATAGATAAACAGAAATGGGTTAATTTAAGATAGAAGAAGTAGATAACAAGAAGCCTGCCACAGCCATACAGTTTCTAAACAATGTAAGTTTCTGTGTGCTTTCTTGGTTGGGTCTGAGCGACTGTGGGACTGGTGGGTAAGAGAGATTTGTCCTGACTGGGTCAGGCAGGAAAATCTAACTACAACCTTTGGCCCTCCAGTGGGAACAAGTAGAACCTGCTGCCATCACCTAAGAAATCCATCCAAAGGAGGCCCTTGGAACTCAACAACGGGCTTCAGACATAGGGATCGGAGTGAGTCCACCTTGCATCTGAACTTTCTAGAGGAGAGATCCTTATGCAGTAGCTTGTAGTGATGATGAGAGTGTATCAAACCACAGGTCTGGTAGGTGGGAAGTGTCTTAGACACTTAGACACAAGACACCCAACAGCATACAAGGAAGGACGGGTTGGTTTTGGCTCACAGCTTTGGGGTACACAGTTCATCATGGCAGAGGAGGTATGCTAAGAGGAACAAGAGTTGATTTGTCACTTTGTGTCCACAGTCAGGAAGTAGAGAAAATAACGTGACCCAGCTTCCTCACATTCCTTACTTCATTCCAGGACACTAGCCCGTGGAAGGGTGCTGCCCATTTAGGGTGAGTCTTTCCAATTCAGTTAACTTAATCTGGAAAATCTCTCCCAGGCACCCCAGATTTTGTTTCCATGGTGATTCTAAATCCAGTGAGGCTCACAGACAAGATTAATCGTCACAGGAAGAGGAAGGTGCAAACCTTACCAGACAAACCAGAATCCTAATCACACCAGAAAAAGCAGCAATATAGACGTGGTGGCAGGAGATGGGTGATGAGCACAAAGCTAATGACAGAGGGGACACCTTGGCCTGTCAGGTGGCTTCTCTTGCGGTTTTCTCCATGGCTTCCCTCCCCATCTCTTGTCAGTTTAGCTAAAAAATTGTCTCTAGCTTTTCTCCCACTCACTTCCCCTTCCCCAATTTGCCATCAACTTATTTCCTCTTTTGTTCATTTTCAGTCAAAATTGTGAAAACAAATCATTGTGGAATTTTGGTAGTGTACCAGACTGACTTCTCATAAAAAAACAAAACACATGATCATATGTGGCAAAATTCCAAAGCCTCTCCTTCTCTCCATACGTTTCTCCACATTTCTTATTGAACCCTGTATCAGGCAGCTATTGCCATAAAAATCACCTTAGGATTTGGTTGCATACCAGGAAATTGTCGGCATGTTCGATCATTTACTGGTGAGCCGCCGAGTGGTTCTTTTCCACATCTGCCTCGTGTGTGTGTGTGTGTGTGTGTGTGTGTGTGTGTGTGTGTGTGTGTGTGTGTTTGGGGGTGGGTGGGATTAAGTGCCCACATCCTCCATTGAGGATTCTGTAGAACTGTTAGAGGCAATTCCAACCCTAGACCTCACCCCATTCTGCTTGCATACAGTTCTCCATTGTGCCATTGATAAGTGTCCATCTTCTGTGCTACAGGGAAATATGTCTTTAAGAAAAGGAACAAAGAGTAGCATTCATGTGTTTACGTATTATTTGGTATATTACCATTCTAGCAGGTTTTCATGCTAGTCCAGGGAGGTTGAATAGCACCTAGCTAACCTTCTTTCCTTGCTGGTGTCTCCCAAAGACAGTGTCCTTCCACTCAGCCAAACAAACAAAAGCCGAGCCACTCCAAACCTTCCTATTCCTTCTAGTGCATCTCTCTCTTTGAGATGCCCTCTCATGCTCTATGTTTACTTTCTGTTAACTAGTTGCTAACTCAGCCTCCTGACCCAAGGTTCATTTTATTTAACGCAAATGCAAACTCAGGGTTCACAGTGTGATGATTTGGGTCAATGGTCTTTCTTCCCCATCTTAGGGATTAACAGGTCTTTCTGGACCAAGTCTCTGGTGGGGTCTTGGCTTTTAGATTGTTATATATACATTAGGTTGTCTTGTCAATGTTAATGTTTGACAACTGCTGTCTTGGTTCAAGGACATTTGGATTCTTTCACTTATTCCAGGATTGTGAAGGTTAACCATGAACATTTCTACTAAAAATGAATTTCCCTGGGATATTCAGTAATTTTTCTGAGATTCATGATTGAATAATTTGCCAGTGAGGAAAATACTGCTTATGTAAAGAAAAGGTTGAGATTGCAGGAGCAGTACTTTGCAAATGTACATTGCAAAAAGTCCTGTGCTATTTTCTTAGCATGTTATATTCACTATACTAAGCGTTACATTAGAAAAAAGAAATTTCTGTATAATACGTTTATATATCTTTAACTTCTAATCCTGGCTATTGATTTCATTCAGTTTTATTGCTGTTTTTCTCAATGCAAATCAACCAAAGAGTTGATAGATTTAAAGAGAATACTCTTTTCTTATTTCAGCCTATAAATTGGTAGTTTGATTCTTTCATTGAGCTGTAGGTACTTCCTGGTGCTTTCTTTACTTTCCTGTTGTATTTTAATATTTATTGTATTATTAGATAACCTTGTCATCTTAGCTACTTAATACAGTTTTTAGGGAAATAAAGTTCCCAGATGACGTGGGGGATCCACTCAGTGTCTGGTCTAATGCTTCTTCTCTTCATTGCTTTATCTCTTTTCTTTAAGAGCGTTAATATATCTTTGATTTCACTTTTTAAGTGGCTTTTACCTTCTGAAAACTAGTTTCCCAACTCCTCTCAAGGTGTGAGTGGCTTGAAACTTTATTCTGCACAGTGAGGCCTTAAGTGGAAGTCTTAAAGTTTTTGAAGAAGCCTGGGCCCTTTGCTCTAGGCTAGTTTTTCTAGAATTTTAATGGATGTTACACATGGGGATACTAATGGAAAGAACTTTCATGGTGTTTTTTTTCCCTTTGAGCCATTTGAAAATCAGTTGTGGACATCTTATACTGTCACTTAAACTATTCTGGTGTATCCCTAAGGAAAAAGATGTTCTCCTACTATAATACAAGTCAGGAATGTGATACTCATTAATGTCATCCACTGAGAACTGTCACCGATGCGTCTCCATTCATTTCCACGGACACTCCGCAGAGCATGCAGTAGTGTTGGCCAGCCTCTCTGGCTGCATCGTATGGCAATACCTCTGGATTTCCCTTTCAGCAGAGACTCACTCTTCGTCTTTGGTGCTAGAGGTGTCTTAACAGAAGATAGAACAATTCCTTTGCCCTGTATTACTTGTTTGAGGCTGTCTGGTCATTCTTCAAGATTCGATTGAGGTGTTGTAGTTGTGACATACTGTTACCAGTAAAATGTTAGCTTTGCTTTCCTGGCTACTGTGGACTGCCAGATTGCCCATTACAGAGTAGCTTTTTCTCTGTATACTCTGTAGTTTGAAACTTTGAAGATAGTCCTTTTCTCAGCTAACCTTTACCCAGTAGTTTAAATGTCCCTCAAGATTCCCAGGTGAGCTGGTACTGAGTTAAGGGTAAGCCATTTTGAAGTAATATTTCAAAAGACCTATATTATTCTGGGGACTAAGCTTGTTTTCCATCTTACATATTCTATACTTTTATTTTAAGAAATCAAATACAGGGCTGGAGAGATGGCTCAGAGGTTAAGAGCACTGGCTGCTCTTCCAAAGGTCCTGAGTTCAATTCCCAGCAACCACATGGTGGCTCACAGCCATCGGTAATGAGATCTGGTGCCCTCTTCTGACCTACAAGGATGCATGCAGGAAGAACACTGTATACATAATAAATAAATAAATCTTAAAGAAATCAAATGCAAAGGCACGCAGTGGGATTGTTAATAGGAGACATTGGAAGCTTCGGTAAGGGAGTCCTGTTGTGCTGTTTGGGTTATGAGATTCGCTGGAGTAGTCAGCTGTAAAGAGGAGGGAGGGAAATGGGTCAAGCCAGTTCAGTTTAAGATCTTTATGACAGATTGGAGAATCAGATGATTTTCTGTTCCTCGACTGGATCTTAGGACTCTTGGATGTATTTACTGGTTTAGTGCACAGGCTGTGAAATGCAGATCTCCTAAACATCCCATTTCTCCTCAGACTTACACCGCAAACCAATTGTTCTGTTTCTTGCTGAGATATCATCTGAGGAGATGAAGGTAGGATGAAAACAGTCAGGCTGCTTGGGAAATAATGTAGAAGTTGAGTATAGAATATGAGAATAGAGAAAGGATTCCCTGATGTGTAGCATCTTTGGTGAGAGAGAGTGGTGTTTTTTTCTTCTGTATCTTTCAAATTCTACTTTGTCTCTCCTCTTTCTTTTTTTTTCTCTTTTTTTAAAAATAAAATATTTTCTTTTTTAAAATGTCCATTGTTCCTAATATAATAATTCTGATTTTTTTCTGCCCTCCAGCACCAGCAGACATTTTTGAATCAACTGAGAGAAATAACTGGGATTAATGATACCCAGATACTGCAGCAAGCCCTGAAGGTATGGCCTTTGGTTATAGCTTAAATCTGTGGTATATTTTTGTCTCTGTTGTGTACTGTTTTAAAAGCTGAGTCTCTTAGTTAAGGCATACGATAACAGTGGAGAGAGAGGAAAGCACTTTCTGATCAAGCAAGAGTCTCATTGCATGTGCTGCAATTCTAAGCATGACCATTTTCAGTAATTTGATGTTTCATGATACCTTGGAGTGATGCATAACCTCTCTATAGTGTCGACTTTTCTTGCAGATCAGTAGGACATAATCCTAGTGTTGAATAATAGTAATAACAGCACTAACATTATTATGTTATGTGTTTTCAGATAAGTGGGGCTCAGTGGGTGGGTTAGAATAAGAGGTGAATTCAGGAGTATCTCAAAGTAGAGAATCAGTAGAGTCTAAAGCTGACATCATTCCTAGCCTTCAGCTAATCATACCTTAAGGATTTTCAACCTCAGATTTCAGTAATATGTACAACAAATCCTATGTGTCCTTTTGGTTGCAGCCTAGACACACCCTCCTTTTTTCACGGAGGTGCTGAGATGAGTCAAGTCCCATGGATAGTTCAGAGTGAGAGTGATCAAGTGAATGGAGTATTTGCTTGAAATAGAACTGTATTTCAGCTTGTCTGTGTGTAACATATTTATCACTGTAGTCACACATAGCTCCTGAGCTTCTGTAACTTAATTAGGGGGGAAGAAGTTGAAATGGCCCCTGATTCTGAGCCAGAGCGTCTTTATTTCTAGAAATAATTCACTTTTTAAAAATGATTGTAACAAAAATCATCAATGATAGTGCTAACAAGTGTTTACTAAGGCCCAGACAGTTTGGACCAGGCAGTGTTCCTTATGTGAATTTGCTAATTTATTATTATATTTCCAAGAGATCAATACTTCCATTCCCCATTTCAAAGATGAGGAAATAGAGATGTTAAGTAAGCCACCCCTCATCACATACAGCAGTCTGTGGGAGAGTTGGGATGGAGGAGGCAGCAGCCATTCGAAGGTGCCCGAATAAGGCTGTGTCCACAGCTTTGCTGGGAGCTTTGCTTTGTCTCACTTGCCAGAAGAAAACTGATGAAACACTGTTACTGAGGGTGTGAATCCAGAGCTGTACATGCTGTTGTTAGAGGAAGCGAGGGTGCAGCCTCAGTTCTTAGGAGCCTGACATTTAGATGGTTGCCAGTATTTCTTTCTTTCTGATAAATACATGACTAACCCACTCCAAGTCTATTTTCAGACAGTGCCAGGAGATCCCAGAGGATGAGGCTGTAGCCCTTCTCTTTGCCATTGGAAATTGGGAGGGAACCCTCTCCATTTTTTAAATTTGGGAAATATAGGTCAAATTAAGGCTTGTCCACATTGCTTTGGTGTAAGTGGCTTTTGTTCTTCACAAACTTTCATTTCAATTTTAGTGATAGAGTAAATAGGACACTCAAACCCTAACTGATGGCCTGTATGAATTTTTAAGATGTTTAGTAATGAGTTGATTCTCTTAGCAACATACCAACAAGTCCTGTGCCTTGGGAACCACAGTCAGTGATATTACGATCTGTAATTGGAAAATGCTGTTAGTTACTTTTCTTAACCCTGTGGCCAAATTCCCTACAAAAACAACTGGGGAGGGCTGGAGAGATGACTCAGTGGTGAGAAGTCTTGCTGCTCTTGTGGAGGACTGGCTTTTGGTTCACAGCACCCACATCAGTTGGCCTTCAAACCATTTGTCACTCCAGCTCTAGCGGGTCTGACTCCCTCTTGTGGCCTCTGCAGGCACTGCACTCATGTACACATTCACACACATACACAGACATACACATGCCACAACACATACACATCATTTTTAAAAAGCCACTTAGAGGAGGAGGGATTTGGTTTGGTTCATGGTGGGGATGTCAAGGCAACAGGAGCTTGAGGCTGCACACTCCGATCTTGGCAGAGCAGACAGCAGAGTTGGGAAAAGAGGGGCTGAGTTATGAGTAAGTCCCTCTGTGCAGAGGTCTCTTTTCTCACTCAGCCTAGCTCCCTAGGAAGTTAAACAACTTCTCGAACGGTTGCCATCAGTTGGGTACTAGTATTCAAACACAGGAGCTTGAGAAGAACATTTTATATCTAAACCATAACAAGAATCTATACTTAGCCATAGGAACTAAATGGCCGCCAAGTTGTAAGATTCCCGCTGTGTTTGGGATTTCATTATATGAAGCAGGGCATTCAAAACACTTAGCACATTCTAGACACCTAGTAAATGCTTTGTCAACGTTAGCTGTCATCACTGCAGTCCATTTTATGAGCAATGTGCTTATCTGACAGTGGCCGATTGTAGACGTGCATCTTGGATGAGTCACTTAAGAGTCTCACAGTGGGCACAAAGGATGCACACTTTAAAGCTGTGTGGCCCTCCTAGGCACCCTCTCCTTAACTCACTGCCAGAATGAGATTTGGGGCAGGTTTTTTGGTTCTTCTTTTTCTTGGTGTGTTGATCATTTTGCAATGATCTTGCTTGCTGTATCATGTCTTACCCCTCCAGTATTAGCAGTGATATGAGACTACTGCTCCCATTTTCTTTTTAATACACAGCCAATGCAAACTTTTTAAAGTGAATGTCAATACGGTGTCCACAGTGCTCTACTGGCTTTCTGCTTAAACTGCCAGGCCTTCTGCACCCTGGCTGCTGCTATGGAGATGACTTGGCTAACAGCTGAGTTGATTGTGCTGTCTCAGTTAGCTGTCCTGAGCTCCTATTACATTTTACTTATCAGCAGCCTCTTCGGGGATCGAAAGATAAAACTGAGCAAGCCTCCTCTTACTGCTTTTCGGCCTTCCATTACTTCTGAATGAACGTTGGCATATTTTGGTTAGCTGTGCTTTCGATGAGCACTGGCGTGTGTGTGTGTGTGTGTGTGTGTGTGTGTGTGTGTGTGTGTGTGCCTGGCAGTTCTCTCTGCCTCTCCACACGGTCAAGCTCCAATTCTTGTGCTGTCCCAAGAATTCTTGACATTTTGTTTAAGTCTCTTCTAGGTGTGTGTATCCAGTATTCATGTTAAAGGAGCTATATTTTAACTACTCACTTTTCACTCTTATGGCAAAACCCAGAGAAAAAATTCTTGATTACTCATCTGTTTAAAATTAGAAGTTCATTGTTGGATTTTTCTAAATGGATAAGAAAGTAATAGGAAATTAAGAAAATAGAGAATTGATTTATCTTTGTAATAGAAGTTTTAGTAGTGAATATCAAATAGTGAATATTATTTTAAGAGAATTTACTTATAATTGTAGTAGAAGTTTTAGTAATGAATATCAAATAATGAATATAGTTTTAAGAAATGATTATTGAGATAGAGTTTATGGGTAGTAAGTTTTTACTATTTAGTTAGAATTGCATTAAAATAAGTTCAAATCAAAATGATTTTTGCTACAAAATATTACAGAAAAATAACATACATTTTGTGTGATTGGATGCCACTACTTCAAAATCATTGGCTCTTCCCTTCTTGATATTTGAAGGACAGTAATGGAAACTTGGAGTTAGCAGTGGCTTTCCTCACTGCCAAGAATGCCAAGACCCCCCCACAGGAGGAGACGTCCTATTACCAGACGACACTTCCGGGCAATGAGAGATACATCAGTGTAGGAAGCCAAGCGGATGCAAGTAAGTTTTCCTTAGTGTTTCATAGGCATGGATTGAAATGTTTTCCTGATACTGTGTTAATTTTACCCATTACACAGATGTGAAGTACAAACAAAAAAAGTAATGAATGTAAACGTTTATTAGTGACATTTTTCTAGAGTAAAGGCAAACAATTGAAGTTATATATCCTTTTATGAGGATCTCATATAGAATACATGGGCTTAAAATATAAAACATCTGTGTGAATTATAGTCACAAGAAGTCTAGACTTTTAAATGTACAATCATTTGTCAATTTCAACTTTCAGTAGAAGCTGAGTATTGCTTTGAGGGTGTAAGTTTGTAAGTTTATTGTACTATAACACACACACACACACACACACAATCACCCCCCCCCCCTAAAATAAAACACCTGGGAGAGATAGAGACACCATGCACTCTCATTTGTACTTTAAGTGAAGATATATGAGAGATTTACACTCTCCCTGCACACTTAAGTCAGAATATATGAGAGATTTTGCCCAAGGCCCTAGCTTATCATTCACATGTGGCTATTCTATGGAGCACTCAGAATTTTTCACTGTATACTGATATCCTCAATGTACTAGCATGGTTTAATAACTGGGATACAAGAGATGTTATTAAAGTGTATGTTTGGCCATGGTTTTAGTCTTAAGCACCTTGAAATACCAAACTAGTATATATAAAACATAAGCACTTATTTTTACATATAGATTTTAGTATAGATCTGAGGCATGAGATCACAAACATGTTTGAGGAGCATTTATGGTTTCTTCCTGTGGATGTGAAAATTAGGAAAAAGTAGGGAGAGCCATTTCCCTTTCCCTTGTCAGGCAGGTAGAAGTGCTGCTTGCATGAGATGGACCTTCTTGCTTCAGTCAAGTTCAGGGTAACTGAGGTCTGCCCAGTCTTCACTTCTCAGCCCCAGTTTCTCCTGTTTTCTCCCTTACTTTATGCTCTGACAGTAATACAGAATGAGCCCAAGTTCCCAACACCCAGTGCCTCTTACTTCCTCAGAGTTTACCTTACTGTTCTTTTGGTCACGAAGCGTCTCTCACCTTCCCCTTTGTAGTCTTAGGTTATTTTGGTCTTGGGTTAGCTTAGCAGCTGCATGCTGGAAACCATTCTCTCTGCCCTCTTGCTTCCAGCATCCAGAGTGCCATTAAGGACTGCCATTTGGAAATCATTTGGTTGAACACTGATGCTACTCAGTTTTGCACAGAAAAATCTCCGAGACTAATGAAAGGGGATAAGAAAGAAGTTGAGAAATGTTTTGATGTTGGAAGAAGCTGGGAGGAAGGGAAGGGTTCTCAGGATAGGAAGGATGTGTGTTTGAGAATGACATCCAGCTCTATGGTGAAAAAAGGAACTAATTACATCATAGTTTTTTTTAAAAAAAGAAAAGAGAAGGAAGAAAGCCAAGTGTAGTTTTTACCGAAACCAAATATTTCGAGATGCAAACTGGCAAATAGTCCAGTTTTGTGCTCTAGTTGGAGAGGTCAGATTTTAGAAGGTCACTTGTGAGCTCTTGCTGTTAGTGATATGCTTCTGATGCAAAGATCAGTGGACAGAGGGAGAAAAATGGAACTGAGAGGCTGTCGTAATGGAAGACACATTTGCTGTGCAGGAAGAGAAAATAGTGCTTAAGCCGAGTGATAGCACCTGCTCAAGACCAGTGAGAATGCTAGCGGACCCCAGTGGCGACTTGAATAGGGGCCCTTGGAAAGAGCCCAGCCCACGTTCAGAAGACAGATGTCTCACGATATCCCCCACCCCCACCTGTGTGTGTGTGTGTGTGTAGCTCTAGAAAAATATCCTATAACTTTACTTTTCACTTGGAGTAAAGGGTTGATAATTGAAGTTTCTGGTTGTATCTCAGCCAATTGTCATTTTGAGTGCCCAGTTGGCTTCTGTGGTTTCATTATAAAATGTGCTGTCCTGAGCTGGAGGCTCACTGGGTAGTGTGTCCATTAGCTAGACCAGTGGTCGGTCATTGAGACACAGATGTGTTGAAATTTAATGGAGTGCTTGCATAATGACCCTTTTGGTCACACTTAATGCTGTTACTTTGGGTTGCAGGAGCTATATCCTGTCTGTAAAGTTACTGAAAGCATAGCAGCTGTTAGGAGATAGTCCTGATGGAATAAGCTTAGCAAGCCTGTGGCGAGAAGTAAAGAGACCCACATTCAGTCGATTATTGAAAAATACCTTTGACTGTGCAGATGCTGTTGAGAAACGAAGGAATTTTTGTGTATTTTCGGTTTGTATGGGCTGTAAACTTGTGCATGGAAGGAAAGATGCAGTTGTTACAAATGAGTGTGTAAGTAAGTGCAGACTTGCTCACCGAACTGAGTGCAGAAGGAATAACAGTGGCAGAATTCTCGGGATGTGGAATTTTTCCAGGGATTGATGTGAATGAAATGTTTCACTTTTGAGCACGTTCTCAATTTTATTTGAAGTACACTGGTATTTGAAACTCCCCCAAATATGGCAAAGTTTTATTTTCAATAAATGATTACTTTCTTTTCCTCAGCCAAAGCTTGAGGGTAAATAAAACCATGCTCTCAGCCTGTCAGCTGCTGGTTTCAGTGCTGGCAACAATCTATCCTCTGACCTGAAAAACTGATATACTAACTATACCACTGCAGTTATGGAAGCTGGGCAAATAACTATTTGTACCCCAGTGTCTCTTTTAGAGAAAAAGAAACCACAGTACTTTCTAAAAGTCCTACATGGATTGAATTTTCAGTCATGCATCTTCTGACTACGAAAGGCAATCGGAAGTTATGCCACTCGATATGAAGAACATTGATACTTGTGCCCCTTTGTGTAATATTGAAGAACTAATTATTCTTTCAATACCTTTAATATGAAAGCCATCTCGTATTTCTAGTCTTGCCTTTTATTTTTGAGAGAAGTTACAAGGAAACTTTACTCAGAACTTTGGTGTTACTGTTCCGGGTGCCCTTTTATAATATTCTCTACTGTAATTTAATGCCATATTGCATTCTAGGAAGAGGCTCAAATTATTTGCAATATATTTCCAAAAATGCTAGACCTTTTCCTAACTTGTATAATCCAGACCATGTTAGATAGCAAATTTTCAAAAGAAAATTTTTCTCTTAAGTTTGGAATGAAGCTGTATGAGATTTTTTTCTTTTTATAGATATTTCTATTTTATAATTAATTTAATTTTACATGTCAGCCACGGATTCCCCTGTCCTCCCTTCTCCCACCCCCCAGACTCCCCCCCAATCTACCCCCCATTCCCACCTCCTCTAAGGCAAGGTCTCCCGTGGGGAGTCAGCCCAGCCTGGTAGATTCAGTTGAGGCAGGTCCAGTCCCCTCCTCCCTGCACCAAGGCTGAGCAAAGTGTCTCAGCACTGTATGAGATATTTTCAGTTAAAAAAATTAATGAATGTTAGGGGTAGGGAGACAAGTGAGTAAAAGCACTTGCTGTACAAATATGAGGGTCTGCATTGAAATCCTCCGAATCCACATAGAAAGCCTCTGTGTAACTCGGTGCTGTTGGGGGCAGAGACAAGAAGATCACTGATTCTTGCTGGTTTCCAGGCTAGATCTAGATTTAATGACAGACCCTGTCTCACGGGAATACTGTGGGGTGTAACTGGGCAGGATACTGACATGAATCTATGGCTTTCCACACACACATCAGCCCCTATTACATATACAACTAAATTGGACTAGATTACAGTGCATAATATTGACTATTGCAATTGTAATTGAGTCAAAAGAAAAACTATGATATTTTTGGGTCTTGGCACACACTATCCTAGCCATGACTATACATAGTTCTGCCCAATTTGAAATTTAAAAGGAATATTTTTATACCACGACTATTAAATTGTTTTACAGGACAAAAACAGTATATGTCCACCAGAGCAAGATGCACTACAGGTGATCAATCAAAATATGGATCAAAAGATAAGAGGGATTTGGGTAGGTAATCATAACATAGAAAGTAATACAGCGTTATTAAGCTTTAGAAAACCTGGTTAATACATTGACATGAGTACTAACTGAGTAGTAGTTCTTCAAACATTTGAATCACAGCAGGTGCCTAGCTTCCACAAACCTGAATCGCATTCAAAATGAGAAAGCTTTGAGGTTCCATCCTAGAATTTGGATAATGGCTAGATTGTTTGGTCAGGGTGATTTAAGGTGGTGATCAGTACAGTCTTTCTGTTCTCATGTCTAAGGATTTTATCAATGGACTCTTACCTTTTTCCATTCCTTACACTTATTAAAAACTAATTGTAGGTAGAAAAGAAAACAATTCAATGAAAGTTAAAACTCTGTCTAGAAATTTTTAATACATGAAACTATTTTGGTCATTCATAAATAGCCAAAGTTAAGCTTAGAAATAGGTTAGAACAGTGTGGTGATGTGTAGCTGGTTCCATGCATTAGGATAGAACAGTGTGGTGATGTGCAGCTGGTTCCATGCATTAGGTTGGAACAATGTAGAGATGTGCAGTTGGTTCCATGCATTAGGTTAGAACAGTGTGGAGATGTGCAGCTGTTCCATGCATTAGGTTAGAACAATGTGGTTGGTGATTGCAGCTGGTTCCATGCATTAAATTAGAACAATGTGGTTGGTGATGTGCAGCTGGTTCCATGCATTAGGTTATAACAGTGTGGCAATGTGCAGCTGGTTCCATGCATTAGGTTGGAACAATGTGGAGATGTGCAGCTGGTTCCATGCATTAGGTTATAAAAGTGTGGAGATGTGTAGCTGGTTCCATGCATTAGGTTGGAACAATGTGGAGATGTGCAGCTGGTTCCATGCATTAGGTTATAAAAGTGTGGAGATGTTCAGCTGGTTCCATGCATTAGGTTAGAACAGTGTGGCAATGTGCAGCTGGTTCCATGCATTAGGTAAAACAGTGTGGAGATGTGCAACTGATTCCATGCATTAGGTTAGAACAGTGTGGTGATGTGTAGCTGGTTCCATGCATTAGGTTAGTACAGTGTGGAGATGTGCAGCTGGTTCCATGCATTAGGTTAGGACAATGTGGAGATGTGCAACTGGTTCCATGCATTAGTTTAGAACAATGTAGTTGATGTGCAGCTGGTTCCATGCATTAGGATAGAACAATGTGGAGATGTGCAGCTGATTCCATGCATTAGGTAGAACAATGTGGAGATGTGCAGCTGATTCCATGCATTAGGTAGAACAATGTGGACATGTGCACCTGGTTCCATGCATTAAGGTGCTTCAAGCCGGTTAGTCATGTTCTAGAAGAGGTGGACCATGGGAAGGCCTGTATAATTTTTTAAGTTTATTTCATTCCTTTTCAAATGGAGCTTATATTTCCTAGGCTGGTGTTGTACTCAAGGCCTGTTTCTGTTTTTGTGCTGAAGATTTCCTGAGTTTTAGGAGAGAATGATAGCCATGGGCTATGTCTATCTTGTAATTGTTGACTAACATGGAATATTTACTTCAATATTTTCACCATCTCAGCTGAAAGACAGAAAACAAGGGAGAGTTTTTGAAAGACTCCTCAAATACTTTCATTTTCTTCCTTATGGATGCTACCATTTTGAATTTAATAGCTGTTATTAAAATCGGAAGTATGTATGGCATAGCTAAACTGTTCATTATAGTTGCCAGTAATCAAAATTAATGTTAAATAATGTTGAAATTTATAATATCTCATATCATAGAAAGTGCTGTTCATACAGTACAGTTTAGAGACTGTGTGTTCAGCAGTCAGAAAAACAGAATAGTAGTATTACTATGTGGATATTAGTAATATATAGTATTACTAATAAGTCCGAGTAGGGAAGAAGTAGAGAGTGGAGAAGGCACTTTACAGATGTATGTCTATTTATATGAAAGTAGTTTTAAAATGTGGTGCCTGATCTGTCCTCTTTGTAGAAATTGGGAACATATACTTACATACTACTGTTGTCACTATACATAGCCCACTTCTACAAAGTATGTTTCCTATTTGGGTATTAACTTTGAGTTGTTTTGGAACATAAATATTGATTTATCAATGCTTTTAGGACCTTTGCAAGCCATTGGAAGATAGTCTGCTTTTGCTCAAGGAGGACAGTGCAGAAGAATAATGCTGAGTTCTCAGAAGTTCACAAAGAACAGAAGGGTTGGGCCAACGTGGTGCCATGGGTGTGGCTCTGCTTGGGAATAGCAATTACTATTTTAGGTCCTGTCCTCAGAGAATGCTTTTTGGGTGAGGCCACACTTGAACGAATACCTGAGGGAAGTGAGGAAGGAGTCACAGGGCTGTGTGAGAGAAATGAACTCCAGGCCCAGCTGAGACTGGATTGTGCTTGGCTCATGAGACCAGCAGTGAGACTGGAAGCCTGTGAGGCTGACTTGGGAGGCTCAGTGTTTGGGTCCCTCTGGTCTGCAGTTCCTAGTGAGTGCCCATCCTTTGCTTCGTAGGTTGCTTTTCACTGAAAGCAAGCCATGTTTTCAGTGTGCAGTGCTGGTTTTGCATTCCTACGTGTTACGTCAACTTCATCTTGTCCTGGGACCTGTCCTTCCTCTGACTCCACAAATTCCTTTGCTCTTCCCTCTCGGTATCGGTATCTTCTTGTTCAATATTTTATCTCTCAACTCTCCACACTGAGTTTTTCCTGCTTTTGACTTATTGGTGACAAATATAAAATTAGTTCATTAAACAAAACACATCATTTCCCTGGACTTAGCTTCATGTAGATAAAGAAATAATGAAAGAACTTCATTTTACCTTTTCAAAATAAAATCTTTACATTGTCATTCAACTAGATTTTGGGTTAAATGATGCATTTGTAAAAAAAACCACACACATTAAAAACTTGTGTTTTCATGGATAAGTGAATCATAAACTATGCAAGCACTGAAGGTGTGTGTAAAAACCAATAGGATGCATGATGCCTGTGTTTGGGAGTTCAAGAAACATTTAGTATCAGTTCTTGGAGAGCAAACCTTTAGAAAGATGAGTGTCATGTGCTGTATTTCTGACTTTATAGGAATTTATTTTGATTTGGACAGTCTTAAAAATGTGGATAACTGCTTAGATGATCACGTGGTTTACTTAAGTGGTGCTCAAGCAGCCTGTCTATTTAGCACCTTTGAACTGTTCTCACAGTGAGACGACAGGGAAGGTAGGTAACAAAGACATTGTCAGTGTTTTCTCAAAGTCTTGCTGTGGCACAGATACAAATATATAACATGCTGCTATATGGATGGAATTTCTACCAAGGCTATTTTGATTTTAAACTTACTTCTGCAATTACCAATTGTTTATAGCCAAATTAATTCTCAGCTCTTTTCAATAAACACACAGAAAATGCTACTTTTATTATACAACTGGTAACATTTGTTGTTTTACCAATTCCTGAAAAAGAAATTCTGCAAGGCCTAAAGCTGGGTTTTTGAGCTGATTTTCAGTATATGCCCGAATCCCACAGAGATAAGCTCTTACGCCACTGAAGGAATGGGTTTGCTAGCCAGAGGAGTGCAAGCAGGCACAAAAAGAGCAAGCTTCCTTTTTCCATGACCTTTATGTAGGCTGCCAGCAAAAGATGTGGCCCAGATTAAAGGCGATCTTCCTACTTCAGAAGATATGAATTAAAAGTGGGTCTTCCCACTTCAAATGACTTAAGGAAAAAACAATCCTCACAGGTGGACCCAGCCATGTTGGTTTTAGTTAATTCCAGATGTAGTTAAGTTGACAACCAACAATAGTCATCATAAGGAGAAAATTAACTATTTATGAATACAAAAAATAAATCCACATTTAACATTAAAATGTTAAAAGCAATGGGATCACGTGAAGTAAATTGTAATTGCAGTAGCTTTATACATAAGGAGAGCTTTTCCTTTGCTGGAAGAAAGTGTCAGTCAAGGACTGATAGTATCTGACCTCAGCTAACCTTTCCCATCATTAAAATGGACTGTTGCCCAATTCCAGGAGAGGCAGGCTCCAATTCTCATCCGCATCACAGTTGTACCTATCTGTCTATCCTGGAGGATTAGCGATGTGGAGGGAGACAAGGGTAACAGGGACAACTCAGTGTGGTCAGTTCTAGCCTCAGACAGTTCTAGCCTTTTATACCAGTGGAAGGAACAAGTGTCTTTTGTTCTTGATGCTGTCAGGGCAAGACAAATCATGTGAATTGTGTGTCTAGGCAGGGATCAGAAAGCAGGCCACAGTGCGCTGGGCCACAGTGGGGAGGGCATGCCCACCCAAGCAGAGCCTGCCCTGGCCTCATCACAGAGATGATTGGCACACAGGGCTTCTTGACATTTGTCTCCTGTTGCTCAGGTGACTGGTATTTGACTGGGATTTAGCTTCTGTCAACTCCATTGTAAAAACTAGATTACAGGAGCCCCAATCCTATGCAGCTGAAAGTCTTGTAGAATGTGTGTGTCTGTGGTGTTTGTTTGTTTGTTTTCTGTTTTGGAATTTTTTCTTTTTTTTATTATTATTAAGAGATTTTCTGTTTATTTTACATACCAACCACAGATGCCCCTCTTCTCCTTCCTCCCACCCCCCAGCCTTCCCCTCCAACCTAACCCCTATTCCCACCTCCTCCAAGGCAGGGCCTCCCATGGGGAGCAGCAGAGCCTGTTATATTCAGTTGAGGCAGGTCTAAGCCCCTCCTCCCTACACCAAGGCTGAGCAAAGTGTCCCACCATAGGTACTAGACTCCAAAAAGCCCGTTGGTGTACCAGGGGCAGGTCCTGATCCCACTGCCTGCCTGGGGGCCCCCTAAACAGTTCAAGCTAAACAACTGTCTCCTCTATCCAGAGGGCCTGATCCAGTACCATGGGGTCTCCTCAGTTATTGGTGCACAGTTCATGCATTTCCACTAATTTGGTTGGCCATTTCTGTACATTTTTCCATCCACTCTGTTCTTGCTCCCACTTGAACCTTCTGTTCCTCTATGTTCTCATCCCCCATCCCTTGCCCTCCATTACCCCCCTCTCCCCCAGTTTGCTCATGTAAATCTCACCTATTTCTCCTTCCCAGTGTGACCCATGCATCCTTCCTAGGGTCCTCCATGCTAGCTAGCCTCCCTGAAACTGTGGGTTGCTGTCTGGTTATCCTTTGCTTTATATCTAGTATCCACTTATGAGTGAGTACATACCATGTTTGTTCTTCTGAATCTGGATTACTTCACTCAGGATGATATTTTCTAGTTCTATCCATTTGCCTGCAAATTTCATTATGTCATCGTTTTTCTATGCTGAGTAGGACCCCACATCTGACAGAAGGCTGATCTCCAAAATATATAAAGAACTCAAGAAACTAGACATCAAAATACCTAACAATCCAATTAGAAAATGGGCTACAGAGCTAAACAGAGACTTCTCAATGGAAAAATATCAGATGGCTGAGAGACATTTGAGGAATTGCTCAACATCTTTAGTCATCAGGGAAATGCAAATAAAAAATGACTCTGAGATACCATGTTACACCTGTCAGAATGGCTAAGATAAAAAACACTGAGGACAGTTTATGTTGGAGAGGATGTGGAGCAGGGGGAACACTCCTCCACTGTTGGTGGGAGTGCAAACTTGTACAGCCACTTTGGAAAACAGTATGGCAGTTTCTCAGAAAATTGGGAATCAATCTTCCTCAAGACCAAGCTATACCACTCTTGGGCATTTACCCCAGGAATGCTCAATCTTACCACAAGGACACATGCTCAACTATGTTCATAGCAGCATGATTTGTAATAGCCAGAACCTGGAAACAACCTAGATGCCCCTCAATGGAAGAATGGATTAAGTAAATGTGGTACATACAATGAAGTGTCTGTGTTTAATACCATGGCACACTTCTGATCTCAGGACTCCTGTAAACTCACATATTTACAATGGACTTCAAAGAGCTTTGGTTGGTTGATAGAAAATAGAGTCTGAGTTAGAACTTAAAAATTGGAGAAGCTTAGAAAATCAATTCTTACTCAATCAGCAACCTGTTAAGTTGATATAAACATTTTTGTATAGAATATATTTCTGAAACAAATTAGCCAAAGGGTCCATGCATTTATTTCTCTGCTGCCAGTGTCTTGTGTTTATGGTGTTATAGAAGAGCTGGGATCTCAGATCTGTGTTGGAAGGTTTGCATTCTGTTGGAATAAGTTGCTTTGGTTCTGTTGTGTGAAGAAAATCTGGCATTATACAGATGTTCATTTAGGGAAGGGAGGAATGTTTAACTGGTTATTCAACTAATAATGGATATTCTGTTTAATATACTAAAACGCAACTGTTTTGAATTTCCTGAGGGTGAGTTGCCGTGTGAATCCACAGTCACGTTGGTGTCAGTGCTGGTTGGTGATTATCAATTGCCTTTCAAATAGTGCTGTTAGATATTAAAATCTACCAATGGCTTGCTATTTGAATGGATCTGTTACCCTTACATGATTCTGTAAAACTACATTGGTAATTGTAGTTCCATCTATATTATGACAAAATACTATAATAAAATGTCAAATTTGTTAATAGTTTATATTAAAAGTTTTACCAGAAAAGCCTTTACATTCTGAGAAACTATCAGGATCATAGTAGTTGAAACATTTTTTTTTTTTTTAATGAAAATTACCTATCAGTCATTAACAACTGTTGCTCTGCAATGACTGATAAAATTGAAGTTTGGGTAATCATACTTTGTAGTATGTCATTTGTTCTTTCAACCAAAAAATGGTGTTCTATGAAAAACACTAACTTTGCAACTCCAGCATTGGACAGGCATTTATAGTATGCTTTGCCACATATAAAGTTTGTGCATTTTTAGTCATTAACAATTTAAAAACCTTTTAAATCAAGATTCAATATTTAGCAAAATTACTTTTTTTGATCAGAGTTATAATTCTTAAGAGAAGCTAAATTTCTTTAAAGTGTTGTATTTATTTCTAAGTAATAACAGGAATTCCACCTTGGTACTGATGCCTTGGTCAGTATCAGCAGTGTAAATACTAACAGCAGCAGACTAATCATGTATCCATATTATTATGATGATATTATTTACCTACAGGATTTGTCATCCCTTCTTTTAAGTGTCTTTAGGGATGAATAAATAACTTAGAAGACCAAATGTGGGTCAAAGAAACAAAGGGTTTAAGAAGTGAAAGATGTAGACCTGGAGCCTGTGTACCATTCTCTGTTCTTACACTGTTATTAACATTTCTCAGCTCTTGTGGGCTAGGTCAAAGTATTCCATTCTTGCTCAGTGCAGAACTGCACTGGGCATGTTTTACTGATGGCGATAATAGTTGTGGCTCTTAGTCCTTGGATACAGAAATAGAATTGCAGTGTTCAAGCTCTTTTTTAAGAAATGGAACAAGTATATTCGTTTGCATCCCTCTGTGTAAGTGAAAAATCTTGTTTTCAATGAAAAGAAGGGCATATAGCCTAAATTAATCACGTAGTATAGAAGAGTCAATAACAAAAGTGACAACTCTTTTCATATCCTTTCCTACTTTTCATTAGAGCTAACGACTATCCACAATGACACACACACACACACGCACACGCACACACACACACACACACACACACACACACACACACACACACATGTACACCCCTACACCTACCCTGTGGCCAGTCAATATGATATACACACAATCAGAGAGCACCAATGTAAGTATTTGGTAGTATTTATTTTGCTTTTTCTTGATAAACCATATTGCCAGCAGGCTTTCTGCTTATTAGCTTTTAATAAAAGATTCCATAGTAAATAAATAAATACCAAGATTTTTCTTCCTTTCACTGCTTTTGGTAGATTTTATAGAAGAAACTATTAATTTGCAAGGCTAGCTCATAGTAACCATGTTTGGTTTGTGAAAGATATATCCATGTATAAAGCAGAGCATTAATTCAGTACTGCTTTGGTTTGCAAAGGTTTGTTGGGCATCTGTCTCTGTGGTGGGAGTTCACTGTCCTTTGTTTGCCTTGGTTTTGAGCGAGCTAGTTTTGCTTTCCAGATGTGATCGATCTCACCGGGGATGACAAAGATGATCTTCAGAGAGCGATTGCCCTGAGTTTGGCAGAATCAAACCGGACATTCAGGGAGACTGGAGTAACGGATGAGGAGCAAGCCATCAGCAGGTAGGAGCATGCACACAGCAGGCCAGTGTGAGCCCATCCACACTCCAGAAAGGAAAAGACAGACTAGAAGTTTAAGAGCAGTAAGATACTTCATTCTAGAAAAGTCACTGATGCGCCTGTATTGTTTTTACATTCCATGTAATCAGACTTCCTTTAGTTCTGAACCTTTTAATTATTTTTTAATTATGGAGTTCATAATTTTGTCATAAATTTCTTTCTTTAATTTTTTGTTTCTTTTTGGTTCTTTTGAATCCACTGTCTAGTTCACCTTTAGGAATTTATCGCCTCTGTGTGTACATAGGCATGTTCATGTGTGCTTGTTTGTGGAGGCTAAATATTGTAAAATAAAAGGTATATTTGCCACAAGTATTATTTTTCAAATGCACATATACTTTTGTTTACATCAATTTATATAAGCATATTAATATGAAAATATCTAGAAGCTTATATCCCAGATTAGTATCTATAATTCTGTCATGTTTCCTTGATATTTTGGTTGTGGGCTTAGCTTTTTTGAAAATTATTTGTTGGTTTATATTTAAATTGCCACCTTACAAATATATATTGCTAGGTTATGATTCTTTTCTCCACTTGTAATCCCTGCTACTCATTTACTGGTTCATTTCTTTGAAATTTTTGAGACAGGGTTTTATTGTGTATCTGATAGTGACCTTGAATTCAGGATCAGAGTTCATGGTCATAAGTGTGTACAGGATGAGTGACAGGATCATTATATTTTACCTGGTTATTTTATTTATTTTTGAAGTTCTGTGGGTCAAAATTATGTCATTAACCATGTTAGGCCTAGCTATTTATTTATTTATTTATATTAAGAAATACTTTTATTCATTTTACATACCAGTCAAAGATCCCCCTCTTTCCTCCTCCCTCCCCTCCAGCCTTCCCCTCTCAACCCACCCCCATTCCCTCCTCCATCATAGGTAGTGGGCTCCAAAAAGGCTGTTAATGCACCATAAGGGAATGGGATGGTCGAGCTGGAACAATGATGGAGTGGGAGAGCAATGAATGAGATACCATGATACAGGGAGACAACATGGGGACAGGGAGAAACCTGGTGCTAGGTTAGTTCCCAGGAGTCCAAGGATGGGATACCAAGGATGACCCCAGCTGAGACTACTAGGCCTAGCTCTTAAGAGCTGAGCCATCTCTGCAGCTTGTGCCAGCATATATTACTACATAGCAATGTATACTGGTTAATACTGGAGAGAGTTCTGAAAAGCTGTGAATAGACAAGTTCATCAGAATGTGGTTACAAACACCTAGATGTCATCCCGTAGGTTAACACCTCCATGTGGTCCCTTGATACAGTCAAGAGACAAACATGAAAAGTGTGAGGCTTCTGCCAACACACTGTAGCATTCATTTATGGTGTGCTTTGTAGTAGGGTATGAATACTATAAAATAACACAAATCGTGTAGCATATTGAATGTCTAAATGCAGTGTCACAGCGCTGAGTGCTTTGTACTGTGCAAAATTGTAGATATTGTCGTTTAAGGACTGGAAATACAGTTTATGCTGGCATCATCACATGCATGCTGTTGTCACACTAGGCCACCAGGTGAAGGGAGGTTCATCTCCATTGTACTTTCTTTGGATCACTGTTGCATATGTAGTGTAGTCTTGACTAGATTGTCACTGTGTGTGTGTGTGTGTAGCTAAGGACTGTGATTACTGTTAATCTGATTGAGGTTTTGTGTTTGAAATTTTCTTAGGAAATAATCTTAGAATTTTTCCTTAGTGTTCTTCACTTTATCTGTTGGTTATTGATTCTACCATATTTTAAATTTTTAAAATTTTCTTTTTGATCTGTTCTTTGTGTCTTTCAAATCATGTATCTCCATCCCATTCGTTTCCCTGTCCCTTTATATCCATCCTCTGTCCTTGCAACCTTCTCCCAAAATAAATAAAATAAAATAAAATTTAAGAGGAAAAAAAGAAAAATTAATCTCGTCATGGAAGCTGTAGTGTGTCACAGTGAGTCATGCAGTAAACCCTTTTGTCCATGTATCTCTATTTTCAACTATTCATAACAGAGGCATTGGTCTGGTCTGAAGTCTCTGATGTTGGGCCCTCACTGGAACTCCTCTTGGATATCCTGTTGTTGTGGAGATCCTGCATCTTTGGGTCTGTAGGGACTGGTCCCTTCATGTGCTCTAGCCGATCACAGATGGAGTGGATGTTGGGGTGGGTCAACTCATAACCCCGGTTCTGGGCCTGGATAGTTGCAGGATTGGTCAACCTGCCAGCTCTTCGTTGTCCTCACCACCAGGGTGCGCTCTCCTGCATTGCTCTGGCTAGTTCACCCCTTGCATGAATGAGCAACGGGCGGGGCCAGTTCTGCTGTCATGTCCTCACAGTTAGTTCTCCCACATCTACACCTACTGTGTTGCCCAGGCATGGCATAGGGGCCACTCTCCTGAGTGCTGCAGTTGATGAGGGGTAGGGACAGCTCTCCTGCTCTTATGACCTCAGGGTTAGCTCTTGCACCTCATCTGTCTCAGGTGTTGATGGAGGGGTGCGGGGGGGGGGAAGGGAGGCCACTGCCATGGTCTTAATGACATCTAATTGCTACACGAGTAATGTCAGCATCACGTATGACTTTACAGAACATATTAGAGCCGTGTAACAAAGTCTTAAAGTTCACCCACCACATAAGTTGCTTCGTGTGTTCTGTAACCATGTAAATCTTTTTCAACACTCTGTTTTCATTTCTTAAGAGTTCTTGAAGCCAGTATAGCAGAGAATAAAGCATGCTTGAAGAGAACACCTACAGAAGTTTGGAGGGATTCCCGAAACCCTTATGACAGAAAAAGACAAGACAAAGCTCCAGTTGGGCTGAAGAATGTTGGCAACACATGCTGGTTTAGCGCTGTGATCCAGGTAAGAGTTGAGGTTCAGCTCTTAATCAGTAGGCCCGAGGAGCAGTGGTGTGGGCCGTGCTGTTTCTTGTATGGTTTAAGTAGAAGTTCAGGCAGGATTTTCATGAATGTGCTTTAGTGGGTTGATCTCAGAATTGCCCAGCCCTTCTTGTCTTTGATTCCCAGTGGGACTTTTGTTCTGTTGTAGATGAGTTCTTGCCAATTGCCCGGGCTAGCTTAGAACTTAGGATCTGCTACCTCAACTTCTGAGGGCCGAGATTATAGGTTTGAGACATCACACCTGGCTAATTAAACGTTTCTTTGTCTTAAAACAGAGTCTCTTTTTAAAAACAAATTTAATTTTCAAATCAGCTCTTAGTAGGTAGCCCAGACTGGCCTCAGTCTCCTGGGTGCTAGGGTTATAGGCCTGTCGCACAATGCCTGGTTCCACTATGAGGCTTTCAACAGAACACAAGTTAATACCATCCATTTCTGTAAGATTATTTCTCCTGCTTTCTTGCCTTTGTAATTTCTGCCTCTTTTGATTCCTGAAGAGGTAAAATGAAGGTAATTTTGTCGGTATTTCTCTGAAAGTTGAGAGAATAATTGAAACCAAGGTAGGAAATTAGAATTAACTATTTTTTGTGAATCATATCAGCTTATTTATGCATAACAAAAATATTTATAAAATATACTGTTATGTTCACAATCACACATTGATTCTTGGAAGAGGCATTTTGTTTGAAGCTGGTGTTGATGTGCGAGTAGATCACAGTACATATGTTACAATGCTGAAAAGAATAAATATTGATGAATTAAGATGAACACATTTTATTTTTACCTTAAAAAAATCCTTGTGGAATGTTTTGTTAGCTTTCTCCAAAACAGGAGATGTTTGTAAATACACAAACGCACTATCTTCTCAACAGGGAATAATCATTTTTGATAATATGTTTAGTGTGATCTTTGATTTTCAGCTTTTGTATAATAATGACAGTTGTCATAATTCTTTTTCATTCTGTTAGTATGAATAATCAAATTTCAAAATTTAAATTAAACCTTCTGTAAATATTTTGTGTTTAGTTTTATAAGGCCACTAAAATGTAGCTTAATTGTTTACTGTTCCTAATAAGGACTTAAAAGTCATTGAACATATGTACCATTTGTTTTTATACTCAGAAAGACTATTTTGTAGCTTTCTGAGTCTGTGTTCATGTTGGCTTCAGCTTGCACGTAAGTATCTCATGCCTTTCATTTTCTGTCAGCTGGTTGTCGTTGCTAGGTGACTAATCTGTGATTTCAACTTTTTTCTATGAAGTTAGTATAGGTTTTAGCCACCACCATCCCTACTTGCTTTGTGGCACATGGGCCATATAAGTAGATTTCCTTTGGTTTTCTGGACTTGCCTCATTCCTGTTACGTTATTTATGATAGACACCACTAAGTAAGATGGCTCATTCCTTGGTTTCCAACTACATTAACAGTCTAAGGGTATATAGATGACTATGGCTTCTTAGACAGTGGGCTTCATTATAATTTTTTTTTCACTTATGTGCCCAAAAGCAATAATAACATTTATTTGGTACTTGGGAGTCCTGTGGGCCTGTGTCTTTGGATTGTCCTTATGGATTGTTTCTCTTCTTCTGTGTATTAGTGAGGTTCTGTCCATGGCCTAGTTTAGAGGAACAGATGTGAAGCTGTGATCCGAGTGTTCCTAAATGTGTTGGGCTGCCTTCTTCCCAGCACTGTGTGGACAGTAATGCTTCTCCTGCGTCAGTTACTTTTCATTGAGAAGTTCAAAAAGGAAGTCCCTACCCACAGACAGTATTTGATAGTTAGATAAATGTTCTTCACTTCTCCTGACAATATTCATTGGAAATTCCCATTTGAAGTGATAAATTATTATTAACAGAGCCACAGGAACCCTGTTTATGTTAATAAGTTCTTTTACTGTCTCAGCTCAAATGTGATGGAGTAACCATCCATCTACCCTAAAATCACTAGGTGACAAAGCTTGTGTGTGTGTGTGTGTGTGTGTGTGTGTGTGTGTGTGTGTGTGTGTAAGGAACATACCAGAAAAAAGAGATATATTATTCCTTAATACAAAGTAATAATTTTATTAGTTTAAATTTTGTTATTCTATGATAGCAAATTTAACTATTAAAGAAGATTTGACTTCTCTAGCAGAAATCTAAACACCCAGCACAAATAATCTTCTCACTTTAGAAGTTTGGGTTATCACAACCTAACAAAAGTGATTTTTAGGGAAGACATGAAGCTTCATATCATGGGAATCTGTGGGTAGAAAACATCATGTGTTCACTTGTGTTCCATTGTGTTTTTTACTGTATTGATAATGTTCATCATTATTTCCAGGAGCTATTATTTTATGTTTGGTTATGAGACTCCTTTCTTCTTCCTTTTCTGACATCACTTGATTCTCAGGTGTGAGCTGAGATGTGACTACTTACTCAGAAATGGCACTTTTCACTTAATGCTGCCTCCGTTAGCACCCAAAGCTTTTGTTGGAATTTGCAGGGTTGATTGGAATTCCATCACACTGCCTTGAGTGCTCTGTGCAGTTTTAGTTCTAGACTATCCCAGGGTCTAGGGACAAGATGGAGGGAACCGTGTCCCTTGCTCAGCGCAGCAAACAGCAGCAGCTGCGTCTCTGTGGACAGGCACTTGGAAGTGAAATGAACTGGACTTCTAGAATCCCGTCCTTCATACATCTTTATAAAAAGGAGAAAAAGCAGCTTCTTCACTTGCGAACTCACACCAAAGGAGGTTCATACTGTTCAGAGTCAAGGAAGACATTAGAGTGGGAGTACAAAGCATGGCTGTGGGATTCTCATGCTTCTGTGGCAGTTTTCCCTTGAAATCCCTCACAAGAGTGGTAGAGACTCCCCCTTTAAGCTCTAGCCTATTTCTACAATCTCAGGCATTCCTCCTCTACCACTGATACTGAGAAGGAGGTGACTTTTTCCAGGTGCCATTTATTTCTCAAGGTCATCACCTTGTCACCGTCCTCCTAGAGTGGAGCAGCATTGCTAGTCTTTTTTGTCCTGAAATGCTCCAGTGAGTCCTTGCTGTGCATCACAGTCATTACTTGTGCTTATTGAGAGGTGTATGATGTGTGATAATTTCTCTTCTTGATGTTTCACCAATCCGAAAGCTCTGCTTTTTTGTATTCCTTTTCCTTGTTTGATTTCCTTAGTCTTGCTACTGTGATCAAAACCTTTTGTTGGGTTAAGCTCTGGCTTTACAATGCTGCCTTTCTGCATAGCTTCTCCTCTGCAGCCTTATCTGTATCTTTTCTGATTTACACCCCTCCTTTCATCCTTTCAGTCTGCAAGCCTGATGATAATTCTCATGGAAGAAGAGACTGCATATTTTAAATGTCCTTTCTTCTTTGTCCCCTTGTGTTGTTCATGCCATGGGTATTCCATAAGTATTTATTACATGTGTGAATCAATGAGCTGGGCTAATGGCAAGATCCCTCCTCAAAGGAACAAAATAATAACAACAGGAAAATGAATTATTTTATCTGCTCATAATGTTTAAAATATCCTTAGTGGATGTGGTGGCACATACCTTTATCCCAACACTGTAAAACTTGTAGGAATAGTTACATGTATGCAAAATATTTATAAGGAAAATCTTACAGAGGTGCTCAGATGAATTTATGTCTATTAAGTATGTGTTCTAGTCTGTGATATTGTATTTTCGTTTTGAACAAATGTTATGGTGTCATTAGTGGATTACAAAGTACCTTTTAGCAAGCACTCAAGGTCATCATGTGTGGCTGCTAATTGAGCTCAGTGGTAGAGAATGTCCAAGGCCTTGATTCTGTTTCCAGAAGCTAAAATACCATCAACAAACTTCATGCTAGAAAGCCTTTCATGAGTATCTAATCTACTATGTATTTTTGCATTATTCTATTTTTATAATTATATATTTGTCTCCCAGGTTTTGTTTTCTTGGCCATAAAGAGAATATGTAACATTTTGTGTTTTTTTTTCACCTAGCATCTGATGAGTATGTTGATTTGTACTTAATTTTTGTAGGCAATTAATCTGAAATAGAACACATCTAAAAACTTCTTCACTGTATTTTATCCATTTTAGGAAAACTTCGTGTTAATGTCATAGTAACCTAAATAGTTTTTAATAATGTGCTTTAAAAATGTCCTTGTACAGTTTTGTGCTTTGCATGTAGAATAAGTGTTAGTTAGAAAGAATAATATATTAGTACTGTATATAATATACTAGTCAGGGCACTTGCCTTGCATACACAAGACCTTGGGTTAAATTCCCTGCAACACCCAATCCAAAAATATTTTTTAAATGAGAATACTATTTTAAAATATAAGAAATAGACTTTTCTCGGGGAGAAAATAGCTGCCATTCTTTTGCTGGTTGCAACAGTCCTTTATGTAAATAGTATAATTGTCAAGAATGAGTCTTGATAACAGTGATATTCATGATTCCATTACTAGAATTTTCTCTTAGATATTTTAAATTGTTGTTTTTCAGTCATTATTCAATCTTTTGGAATTTAGAAGATTAGTTCTGAATTACAAGCCTCCATCAAATGCTCAAGATTTACCCCGAAACCAAAAGGTAAAATTATAAAAGATTTTAAAATCTTTTAAAAGTCCTTACAGTCTGTATGTTCTTTTCTCTTTAAGAATTTTGGGGGCACTTACTTTACTCCATCAAAACTGAAACTGTTCAAATTTTACTGTTATGTCATTAATCTCGATTACAGTAATTTCCTACCCTTTTATTTCTGTATCGTAAATGGGGATTTTCTTCCTCTGTGTGTCACGATAGCATACCAGTTTTAGGACCCCTCACCCATAGGGCTGTTGAATTATAGTACACCTTAGACTGCATTCGACAATTGAAGGGTTTTCCTCAATGGACTCCTCACATCTGTTGTCAGTGTCGGCCTTTCTTTCCACTTCCTTTAAAGCTCACTTACGTGCGGTGGTCCAGGGCAAAGCCATCCTTCCATGTTGGAAGGTAGTGGTCGGCGGAGTGGGTTGAAAAGAGCAGGCTCCAGGGTCTGATGCTTAGGTTTGTGCTGTGGGTCTAAAGCACATTGCATTTCTTGGGGATTTCCTCATCTGTAGTGTAGACAGTAACAGTAATTTTTTCCTGGAGATGCTGAGGAGTCTAAATGAGATAAGCATGTAAAGCCCCTATAAAAATGTCTGTTATACAGTATTATTGCCTATTTTATCTTTTTATAAATTTTATAATTTTAATCTTAATAAAACTGGACTGAGTTGCATGCATGCATTTATACTTAGTAGAAGAAAACCATTGTATGGGAGGTACTGGGTCATTTTCTGTAAAGAGCCAGTGGCCTTAAAGAAGTGGGCTGTAGAAACAAGGGAGGTGACTTTTTGAGTTTCAGTGATGTACTGAACTTTGTGTGACCCATTGGTACAGTGATAAATTATTAAGTTACATTATCCTTTTAGTGTTTAATTTTTAAAACCACTTTTTCTGCAAATACATGAAACATTTATAAAGCACACTAGAGGGAATAAATCCTGTACTTTAGCCAACTTTTAGGCCACAGTCTCTGGGCTGGATTGGCCAATGAACAACTGCTTACAAAAAAGAAGGAATCAAGGCAATGTAACAATGCCATACTGCTAGAGAAAGTAAGCGAATGTCTTCAAGTGTCCTTCCAAGGGAGTTTGGAGTGCTGCCTCTCTGTATCACATGGTATACCAGATCGCCCTTCTCATCTCTCAGTAGAAGCATGTATAATTTACATGCATTAGTTAGAATTACTTCCAACTGGCTACTTATGGGTGCTGTGCTTATCTTTTGTTTCTTTTATTTTATATTTTATGGAACTTCAATCCCTTATTTCTCATAGTTTGATAAGACCAAATCAGTTTGTAACTTTATTTAAAAAGAAGTCATTGTCTGTATGTATATAACAGAATTACTTGTGAAGTCCTTAGGGTACTCAGCTATTCTGGCAGAGTGTGTAATGAGTGCATGCTAGAGGAGTGTGTAATGAGTGCACATTAGAGGAGTGTGGGAGTGTCTAATGAAGGCATGCTAGAGGAGGGTGTAATGAGGGCATGCTAGAGGAGTATGTAATCAGTGCATACTAGAGGAGTGTGTAATGAGTACATGCTGGAGGAGTGTGTAATGAGTGCATGCGGGAGGAGTGTGTAGTGAGTGTCTGCTAGAGGAGTATGTAATGAATGCATGCTAGAGGAATATGTGTAGCTGGAGAGCTTCTCTCCAGAGGCCACCAAGCCCCCACAGTCCCACAATCCATGTATAAAATAATCACTCAGACATTTATATTACTTATTAACTGTATGGCCATGGCAGGCTTCTTGTTATCTACTTCTTCTATCTTAAATTAAACCATTTCTATTAATCTGTAACTTGCCATGTGGCTCGTGGCTTACCTGTACCTTATATCTCGCTTGTCATGGTGGCGGCTGGCAGCTCTCTCCGCCTCCACCTTCCACTTCCCAGAATTCTCTTCTCTGCTTGTCCCACCGATACTTCCTGCCTGGCTACTGGCCAATCAGTGTTTTATTTTAATCAATCAGAGCAACACATTTGACATACTTGAACATCCCACAGCAAATATGTAATGAGGGCATACTAGAGGAGTATGTAATGAGGACACACTAGAGTGTGTAATGAGAGCATGCTAGAGGAGTGTGTAATGAGCACATGCTAGAGGAGTGTATTTCTTGCAGTGGAAGGAGAGTTACCATTTCCATTCGTTGAAAGGCTCTTATGCAGAAGAATATTGTGAAAATTTGCATACGCTTTGATAAATGAAGATCTTTAATATGGCATGGTAACAGTGGGAAACAGTGCTTGATGCCTTTTAAACTGGTGTTGGAATTGTGAGTAATTGTCAGTCACTGGTTTATGCTAAATTCACTTGAGATAATGAAAGATATTTTCTGTTTTACATGTGTAAATATAACATTTGCCATGGTCTTTTTTGTTTTGTTTTGTTTTTTGTTTTTTTGTTTTTTAAGACAGGGTTTCTCTGTGTAGCTCTGCACTTTTCCTGGAACTCACTTGGTAGCCCAGGCTGGCTCAAACTCACAGAGATCCTCCTGAGTGCTGGGATTAGAGGCATGTGTCACCACCGCCCAGCTCGCCATTGTCTTTTAATAGTGAATTTACATTGAACTCATGACATGTTTACTGTTACAGTGAACTTGAAATCCAATGTATTAAGATACAGACTATACCTGGGATTGCTTTAATCATATTACAGAGACGCCATTTGCATGCACTGCTAAGAATATCTTTTAAGCAAATAAAGCTTCCCACAAATATTGTGTGCATTTTAAATAAGAGGTAGGACTTCCTTAAAAAGTCTAGTTTGTATTTTAGATAGAGTTTGTTCATCTAGAATGATATACTCCTTTATGTTATTTATTGTTAAGTTTAGTGTATAGGATAATTGTTATCTGAAAATTAATGTCAGATCCCTGTCTCCCACATACAGATATTCTTTGAGCTGAGAATTTCCAAGTCCCCCAGAGTTTTTATAAAATGAATGAAAGTGTGTATCTCCACAAGAATTCTCACCCCAGTGTATGCAGTAACTGAAGAGGAGACTGTTGGATTAAAATAAGTTGTATTTAATAAAATGCTACAAAGCAGTAAACTGTAAGCAATTACTAGTGTACACAGACATGTAGATGAAGCACTAAAAAGTATACTGATTGCACAGAAGCAGTCTAAAGCAAATACGTAGAGGATAATTCAACTTGTATAAATGTCTGGGAAATGCAACGTGACTGTTGTTAGCTGAGATGTTGAGGGAGGACCATATTTTGGGGTGTGTGTGTGTGAATAAATAGCTTTGTTATCTGGATGGTGATAATTCATTCATATGCAAAGCTTGGGAAATTGTGGGGGTTTTGTTGTTGTTGGTTTTTTTTTTTTTTTTTTTTTTTTTTTTTGGTTTTTCGAGACAGGGTTTCTCTGTAGCTTTGGAGACTATCCTGGAACTCGCTTTCTAGACCAGGCTGGCCTCGAACTCACAGAGATCCCGAGTGCTGGGATTACAGGCGTGCGCCACCATGCCCGGTTTAAATTGTGTATTTTTTAATGGTGTATGTAGTGTGCATTAATTATACCACAACAAGCCTGTTTATAAAAGCAGTAGTGCTCAAATAGTTTTTATGTGTGCCAATATTTTTATGATTTAGTTAAATGGAGTAGTTGCTCTGTTTTATTTGATAATGCTATACTTTTTGATAGACAGACTTTCTAGCTGCAGGTATTGGCTGAGACAGAGAGATATTTCCAAAGATTTTACTTTCCAAATAATCTTGGCAGAATTTCTCTTAATTTTAAAAAAAATATTGTGCTAGGTGGTGGTGGTGCATGCCCTTAACCCCAGCACTCAGGAGGCAGAGGCAGGTAGATCTTTATGAGTTCGAGGCCAGCCTGGTCTACAGAACTGCAGAGCTGTAGAGTTCCAGGACAGCCAGAGCTGCACAGAGAAACCCTGTTTTGAAAAAAATCAAAACAGACAAACAAAATTGTTTCATCCTTATATTTGATACGGAGTGTCCTCATTTGTCATGGGCTGAGTGATAATGAAGAAGTGGATGTTAGGAAACAGGGTATTGGGGGAGATTGTTGTGTAGATTAAAATTAATAATATTTACACTTTGAAAACTTACTTATATAGGGCAGTTGGAGAAAGAGTTAAGGACTGGAAAAACAGTTAATTTTTTCATGTATATGTGTTGTCTTTATACTTATTCCTGCCCATGGAACATGTATTTAAATAAATGCCATGTGGACTTCTGTATGGCTTAGAGCTTTCACTTTAGAATGAGTTTATGTGAGAATGCTTCAGTGGTGTGTGTGTAGTTGGGGGATCAAATGACAAGGCTTTGAATTTCTTCCCGTTTCTCAAGGCCCCCTTTTTAGTCATTGAGAGAACAATAATTTTTTCTGTAGATTATATTGCTCTGAATATCAGTTATATAAAATGATATTGATACTGCTATAGTAATGCCAATCATGGAAATTAAAATATTTAGATAGTATCTTGAAAATTTATGCCAAGATTATTGTTGCAAAGACTATTATGAGAACTGATTTTCCAATTTGCTGCCCTAAAGCATTTCACCAAGTTAAATACATTTCATGATTTTTAAATGTTTTTGATATAAAATAAGTAGTGACTAAAACTCATTTTTTTTTCCCAGAAGGTTGGATATAATCAACCAGTAAGAATTGAACACCTGTTTTGTGTAGCATTAAAAGAGAAGAGACATTGAAATTGTTGAGAAATCTGTAATCCCAGTGAGAATAAAATTAAGATTAATTAAAATTAAAATTAATCATTTCATTAATGATTATGCTAACATTATACTTATTAAACATTTAAATTGAAAAATTACAGCAATTACAATGAATTTATTCTGAGTCTTACAATTTACTAAGTATATTAATGCTTTTAATAAAGTATAAAGTAATATATATATATATATATATATATATATATATATATATATACACATATGTGTGTGTGTGTGTTAGTTTTTATTAGTCATTAAGTAAAGATTTGACACAGGCCTAATATTAGTTAAACGATTAGAGTCATTGTATGAGAACTGACAGTGTGGTCTGTATTCAAAGACTGATTCCAGTAGATGGAGCGTTTGGAGGCGCTGTTGACTTGGAGGGGTCTAAAGTACTCCTAGATGAGGAGGGTCTGGTTGAAATGGGCTCATTGGAGAACAGCACTCAGACGGTGCCTGGCGTGTGCTGAGCTCTCACTGATCGTTGTGGGCTCCTCTGGTCGTCCTTGTCGGCAGCAGCTGCACCCTGATGAATGGGAAGATTATAATGAACGGACTTAAATGAGCTGGATATTCTTGGCTGGGTTGGCTGGGTAGTGACATAATTTGCTATGAATATGTGGTATTTATGCAGAGATTGTGAGGCTAGCTTAAGGTCCTCTGTTGTCGTTCTTAACTCCTTTGAGTTTTGTAGCTGACATTCCTTTTCAATGTGATAGAGTGCCAGATGTGTCTGTCCTAATAGAGGTCAGTTATCGTCTGGTTCCTGTTGAAGTATCTGTTGACCAGTGAATAGTTTGCTGATTTCATTGGGGATACTGTTTTTATTTTTATTTTTTCCTTCTCTCTGTAGGAACATCGGAATTTGCCTTTTATGCGGGAACTGAGGTATCTCTTTGCACTTCTTGTTGGTACCAAGAGGAAATATGTTGATCCATCTAGAGCAGTTGAGATTCTGAAGGACGCCTTCAAATCAAATGACTCACAGCAGGTAGCCTCCCATCCCTTTTATTTGATTGGTTCCATGTGATCTTATAGATCTTTATGACACTTTTTCAAGTGTATCTGTTGATTTAGGATGACATTACTAAACTTTATTAATAATGACTTGAAGCCATTGAAGTCATTATTTTCTTATTTGGAAAACTTTTAAACTAAGCAAAACATGACCAAATTGGAGGTATTAAGGTAAATGAAGTTGTAATTTATAGAATGATGGAAGTTGATAAAGAAAAGCAAAGCTGGGCGGTGGTGGCACACGTCTTTAGTCTTTAATCCCAGCACTTGGGAGGCAGAGGCAGGTGGATCTCTGTGAGTTTGAGGCCAGCCTGGTCTACAGAGTGAGATCCAGGACAGGCACCAAAACTACACAGAGAAGCCCTGTCTCAAAAACAACAACAACAACAACAACAAAAAAAGGGGGGGGGGGAGAAAAGTAGTGAACAAACTGAAGGCTCTTATATACATATATAATATATAATGTACTATATGAGTACCTGGTGTGTGCCTGGAAGCTAGAGGAGGATATTGGATCCCCTGCAACTGCAGATGTGGATGGTTGTGAGTCACCATATGGTGCTGTAAGTTGAACCTGGATCCTCTGGAAGAGTAGTTCTCTTAACTACTGAGCCATCGCTCCAGCCTCTATAAGTAATGATTTCAACAAATGTGTGATGACCCAAGTGCAGTAGAGTATATGTGGATTTCATGCCCCTGCCTTTGCAGATTGGGGTTAGTTTCCCTGGATTGTCTGTAAGGGTTTTTGAAAAATATTGCTTCAGTCATTTTTCTCGCTTTTAATGGTTATATCATGGTACCCTTTTATTAACATTTGTTAAAAACAATATTGTGGATGATTTCTTTTGGAAGAAAAGCCCTGTCTATACACCAACATTGCTACTTGAAAAGTCAGACCGCTGAAGAGCACACATAGAAGCACATACGGTTGTAGGAAGTAATAAATACTGAAGAGTCAGCAGTGCTGAAGGGACATAGATGACACATAGAGAAAGAGGGTCACAGAGCCCTGCCTGCTGGACAGGGAGCTCTTTGTTACTTGGATTCATAAAATGGAAATTTAGAGCAGGTTTCAGGAGAAAAAATACGTTTCTGTCTTCTAGATTTTTCTTCTTAAAAAATTTGAAGTTGTACATAAAATATGTGCAGATACAAAGTGCTCACAGCAACATTTTCTATTGTTTTCTCTTTAAAAATTTTTCCCTAAACAGCCCAGTGCTTTTCATGGGTTCCATCTGCTTTGATTCCTCACTTATTCTTTCTCGCTGGAACAATACTAACACAAGCTAAAAGTAACAAAATGATACTCCCGAAATGACCCCAAAGCACCTGCTTTAGAGCACTGCTTCCGGTTCCATTGTCTTTTGTTCGTTTGCTCATTATTAACTTACTGCGCTAGCCTCCTCGCTGTGCAAAGTGAATTTTACACAAGCTTTCATGCTTTGACATGTTTCCTTCCCTGCTTTCCACGTTTACTCCCTGCCCCTTGCTTAGAAGCCCATTGATCATTCGGTATCTTTCCACTTCAAGCTGGGGTAGATGTGGGGCTCTTCTGTGAGAGTGAATGTCCTGATGGACAGGGCTGGGTACTTTGCTGTTCTGTGCTCTGAACGCTGTGGTGAATACCTTTGCTTTGTGTGAACCAACCAGTTTTATCTTTGTGGCTTCTTTTTCTCTAGAGGCACAGGTATGATTTTCTGACATACACACTAGTGAGTTAGTGAACTTCATACCCAAGGCACATGAGTATTGTGATTACTTTTAAAGTCTTTTGTACCTGTGGTTTATATTCTCCCTGAATGTCATGTTTGGAAATATGAAACAATTTTATGGGAGATTCTTTGGTGTATGGCAGTACTGTCAATTTTAATCATATTTTTCTTCAAGTTTAAGATCTTAAGTTTAAGATCTCACTCGTTCATCCTAGTGAACTTTGCTAAATTTTCATTGTATAATTGTAAATTTTAGATTGATTACATAAAAAGACAGAATAGTTCTTTCCAAGACTTGTGATAAGTAGAAAACCTTGTTGGTTCTTTTTAGCTACAGTCTTTAAGAGGAGTAAAGTTGTTTAAGAACGTTTATAAATTAAATCTTCTGGCTGAGAAACAATAAAAATTATTAATATACCCTGAGGCCAAGGGTTTCGAATGAAGACTCTGCAGAGCCACACTCTCTGACAGGAGGAGCGTTCTTCCTGCCACCAACATTTTCTGGTATCCTTTGACCCTAGGAGGCTAGTTTTGACTTCTGCCTGTCTTCCTTTGTGCTTACTGCCTTCTCTTGTTCTGTGTCCCACAGGGACGGCCACTATTGGAGTTAGGGCTCACTTTTACCTGAGCTAAATTCACCAGGAGATTATTAGTAATTTCTATACAGACCCAGATTCAGTAAAAGTTACTCTTTGTGGTTCTGAGTAAACTTTTTGCTGCTCTTTTACCCGGGTGATAGAACTAGACTTGTGTGCTGCTCAGTCCCATTTCCCTCTGCAGCACCAGAGCGGCTTCTTCCTAGACCTTAGCATCAACACTTTATAGGTGGATTGGTTGACCTAAGCACTAGGTGGAAAACATACGCAGTTACTTTATTCTCGAGGCTGCTTTGGTTAGGGAAAATTGCCTATGTGGACTCTTCTATCTAGTCTTGGATACCATGAACTGGATACCATGAGTGGTCTTTCTCATTTTAAACCTATTCTGTATTCCAAGCAACATTGTGTAAGTGGTGGTAGTGACTTACTCTACTTTTTCGTGTTAGGGATCAGCCACCAAAGAAAGGGACAACAAAAGGTGATATTTATTTATTTCTGAATGTAGAATTGACTTGAGGTTTAGAGAATTGTAGACTAAATTATTGGACTTACTAATTGGTAAAGTTAAGAAATTCCTTGATAAAAGTAAGTATGGATTAAAAAAGTATATATGAATTAAAAAAAACGTTTGTAAAAAAGCACTAATCTTTTTCTCTAAGAGAAAAGATGATGATAATTTTGTATAAAACAGAGAGTCTTGGTTAAAGAAAGTCTTTCATTTCATGGACTCGTTGCAAAGCATATAGGGTGGAGGTAACTAAGATTTCATTATAAACTCATTTGTTATATTGTGTGCGTGTGTGTTTCCCAAAATGAAGCCTTGTGACTATAATACTTTTTAAAATATCGATTTATTTATCCTGGTTTAATTATGAAAATTTATTGCACTTTATGGGACACAGTCACATTCTACTTTTGTGAGTACTGACTGGCTGTAAGTTTTATTTTGCAGCAACTAGCATCTTTGTTAGTAGGATCAAATATCAACCAACCAACCCTTTTTCTTTCCACAGCAAGATGTGAGTGAGTTTACACACAAGTTATTAGATTGGTTAGAAGATGCCTTTCAAATGAAAGCTGAAGAGGAAACGTAAGTCACTGTGATGTTTGATGATGGGCTTTGAAAGTCCATAAGTGATGGTCATGTTGTTCTCTTGGGTGCAGTACAGACATTCAAGCAAGAGAGACTTTGGGAATCCCGGTGTTATCTGGTTATCAACAAGCTTTTGGAAGTTGTGGTGATACAGATTGGGTGGCTGCCAGCTTCTACTATCAGATCTGATATGAGATTCCTAACAGTACTAATCTTACAGCCATGTGGTTTTCCTGGATTAAGTTTTTCATAAGGAAGAAGGGCATGAATTTCCAAAGACTTGACTTCATCTTAAGTCCTTTCCTGAGGACAGGATGAGCAATTCCCCTCCATATTCATGCTGCTCACTAGGTGTAAGCACAAAGCCTTGACAGATTCATGTGTGCATGTGGGCACTGTGCAGGGTCATCGCTGGGTGTTGGTCCTCAGGTGCCATTCACCTATTGTTTAAAAAGAGGCTCTCTCTCATTGGTTTGGAGTTTGCTCAGTTTCCTGAGTCCAATCTCCTTATCTCAACTCTTCTTTCCCTTATGGGTTTTTTTTTTTTTTTTTTTATGTTTTAAGATTCATTGTGCTTTTTTGATGTATACCAGTGCTTTGCCTGCATGTTTACATATGCACCACATTGTGTGTCTGGTGCCTGTGGAGGCCAGAAGAAGGTATCAGATCCCCTAGAATTAGCGTTATGGGTGGCTGTGAGTCACCATATGTGTGTTAGGAACTAGATCCAGGTTCTCTGCAAGAGCAGCAAGCACTGTTGACTGCCAGGCTATTTCTCTAGCTCCACCTCTATGTGGTTGTAACACTGAGCTATTTAGACTGATTCTGAAAGACCCAGTCATGGAATCTGCAGCATACACTGAACATTATGTAAAACATAGGCAAGAAATCCTAGGCTCAAAGCCATTACTTCCTTCTTCCAGTTTTTCTAAGTATCTTCCTTCTATTTTTTTCTATTTTAATTCTGTTCAGCCTCATTGTCTTATAAAGGCCATGATACCATGATTTGCAGTGAATTAATTAGTGTGAGATGTCCCTATCCATTAGAGATGTACTTAAACGTTAAACCTTCCACTTGGCTGTCAAATCCAGGGGATTTGTTTCCAAATGACATTTAATTGATCTTTTAAGGCAAAATTTGGAAGAGTTATTGCCTTGTGTATACAAATCAGTTAATAAAAAAATTAATGTCCCAGCCTTTTAGTTTTTATGGTCTCCATAGTAAGCTGTGCCTGCACAGAGCTAGGGTCCTCATCTGCAGGTCATGTACTTTCACTGAAATATCTCTAGTTATCTCAGCACCACAGATATTGAACTGAGGATGCTTAAATTTTCGATCCAGAAGATTATTAGGACACACAGAGAAAGCTAGAGACAGCATATTACCTTGCCCTTTTGACCCTGTAGTGCTAATCTCACAATTTAATATAATTCTGACTTATGTTCTTACCAGAATAATGGCAGAAACTTGAGGTGAAACAGAGGCTGAGAAAACCCTATTGGCTTTAGTTCTGCAGAATGGCAGCCATTAGTCCTGAGTTGTTTGTTGACCATGGTCTGTGAAAGTAAACCAAGCTGAGAGAATCTTACTAAGAGCTTCCTTTGTAGTTTGAGCAGAGAAGTGTCCTAGTGCCATAGGTTGTGATTTACTGAGTACTGTGCTAAGTAGCAGAGAGAATGGAGCACAGAGCCCTAAATGGGACAGCTATACCATCTCCTTCAAAGTTCAGGGGACATCATGAAAGAAGGGGAGAAGAGACAGAGTGGAAACTCCAGAGGTGTGGAGATATCCAGTAAAAGCCATTTTCTTTACATGACAGAGCTTTTGCACTCCAGAACTTAATGTCCTGGTTATCTGCACATGATTGCACCCATCAGCATTTCTTCATGGATTTGGTGTGGAAAATGATTCCCTACCCCATCTTGAGGAGTGTTTGGCACCTAACAGTTGTTAGGGAGAGTGCATCATTGTCTTCAGTGGTATAACCTCTGATAAGTTGCTCTTTCTCCAATAAATAACCTCTTATTCTCTGGCAACACAATGTAATTATCCCCAGTGGGTCACATCCAAACAGATGCCATGACGGTAGAGCGGGACTTAGTAGAAAGAAAGAAGTACTTCAGTGGGAGAGGAAAAGGGATGAGAGGAATGAGGAGCGAAAAGCAAAACTCATTAAACATTAAATTGTCAAAAATTGAAGTTAAAAGGAAAATATTCAATATTCATATATCTAATAAAATCAAACATACAACTGGTTAAAACAAAAAAACCAAACAAAAAAATAAATTTAGCACCAAGTCTGTACTATTTGAGGGAACAAAATTAAACATTTTCAAATTGTCTTAGTCATAGAAAGGCATTTGAGAGTTACTTTCTTTTTGGCTTGTTTAGAAGTTTATGGCATTGGTCACCTGTCATCAGGTGTCCCTTTCTGTCCATTCAAACTCTTAGGGTGCATTTTCCTTCTGAGATCTTTATCACCCAGCAGCACTCAATTGACTAGGAAATTTAGATAATCCCTTTCTGAATGAGAATGTCTCTAGCTATATGCTTTGCTATATAATTGCTTAGACCTGTAAACCCTGCCTCCAAGGCTGGTTTCTGTCTTCATCTTAGCTTCATTTAGTTACTTATCTGAAACTTCCTATTCAAACTTCAGCACTGAATCTGCTCTTGATGATTCTGAGACCCATGACCTAGCATCCAGTGAAGATAATACCTTTGCAGTACAATCCTGGGATTGCTTTTGGCATGTGCCCTCAGTCTTGACTATATTTCTTGAAGTTATATCTTTTTTCTAAATGACTTAGGTGTATGGATGTTTTGACTGAATGTATTTGTACCATGTATGCGCCTAGTGCCTATGGAGGCCAAAAGATAATGCTAAAACCCTGGGTCTGGAGTTACAGGTCATTGTTAGGTGCCATAGGGATGCTGGGAAACAAGCAGGAACAGAGAAGCATTCTTAACCATCCCTCCATCCTCTTGATGCTACATCTTTTAGGGTGTCATATATCTTTGGAGCTCAGTTGCATGCATACCTACATTGTGTGTGTTTGTGGATCTGTCACATCCCTTCTTTTAAGAAGCTATGATGGTTAGTTTTTAAAGTCAACCAGAAACAACTTAAGTGGACTTATCTGAGGAGAACATTTGACTGAGGAGTTCTCTAGATCAGGCTGATGTCTGAGCAGGTCTGCGGCAGGGGGGTTGTCTTGTTAATTAAGGTGTGATGACCTACCATGCATGCGGGCAGCACCATACCATGGACTGAGCCCTAAATTGTGTTAACCATGAAGAAAGCTGGCTGATGGAAGCAGACAGCATGAGTGCCTTAGTTTTTCTGTGGTCCTGACTGTGGATGTGTTGTGTGTGACGAGCTATCCCAAGCTCCTGCCATGGCGACTGCCCTGAGATGTTGGGATGTTACTTGGAATTATAAACCAAATAAACTTTTCCTCCCCCAAGGGACTTTGTGACTGGGGTATTCTATAGCAGCAGCAGACATGGAAATGAAACAGAGGTTTGAGGTAGAGTGTAGCGTTCTGTTAGCCTCTGCTTCATTTAGAGCCAGAGCTGCTTAATAGGTCCGAGAGCATGCTTCCTGTTCATTTACTCTTTGTCCTTTCTGTTGCCTGTTGGGGTCACATATCGATTGTTTCCTCACAATGAAGATTAGTGGAACTGGAATTAGGATATCCAAATCATCCTTCACCTCCACTTTCTTCCCTTGTCCATTCACATGATTGACAGGTGGACTCCTCCAGCACTCTGTTCCAGGAAGACTGTGGTAGCATTTCCAAGTATGGGATCCCTCCATGACTCTGTTCCCTGAGAGGCTGTTTCTTTTCTAGGAAAGCGCATGTTTCTTGCCCTTTATTAGGTAGCCTTCTCATGCCCCAAAGCAGTTGAACATAAAGTTAACAGTTGAGTAGTCATTTTATCGCCATCCGTTAATGGTTTTTCTTGGAGGTTCTCTCCGTGCTTTGGTGTGGTACCCTGAGATTCCTAGTTTTTCCTCTCGGGTAAACATCACAGAGCACATTCTAAAGCACAGTGCTCAATCGCCTTGTATCTATACTCTTTCATCTTCCTCTCCAGTATATAACTGTGCTGGCTTTTTCCTAAAATGTTCAGAAAAAATTTTCACTTCTATTTTATCTAAATCTTAAATTTCACTGGAAATCTATCCTTCTTTATTTCTCAGTAGTTCTTAGTTCTTTCTGTTGTGATGTTAAGCTGATTTGAGCCATTTTGAGGCACATTCTCTGCTGTGCCTGTAAAGCCAGAGTATGAGTATACAGAGGGAGGGATCCTGTTTCTCCAATGGTGGGAAGCCAGCCCATTCCCTCCAAGTTCTCCATCCATTATCTTTGTGCCAGAGGCCCTACGCAACTAGGGAAGCCCTGACAGAAGCTTTCTCCTTGTTCCTTACCTGCCCTTGAGCCTTGTGTTCTTTGCATTGTGGCCCCCCTCTCACTCCCACAGTTATTCTTAGTGTTTCAGTCAGTGCAGTTTCTTTTGTCTCTGTCATTGGTAATAGACTCGATTTCTTCTACTTTCCCGAAAGTGACAGGTGTGTCTCTTATAGGAGAATTTTCCATTGCTCCTTGACTTCTCTTCAGTGGTGTGACCCCGGTTTCTGTTGATGTAACCACATTATGGATGTGCATTCCTGGGGTTCCTCAACTCTGATTGGGAGTGGTGAGCATCTGGGAGGGTGCAAAGAAGGGTACAGCAGATGGTCCTGAAATGTTCCTGCTGACGCCGTCGGGATTGCTGTGCTGTTCTTCAGTGCAGAGCATGCCAGAGTTCACACGGGTGCTCTGAAAATAAGCAATGAGAGTTCAGAACCAGACACACCTAGTTGCTTCTGCAAAAGTTATCAACTCGAAAGGCATCAGATAAGTTGTTTCTCTTTCCAGGAGTTAATTTGTGTGATTGGAAAGGCGAGAGGCCTAGAATGTTGATTTTCTACATAGAAATGTTGATTTCTATTAGTAACTACATCTAAAGAATTAGAATTTTCACTTTTTGGGTGTTTTCCATATGTCAAATCAGTCTCTAGAATTTTCGTTATCACAGTTTAGAAAAGTCCTTATTATGAAGATGCCCAGAGATTAAGTCTTTGTGCTATGTAAACATTGTGATTTCTTTAGTCAGATATAATTTAACTGCTGGGGCTATATAATAGTGTTGGTGACAACAGCCTCCAAACAAGTGACTTACCATTGTCTGCTCACATGTCCTCAGTGTGTATAAGTAAGGGTCTCTGCAAACCCAGGGCTGCAGGCCAGCAGGAACCTCTGCTAGGCATAGGCTTCAGTAACTACACAGTATGAAACTGGCAGTGAACCTGAACAAGTTCAGTAACTGGCCTTATTGCAGAATGAGTGGGAACACTTTATACCTTTAAGATGGCCACTGTCAAAGTAATACCCAGTAATGTGAAGTCAGGACCCTCCTCTTTGCAACGGTGATGTATGAAATAGTATAGCAGCCCAGAATACAGTGTGGTCGTTCTTCAAAAGATTAAAAACAGAGTTGCCATATTATCTACATCTTAACTTGTGGGCATGTGTACTAGTGCATTGAAAACACGGTCTGAAGCAGTTATTGTATACCCATGTTCACAAAAGCTGCATACCCAGTGGCCAAATGCCCATTGACGATGAGTGAACAAAACAACAGTGAATTATTCAGCTTCCAATAAATAGGAATTCTGATATTTCATAAAATGGATTGGACCTTGAAGACAGTTAATTGAAATGAAATTAATCGTGGAAAAGACAAGCAATAGGTCCTTTACGTATGAGACATCAAATTGTCCAACTCGAAGAAAGAGAAGTACTGGTGAGGTGGGATTACTGTAAAGCCTGGGTGAGCCTTAATGGGTCTAAGGATCCTGTGATGACCTGTGTAACACACTGAGCAAGAGACTGGTGTTTGTCTCTCACTTTAAAAATAGGGCGCCAGGAGTTGCTTTTCATTAATTTAAACACAAAAGAGGGTCTTTTAGAGTGCATAGTATAGTCCTAAAGAAAACAATGTAAAAGCTGCTGATTTCCCTTGCTCCCTTCTAACAAAAAGGCCACCTTAGGGAAGGATGCCTGCACTGTGGAGCCTTTGCTTCAGAACCCTGGTGTTCAGTCTCTTCACTGGGGCCCTTTCCTTTGTAAATGTGGGAAATGACTTGATTATTTTTTCCAAGAAATCTATTTGGATTAAACATCCCTTTCCCTTCCCCATAAGGCCAGTATTATACAGGCTTCAAGTGTGAGATGGAAATGTGTAGAGACAACAGGAAGAGCAAATACCTCATGAGCATGACCAGCGTCTCTTCGGAGTTGGTCCCAAGCGGTAACTCACTCAGCCCTTGTATCCACCCTGCCAGCTCAATTACTGCAATTACGCTTAGCTGACAGGTGAAGAGACTGAAGGATACATTTAAGGACCTTGCCCAAGGAGACACAATAAATAAGAGGGCCGTGTGCGTGACAGCCATGCGAATGTTACCATCTCGTCACGTCTTGTTCCTTCAAATGGTCCTTTCTGTGTTTTCTCAGTTATTTATAATCTGGAAGTTCTAAGCATATTTCTGTCTTCTAAACATGCTTTAGGGATGAAGAGAAGCCAAAGAACCCTATGGTGGAGTTGTTCTATGGAAGATTCCTAGCTGTGGGAGTGCTTGAAGGTACAGTTGCCTGTCTACTGTATTACACGACCAGATGCTGTCCATTGGCTCTTTGGCTTGAGTGTGTTCATTGGCCGTCACTGATGTACTCCTCTAGTAGCTCCTGCTGCCTCCTTCCTGCTAACCCTTTGCACAGAGGGCCCAGACCTGACTGAAGTGTGTGCTCACACCACACCGCACATCCCTGTGTACTCCTTCCACTAAATGAGCCTTTGTGATCCTGAGCACTTCAGAGTTAAAGAGAGCTGAGGTGATCCCCCAATTAGGATTTTCTAGCATGTCACTTTCTGGACTTTAAGATTAGAGATGGTCAGCCCAGGACAGGGAATTCACTCAGTGGTAGAGCGCAAGTGTCCCGGTCTCCAGCCTGGGCTCCTGGATGTCTGATGTTCTTTTTGGAATACCTAGGCATCCATTTCTACTGAAAGTTATGTGGTGGTATTTGTGTTCCCCCAAATATTGTGCACCCTAATAAACTTATCTGGGGTTAGAGAACAGAACAGCCACTAAATACAGAGGCTAGAAAATGGTGGCACTCACACCTTTAATCCTAGCATTCCAGAGGCAGAAATCCCTCTGGATCTCTGTGAGTTCAAGGCCACATTGGAAACAGCCAGGCATGGAGACACACACCTTTAATCCCAAGAAGTAAGCCTTCAATCCCAGGGAGTGATGGCATAAACAGAAAGATATATAAGGCGTGAAGACCAGAAACTAGAAGCATTTGGCTGGTTAAGCTTTTAGGCTTTAAGCATCAAGGTTCAGCTGAGATTCATTCTGGATGAGGACTCAGAGGCTTCCAGTCTGAGGAAACAGGATCAGCTGAGGAACTGGCGAGGTAGCTGTGGCTTGTTCTGCTTCTCTGATCTTCTAGCATTCACCCCAATAACTGGACTCAGGTTTGATTTTATTAATAAGACCTTTTAAGATTCCTGCTACATAGTTAAGGCCCTTCTAGGTGGATTCACTTGCCTGCTTTTCCTTATTTTCAGCATACCCTGCTTTAGTTGCTGGTGCTACAACTCTGAAAAAGGTAGATCTTGTGAGGCTATTGATTTCCTGTTTGTGAGCAAATCTACCCAATCCAGCTCAGTTCTTATACTGAACTCTTGTAATCTATTAAGGCATCAGGCATTAACTCTTTCTCCTCTTCTCTTAATCTTGTCTTTTCCTTAAAAACAAACTTCTCTAGAAACCATCCATTGTCCATATATGTGAGGGCTATGGGAATCTCTAAGCCTTGTCTTCTTGTGTTGGCTGTGTTCTTTCTAGATGCCAGCCAGCTGAGCCCTATTTACACTCCATTTTGCATATTAGTGTAAGTGTGTGTGTGTTTCCACCAAAGCAAGTCATGGGTCTTCTGAAATATAGCTCATGGATTTGACTGTTCTATGTTTCTGTTTTACTAACACAATGAAAGAAAATCCTAAGCAGGACTGGAAGACATTATAAATCTTTACCCCATCTAACATCGTTGTATCTGTTTCTCAAAGATATTCTTAACTTCCTTTGGTTGCTTTAACATGCCATGTTTTGGAGTCTTAGTTTCATGACTATGCTGTTCCTTGGCCAAGAATATTCTACCACCCAAGAATCTGGCCTAGTTAACTTCTACTCAAGTTCAAGTACATTGCTTTGCTGTGGGAATATTAATTGCCCTACTATCTATCCCTAACTCTAGGTTAGCTCTTCTTTTATTCTCTCTTATTGTAGTTTTAGTCAATATTTGTTTATAGAAATCATTGGTTGTTACAGCAACTAAATCATTGGTTGGCTTATGATAAGAAATGGCTGCCTATGATGTCTCCCAATAAAGCTAAATTACTGTCGCACACACATCCAATGTTAGCACAATGTCCTATCTTAAGAGCTCATATACATGTGAGTTAAAATTACAACCTGTGACTTGTGTACATGTTTAAACCAGTGGGAAAGCTCTACTAACCCATTGTCATTCACGAATGAATCCATGTATATAGTTATATATAAAATGTGTGTGTGTGTGTGTGTGTGTGTGTGTGTGTGTGTGTGTGTGTGTGTAGGAGAGTGCTACTCAACCATAGTCCCTGGAGCACAGTCACCAATGCTCTTTCACGTTCAGGAAAGAATCCATATGTACACTTACTTTAGTAGCTGAAAGGCCAAATTAAGGAACATTAATTAACTTCTCCAACCATCCTATAGGAAAAAAATTTGAAAACACTGAAATGTTTGGTCAGTATCCACTTCAGGTCAACGGGTTCAAAGACCTGCATGAGTGCCTGGAAGCTGCGATGATTGAAGGAGAGATTGAGTCCTTACATTCAGATAATTCAGGAAAATCAGGCCAAGAGGTGAGTTCAGTGTTTGCATTGTCCTCTGCCTTCCCATTCTCTTTTAAATGGCCCAATGCCAATTGAAGGTTCTAATTATACAGCTGCTAATGATGGATAAAATATTCAAAAGTATGTCTGTGTTTAATTGTAGCAATTTAGATATATTTGTGAAACTTGTACAAAAAATGTGATATGTAATCTGTGTTAGATTCTCATCTAAAATTTTTATCTCTCTCTCCCTCTGTCTTTCTCTTTGTCATCACCATTTAGTGTTTTTGTGCTTTTCCATGAAGGTAGTGGTCATCAGCAACATGAAGTTATGTCAGTTTTTACATAGGCACATATTAATTCATGAATACATATTGCTATAATTCATCAGGTTCTATAGAGCAAACCACATTCCTACAGAGCAGACATTCCTGTTCTTATGAGATTGCTACTTGATTGCATAAGGTAAAATGGAAGATTCTGCCTTTTTCATGAAGAGGTTATTGAAAAACACCCAAAGACGTGTTTATCGACATTGCTGTTTCAATTTCTAAACCCACCAATTTCTCTCTCTGGCATTATCCGTGTATCCACCCATCTATGTCCATCTGTTGGAGAAGGTGTACACTATTGTAGAAAACAGTACAAATCATTGTCTTCCTAATCAGTCACTGTGAAGAAATTGTTGATTGATGTCTGGACATAAACTCCATATATGAAGATATAGTGAGCTTCATCTGTATTACTTCCTGTTGCATTCTTAGTTGATAGAATAGTGACTACAAATCTAATAACATAATTCATATAAAATGCCTCAGACTTTAACAAAACAATTTGTAGTTACCTAACAGCTGTGTAAGAAGTGCAAAATGATGCTGGGCTGTTGGTGCATGCTTTCAATCCCAGCACTAGAAAGGCTGAGGCAGGAAGATCATGAGTTCAAGGCTAGCCTGGGCTCTTTATAGGATTTTAAGACAACCTAGCTTGTGAGACCCTTTGTCCACTTCTCCTTTTCATACTCCAACCCTAAAAGAAGCATTATATGATAATGTCCATTTACATTAATATGGACTGGGTTTATAAGCCCTGCAGCAAGGTACTATTAAAGGACATGCCAGCACCTACTTTACAGTGTGTCAGAGCCTACAGTGCCATAAAAAAAATGGCACCACACACCCCTTAATAAGTGTGCATGAACTTAAATCTGAACCCTAACACAGAAATAAACATTTCAGGCTTAGCAAAATGAACTGAACCTGAATCCTGGTGTTGCTACTTAAAAATGTTTGTTTTATTTTACATCTCTGTATTGGTTTGTGAATATAAATATTCATCAACTTAAACAAATAGTAGGCTTTTGTAAATCTTGAAGTTTACATGAAAACTGATTTTTTGAAGTTTTGTTGAATCGCATGCATGTATGTGTGGGTGAGTTCAGAGCAGCGAGAAACTTAAGACATTAAACTAAATACTAGTTTGTATTTGACTAGTATAATTTGCTAATAACAAATCTTTTTCATAAATCAGTATAATGTATAGTTGTAAAATTCAAGGTAAAAATTGGAAGAAAAAAGAAAAATCAAAGAAATAGGCAGATAATATTTTCCCAATTTCACAATGAGAACAGTAGGCATTTATGCAACCTGAGTATTTTTTCCCTTTGCATCAGGTTATGGGATTTGACAAGTTGATTGATGTCAGTAAGTATCACTCAGCACGAGACTGCAGAAGGCAGAGCTCTTGAGTTTTCATGGAAACAAGTGTCCTTTTCTCGTGGCTGGGACTTGTAACATAAACAGTTGTGAAAGAAGAGCAGTGTGTAGAGAAGGCTTCCCTCTGTCCTCGTGTGTGAGACCCACTGTTGGGATTTCCAAAGGCTGGGGGAACTTTCAAAGGGGCTTTCGCTGGGAGGCAAGCCTTGGCCTCCCTTGTCTGTGGCGTGCGATGGTGATGTCAGCACGTGTTGTATCAGCATCCTCCGAGTGCAGTGGAGAACAGACAGTGACTCTCGGTCTTGTTTCTTCCAGCATTGGTTCACAGAGCTGCCGCCTGTCTTAACGTTTGAACTGTCAAGATTTGAATTTAACCAGGCATTGGGAAGACCAGAAAAAATCCACAACAAATTAGAATTCCCTCAGGTTTTATACCTGGACAGGTATGGTTTCTAGAACATGTTTTGCAACTGTTCAGTGAGGGAGGGAAGGAACTGTGTGGAGAAAATGTTATTCCTTTCACTCGAAGCTTTACTGAGTCATGGTAACTTTCTGTTTGTCAAGGGACTCTCTTCATTTTCTCTTGTGAATATGTGGTTACACACGCGCATTAGGATTTTAAAATAGGTTTGTGCTTTACATATGATATCTTATAAAATTTCAGTTGATCTTTTGTAGTGATAATTAGACTTAATACTCTGTTTTAGAAATATTTGGAAATACTAGTGATCACTAATTTTTTTCCTTGATAGGTATATGCACAGAAACAGAGAAATAACAAGAATTAAACGTGAAGAGATCAAAAGACTTAAAGATTACCTCACAGTATTACAACAAAGATTAGAGAGGTATTGTAACTTTCATGAAATTATTATAGGAAAGCATGTGTTTGGTGACTGTCTAGATTTTATTTTAAATATGCTTTGGAAAACTCATAATGGTAGTCATAATCATTCTGGATTTAAATTTTGATTAAATGTTTTAGAAACTAGCTTGCATCTTTAATAGGCTTTAGGTGATGCTTTTAGAAATGGGAATTAAGTATGTGATTCCCAGCTTGTTTCTCTGGGGCTGTAAGGGGAACTGGGGAGTCTAGCACAGAGCCCGAGAATTGTGTTGTATGGAATGGCAGCTGAATGAGACGATTCAAACTAGCCACACTGGCTCCCAAGCTTCATACTGCAAACTCACTCAGGAATAAGATCACCGTGAGAGGAGGTCAGGCCGCTCATAGGAATGGAACTGGAGCCAGTGCTAACCAAGGACCCTAAGGCAGGGGCTAGGTGTGCAGATGTTCTCCCATCCACAGGACTGCATTGCTTCTTAGGAAATCCCATAAAATGTAGAATGTGGGTGTTGTGCACCCCATGAGTCTACTGGCTGAAATGTACTTGGAGGAAGTCCACTGGGTGACCTACCGCTCATTCCGAGTTCCTCTTATTTGCTTTTAATCTCCACATTAATAACATAAACTGTTGAGTGCGAATATATCCTGTTTCCAGTGGGTTTTATTTTTAAAGATTCCAGTACATGTGAAAAGTGCTCACAAGGTAAACAGTGGTAAAAGTAACTACTTTGATGCTGAGGCCAGTGTAGGATTCAGGGGAAGAGAACATTTGCAGATGGTCCATCAGTTTGTCTTCCCACTGAACCACAGCTTAGAACAGCATCTTAGGTGCATCCATACTTAGGGCTTTCCATCTTGATCAGCTTTGCTGTCCTTCCTTTAAGAACATTTAGTGTATTTCTTTAATGTATATTCAGTTTCATCTTCTTCCTTAGAAAACAAGCAAGTTTCATTTCTGATTTATTGTCTTGTTTCATTTTATAAGTCTTCAAAAACCAAATATGCTGACTCTATAGATAAAACATTGATATATTTTATTAACAGATATTTAAGCTATGGTTCTGGTCCCAAAAGATTCCCCTTGGTAGATGTTCTACAGTATGCATTGGAATTTGCCTCGAGTAAACCTGTTTGCACCTCTCCTGTTGAAGATATTGATGCTAGTTCCTCAACTACTGGCTCCATACCATCACAGTCTTTACCAAGGTAACGTTTCCCAATACAGCATGCTACTGTGGCCTTTATCCTGTAATGCATTCAAACGGGGTTTTGTAAAATGTACATATTGTGATTAACTTCAACAAATCTTCTAAAAAGGTAGATTCACTTAGAAGATTATTCTTTATTATTTCAGTAGGTCTATGGTTATCGATTGAAATTTTCATAATTTTTTTCTGTTCAGAATTATGCTTTGCAATGTTTGGGTCTGTAGTTTTTGAACCTTTTATGATATGTGAAACAGTTCTATTAGAGTAGAATTTGTTTCTGTTAATGTAAGTTGTTATTAGCAAGAGATCTTTAGTCCTAAGTACTAAGTGTTTCATCAGGACATTAGATCTGTTTCTTAATATCATTTCCTCTAGAAATTATGAGAGGCTCTAATGCTATCTATGTATTTGGCCTAGTCTGCCCCAGTGTTTCAGTTTGGAGGTTTAATCAGTAGTGTATTCTTTGAAAATGCAGCACAACAGAGCAGCAGGGAGCCCCTGCTTCAGAACTGCCCAGCTCATCACCTGCATCAGGTGCTGCCCTGTCCTTGAGGACAGTGATACACAAACCCTTCACTCAGTCGCGGATACCTCCAGATTTGCCCATGCATCCGGCACCCAGACACATAACAGAAGAGGAACTGTCCGTGCTGGAGAGCTGTTTACATCGCTGGAGGACCGAAATAGAAAATGACACACGAGGTAAGCAGCTTCTCATAGTGTGGTACTGTCACTTCAGATGACGTCCGACACTGACAGCAAAGCCACTCCTGGATTTCATGCGTAAACACTAGCATTTCCCCTTCAGTCTTTTCTGAGAAGATTTTATGTGAGGGAAACTGCTCTGCTTCTCCAAATTCTGCCGTGAGTGTCAGATTCACAGGGACCAAAGGGTTTCCTCAGATTACTTAGCTGATTAATGATATAACAGCTGGTCTGATTTCCAGTCTAGTGTTCTAAATTTATATCAAACTGGCATTCACAGCTACTCCATTGGTGAAATGTCACAGAGCCTCAGAATTCGTACTGAAGTTTTCTGCTTTCCGATGTTCGCATAATGGAAAGGGAATAACTGTCTTTAGGTATAAGAATGTAAAATGCAAATTTTCATATTTGTTTGCTTTTTTCCAAATTGGACTTGAGATTGAACCTGGAGGTTTATTCATGCTTAGAGATGCTGAGCCTTGGCATTTTAATTTTTAAACCTGGTCTAACAGATTTGCAGAAACAATCTGTGATCCCAATGCCAATAAGTACAATTTTCAGGGGAGATGCAGCAAAATAAGAAAAATAAGGGGTTTAATGTGTGGGAGTATTTGTACATGAACACATACATACTGACTGCTGAGTTCACCTGTCTTTCTTAAAAGAAACTTTGAACTCATCTCTTTATTTTTTGGTTAAAATATACTTTTTAATTTTAACAAAATAATATTTCATGGTAGATTATAGTATAGTTTTTTTTTGCTTGTTGAAATATACCCTAGTAATTCTAAAGTATTATTTTATATTAAAAGGATGAAATTACATTAAACAGCCCTAATTGTCTTATTATAAATAGTCAAACTGACTCTTATGGATAAGTAAATAGTCACAGTTTAATAAAGCAAATAATTGTACTGTTAGCCTTAGTAACTAGAGGGTTTGTCTTAATATTGTAATATCATATAAAATAATTTTAATATTAGAATTTGCTAATTAAATTAATTAAGCATCATGTTTATTGAATATTGTGATAAGTGTTGGATAATTTCCTTCTGGACATGGTAGATGGTGGACGCTAATAAACTTTTGACAGAAAGGTACTGCATCAGGGACAAAAGAAATGAAAGTTTCTGAAATATTATGCAGCAACAGTACACATGGAGATTAATGACCACAGGCATGAGAAATCATTGGTCCCTTTAGTTCACAGTAGCATAAATAACTAAATAAATGTTTGAAAAGAAAAATTGGTGTTCCCTACTTGAAAGAGGAGGAAAAGATGATGAGTTCACTCTTTGTCATTTTAGATAGACAAGCTTAGGGTCATTTATATCATAAGATCTTATGGATTCCATGCTGTGTGTCAGGAAGGACTCATTTACTCCACATAACTTGTTCTCTGTCTTTAATTTCTATTGCTATAACATAGTAGCTTTGGTTTTTAAATTGCTGTGTAGTATCCCAGTGTACAGGAATAATGTATTTAATATCCATGTGTTAACTACAAACAGTGTTGCCCTAATATATATGTATTTTTATACATATATATATGTGTGTGTGTGTGTGTGTGTGTGTATGCATGTATATATCATACATATACACATAATAGTCTTCAATAAATAGAGTATTTTTTAAGATACCATTTTTCAGCTAAGGTGTGTAGGTTTTAAAATTATGACTCTGTTTCAAAATAGTTCTGTATGAGAAGGTCCTCTCAGGATATTCCCAAACCCTGGGGGTATTTTACTCTGTAGTAGTCTGGTAGGTCATAAATGTCATTCCAGTGTCTTGATTTCTTTACCTTAATTATGATTGCATTGAGTGTTCATATTTTTAAAAATGTCTTATCTCATTTTTTCATTTTTGAAGCATTTTGGACAGTTTAATATATACCAAAACTGAAATGCTGAAAAGTATTATATACATTGTTTATTCCCTGTAACAACTTGTGAAGTAGTTCATTTACCTATATTTTGTATTACCAAATTTTTCGAAGTCTTATTTCTTAAAAGACGGTGTACTCTATTTGAGACATTAATCTTTTAGCCCACAGTGCATGCTATAGGTAATATTTTCCCAGTTTGTCATTTGATCTTTATGCTGGCTTTTGTTTTGCTTTGTTGGTTATTTTTCTCTCATTTTCCATTTCTTGTGTGTGGGTGTTTTGATTCTATGTATTTTGGCCTATCACTTGTGTGCAGTGCCCCTGAAGACCAAAAGTGGGCATCAGATCCCCCTAGGATTTGCCATGGGGGTGCTGGGAATTGAATCCAGGTCTTCTGAAAGAGCAACCAGTGCTCTTAACCAACAAGTCATCTCTGCAGCCCTTTTTTTGTTTGTTTGTTTGTTTTTGTTTTTGTAACGATTGAAGTTTTAGGTGTCTGGAGGGAGTTGATTTTATGCTTTTCCTTTATGGTTTCTTGATTTTCTATCCAGCTAGAGTAGGTCTTCCCAGAGTTTGCAGTTACTAATATCTTCTGGCAGTCTTTTCTGACTACTTCTTGCTTCTCGTCAACCAATTAGTACTATATTGTGATGATATAATATTTTAATGTATTGATATAGTTACTTATGTTATCCCAATTTTGAAATTATGAAAAATGTAGCTGCGGACACCCAGTCTTTAAAGAGTTTTATGGGACTCTTCTCTACAGTTCTTAACTACACTGTAATTCCTTTGGTTATTTTATTGTTGCAGTTACTTATATGTACACAAACATGTAGTGAATTTTTTCTAAAAAGTCTCCAGGGCTGCGTATGGGGTGGTGAGTGGTAACGTTCCTTGAAAGCTTTCTGGAGGGTTGAGTGCAGTTGGATTGCCTTGTTTCTGCATACTTCCTAGATGAGTCCTATTTTTTTGTATTTTTAACTTAATCTCACTTCACACAGACTCCAATGGTAACATCTTAAAGAATAGTTTAGGAAACTTTTCTTCTTCTCTAGTGTGATTACAAGAGAACCCCGGTCCCTGTCGTCTTACTCTCAGTAGAAACCACGTGATGTTTTTCACCCATTAAGTCCCATCTTCTGTTTGTAGACCTACAGGAAAGCATATCCAGAATCCATCGAACCATTGAACTTATGTACTCTGACAAATCCATGATCCAAGTAAGTGGGTGCTGAACTGCTATCGTGGTCAGAACTGTAGACATACACTTAACTCATCTTTATGTTGTTTTTAAAGATCTGTTTTTATTATGCCTTGGTTTGTGTGCATTTTCATGCCTTTGGAGGCCAAAGGTGTTAGATAACTTTAGAGCTGGAGTTACAGGCAGTTGTGAACTGCTGCACATGTGTGCTGAGAAAAAACCTCAGGTCCTCTGGAAGAGCAACCAGGCTTTTGACTGTTGGCCTATCCTTCCGTCCTCTCACCTCCATCTTGTTTTCCTTATACTAGTTCCCATTACATGTTTTGTCATACAACTGGGAGATGTTTTATTATAATATGCAGTATATTTGGTATGATAGTATATACTAATGGGAGAGCATTTCTGATAACATTTTTAACACATTTCCTTCATGCTGTATCTAGCTTATTTTACAAAAAAAATAATAAAATTTACAATTTTCCAAACATCTTAATTTAAAAAATTATGTCCATTGGGAGAAAGCATGACTGTTTAAAGATACATAATTTTAGGAGGACTCTGAAGCTCAGTTAAACGTTAACTTCTAGGTAGGAGTCGTAGCGCACCCAGGATGTTGAGGCACATGGCTCTTTGTGGGTTCCAGGCCAAGGAGGGCTACATAGTAAGTAGGCCACCCACTAGCACATACAAGTATATTTTCAGTTACTTACACATGCTTTAGATATATTTTAGTTGATTTAACTTCTGTAGATCCCACCCCCAGATAATTTGCATGATAATTTGTTCTGTTGTTTTCCTCAAAAACTTTAATCCTATTTAGAGAACGTGCCCCACCCACGAAGTTTTCCTGAAATAGGCAGTTTTTAGATTTCCTTGAAATGTGTTATAAAAGACTGTACACTTGAAGTTCAACTTTGTTCTTCTTTCCATGTTAGGTCCCTTATCGGCTCCACGCTGTCCTAGTCCACGAAGGCCAGGCTAACGCCGGGCACTACTGGGCATACATTTTTGACCACCGTGAAAGCAGATGGATGAAGTACAATGATATTGCTGTGACCAAGTCATCGTGGGAAGAATTAGTAAGGGACTCATTTGGTGGTTACAGAAATGCCAGTGCATACTGTTTAATGTACATAAACGACAAGGCACAATTCTTAATCCAAGGTAAGATGATGTATCATCACTGTTACTATTACCTAGAGATTGCTTGGTTATTTCTATGAAGGAGTGTTTTACCTGTGTGTATGAAAGTGCACTGTGTCAGAGCCTGGTGTCTGTGTGCCCACCAGAAGATAGAGTGGATCCCCTAGAACTCCAGTTGCAGACAGTCGTTGTGAGCCACCAAGTGGGTGCTGGGGCCTGTACCCAGGTCCTCAAGAACAGCAAGGGCTCTTAACTGCTAAGCCCCAGGGTGATGGATGTTTGAATAAAGAACTTGCTGTGATTATTTGGCTGTGTGATGAATTCACACAGACGGTGGAGAATATGGTAAGAAGTGTTTCTTGGTGACAGATGTGAGAAGCTGGATTGAGGAAGTACTACATCCTTAACCGAGACTTTGGTAACGGGACCCATGCAGTCATATTGTTCACAGAGCTAAATAGTCAATGGAAATCTGTTTTCCTCCACAGCGAGAGAGAGCTCTCGAGTTACTGTCTCAACACATTAGCTGACATTTGACGCCCCAGCCTAGCACAGAAGGCTTGTGTTTGCTGGCTTTGACATTTCCTCCAATTTCACTCCTCACTGTTGTCCATTTTGAACTTCAGATACTTTCCTGACATTTGGACTTCACATCATCTCGTAACTTTCCCAAACCATTTGTTCATGTGCTCGCAAACAGATTTCTTCCACAGTTGTGTGTGTGGCTAGCCTTGCACACTGTAATCTGCTTGGCTCAGAGCCAAAGTCTCTGTGGGTCTTCTCATATCTGCTCCTCTAATCTGGGCTGTGCATAAAGAAAGCACCCAGGAAAGACTCTGAAGAGATGCAGTCAACTTCCTGCTCTACCCCTGACCAGGCTGTCCATTTCTAAGTAGCTAGATTTATATGTTATGTATAGTGTGAGTTGACTATTTAAATATTAGTTACGCCTTGTTTCAGAACATCTTGCTGCATTGGTAAGCTTCATAAGTTTATGTTAGAGTTAACTCTTTAACATGAAAAACACTTTCTGTTCTACATAAGTAGAGCCTAACAAAGTCATGGATTGCTTCTTACTTCTATGAAAAGGCTACTTTGTGCATAATCGGAGCTTGAATGATTTCTTGTATCAGCAAAAGTGATGTTACATCAGTGTTAGAGTCACAAAAGATTTTAATTCTCTATTGTGTCTCATCACCACTGTTGAGACTCTAGAAGTTTTTGTTACTATCAAATCCCTTAGGGCATTTGCAAACAATCATGTCATTGTTTGAGCACTTTTCGACCTGTACAGAAAATATGGGTATTGTTTGCTATAACTACATGTAATAACTAATAGTCTACAGTTTATGTTCCATTTGAAATGCATTCTATTTTGAGCTTTGCATTTTTCCTTTAATTCTTAATTTTATAGTAGTTTTTGAAATATGATTTGCAGAGGAGTTTAATAAAGAGACTGGGCAGGCCCTTGTTGGAATAGAAACGTTACCACCAGATTTGAGAGATTTCGTTGAGGAAGACAACCAGCGATTTGAGAAAGAACTAGAAGAATGGGATACACAACTCGCCCAAAGAGCTTTGCAAGAGAAGCTTTTAGCTGCTCAAAAACTGAGGGAGGCGGAGTTTTCTGCAGCTACAGGTTTGTCCATTTGTATTGTATTTTATTATCAAATTATAACATTGATTACTATTGTGTTTTATTATTAAGATAAGCTCACTGAAATGCTCAGTAGTTGGGCCATGTGCTCAATACCCAATTTTTTTTTTTTAAGAAAAGATAAAATGTTAGTCAAAACTAAATATTTAAAACTATTTTCCAAGCTAAAAATGGCATATAGGCCATGAAAACTGGCATATGTATAAGAAATCAAAGCATGAAGTGTAACTACGATCGTGTATATGACGGCAATAGAATTTAGTAAAGGTCTGGCACTTGCTGTACCCACAGGTCAGAGCTTCCTTGCTCCTTGGCAGACAGCACCACACATCATTACCTTTTTTGAGATAATTGCTAAGAGTCCTCTGTCTGCTTTGAGCCAGTGGCTGTCCTCTTGGCGGGAAGAAGGAATAGTTGTGATTAGGGAAGATGTAAATTGACTTACTGGGCCTATTAAGAAAGAGCTCTCAATAGACAGTGCTAAAATACTCACATTTACTGAGATAGCAACATTCATTCAGTTTCTTTTCTTTTTTGAAATTGAGATTACAAAATAGGGTTGGGAATATAGCTCAGTCGTAGGGCAATATGATCAATACCCAGTTTTTACAAAAGATAAAATAATTCTGGTAAAAATTAATTATTTAAAACTATCTTCCAAGCTAGAAATTGTATATAGACTAATAAAACTCACAAATGCATAAAAAGTATAAGTAATAAAATGTAATTCTTAAATATTACCCAATGAAACTATTAAAATAGTCAAAGTAATTACTATAATAAGTTTACACAGAGAGCTTTTAGGAAAATGGAAGGTAAAATTTCTTTTCATCATTTTCTATAAAGATTAATTGCAAACCTGGTTTTTTGTTTTGTTTTTGTTTTTCAAGACAGGGTTTCCCTGTGTAGCTTTGCACCTTTCCTGGAACTCACTTGGTAGCCCAGGCTGGCCTCAAACTCACAGAGATCCACCTACCTCTGCCTCCGGAGTGCTGGGATTAAAGGCACCACCACTGCCAGGTGCACACCTGTTTTAGGACTATGCAGTTCTTGCTGTAAATTTTCTGTTCTCTCCACTGGACAGGACAGTGGGAAGATAGGAAGTAACCTAGATAATTTCCTCCAATTAAAAAGCCAAGAGGGACTCCTTCCTGTCTTCCCTCTCTGTTTCTCTCTACTGAGTGGACCTTCTTACCTGCTCACTCCCCTTGCCAGGATTTGTGTCTTCTTTTCTTAGTTTTAAAGGAATCATTTTGAGGATTTGTTTGCTTAATTCATCTGTCATAGAGATATTTCAATGTAGTATTACCTGTGTGGGTTTTAGCTTTATTGTTTTGTACTATTTTGGTAGGAAATGTATACTACCCATCACTGTGTTGTGACTGATGCACACATGCACAAGTCTGTACCTATTTGTAACTTTTTGAAATAAATCAAACAGTTAATTTGTTGATACTGATATTAAGAAGCAGATAATTCAGAATCCCTAAAAGACCAAGAATAAGATAGTATACCAACAAAAGTCCAGTATTTCGGTATGTAAGTATTGCATGGTCTGTCTGACTCTACCATTTAGTGTGGCAAGTGAGCTTTGCCATTGTGCAGGACAGTGCTTTCTCCCCATGCATCAAGTGGCTTCCTTGTAGAACATGTGAACTCTGGATTTACAACAATGTCGTGTCAGTAGCTACCACAAGATTTAATGGCTCCTTTCATTTTTTAGCCAATTCTGTTCCTTTTGTAACTTAATTTCATCTTTGGGCTTCTGTATACATGATTCCACTTCCTAGAACTTGGCCAAGGTATACCTATTTTTTCCATTGATATTTTTGTAGTCTATTCACATGGGATTTTTTCATATTAGTAGAAGGTAGGAACTGCATGATTGACCCAAGTGGTAGTAGAATCTATGTGTTCAGACACAGTAACTCTCCATTCATTTATTGACCTCATACTTTATTTGTGATTAACCTACATTTTGTGATACCAAACATAAAATTTCAGACATTCTCTATTTCTTTATCTGGTCTTTTAAAAATGAGAGCCGGGCAGTGGTGGCACACTCCTTTAATCCCAGCACTCGGGAGGCAGAGCCAGGCGGATCTCTGTGAGTTTGAATTATTAAATATATATTTTCATGTTTCTCTTTGATTTGTAAAATAAACTTGATAAGAATGCAGGTAGATTTTTGAGGAGAGCCAAAGTAACAAAAATATAAAAGTTCAGTTTGCATACCTCACTTGGTGTGATTGTACTATGGTTCTTAAGAAAAAGCATCTATACAGTAATAAGCATTGCTTCCCTTGTAAGAAGCAATCATTTTGTCTAAATAGAAGCAGAATGTGCTTGTAGGCAGAGTTTCTCTGTGTCCCAGCAGCCACTCCCAAATAACCATTCAGAGTCTTATTGTTAATTTATAAATGCTTGGCCAATAGCTCAGGCTTGTTACTAGCCAACTCTTACAACTTAAATGAACTCATTTATATTAATCTATATTCTGCCACATGGCTTTACCTCTCTTTCATCTTGCACCTCCTGTTTCCTTCCATGTCTTCACACAGTGTAAAGGAATATTCTGCATGTGCTGACTCTACAAATGTGAGGAGCGAGATTGAAAAGTTTCCATACACACACACACACACACACACACACACACACACACACACACACCACGTACACCACACACTTGTTCATTTTTCTCTCTCTTGAGACAAGGTTTTCCGCAGTCCAGGTTGATCTGGAACTCATAGCAGTCGTCTTACCTCCTCTTCTCAGTGCTGGAGTTACAGGTGTTAGCCCGAGTCCATGGTAACGTTATTTTATAGTACAAAAATTTATACTCTGTTTCAGAAGAGTTTACATGTCATAATTAAGTAAGGCTAATATTTCAGGACAGTTGTTCTATCTCATTATTAGTTGAGAAAATTTAATGCTTATGCCTCCTTCTTGTTTGTCTTCATAGTTTTCAATGTAAGTAATTTGATAATCTGTATTTTAGAATCTTAAAGAGACCTGGCATTTCAGTCTCTTGGGTGTACCCTAGGATTATGAATGAATAGTAGCTATAATGAAGGAAACGCTGTTGAAATACTCTAGCAATGGGATTTTCTCTTTCCTCCTTGTAAGCTTTTCTCAATAATCAATGAAGGAGCCACTTACTGATACTTCAATAAAGATATTTCAATAAAGAATATTAGTTTCTTAGGGTTTCTATTGATGTGAAGAGACACCATGGCCACAGCAACTTTTATAAGTGAAAACATTTAATTGGGTGGCTTGCTGTTCCAGGAATCCATTATCACTGCTCCTAACATGATGGCATGCAGGTACACATGGTACTGGAGGAGGGACTGGGAGTTAACACATCTTGATCTGCAGGAAGCAGGAAGTGGTCTGAGACACTAGGTGTGGCTTAAGCTTATATGAGACCTCAAAGCCCACCTCTACAGTGACACACTTCCTTCAACAAGGCCACACCTACTACAACCAAGCCATACTTCTTAACAGTGCCACTTCCTATGAACTTATGGGGGCCAGTTACATTAAACTACCACAATTAGTATAGACACTATTAATCAAATTACTATTTATTGTTTTCTAAATATAGCTGTATTATTTCTCCAGTACTATTCATTTCCCCCAGAAACTAAAATGATTGGCAAGCAATGAAAGTGTTAACTTGGTACATTTAATGTTCCCTCCATAATCCTGCACTGCAAAGACAAACCCACCCAGATGCTCTGCTTTAGAGTCCTGCGTAAAAGTTCTTTACAATTGCTGGGTGGTGGTGGCACACACCTGTAATCCCAGCACTCAGGTGGCAGAGGCAGGCGGATCTCTGTGAGTTCAAGGCCAGCCTGGTCTACAGAGCTAGTCCAGGACAGGCTCCAAAGCTCCAGAGAAACCCTGTCTCAAAAAACCAAAACCAAAACAAAACAAAAAAAAGTTCTTTACAATTGAAAATAATTTAGGAAGGGTCCAGAGTATGCTTTTTAAAAATCTCCTGATAATTCTGAGGCATACATCTTACTCATCATAGCTATAGACTTTTATCTAACCCAGGATCTGAAAGCAGGGAAGAATATTTCCTGAATTACTATTGCATTGATTTTATTCTTAGTCCACAAAGGTATCTGGTTCCTCACAACGTGGGTAGCATAATCACATTCAAAGCAAAGCAGAACAAGAAACTAATTTATAGGTAGAAAATGTTGTTAAAGTGCTTCAACAAATATATCACAAAGTTTCATAAATTTATGTAAATGGAACAGGCAAAAACCCTCTCTGGACCTTTTCTATAAAATCAGGCCTACAGGTTCAAAATAAGGGAAGTAGAATAAGATCTAGTAGAAAATAATGTCCCTGGTATTGTCCTGTTCTCATACAGCAGGAACTAGGTGGTATCCTTTTCTATATCTACATCATTAGTTTAATGAACACCATGTAGTATATGTTCTTTGAACGTTTTTCAAACTTAATTTTTCTTTGTGGAAATTTCAATACTCTCTTTGCTAGTTTTCATGCTTAGTAAAAGACAATGACAATTTTTAAAAATTACTCTTTGATAATTTAAGACATGAATATCATGTATTTAAATCTTTTTCAACCCATCTCCCAACTCTTCCCTTTTCTTAACCCACTATGTCCAGTTAGTGCTGCCAATAGTACATGGGCATTGAGCACCATCCACTAGAGAATGGACAGCATCCCACAGACTGCCAAATCTTAAAATACAACAAAGTAATGCCCCTTTCTGTTACGGAGTAACTTGAAGTGTAACTCATGTTTTGAAGCCTTTTTATTAACGTCATACGGTTCAGTTTAGAAAACCAGAAATACAAAGACTCAAGAGTTCCCCAATTGTTTGCATACAGCCAGCATAACATTGCTCTCTCAAGGTTGTGTTTAGGGAGTGCTTGAATACATTCTTAGAATGGAGAAGATGCCCCTCTCTCTAGGAATTCTCTTTATCTCTTTATCTGTCAGTGTGCTTGTGGTGAGTATGGCTCCTAGGAAATCAAGGTAACAAATCTCTTTTTTTTCCCTTGTATATCGCTGGTTCTTGGATTACTTTTCTAGGACTGGCTAGCTAGTCCCTTCTTCCCCCTTCACCCTGTTCTTCATAGCTCTCACATGTAGGGAACTTTCCTATAATAGTTGCTATCAGTATTTATGACTTTGTCCATTTTTTAAGATCCTTTGACTATCCCAAAGACTTTATGAATCCTTTCAAGATCACTTTAAACTATTTTCACTGCCAAGTTTTTTAAAAGCCTTTCTAGGTTGTACTTAATTTTAATTTACTTATTAATGTGATTTATATCGATATTTTTCATGAGTCTTTTATTGATTCTTAAAAATGTTTTCCATAAACCATTTCTTCTGCCTGGACGCATTTCATTTCCAAAATAATTCTGCCTACAAGTTTCAAGACACAGATCACTGGTTATCTTGTAAAATGTCTTTATTGATAGGCAGAACTCTCCCAAGTGTGTATATTGAGTCCACAGTTCATTTACAGAAGGTTATAGGCATTAAGTTTAATATATTGTATTATAATAGACTATAGGTTTATCTTGATTTCCTGAGAAATTAAAATACCTGAAATATATAAATATTTCTGTCAGTTGTTTTTGTCTAACCAGAGAAAGTGGTTCTGGATGACACTCAGTCAAAAGTAATGTTATCCATAAAGTTTTTTGAAATCAGAATTCTCCATACAAGAAAACCTTGTCCCCATGAACTATAATAGATTTGACAGTGTTCATCAAATAGTTATTCTTACTATTAGGTGCTTAATATTCATAAGCTCTTGGGCTGATAGTTAGACCCGTGTCTGGCCAGATTCTTTTCTTTTTCCTTATTGTGCCAAGCTCACTATTCTGTCAGCCATTATTCTTGCTATATGGTGACAAGAAACTGGAAAACACAAGAGAACATTTTATTGGCAAATTTCCTTTCTTTTTTTTTGAGGATCGAACCTGCCAGGCAAGTGCTCTACCACTGAGCTAAGTCCCAACCCCACAAATTTCTATTAAGTCCTAAGTATAAAGCTTAAGATACCTATAAGAAATCTTCCAGAAAGAGATACACTGTCTAGGTGGAAGTAGCCTAGGATTGTCTCTACCCTCTTCTTGATAGGGACATGGAACATATTAATCTCCCAATCAGGAAATAGTTACATACAGAAGGAATTAATGTCTTTTAAATTCTCTCCTTCCTTGCTATGCATGCTTTAATCAGTCTCAATTCTAGTTTTTCTTGTAGTAAAAATCACCTCTGTCATCACAGGAACCCATGTCAAAAACTTGAATTACCTTTGTGTTCAAGTTCTGACTCCCAGGGTGGCTTCCAAAGTACTCATTGGCATCCCGTCCCTTCTGTCTGTCTCTATTGCTGTCTCTGATCCAGAGCATAGTCATCTCATTGATGATTGCTCACATAACGTCTAGTATCTTCACTGACCTCAGTCCTACTTTCTTGTGTAAGCCATTATTAAGAATGTAACCAGTCTAGTTTTGTGTGTACGAGAGCTAGAGCCGAAAGACTTTTGCCTACTATGTGGGCTTTTTATAACCCATGATTCATTTTTGCTGAACTTGTCATGCTGCTATGGCATGAAACCTTTTCCTACCTCTTGTTGACCTCAAAACATTTATAGGATTCAAGACTGTTAACACTTTGCCCACCAGCATCCTGCCTTGATACCTTGGCTATTGTGTTGAATGACATCCAGCCCACCCACATTACCTGGCTCTTGGTGTTTCCTTTGGTGGAATAAACACACTAACCTTTAGGTTTTGGAGTTCACCTTATCCTGCACCCCACAAACTAAATTGCTTATTACACCCTCATTTTATTTCTAGACTTTATTATCCTGATATTATTTCTAGACTTTATTATCCTGATATTATGTTTTATTGCTTTTTCTATTGCTGTGACAAAACATCACAGCCAATGCCACCTCTAAGAGAAAACATTCAATTTGGGGCTCATGGTTCCAGAGCATTGGAGTCCATGACTGTCATTGCAGGGAGCACGGGGGCAGGCAGGCAGGGCGCTAGAGCAGTAGCTGAGGACGTATATCTTATTCAAAAGCATGAAGCAGAGAGAGATACCCAGGGAAACAAACGTGTGTGCTTTTGAAACCTCAAAGCTTGGGACACATCTCCAAGGGAAACGTGCCTCCAAATCCTTTCCAAGCAGTTCCACCCTGGGGATCAGGCGTTCAAACACTTGAAATGATGGGTATTCTTATTCAAACCACCTGGTTTTTGAACTAGTATTCTTCAATTTTTAGTTAGTGACTTTGTCCATAATTAATTTAGGAGAAGACTTTCTGTTTTGCCACTCCTGGAGACTCCTAGCCTTGTCCCTGGCACACGATTAGGTGTTTCAAATTTGTTGATGAAATGAATGAATATACAAGCACATGCATGTATATTGAAATTTTAGTACAATGTTTTGAAAGATACATGTTTGAATCATAAAAGTATAATGTTAAGTGGGGGTTCCTGTCGCTCTGCTTTGCTTCATGGGATAGTTGATCAAAACTCGCTAACCCAGCAGCAGTGTGGAAAATTCACCTTGTCATTCTACATGTTCACTCTAACTTAACTGCTATTCCCATTGTTCTATCAAGTTATGTTCCCGTTTGTACTGGGCCTTAGAAAATTAGCATTGCAAAAGAAAAATAGCATGCCTGCTTATGGGATTTTTACAGAGTGGCAGGGGATATGAGCTTTAAATAAACTACTAATTAAGCTATAATTGTGGTAAAGTAGTCTTTAAATGGCAAGTTTTATGTTATTGTAGAATAGAGGTTCTCATGTGTTAGTGATTTTTTTTTTTTCTTTGCGAAGGAGCCATTTGCCTTTATGGAGATTCTCCATTGTCACATTTTGGAAGGGGACAGAGGTATTTAATCATCAAGGAGGGATATGCTGGGTTCACAGGTATCCTCCATACCACAAACTTATTCAACCCAAAATCTAAGTAATGCTGGGGCCTAGGAACTACACTCCAGAACTGATACTTAAACAAGTAAGGAAGTTTCCAGAAAGTGGGAGGACATACAGACAGAAGGAAGAGTATGCAGAGCTGATGGCTGGAGGCGAGCTTCTTTACTGTACGCAGAAGTGGTGGTGTATGAGCCTTTTTCAAGCAGAGGACACAAGGTGACCTTGGAAGGAAAGGCCGAAGTCCAGTGACACACAGCTTTGTAGGTCACTGGATATTCAGAGTGCTGTTGAATCTATGACCTGGAAGTCAAAAGTTAGGTAGAGTTGGAAGTAACTTTGAATCTTTTTCCTGAGTGGTAGGTGAAGTCCTAAACTCATGTTGGCACCAGTGTGGTAGCTTGTCATTTTTTTTCTTCTGAGAGTACTCAGCTTACAAGGGGCAGGACCAAAAAGGAGATGGTAGGGTTCACTTGGGGTTAAGATTTGTCAGCTAGATGGGGAAAAAAACAAACATGTACTCATTGTAGAAATAGATACCAAAATTGCTGTGGCAAACCAACTCTCCTTCTTGACAGTCCTGGATGGTTTTGAGACTTTGGTACTTTTCATGTAGAAATATTTAAACATAAAATGTAGTGGGTGGGTGTATATTCTTTAGTAATTGAGTATTCTTTGTGTTTTTTTTTTTTTTTTCTTTTTGGTTACTTTTTGTTGATAAGTCCTTGCAATATATTGAAGCTCACATTTGACAGCACAAACTTAACTTGGTTATTGTGTAACTTCTGAATTAGAAATAAGCTCTCCGTCTTCATATGGTGTTTTGTGGCCTATGGCAGATACATAATTATTCCTTTCTCTTGAAGCACAAACAGGAGGATCAGACTATTTAGAGCAGCCATCCAGAAGTGACTTCTCAAAGCACTGGAAAGAAGAAACCATCCGAATGATTGCCAAAGCATCACATGAGTATGAAGATAAAGGTCCTGAGACAGTTTTGCAGTCGGTAAGAACATTTTGTATGGCTGTTGGGACACAGCATTCCCACCATGTAGTGGAAAAGCACCCTGTCTGGGATTCTGGGGTGCTCTGGCTCTGCCATGACATGATCTGGGAGCATGAGCTACCACTTCCTCAGCTTACATTTTAAATACAATTCTCTCCTAAGTTTCTGTTTTTCTGTCAGAAAAATAAGAAGACGCAGCGATCACAGACCGAATTAGCCATTTGACTTGGAATTTAAAGAGAAGTATAAAGTTAAATGCCAGTTTTCATGTTCCTCTCTTTCCCGGTCTGTGATCTGCAAATCCTGGAATAATTAGAATTTAAGAGAGTTGTCATTGTTCCGTGGTAAGGTTTTAACAAGAAGTGAAAATATTATTATAAAATGAATATGATGTGCAGTTTGTGAGTATTCTGGGTACAAATTGTCACTGTCATCATAGAGTCCTGTAGTTTACAGTTTGTTTTATGGGAGCAAATTGAGCACAGAAATATGAGGTTAAGTTGTTAGTGAGTATGAGTTTGGAAAACACATGGCAATTTTGTATTGCAAGACCACTATATCTGTAGTAATCCCCACCCCAATTTTAGAAGTGAATATAATCAGCCTCGATGCAGGCTTTATGGGAGTTCCTTTAGGATGTGAAGATCGTCTTTGTAGAGAACTAAAGCAAATAAGGTACTTCAGAAATTTACATGTCAGTCTCAGCAATAGCCTGCTAAATTAAGACCTCCATTAACCAAAATTCCCAGTAAGTAAGACATTCTATTAGCTATTTTAGGTATAGTAATGAACTAAATAATAACCAGAAATTCTTTTACTTTCACTTCCAGCTTGAAAATATATTACAGCCATTTAAAAATGAAAATTAATTTAAATCTATTTTGTTTTATGACTATAAGGTCTACAAATATCTTAGAATCTGTAAATGAATTTAAGACTGGTAATGCTAAAGCTTTTTTTTGAAAATAATTGTGCTTCATAAGTCTGCAAAAGGGGTCACGATAACCTGGGAACAAGGACAGACAGTGAATATGGGGAAACACCTTCCAAGGTACAAAATTTTAACTTAGGTCTTTGTAAATTGGGCCCTTGAGTTATTAAAGGCTAAGGTATGTCTTGCTTTTAGCTTGGCTTAGACAACCAAAAACATACTTTAGTGTAATGTGGAATTATGTTTCACTTGAGTTCAGCTAATCGTAAATGTTTTAGCTCACACACATCATCACATAAATTTGAATGACTTAAATGTCTTGCTATGGGAATCATCTTATAAATTAGCAATGCACTGCCTCTTATCTACTTGAAAAAGGAAGAGAGACAAGAGAATATGACTGGGAAAGCTAATTGTTTTCCACATTGATTATCTTGTTAAATAGCGCCTCCATTGACTCCATTGTCTCAGAAATCTGAACTTGTTGAGGAACTTGTGAGCATTGGCTATCTGAGCAGCTGGTGGCTCTTGGTCTCAGCATCATTGCTTAGGAGCCTGGCAACTGGTTCTTGTTATACTTTCGCATTTCTACTTAGCATATATTAGAAACTACAGTGAGAGAGTTCAGGCTTTAGATGGGCATTTCTTTGACTTTTGTGTATACAGTCTTGAGGAAACTTTTTACCTAAGTTTCAGTTTTCCTTCTTTCTGCAAATTTGAAATGACTGGAGTTATCATGGGATTTGTTTGTTTTGCCTAGTTTTGATAGCAGGCATGGGGTGCTGGTCCTTCACCTCAGCTCTAGGGGTCTCACAAATACACAGTACCTTAAATTCCAGTTGTAGAGTATGCATGACTCCCTGTGAAACTAACAATCACAGAAGCTATCGACATTCTCCAAATGTCCAAGCAGCTTGCTTTGCAGGAGAATTGCTTTGATTTCTAAATGAACACTTTAGAATATTTAAGACTGTGGAAAGCAGGTGACAAGAAAGAACCATTATGCCTGGTTTTAGTTGTTCGACAGTGGTCAGTCACTGTTAACTTGGGCTTTTCTCCTTTTGTTTTAAACTAGAGTTTCAAGATTGCTAGCATGGTTGCAGCATGTTTTATGTCTTACCTCTCTTCTTTTATTCACCTAAACTTCAAGGCCATGGGACTGGACTAGGCCTTCAGTATAAGCAGACAGTTGTGTAACTTGATCTGCTTAAGGGGCCCCCTGGCGGTAGGATCAGGATCCATCCCTGGTGCATGAGCTGGCTTTTTGGAGCCCAGGACCTGTGGTGGTACACCTCACACAGCTTTGATGCAGGAGGAGGGGCTTGGACCTGCCTCAACTGAATGTACCAGGCTCTGCTGACTCCCCTTGCCTTTTAGGAGAAGGGACTGGGAGGTGGGTTGGGAGGGAAGTCTCAGGAGGGGTGGAGGAGGGAAGAGGTGGGGATCTGTGGTTGTTGGTATGTAAAATGAATAAAACAATTTCTTAAGAGAAAAAAGAATAGTTTCTCATGTTATAAACTCAGTAAAAAAAGAAATTGCTGAATATTGTTCCACTCAATAGTTGAAATTTTGTATACTTACCCAATTCCATTGTACATTTGTTTCTACTTTTACATTATTATAAACAGGCCATTATAATAAATAGTTTCTACATATTTTAAATGTTTCTTTAAACTAGATTCCCTGTATTTAATTGTTGTATTAAAGGTGTAATGTAAATACTCAAAAGTGGTACCTGTTCTCAAAACAAAAACAAAATGTACTCATTTACTCCATAGTCTCTTCAGTTTTTCTGAAAGAAAGAAACTGAAACCTAAATTCCATTTCCCCCCACTGGAGCTGAGGACCGAACCCAGAGCTAGGCAAACGCTCTACCACTGAGCTAAATCCCCAACCCAGAAAACTGAAACCTAAAGACACAGTTTACTCTGGATCATATTTCCAGTCAGAAGTAAAATCCACAGCTCTGAGACATTATCACTTCCTTTTATGAGAACATTTTTACAAGACCATTCAGGCAGAGAGTTTCGGGCTATTTTAGTTAATTCAATGTGGTAACTGAGGACCTTCCTAATTTTGTAGCCCTGTTTTGGTTTTGTTAATTTTTTTACTAGGAGGTTTGAAATAATAGAACATGAAAAATAAGCATTTATTCTTACGTTAGTGCACCAACTACTTTTTTATGAAAACTATTCTGAGTCATCTGTGCTGATTTGAGCAGTTAAACCTCTCTCCTTCCAGCACTTAGCAGTGCCAACGTGGCGCTTTGACACTTAACTGGAGCAAGGAGGGCTTGTCTTTGTTACCTCAACTTCCTGCCCCCAGGAAGTTGTTTTACAGGGACTCCGGAGGTATTTTCTTGAACTTTGTATTTTCTGATGATATTTTTAAGGTTCATTTCCTTTTTAATTACATGCATGTGAGTCTCCACATATGGGTTTGTGCACATGTGAGTGCAAATGCCCATGGAATCCAGAAAAGCACATTGGACCCTTTGAGTTCGAGCTAGAGGTGAATGTGAGATGCCAGACATGGGTGCTGGGACTTGAACTGAGTTGCTCTGCAGGGGCTGTATGTGCTCTTTTCTGCTGAGCTATCTCTTCACCCCCATTATCTAAAATGATACCATTTAGATTGATTAGCTTGCAAGAAATTCATCACGGAAGTCCCAACATGGATTGTAACTTACTGGCTTACTTTCACTTCTGTGAATGGAAACCTTGAATAATCTCAAATACTACAAGTATTATTAATTCTTACTTACAACAAACACATCTCTATATGTGTGATAGTAAGATGGTTTAAACTTATTACAATATAAATTATTCAAAATAATTTAATAGAATAATGCAATGATTTTGGCAATATCTGCCATTTATAACAGCTGTTAAATACTAGATAATTAAATATTAGCTCATGATCACTGCAGCCGTGCAGGGTGGGTATTTCTGTTCTAGAGGATGAGAATTCAGATAAGTAGAGCACCCTAAATGTATTATAAAAATAACATCTTTAAAGGAAACATTTCTTTTAAAAAAAGAAATACTGTTCTTAGCCATTCTTGTGTTTTCATTGTTAAGGTCTATTTGAATAATGATGGAAAATATTTAAAACATTATTATTTACTTATACTTCAAATAGAAATAACAATTTGTAGTTGTTATTCCCATTTCAATTAGAACCGATGTTTACTTTTGCTAAAAACGTTCTGGGACAGGTGGCAGCGACTGAAGCCAGCTTCTCAGCTGCTCAGTACTTTTAGCTCTGCTTTTGACATGGCTGACTGGGGTAGAGAGGATGTGCAAGTCATAAACCTGTCAGTTAACAGCACTGTGTGAAAGCTTTACCCTTGCGAACTCCTGGGTTTAGAGTAGGTCCTAATCTCATTTTCACAGAAAGAGCAGGAATGTATTTTTTTTTTGGGGGGGGGGGGGGGGGGAGTAACAAGGGTTGTATCTCTGCTTTAAATACTACTGCTAAAGGTGATGCTGGTCCTTTTTATTTTTTGAAAAGCTACTTTAAGCATTTCATTTGGAGTGCAAAGAGAAAGGCTACTGTTTTATATTATAATTGGATTAATAAATTTGTCTTTAATGTTTACCTGTAAGTGGGCTTCTTTTATATTCAGTAAATATAGATATTTTAAAAGAAATTATGAGTCTGTGCATGTAAAGAGAATGCGTCCGGTGTTGTCTTTCCTAATGTGCATACCAATGATTTTCTTCGGCAGAACCCTGAAAAGACCCGCAGCCAACCACCTTGTAAGCAGCAAGTTGCAGAGGTGGAGCTCCCTCGTGTAGGGCGGTGTGTGACTGAGTCAAAGGAGGGAGGGTATGATGACGAGGTACCTTTATTGCAGTGTTGTGTGCATCCTTTACACTCACCCTGGAGGCATCACCATAGCATCACCGGGGGCATGCTTGCAGCCACGTACTTAAAGTCTGTCCGCTACTGCGTAACATACAGCTTTACCTCCTGTGGTGTGAAACCCTACCAGCTACTAACAGAACTTGGAAATTCAATGTAAGGTGAAGAGGTACGCTTAGAGAAGAGTTGAAAAGGATGGTTTTGTTTCTGGAACTTCGTTATACAGAAATAACTTCAGTTTGCTCTCGGGCTGACAGATTGCAGTAAGAGTCACTCGACTGCATAATAAACATTTTGCATTTAAAAATAATGGATTTTTTCCTAACCTGTTTCACTTGTATAATTTCTCTTATATTTTGCCCGTCCTTGCCTGCCACCAGAACAGAAAGCCCTACAGCATGGTTACAAGATGGACAACTGATGTTTTTGCTGCTCTAGACTCAGTCTGGAACAGCGAATATGGTGGCTGGTGGGCATCCCTGAGTGCCTAGCAGGGCTTTCTTTTCCACAGGCCTCCATCTTCCCACTTCTCCTCTGACTGTCTCATCTTCTTAGTTGTACCAACAACCTTCAGGCGCTTTTGTTTCTCATGATGAAGCTCTCTTTCATCCAACTGAAACCGAGATGTTTTAGTTCATTAGTGTTGCCATCCCTTTTCTGTATTTTTCCTTGAAACTCTTTAAATGGCTCTTTTCTGTGTTGGAGAGAGGGCCAGAGAAGCAGTTTTTGAATAGTGACAGAGATAGGTGGGCGTGATTTAGGAGCAGAGAGATCCATTGGCTACCACAACGTTTTAGTGTTTGTATCAGTGGATGTGAAGTGAATGTGTGTCAAGTATTTTTTCCAGTATCATTTATTCCTCCAAATGCATTCCTGAGTTTTAATTACAATTTTGTAAGGAATAATCATCAAACTTCAAGTGTTATAAAGCATTGGTATCATCACTGTGCCAATATGAGAAAGTGTGTCTCCTGAAGGACTAGATTTAAAAGCTGGGAACCGGCAGGAGCATTTGAGGGTTGGTATAAGCAGCCAGTGAGTGGTGGGCACACTGCAACCCTCCATGTATAATCCAGAGTCAAACTGCGAGTAAGTTTTGATGAATTGGAGGTAATGACCAAAGGGTGGAAATTTCAGTGAGACAGCTTAATAGTACTTACCATCAGAGGTATTTTAAATACAAACAGCCAAGAGTGAGCCCGTTTGAGAACAATAGTAATTAAATATTATAAATAGCATTAATAGTAAGTACTGTGTTACATTGTTCCATGTTTGCTCTTGAAAATTATCCAAACTCAATCATTTTAATAATTCTATTATTAAAATGTTCTAGTTTATTATAGAGTACCTAATTGCTTGTTTTCAGTGTGAACTAATTTTGGCATTTGTGAAAGAATTGTGATTACTCACAATTTCCTGGGAAAGCTTCTGTTACTGACAGAATTGTGTGTTGTGGTGTAGTTGGCATCCTTGCTTAATAGTGCATGTGCCTTTGACTTTTTAAGATCAGCTGTATGGATGGAACGCTGTTGCTTACAGATAAGCAGGTTGTACAGTTGTACAGGGATTCCGAGCCCAGGGGCGGGAGATGGATTCAAATGGAGTTCTTCACAGGCTCACCAGTTTTCAGAAAATGTACTGGTTTTTTTTCATTCATTTACTCAGAGTTGGTGCTTTTTTCTCAACAGTTCTCTTGGAAAAGCATTCACTTTTCCAAGTCGTCCAGAAGGGGGTGCTGTTTTACAATCCTCAACTTTAGAAAGGATGCCTTTTTGCAGTTTGTACAAAGGCATCCTGTAAGTCAGCTGTACCACTGTACAGACACTGAGTGATGCTTCTGCTTGTATGTCAGAACACAGTCGCTCTTTTATAAATGCATCCTTTGATTTGTAAACAGTAGAGAATAGGGGTTTTTAAGTTGCATGTAAATAATTCCTTTCACTTTATTGTAGGTTTTTGTTTTTCGCTGTTAACCATTCAGAAACTCTTACTTTCAATTTCTGTGGCAGATCATGATGACACCCAGTATGCAAGGTATTATCATGGCGATAGGTAAATCCAGGAGTGTGTATGACAGGTGTGGTCCTGAAGCAGGGTTCTTTAAGGTACTATTAACATTTTCATATTTTTAAAAAATGTAGTGTTTTTCCATGGCGATAGTTAAATCCAGGAGTGTGTATGACAGGTGTGGTCCTGAAGCAGGGTTCTTTAAGGTACCATTAACATTTTCATATTTTTAAAAAATATGTTTTACAGCCTCTTGTTTCTTTAAACAGATTTCTGTTTTTTTATCTGAATCATGACAACCTGGTGTTCTGGGAGCTGCTTGTGTGTAAGGTTTTAAAATCCTTTTTCTTTTTCAGTGCAGATTATTAAAGAAAAACAGAACAATTGATCTGACTTACTACAATAATATGTCTTATTTGTTGTTAGCAATTTAATCAAGAAATTAAGGATTTTGAAAAGCAGAAACAGGGACTGTGTAATTGCTTCTGGTAACAGTTTATTTCATCCTTAGAATTCAGACAATGGATTGGCCAGTATTAAAAAATGTTTCCTTTAATTTTTCTATTTGATAGTAAACCAATTGTTTGGTGTATTCTGAAAATTATTTATTCATGTATTACCTTTTGTTTTTTGTTCTTCACTGTTTTTTCTCTATTCTGAATTTTTACTATTCTGGTCTCAGATCAAGGAACAGGAGGCCATTGAGTTGATTCTCTCTTTCACCATCTCACACCTTCCCTTTTAAGTGTGTTAGCTCTCCAAAGTTTTGTTTTATATATATATATATATATATATATATATATATATTTTTTTTTAATTTGAAAGATGAGAATACTGGTGTGGTTTTTTTTAGATTTACCAAAAGACTTTGTGTGTGTGTGTGTGTGTGTGTGTGTGTGTGTGTGTGTGTGTGTGTTTCCCCTTCTTAGGGCTGTTTAAAAAGGATCAGTATTAGGAATGTCAGTTTTAGCCGGGTTGGGGTGATGTAGTCCCTTAATCCCAGCACTTGGAAGGCAGAGGCAGGTAAATCTTTGTGAGTTTAAGACAATCTTCATGTGCAAAGTGTTTTAGGACAGCCAGAGCTGCTATACAGAGAAAACCTGTCTCAAGAAAAACAACAACAAAAAAAAAAAGAAAGAAAGAAAGAAAGAAAGAAAGAAAAGAAAACTGTCACTGTCTGCTCTGTTTTAACATTAAAATTCTAAAACTGTCATCAGTTTTTCAGAAGCAACAGCCTCTTGCTAGTGTTTCTTCAGTCCAGTATAGAGAACAAAAGCAGTGTACTTAATTGCCTTCTTAATTAGTACTTTTGAATTTGTTGGAATTATTCTATTTTACTGATATTTCTTACAAATTTTTAAATATCCAGTTTGAGTTGTTAAATTGTAAACATTCTGGCAGACTGGTCCCAGGACAAATTGATTAGTCTCTTAAGATCTCATGCAAGAGGTTAAAAAATCCCTCTCTTAACAAGACATAAAATCCATGAGAAAAGGAGGAAGAAGACATTCAAATACATTTGCAGCAGTGATGTTGTCTGTGCTCCTTACAGTGTGTCAAGCTGCAGATGCTACCATTTCCATCCCCTCCTGCCTCAGTGAGGGTCTCTATTGCTGGGAAGAGACACCATGAGCAACTCTTATATGGAAAACATTTAATTAAGGGGGCTCGGCTTACAGTTTCATAGGTTCAACCCATTATCATCATGGCAAGACATGGCAGCAAGCAGGCAGACAAGGTGCTGGAGAAGGAGCTGAGAGTCTACATCTTGCAGGCAACAGGAAGTCAATTGACTGTCACACTGAGGGGAACTTGAGCAAAAGAGACCTCAAAGCCCGCCCCAGCAGTGACACACCTCCCCCAACAAGGCCACACCCCCTAATAGGGCCACTCCCTTTGTGGACCATTTTCTTTCAAACCACCACATCTACCTCCCTTTTGTCCTTCACATCCCTTTAGTTGTCCCCACACATACATTTAACTTTTGGGGGGTGTAGTTTTTTGTATTTGTCATTAGCTTCTCTCTCTACCAGTTGCTTGAGTCTTTTCTTACTTTTATTAATTTTAAGTATGTCTTTTTATTATCTGGTATCCAGAAAGCTTCTTAAAGAAACTGACATTGAAACAAGTAATGCACACATCAAAACATGGACTATGAATGGATTTTCTCACTTGCTGTGAGTCACATCAACTCTCTGGCCCAGTTGTTGTCTCTGTCTCTTTCTGGTTTGATAGGCATAGTCACTTAAACCTACTCATATATTTACAAGTTTTTCTATTCATAAACATGCCCAACACATTTGTAACTTAAAGTAGGACTGTGTTTTGTTTCTTCATTTTGTTTCTTCCTTTATTTTCCCATAGTATGGTGGGCCACACGTCATACACTTATCACATTATTTTTTCTTTCTTTTCCATTGGACTTAACAAAATGGATTTAAACATTTCCATAGAGAGTATGTGTCCATCTGTGACACACTGAGGAGCCCATGGGACTAGGATCTCAGCATTCCTAGAATTTACTCCTGTTCTAGGTTAAGAAGTTGGTACTCAGGAGGGCTCTGTCCGCAGGTGCCTAGTTTTAAATACAAGTTGTCTCACCTATTTCTCTAATCTTGGACAATATATTAAATTATCTAAGCCAGTGTTTCATTGAGCCCTCTTAAAAGTCAAATGATATAAAGAACTTATTTATAAATAACTTATTAGATAATATCTGTAACAAAAAGCTTAATTGAAAATGTTGCTTATACGTCTCTGACGGAGGGTTTTGTTTCTGGATATTTGGGTTACTTCTGGTTGTGAACATCATTCCTCATTGAATACTTATGCAAATATAGGAGAGTAAAATTGGGAAGTCAAATGTTTGCAGATTTTAAGTGCTGTTCATCAACTGTCATGTTCCTTCAGATGTATTGATTTTCAGCTTTATTGACAGTTGTCTGATGATAGAGCTTTACAAAGTTTAATCCTTGATTAAAATGTGTTTGATTTTTTTTTTTTTTTTTGCTGAGCATCAGTATTTTTTCAGAAATACTGCTGTTATTTATGATAACTGTCTTTGTTCTTTATTTTCCTTTTTTTTGAGATAGGGTTTCTCTGTATCACAGCCCTAGTAGCTGTCATATAACTTTCTTTGTAGACCAGGCTGGCCTTGAACTCATAGAGATCCATCTTCCTCTGCTTCCCTAGGGCTAGAATTAAAGGCCTGTGATAGCACACCTGGTGACTTTTTTCATTTTTTTTATATTGTGGGAATTTTTATTTGTTCATGTTAAGTGAGATAAGATAATTTATTCATAAATAGTTTGCCAGTTGTATTTTGCTGTTTATAATTTGTATTTTATACTCATTTTGGATATGACTTTTCATAAGTGGCTTTTTTCATAGATATAAGAAATCTGTATGACTGCTTCTAAAATTATACAAATCATTAATTCTTCTCCTTGCATGCTTTCATCCATAATTCAGATTATAGGATTTTTAATTTTCTTCAAATGGAAAAAAATCTAAAACTTCCAAACAAATTTTGTCTAACCCATCTTTAAGTTTATACTGACTTAAAATGCCATTTTTATCATATAACAATTCTCCATGGTAACCCAAACTGTTTGTGTCTCTTTGTTCTATTAGTGTTTTTAAAGCAATGAACGTATTACCTCTTGTACCATTGGTATATTTGACATTTTATAGGAAAAATACTTGCTAATTTTGGGAGTTTTTATGATTTTTAGAATCAATTGCTATGCCATCGCCAACCTTGAACCCTTAGAGAATTTGAGAGACACTTGCATTATGTTCAAATGTTAATTTAGGATGAAATTGGAAATTATGTTTTGATACTTGGATTATTTTAAAAAGGAACCAAATACAACTTTTCAATCTGTCATCCTTTGCCATGACTTTTAATAAGGTTTCATAATTTTGCTTGATATTTATCTTAGTTTTTACATTGTTCTTAGATACATAAATGTTTTGTTACAAAATGGTATTTGCAAGTTATGATGAACATGGATAATATATTTATATATTTATCTTATCAAAATCCTAGCTTTTAAATAAATTTTCAATAAGGTCTCTTCATTATGTAATTAAACTGTCCCCCAATAAATACTTCATCACTTCCCTTATAGCTGTTTATTTCATATCTGGTTTTATCATGTTGACTATAGACTGTAGTGTATATTCTCAGTGTTAGAATAATGGTAAGAGACTAACTTGTTGAGTGGCATCTTACCAAGTTCACAATCAAAGGTTTTAGTTATGATGATTGGTACTAGAATGTAGAGACTGGGTGATACTATATTGGAGCTTATTAAAGTCTAGTGAAAAAAACTAAAACAAATACCAGGTTTTTATTTAATGGCCCCCACCATACTTCATATTGCAAGTATGTAATGTTTTTGCAGTAGCTACAGTAATTATCTTAAAATAATTCCCATTACAGTAGCCTAAAATAATGAAAGATTTGATTAGGAACATAACACAGAAGTAGTTTGAAGCAATGTATCATGTTCCCTTGACTACAGGTGGCACTTGTGTAGACTTGGATGGACTCTGCTGGGTAAAGTCTGTCCATTTCTATCAGTAGTTGAAGAAATATGGATGGATTTTGCTGGGTGAAGTCTGTCCATTTCTATCAGTAGTTGAGGAAGTATGGATGGAGAGCATCATGACTGGGTTCACCTTGGAAAATTAGAAGACTCACACTGAGCAAACATAGGAGAGAAGCTTATAAAATATGAGGGTGGATAATGTTTACAGTTTTAAGTTTAGTATATATTGGTTGTTAAAATTTCATGTGCCTCTTCTCACCCCAAATTGGGAAAATAGGGCTTTTAAAAGACATCTTTGTGCAAAGTGCATATGTGTTTTTAAAACACACAGTGACACTGATAAGCTTATATGTCAAAATATATTTGATTTTTAGGGTGATATTTAAGCACAGCAATAAGACTTGACATGTATATATGAGGAGAAAGGTCATTTTTCCCCTTGGGAAAAGTATTTTGAAATAATTCACTATAAAAAATGAATATCTTCTTTTATTTTTAATGCTTGTTATGGAGAAAGGACTGATTAACCTTTTAAGTGTTATATGGCACAAATAAAATATTTCAATAAATGTTTTTAGTTATTTTCCTCTAAAATATAGCAAGATAAATTATAGGATTACTTGAGGAAATTATGCATAAAAAGAAGTGAAGAGAAGAAACTAATAAACCTTTTATTAATTGAATGGATTTTTTGAAAAGTGTCTTGCATGCAGCCTAAAGTATTTTATGATTAGTAGACTTAGAATTTAGATATAACTTAATGAATATTTTGAAAGTGTTATGTTTAGTTATGTGGGCTTCATGTGATTAATACAGCAGTATTTGGTACGTTAGTCTACACATATTTATAGTTATATATCATCTAGATTGTGTCTGTATGCTGAAAGACGTATTAATATTTTGTGTTATTCGTTCTTGGTTTTGAAGTATTTTATGGTTATAAAGGAACACGTGATACTACAGCATGTATAATCATTATTATTATAGTAATAAAATTCAAATATTGTCATAACCAGATAGCCATTTTGAGGTGACTGGAAGGCCACGGCAGTACTGTGAGTGCTGGCAGGCCTCCAAGAGCCCAGGTAGTTCTGGACTCTCGTTCCCTTGGGTATGTCATCTAGTGCGACAATTGCACCACAGTGGAGACCATCCCAGCATCTCTAGTGATGCCTCAAGACGGACTTTGACTAGGCTGTGACCCCACAAGAATCCCATTGTGGGTGAGATGCACCAGTTTATCACTTCTGTGTGTGGGAACATGAAGAAGATTTGTAAGATGATGGGATAAGGAAGGTCCTATGTAGCTAATTATCTAGAAAGTTATTTTAAAGTGTGGAATATGGGGACTCTTCATTGTACCAGCTTACTTACCCATTAAAAGGTAAAAATAAACATTTAAATAATTACAGTTAGAATAATGAAGAACTTTAAATTATAATTGATCAAAACCTTTGCTCTCGTTTTATTTTCTAGGCAATTAAATTAGAATATTCAAGGCTGGTTAAGTTGGCTCAAGAAGATACCCCCCCAGAAACAGATTACCGTTTACATCATGTCCTGGTCTACTTTATCCAGAACCAGGCTCCCAAGAAGATCATTGAGAAAACATTGCTCGAACAATTTGGAGATAGAAATTTGAGTGTTGATGAAAGGTAATATAAAAACATAAAGCATCTAATTCACATGCTCATACTTTTCCTATTGTTCTGGTTTTGGTTTTGGTTTGCTAATCACAAGTGTAAGTTGTATGTGCATACAAAAACACAATAAATATACCATAAAACTTACCTTTCATTAATTTCAGTATTTGCTTTGCCATTTCTCTAAAATTTCTAGCTATGACCTTTTAAAGTTTGAACTGAAAGTAATTTGGGTAATGTCAAATAATGAATAAAGACATAACTCTTCTATGGAAGAAAAAATGTGATTTTTTTTTTTCGACATCTGTGCTGGGCAGATTTTAGGTCAGATAATTTTGTTGTCAGGCTTTCATGATTTATCCGATGTAGCAAGTACACTGTAGGAAACCAACAGGGCCCTCAGCTTAGACAAACACAGCCCTCTCCCACATACTCCCAGTAGCTGCCAGAAGCCATAAGGTGACATCAGTAGAGAGAAATACCTAGCCATGGAAAATACTTTGCTATAAAGGAAGATATAAAATAGTGAATTTTGTTTACCTATAATTAATTGTTGTCAGAATGTCTGATGAAACCCCAATGTTAATTTGTTTTCTATTTAATCTGAATTTCATAAAAAAAACTAGACCTCAGATATAAAGGTTCAAGTTAATAAAAGTTATTTTTCTTTACTTATCTTATTTTTGAGACACTGTATAATCCTGGTTGCCTTTTGGAATTCACTGTGTAGACCAGGCTGGCCTCAAACTTACAGGGATCTTCCTGACTGACTCCTGAAGGCTGGAATTAAAGGCGTGCACCACCACATCTGGCTCTTTTTTACTTCTCTAAAAAAAAATTATTTGTGTTTGTTTTTATGTTGACGGGGAGAGAAGAGAGCCATGGCTGCTGTCCTGCATGTCTGATAGTCAGAGGACCGCTCTGGGCAGTTGTGAGATCAGCAGATTGACTCTACTCAGGGCCTCAGACTGTTGGGCCACTGCTCTGGCACTTGTGGAGACTGTTTATATGTGTGTTCTATAGTTTAGTTTTATGCAACATACTTTGACAATTTTTATGGATTTTGTTTTTGATTTAGAAATGTATTTTTTATATTTGAAGGTGTCACAACATAATGAAAGTTGCCCAAGCCAAACTGGAAATGATCAAACCTGAAGAAGTCAACTTGGAGGAATATGAGGTAGTGTGCTTGGGGAAATACTGACCTCTAGTTGATGCATTCCATATTCTTCATCGATTTCAACATAACAGCCTGCATTTTTATAGATGATAAATAAAAGTTACATTTTTAAGTTAATACCAAGTTAATTCTTTGATAAGGATTTTAAGATGACTTTGGTACAGTTGCTTATAGACCAAAATGTTTTAAAGAACATCTTTGGCTTTTATGTTCCCACATCAGCTAGTTTTCAGTTACTCTTATAGAGAATTTTTCTGCTTTAAAAAGTGTAATAGATGGCATTCGTGTTGAAAGGGCGAAGATTTATTTGCCTACCAAGCATTCTTCTAAGGACTGCAGGTGTACTGACTTCATCCAGCTAACAGCTCATGAGACCGTGGGACAACTGCCCAGAGTGCTCCTCTCTGACCTCTACACATACACCATGGCAGCCATGTCTCTCTCTTCTCCGCCAGCACCCGGCCAGCACCCACACAAACACAAACACATTTTTTTTAGAGAATTCGGAAGAGCCAGAAATGGCGATGCGTGGTCTTAATCCCAGGTAGTCCTATTACTGGTCAGTGCATGAGCACTTGAGGTACAGAGACAGGAGATGTCTGAGAGTATACACACACACACACACACACACCATGGCTTATGAGATTTTTGTGTGTGTACAAAATCTTTTATTAACATTGGTTTGAGTATATATTTTAATTGACCAAATTTAAGCTTCTAAAATTAATACTATGTTTTGAATGTATATTAAAATTACTTTTATGTATATTTTTGTTAATCTTCACTCTTATTTACAAACTTTATTTTCATTACATTTTTTTAATTAGAAGACAAGACAATGGTTTCATTATACTGTTTTCCTGTGTGTGTAGGTCTTTGCTAGGATCCCATTTGGTCTCCACATACCCTTTCTTGTCCATCCATCTACTGGCATTACTTGTTTGTTTGGTGTTTTTCATCAGGGTTTTACCTCTAGCCCTGGCTAGCCTGGCACCCACTATGTCCACCACATTCATGTCAAGCTTGTGTTCTTCTCCCTGACTCTGACTTTTTGATTTAAAGGACTTATATATGTATATGGGTGTTTGTCTGTATGTATGTCTGCACCCCAGAAGAGGACATCAGATTGCAAGGGACTACAGTTACAGACAGTTGCGAGCTGCCCTGTGGTTACTGGGAATTGAACTCAGGACCTCTGGAAGAGCAGCCAGTACTCTTAACCACAGAGTCATCTCTCTAATACCCCCTTGCATTTCCCTTCCTAAATAGCCCTTATCCATTTATGCTCTATCTTGTGTATATGTGCCTGACTATATTTCTATATATTTAATATATATATATAATATTTTCCTATTTAAATGTAAATTTTAAATATGAGAAAAAGATGCTATTTTGCCTTTTCTGCTTCATTTGTTTAAAATGATGATTTCCAGTTCCATCTAGTTCCCCATAAATGTCGTAATTTCATTCTTTATGGCTAAACGAAAGTAGGTGCGTGTGACTACCCATTCTTTAGCCATCCATCATACAGCCTTTGTAATAATATCCTTTATGAACATGTATCCCAGAAATAGCAAGCAAGTCTTTGATTCATTGAAGTACCTTTATTAAGTCATTCTGAGGAATGAAACTGGATATCCTCTTTACTTCATGTATAAAATCCACTTCAATTGAGAAAGCCCTCTGTATATGGCTGTCTGCAAGTCAAAATGAACAGAAAGCCAAAGTAAATTATTTACCTATAAGCGAAATGTATTGAGTGGAGTTGCAACCAGGACATACAATCTGGAGCAGTAATATTTCAGAGTATGCTTTCTCATGACCTTGAGTTTTTCATGTTAACTGTTGATTTGTGCCTTTTCAATTGGCTCATCTCTTCTCCTGATTCATACTCATGAGGCTTGCTTTTTAATTGTTTTGAATCTGCAATCCTTTCTCAGGTTACTTCCAAAAATAGGATCACTTTAATTTTATTCTGAAATTTCACGTTCTTTCCTACTGAAGAGTCTTAATTGTATAGGTATTTAAATGCCACATCTTTTAGCTTCTACACAATTCTCATCCTTTTGTTTGCTCTCAGTTCAGAATAAATCAGCAAACCTTGACCCACATGCCACCGTAGCTCAGCATCCATGCTGGCAAGCACTCTTTTCCTGGAATAGCCTGTGACTGCTCACACACTGCAGTCCAGAGTGTTTCTGCTGTGGGGGGTACCTCAGCAGCAAAGTCTCCTCCCTTTGCAGGAGAGTTCGCTGCTTGAGTTCTAAGGCAGCTCCAGAGTAGGTAACATGATACTTGTCAAATGAATTATCTGTTTGTGAAGATCAGCTAATAGTATCAAATTGAAATTTCATTTACAGTGAAGGACAATATAGAGAACATTTCTCTCTCCACTTTTTTTGTCAAAACTTCCTTTTAGATGAACCCTATATTGATTTTTTTTGTTTTTTGAACTATTTTTTATTAAACATTTTAAAAACGAAATTCCTCCCTCCCCAGTATCCATGCCCTACTGTTGTGTTTAGGGAGTGGGGCTTTCTTTTCACCTGGTCGATAAAGTACTCAACAACACATTTAAAATTGTTCCATAATAATATTAAATAAGTGAACTATGCCTTTTATTTCCTTAAAATTCTGTATTAAGCAACAGGTCAGAGCTCTGGACAGAACTGTATCAATACAATATTCCAGTCTGTACTATTACAACAATTTATTAGTAAAACTTATACTGACGAATGTTTTATGGGAAAAAAAAGCAATTTGATTACCCTCCATTTTATTATGTTATATCTTGTATTCTTAATCTTTTATTTATCATCCATGACTAAATGCCTAAAATGTTTTATATTGATTATTATACTGAGGTAGTATATATTACTGAAGTTATTTTAATTTTGAATTCATTTCACCTCATTTGCATAACTCAGGACAGTGCATTGTTTTATAAATATTCTTACCATAGTTTACTCTTTTCCCTTTTAATACGTTATATACAGGAGTGGCACAAAGATTATAAGAAATTCAGAGAAACAACTATGTATCTCATAATTGGACTAGAAAATTTCCAGAGAGAAAGGTAAGACAGATTGGGCAAATATGGAAAAGGTTTGTTCTGTCATTAACTCTATTAGGTGATTGTCATGCAATGCAAATTAGGCAGTATACATTTTAATGAACATTTTAGTTGGTAACAATTTAGGAATATTGCAAATTTAATACAATTAGATCACAGATCCTTCATATGAAATACATTTTCTTTCTTATACTATACTTTCTTATAAAACTTATCAAAAAGGGTGACATTTATGCCTTTTTTATCATTTATTAAATGTGTTCTTCAGGAGTTTCACACGTGAACACACTGCACATTGAACACTCCCCCTACCACCCTTTCCCATTTCTCCCCGTCCTCCCCAGCTACTTGCCACCAATTTGTCTCAAGCAGTCATGTCCACTCATTTTGTTTTGTCACCCACTGAATCGACCAGAGTTGAGTTTGAGCATGATTTGTCGTGACCATTGGTTTGGATTTGTCCACTGGAACCTAGTGGACTATAATTTTGTATGAAATCCATTTATAAAATTTGGAGAGTCGAAGAACTGCTAGTCCAGCATGTAGAACCAGTTACTTTCCCTGAAATCTGTCTGGGATGTTAGTGACTGTTATACCCCTTCTCCATCGAATGGACCCAAATCAGAGGTAATTCTTGTGCCTTTATCTGAAGCCCCAGGTACCATATAACGAGAACCTGTGATAGAGCGGTGTTCAGTAATGATGTGCTCCTCCAGTGTTTAAGCTCCTAAAGTTTAAGCCCATCACACACTCACAAAGGATCAAGTTTGTCTGTAGAAACTTCTAAAGAATATACATATTTAAAATCAAAGATAATTTGTAATAATTTCAATTTATATAACTATGAAATTATTTTAACTTTTTCTCTTTTTTATTGAAGATAGCTTTTTAAATACAATATATTGTGTTTATTAATTTCCCTCCCCCAGATCTTCCACACTTTTTCACCCACCCAAATCCACACCCTTACTTTCCTCCTTTCATTAGAATATAAATAGATGTCTAAAAGTAATAATAATAGTAATAAAATAAAAATTTATCAGTATTTTAACTATTATTAAGAAAAAACTTTTATGTACTTGTAATTTTCCTTCTGTGATAGCTTATATTCATTTCCTCCATATATTATTTAATTTCTATCTTAGTATCAACTTACTTAACTGTGATTTTTTTAAGAGACTGCTTTATTTTCAATGCGGTGTCTTATTGCAGCCAAGCAAAATGATGACTGGCATGTCTGTTTATGTGAATAACTGTAGGAAGTTAATGGTGTGCTTTTAATGACAAGTGGCCATTTCTTTCTAGAATGGAACTGTTCAACACAGTATTACCAACCATGACTGGCAGTTTAAATTTCCATAATTATATATTCAATTTCTTAGGAATACTGGCCACAATCTTTAAGCCACTCTAGATAGTAGAGTGCTTGCCAAGTACCTCCGACTTGTCTAGCCATAGATTTCTAGCCTAATAGTGGTACCAGTTATGAGTTTCTTCTTGTAGAAGTCTGCTGGGTCCTATCGGAATGTGGTTGGTTACTCCCATAGTAGTGGCATCACTCTTGCATTGGTAGGCCTGTCTTGCCAGGCCAGTTCTTGTAATTGTGCCATAAGGTCTTGCCATCAAGTTTGGGAGTGTAAACCAAAGGCAGCACAGCCTGTAATGTTTGGGGTTCTGCAGAAAGCTCACTGGTCAACAATTCTAAAAGAAATAGCCCATACCAGGAATTCTGTTTATTTATTCTGGTGTTTAGTAGAGGCATTGTTGCCCTGCTGTAAGGTAACTCTGTTTTAAGAATTGTGTGTGTGTGTGTACACACACACACACACACACACAGATGTTTATTTGTATGTATGTATATATACATGTATATATGGAAGCTATGTAGTATGCCTCTTTATATCTTTTTCTAAAGGTCTTTGGTGTTATTCATCCCTCTCCATACTTGCTCCTCTGTGTTACCCCTATTCTCCCATCCCAGTTTAACCCTTCCTAATTTGTCCCAGTAAGTTTCCAAATTGGAAGTATGTTTGTTCCAAATTGGAACTCACCCACCATGTCCTGTAGGCATTTTCTCTTTTATGTTTTTCCGAAGTGGCCAGAAATTTGTGTATACATAAAAAACATTACATGAGTTAAATGATACTTGTAAGTTTAAAGTAAACAAAACCACAGTCTTTTCATAGGAAAATAATGTGTTAAACACATTGATTATTGGCTTTCACATCAGTCTTAAATTTGGGCCATGAGTGGACAACATCAAAACCCAATATGCTGAAGACAGCAGGAGTTACCACTGAATTCTTCAGCTGAGGCCTTTCTCCTACTTTCTTTAGTTCTTTTGTTTTCCATTTAAGATGTGTGTTATTTAACCTCTCCTGCTGCCAGGTTTTGCTCTTGTTAAAAAAGTGTGTTTGTGCATTTCATGCACTGGATTTTTTTACGTGTCATATAGAATAGACATTTAAGTATATAGGTTGATTGTTTTATTATGGGTGTCGCCTTTTTCCTTGTGGCCCTATTGGCCACCAGTCTACAAAGACAAGGGGCAGAAGCAACAGCAGAGAGCTTTGTAGGCCTGTGAACATGACAGATATCTCTCTGGGAGACACCTTCGTGAATCTGTTCAACTTTATTCCAGAGTACAGAATGGTAGCTGGGGGATCACCTACTTTGCATTAATCAGCATACTCCTATCATAAGGCTCCCAGTACAAGTCTTAGACCATCTTTGGAAGCACGGTCCTATTGCAATGTTCCCAGCACAATGTCGAATTACCATATGGGCAGCAGGGGGAAAGCTTCTGTAGGGAACTGTGTCCAGGGTCTACTAGAGATATAAATCAGGCATCCAGGCCTAGAGACAATCTTCAGATAAAATCAAGTGGAGAACTGGGGTGGGGATGGGGGATGGGAGGGGTTGTTGTCCATGTTGTAGAGTTCAGAGAGAGCTGCTAAGCCATGGTAGACTCCAACCTCCAAGCAGCAGGGCCTCCTAGCATTTTATGATTGTAGATTGTTTTATAATAATGAAATACTAATATCATGTGTTTATTTTAAGGTATATAGACTCCTTGCTGTTCCTTATCTGTGCTTATCAGAATAACAAAGAGCTCTTGTCCAAGGGTCCTTACAGAGGGCATGATGGAGAGTTGATATCGCATTACAGAAGGGAGTGTTTACTGGTGAGTGTACATAGAATGTGTTTTCACTGGCAACAGGCTGGACACGTTTTCCACATTCTCACAAAAGTAATTGACTATAAACACTGTCAGGATAAAAACTGTGGTATATCTGCATAAAAATGTTTTTAAAGGAAGGATGATTGCTTTCATTATATTTCCAGATCTTATCATTATCGCCACTTTTTTTTGCTGGATCATGAAGAATGATATGCTATGTAGCAAATTACTAGTTTCCTGAGACTTATAAATCATGCTGGATTTAGTTTGCATAATGTAAAAATTTCATTGAACATAATGCCCTTTATTTGCAGCTGGAGACTGGTAGTTTTTCCTCAAATATTTCAAAGTCTCTTTAAAATATTATTATTATTGCAGATTTTTAAATGTTACTTTGAAAATATTTTTCTCTACTTTACAGAACTTTACATATGTAGAGCTCTTGGTTGATGCACATGGTATTTACTAGCTAGCCTTCCTGTATGACATCACAAATTCCCCCAAAATTTATTTCATTACATTGAACTCACTATTAATTCTGGCATCACTCCCTTCTACATTGTAAACCACTAAATACTAATTGTTTTTTCCTGTTTAAAAATAATGAGAAAAACCTCTCTAGATTTGTAATATGCATTAAGTGTAAGAAAAGAATTTTAAGTGGATTTTTGATGAAATATTTTCTTTTAGAACTATTCATTTTACATTAATTTTAATATGAAGTGCTGTCTTTGCAGTTTTTAATGAGATTATGGTGTGATTTTCTTTTCTTTTTTCTGTTGCCTTTGTTATGTACAGAGATTTTCCTAAAAGATTTGTTTTTGTGTATGGTGTCATTATATATGACTGCTATTTGTCCTAACACTGTTTGAACATATTTATCATGTCGTCTTTAGTGCAGGTACTCCTTTCTTAATTGCAAGATGAAGTAAAATGTGTTCTCTTCTCTCATTCCATTAAGAAATTAAATGAGCAAGCGGCAGAGATGTTCGAGTCTGGAGAGAGCCGAGAAGTGAACAATGGCTTGATTATTATGAATGAGTTTATCGTTCCTTTCTTGCCCTTGTTGCTGATGGATGAAATGGAAGAGAAGGATATCCTTGCTGTGGAAGACATGAGGAATCGATGGTGTTCCTACTTAGGGCAGGAAATGGAATGTAAGTTGAACCAGTGCTGTTAGGCACCTGGGATGGGATAATGCAACAGAAGATCCTGTTTGATCCTGTTTGATCTTCTATAGCACTTTCTTGTTTACACTGGATCCATTTGCCTCCTCTACAGGCTAAGATGTGCACATTTCTGTTGCCATGTCCTTTTAAAAATCATCTCATGTCCCCGAAATGGCAGTAATTCCGTGTATTTCAAAATGAATCCTCTCCTATAACAAACCTACTGTAGGCAGCGCTTTAATTTTCCTCTGTGTTTTGATGGATCTCATTATTTGTATTTGCAGCAAACCTCCAAGAAAAGCTGACGGATTTTCTGCCCAAGCTGCTTGACTGTTCTACAGAGATCAAAGGTTTCCATGAGCCACCAAAGTTACCTCCCTATTCTGCCCATGAACTCTGTGAGCGATTCGCCCGCATCATGTTGTCCCTCAGTCGTACTCCCGCTGACGGAAGATGAACTGCCCACAGGTCCCACACGCTACAGAAGCTCCTTTCTTACCACAGCTTCCTGTCACGGGATCTGCTTGCTGCTGCTAGAGTTTTTAACTTTTTATTTTAATAACTGCAAAGACAAAACGACTATGCCGACCTTAACCAGACTGCAAACAATAAAGCCGCGAACCGCATGGCACTCAGACTTTGTTTTATCTGGAGCCGATGTATAATTACAAATCGATTGATTTCTTGTGGCAGAACATTGCTTTTGACACCTCCTATTGCAGTATTGCCTCTCAGTTTTCCTTATCAACAGCTTTCTATTAGTCTGGAATCTCCAAGACTAAGCCATTAAGTGTTCAGCACTGTGTATGATATATACTATTTGGTAGCTTGTAAATGAAATCAAAGAATAAAGTTTTATTTATGGCTACCTATGTGTTTGTAAGCAGGCATATTGTATATTGGTGTGTATTTTAGATATATAAATGAATTTAGTCATGGGGTTGACATTGGGTGATGCATAGAATAATAGCCCTTTTGTTTACTCTAATGGTACCATATTGGAATTGTACTATTTAGCACCTCCGTGTGTCTATATCAACTAAGTTCTTGGACCTAAATATGTTGTAGTCAATCAAATTTTCACTGAAATGAGTGACTGGGTTTTAAGTCGAGCTGCACTGAAACTTTTAACCTTTTCTTAGATTAAACGTTTGTTCCTTTATGTATGTGTAAATAATATAATAAGATGATTATTTCAAGAGAAACCTGATAACAGTACTTGAATAAGGGCTATTGTGAAATTTAAAAAGAAAAATGTGCACATATACACACATACATGCACATACATGTATTCTTCATAATGGAGGGCAATGTTTTTCATTATATAATTATTCTATTTTTGTAAATTATATACTACTTTAATTGAAAATGTCCTCTACTAATCAATGCTGTGATGAAATTGATACTGTTCAACTAGGAAATATAAGAATCTTAACTTTTAATTTGCCTCTTTTTTTTTCAAAAAAGGTGAAAGATGTAGAATATTTTATAGATGGAACTACTGTTTTAAGATCGATGAAGTGATATTGTGAATGAAAATCTAGATTAATGCTTTAAAGGTAATCATGTTACCACCCATCTATTTTTGAATTTATAAAAATTCTTTATAATTGATACTTTGTTAGCATAGTAAAATATATAAATATGCTATGTGTATATATGTTTGTTGTAGCGTCGTCACAAAACCAATACTTTCTACAAGTGCCTCTCACAAAAGATCCAATAGAGCAGTGGTTCTCAACCTTCCTAATGCTGCGACCCTTTAATGTGGTTCCTCGTGTTGGGGTGACCCCCCAACACCATAAAATTATTTTGTTGCTACTTCACAACTATAATTTTGCTACTGTTATGAATCATAATGTAAATATCTGATATGTAGGGTATCTGATATATGACCCCAAAGGGGCTAAGACCTGCAGGTTGAGAACCACTGAAGCAGAAGAAGGTAAAACAATCACTTATGTGATGATTTTGCAAAGGGAATGTTGTATGGTGAGGCAACAACGAGGAGGCATCGGGACCCTACCTGTGTAAAATTAGATGTTGCATATTGTGGGTATCAAAGTGTGTTTGGCTTTAGAGTTCTTTACTGAATAGACTTCTGCACTAGTCTTTATGTCTGCTTAAAAGTCTAGAAATTTCACATGTGTTGTTGCACTTTGGCTAGTTTTCTGGCATTTTCTGATATCCCAACAGAGGGGTGAACTTCTCTATATTGATGTACATAACTGCCTGCCAAGGCACAAAGTAGTCCAATACCATGTGGAAATGTTTCTGTCAGGAGCATATCCAGGGGAGCGTGTAGTTCTTATGCCTATGGTAAGTAGTAGTATATTTAGTTTGTACTTGGAAAAGAGCTCATGGGCCAATGAGACAGCTCAGTGGGTGAGGAATGTGCCAAACCTGACAATCTGAGTTCAGCCCCTAGGACCCATAGGGGGAGAAGGAGCATTTATTCCCACAAGTTGTACTCTGAAAACACACAGACATGCTTGCACTAAAAAAAAAAAAAAAAAAAAAAAAAAAAAAAAAAAAAAAAATTAAATAAAATATAATTTTAAAAATGACTTTTTTCATTCCTAGGATTGAGTCTGAAATTACTTAGCAATATAAATGAACTTTATCCATACCTGGACAATCAACTTGTTTTCCTAGGGGCATTTAATCTATTCTTATGGTTTAGGTCATTGAAATTTCTTTATTAAAAATTAAGTATAACTTGATTTAAGTATAACGTGTAGCTTGTGATTTAAGACTTGGAGCCTTGTAGAACAGTTGTCCATGGAAAGGTCAACATTCAATCCTTGTCATTTTGGTTACTGTAGTATTCTCCTCTTACATTTTCAAATATTCGCAGTAGAAGTCAGTTAACCAAAGACGACTTATATACTCATGGTCTATGGAGACCAATACTCATGAGTGAACCTAATATTCTGGGAATAATAAATTCCAAATTATAAGACACTGTATTTAAGGGTACTAGTTCTCAAGATGTCAGCTCCAAAAATAGTGTTCAGCGTGTCTGGGATCATGGGAAAACTGAAAATCCTTGAGCCCCACCTCATAACTAAATTCAAAACTCTCCCCTTGTACCTCCATAGAATTTTTACATGTATTGACGTTGGAGAGCCATCCCATGTCACAAAGCTCTTAGTAGCATTTTGTGTATCTTAATACTCAGTTGATTGCCACCCTCTTTGGATTCTTAATTGCAATCCTCCTATATTCATTACTAGTAGTTTCAGAGAAGTGATGGGGTCTTTTAGTTGTTTTATTTTAGATATTACTGGGAATAATATGAATTTTCCCTCTATTTGGTTCTCCAGAAGTTTAATGTCTTTGTTTTTTATTCAAATTTGTTGACTTGCTTCTAGGTTCTACTCTTAATCCCCCAAATTAAAAAGCAAAGGTTGCTTCAGGGATGAGTCACTCTTCTTGAATTTTTTTTTCATTTTCCATTATATTGTTAGGTAAATTAAATATCTTTTGCTGTGGCCATGATCCAGCTTCCTCCAGAGTATGCATATTGATTTTCTGGGGCTGTGAAATAAAGCACTGTGGAAGTATATTTAATCTAGAAATTTAAGATTAAAGAGGTAACAAATTGGTTTTGTGAGATACTGTCTCCTTAGTACCAGCGTCTGTAGCAGGAATCTTAAAGAGTCTTATTAATAAAGTCAAAACTGAGGCCAGTTATTGGGGTGCACACTGGAAGATCAGAGAGACAGAACAAGCCACAGCTTCCTCACTGTGCCAGTTTCTCAGTTGATCCTGTTTCCTTAGACTGGAAGCTTCTGAGTCCTCATCCAAATGGATCTCAGCTGAACTGCTGCTCCAAAGCCTAAAAGCTTAACCAGCCAAATGTTTCTAGTTTCTGCTCTTCACGCCTTATATATCTTTTCTGGTTTCTACCATCACTCTCTGGGACTAAAGGCTCACTTTCTGGGATTAAAGGTGTGAGTCACCATGCTTGGCTATTTCCAATGTGACCTTGAACTCACAGAGATCCGCCTGGCTCTGCCTCCCAAGTGCTGGGATTAAAGGCTACCACTGCCTAACCTCTATGTTTCATATTGTGGTTGTTCTGTTCTCTGACCCCAGATAAGCTTATTAGCATGCACAATATTTTGGGGAACACAATACCACCACGAGTGTCCACATTCTCTTTCCCAGTGTGGCCTTTTCCTTGTACACACATATCTCCAGGTTCTCTACTTTAAGGACAACACTCTTGTTGGGTGCTAACACAACCTTCTTGTAACTTTATTCACCTCCCTCAAGGCTTGATTTCCAAAAACACACACACTGAAGGCTGGAGCTTTGACATGGAGTTTAGTATGCCACATTTCATGGCATGTAGTATGAAGTAGCTGCGTTTTCTTCCTTTCTTGAAGTAAGGGTAAGGTTGTTAGTGTTTTCCTTTAGCCCATGTTTTATTTTCTTGCTACTTTCACTTTATTTTAGGAAGAGTTAGAGCAATCTAAGTCAGAAAAAGCTAATCTGGAACTCAGCAGTTCAACATTTTCATCAAACACGGTTTTTGTTATTGTTGAATGAATGGATATAGCATGTATTGATGGATGTGAGTATATTTTATTAGTTCCATTTCACATTATATCTTTGATATGCTTCCAATGGGGTAATATTTTTGTTCTTATATTTTTCATGTTCTTTCCCAACCCCCCCCCTCTACCCTCTTCTGGTATGTTTTTTCCATGTTTGGATAATATCAGCACAGATACGTGTTTTCTTGTGTTTGTTGGGGGAGGGGTGATGAGGTGAGGGGTCATTGGAGACTGGTCCAGATGCAATATATGAGAAAAGAATAAATTAAAAATATAATAAAGCCGGGTGGTGGTGGCACACGCCTTTAATCCCAGCACTCGGGAGGCAGAGGCAGGCGGATCTCTGTGAGTTCAAGGCCAGCCTGGGCTACCAAGTGAGTTCCAGGAAAGGTGCAAAGCTACACAGGGAAACCCTGTCTCGAAAAACCCTTTCCATACTTTCCACAAGCTAGTTGGCCTCCCTTTCCCATTAGCTTTAAAATTGTTGACAATAAAAACACTGACAATAAAGTAATAGAAATGAGTCTTTGGCTGGGAGGGGTGCCCCCCACCTTCCTACACACACTCAGGAGGCAGAGATAGGGGAGTCTGATGTCTGATGTCACCTTGTGCTATATATAGGGGAAAAATCTCAAAAATAAGTAAATTAATGAACCACTATTGTGGTAGGATACGCAGTGGAGTACACACACACACACACACACACACACACACACACACACACAGGCACCAATATTGTAAATATCCTAGTTGAACTTCTCCCAGTGAAGACTTCAGACCTTCACTATCATGTTAGGTGTCTTACTCAATCAGCTCCTCTGACGATTTCTTTCCCTTGCAAACAGAGTTGGGGGAATGTTGGTCTCCCTTCAACTTCATACCTCTCTCTGAGTAAATGTACGGTTGGCTTACCAGGACATCTTGGGTAACTCAGTATTCTGAAGATGATATAAATCAGAACCAAATACGTAGATGAACTAAACTTCTGTTTTAAGATATGCCCATTTCAAGGAAACACTTGCTTTTCTGCAGAAGCAATCCAAAAGGCCCACTTTTTTTTAACCCCATAGTAGTCTCCAGTCTTTAGATTTTTCTTTAATAAAGTGTTATCTTTTTTTTTTTTTAATTATCTACAGTTTCTCTAATACTGTTAACTTGTGCATCAAGAACACATGAGACACTTTTTGTTACTGTTTAAGTCCTGTTACAGTATTTTTGGACAATTTTTCCTATTTAACAGGCCTATTACTCTATACAGTCCAGGATGTCCTTGAACTCATGGGTCTTCCTGCCTCAGCTCTCTATCTTTGTATTCTTAAAATGCTTTTTAGGTGAGACCTGACTTAATACTCAGGATTAGATAGTTGCTCCTCTAATTTTTTTGTTATTTAAGTGGTTGTAGTCCTACCCTTGAGAGACTAGTTAATTAAGGAGTGTGAACGAGTTAGGTTTTGCTGTGACTGCCTTTTAGTGGGACAACAAGGCTTGAAAATGTTTTATTTTCCCTAGATGGAAAGCATGCCCATTTTTTCACATGTTCCACCTGAAGCTCTAGCTGCATCTAGAGGTTTCTCAATCATTAATTTATTGCCCCACCAGTTTTTTTTTTTTTTTTTCCAGTTTGGTGATGTTGATTACTTTTGTCCTGATTTTTAAGGTCCATAACTTCCTAAAACAGATCTCTTCAGTTTACTCTTTTCCTGCCTATATTCTTTATAGTTCACAAGTCGATGTTTTCTGACTGAAAACTGGTTAGTTTTGGAGTGGTATGCATTTCTATTGTTTGGCTATCTCATCAGATCTGGATATTTCAGATGAGATCAGGCATATTCATGGTGGTAAAGCTGTAGATATTTTGGGATATTTCAAAGGTTCTTTAACCATTGCACATCCAAACTAAACTCTTCATTATTCCATGGATTTGATTCCCTTATATGCCCTGGTGAATGATATAAATCTAGAAATGCAGAAGTTAAAAAAAATTCTATCAACCTCCACACATGCCAAATGTTGACAAGGCAGCTTTTGACTATCTCCCCACTACAATAGCCCACTGGGCCTCTTAGCTCTGCATCTGGACTATTGAATTTGCTGAAGAGAAGCTTCCTGCCATTGTCTTTTCCCTGTCATCCAGATGCCACACTGTGGGCACAGTGGTCTTCCTGTGGGGCTTGTTTTGTGTGTCTGCTTTCTAGCACAGGACTGAACTCCTCTAGGGAAAGATGATACTGTTTTATAACGTAAGCACCTGAAACCTAACAGAGGCCGGTTCTCTTTTGCATCCTCTCCAGCCTTCTAGTCATTGAATCTGTACTGTGTTTGAGTCATGCTGACCATATTTCAGTAGTCCTACATGACTCTTGCCTACTATATCATTTTTACAGTATCCTCATCTGAAGGATGCTGCTCCAGCTCTTACTGATATGGGTATCTCTCTCTCTCTCTCTCTCTCTCTCTCTCTCTCTCTCTCTCTCTTTCTCTCTCTTTGAATGCTATCCCTTTGTCAAGCATATTTAGAAGTGCCGTGGGAACACATTAGTTTTCAATATCATTTCTATCCTGATTCTGCCATAAATAAGTTCACTGTCTGTTCAGATAGCACATCTTGTCACAAGTGTGATTAAGGAATGTTGGAGTAGACATGGAGCAGCAGTTAAGTAGACTTGAGAAGGTCACCCAGAGATTCAAATGCAGGATGTACCTCATAGTCCTAAGAGCTGGGAAGTGAAAGGAGAAGCATCAATGTTTTCAGTATGACAGAGCTTCAACAACGTATCTTGACATTGATGTTCAGCCGTGCTAGGAAACTCACAACTGAAACAGATTATGATAATGCTGTCGGATACATTGTTTGGATAGTTCTTGAAGTGCTGAAAGTTATTAAAAACTATAATCAACTGTGTTGTTGGTTGAAACCGAGAGAAGGAAATAGCTATGTTTTTCCTACCTTCCAATTTCCCTCGAGCACATTGGCAAAACCTAACATGAAGGTAGCATTCAGGATTGTTGAGGACATGTGGCTTAGAGGCCCAGCCCCAGCATCCAGAGCAGAGAGAGCAGCAGGAGGGTGCAGTTGCAGCTAAGATATGGTAAAGAGCTATACACTAGTTCCCTTTTTATATAGTGACTCCTAAACTTTATGTACTCAGGGACTTGTGTATTACCTGTGGGTCTTAAACTGAAAACTTTCTGTAAAATGAAAATTATAGGTCTATATGGTGTGTGTGTGTGTGTGTACATTCATTGCACTGCATTTTTAGGAATATGGTTTTTGTCTGGATCCACAGTGGAGCACTATACACATGCTCAGGAAGGTAAGCCCATTTGCTCATCCATCAGCTCATCCATACATCCAATGCCACCATGTTCCATGAAGTCTTTTGGTGAGTGTAGAACAAAACCAATATCGGAGGCAAATCATCCCGTTTTACCTGTCTATGCAAATTTGACATCTTCCTATGTAAGTGCAAACATGTTTGTTGTACATAGCTGTTTCAAAGAATTCTTCCTAGAGAATTCTGTTGAAACGGTTCTTAGAAAATGTTTTCAAAGAATTCTTACCAAGCTTCATGCTTGGGTGAGCCGGCTTAGGGTTAGGGATGTCTAGAGCACCTTCCTAGACTAAGAATGAAGTGGGAAACAGAGTAGAGAGTAACAAGTAAGCTATCAATAAAAGTAAGGAAATAAAATAGACCTTTCAAGAACAGAGGGGCGGGTGGAGCAGGACAAGAGCATGGAAGCAGCTGCCTTAAGTGTTTGGCTGGCTGTGGCTCGGGTAGACTAGAATTGGGGAATTGCCTTCTGCCCAGAATGCCCTCTGCCTGGGGCAGCAAAGCTGCCTGTCTTCTCAGACCAACCAGGAGTGGGGGAGACTGAACCTCACTTTGTCATTATTAGTTTTCACATTGTCATCAGTCAAGGCTGTCCTGCAACCCCAAACTCAGGAAGGTTGCTTTACACAGGAAAAACTATTCAGGGACATTTGTTGTTGTCTGTTTACCCTTCTGCTTTGTGTCATCTATAAGCTGGCTGGCTTTTAGCAGCTTGAGCAGGATTAAAAAAAAAAAAAAAAAGTCCAAAGCCCCAGCTGCCTCTGAGAATCTGTCTCCACCGATTTCCAAACTGCTTGCCTACTCCAGCATGATACTGTAACAGGAGCTGCCATTGGAGGAGCAGCTGAGCGTCTCTGTGTCCCATGTCCTGTTGCCACAGGCTGTAACTACATCACAGGGCTCACAGGGCTTTTAGGTAAAGGAAGATTAAATCATGTCAAAGTTACCTACAAAATAAGACAGAAAACTTCAAAGGAAAATGGCTTCTAAGGGAGAATTCTTTGGGAGTGATGTCTGAACAATTAGACATGAAAATGTGTAATCATATTATGTTCAACCAATGAAAAAATGTAGAATAGTAATGAAATGAGTGACAGTACCTGTGCAAATGAGCCGACAAATAGAACTGATGCATTTATAAATATTAAACATAAAAACTACTTTAGGAATTACACTATGACAATTAACTTTGGAAGGAGATGCTTAATGGAATTTAATTGTCAAATGCGTTAAAGATACACAAAAAAAATGAAATCACAGAATATCAGGAGATCTACTTGTGCTTTTATGGTTCTGGCCAGGGAAAAGTCATTCTCAATATTACCCCAAAGACAAGAAACATAAAGGAGCGCAATAGACTTGATTACATAAAAATGAAAGCAGCTACAAAGGGACAATAATGAAACTCGCAGTGACTGGAAGACTACTTGCAATGTATAATAAGGAATTAATCATTCTTCAAGTATACTTTTGCAAATAAACATGAACAACTAAAAGAAAAGATACATGAAGAGTGAGCTATTCACATATCCAAATACTGTCACTAAGCGTGAAAACTTTTTTGCAACATTAGAAAATATTAAATACAAATACTATACTCCATTACTTAATGTCTGAAAGAAACAGTCCCCATGGAGCTGTGGGTATCAGTGTAAAATGGAAGAGGAACACTGATGCAGTGTATACTTTGTGATCTAGACACAGGTTGCACATTTAGAAATAAGACAAATGCATAAAAATCAGACACACATAGCAGCCTGCACTATACTTACATAATTATATGACAACACATACATATTCTGTATAAGTGAACTTTGTTTTGTTTTTTGTTAGTGTCTTGTGATCCGTGGCAGAGTTCTCAAGGAGCCTCCCTTCACCATCCTTTAGATAAGTTTCTCTGCAAGCCTTGTAATGCCTTGGTGGCTTCTCAAGAGAAAAAAAAAAATAGAAAGAAAGGGTTCCTGGCATAGATAAGTATCTACCTTTTTGGCCTCAGAATCTTTTTCGTACTTAAGAGTTATTAACTTCAAATAAAACTTTGTTTGGAAGGGGTACAGTTGAGGTCTGTTGATGTTTATTATCATAGAAGTGAAAATGAAAATATTACTTACTAAAAAAATATTGATGTAAAGACATGTCAGCCTGTATGTTAGCACAGATACCTATTTCAAGTGAGCAGTAGCTCTTTGCCTGCCTATTCTTTTAGAGGCTGGTGTACTTAAATCTAAGGCTGAGACATTACGAAAACATAGTACTAATTTATAACTGTCCCTGTCTTTATGGTAATTCTGAAAGTCATTGTGTTGTCTTCCCAGCACAACACAGAAAATTAAGTGAAATACTGAACAAGCAAGGACTAAGAGATTGCTTATTTTTAAAATTTAGGGAAATTGTTTTTCATGGTAATCACTTAATTTCCTGAAATTTTAGATAATTTCTTATGAAATGTCCTAAGGGTAACACGTTGGAACCTTTAAATTCTTTTGATTGATCAGGTAAATTTTACCCAGTGAAAATGAGAAGAGAGTTGTTTGTGTATTTGCATCTAAATTTACATTTATATTTGTGGCAGGAAGGCTTCTTCGAAATCTGTTATGTGATGGCTAAATAATAGAAATCTTTTAGATGCAAGCGTAGAGGTAAGATCTCCCAGTACAACGAATTTCTCCACATACAAAATCGAGCAAGAAAGGTGTTTTTAAAAGATATTATTTTTGATTTGTTTGTGTGTAGGTACATGCATATTCCAGAAGAGGGTGTCAGATCCTCTGGAGCTGGAGTTATAGGCAAGGGGGAACCGAATATGGCATATATGGCTTCTGCAAGAGCAGTATGCACTATTAAACTGCTAAGGCATGCCTCCAGCAGCAGGAAATAGAGCAAGTCCCCTGAGGTGGGCATGTGGCTCAGTAGAAATGTTTGCTTCTGTGAATGAAGCACTGGACATGACCCCCAGCACTGTAAAACCACAACAAAAAGACTCCCTACAGATCATGAGTGTAGAAAAGTATGTACTGACCAAAGATATCTGCGAGATACAAGAGGATCTTGCCCAGTGAACAAAGCCATGAAAAGTCAAGTTGGTAAGATCATTAAGCCATGTTCTTTGAGATGTTCCCAGATTGTTGCCTAGAGAGCAGAGCCAATAAACAGGTTATAGATCACAGCACTCAGTAAATTGGGAATGCTTTCTCATAAACCATAAAATACAAGTGTATGGTGTCAACCTGCAAGCAGCTATGGTATTTTTGAAAGACTTTGTAAGAGGCAGCAAAGAAAATAAACCATAAAGCAGAGAAGAAAAAAAAAAGTACATGTATGATTTGCAACACCTTTAAATCTGCAAAAATGCCTAATAATTAAAAAAAAAAAGTATGAGGCAATGGGTCTCAAAAGCCGTTAAAACAGAGACAGGGCCTGCTCCAAATGTTAGGATACCTACCACAAGACCAAGCTACACAACAGTCATATATATGTAGAGGGCTTAGGTAAGACCCATGAAGGCTTCATGGTAGACTGCTCAGTCTCTATGGACCCCTAAGAGCCCAGGTTAGTTGACTCTGTGAGTCATGTTCTTATACTGTCCTTGACACCTCTGGGTTCTACAGCCCATCTTCCCCTTTTCCACAGGGTTCCCCAAGCTCTTCCTAATGTTTGATTGGGGTCTCTGCTGAATGGAACCTCTCTGATGACGACTGGGCTAGGCACCAATCTATGAAGATAGCAGAGTATCATTAGGAATGATTTCATTAACTTTTGTTTTCTTCTGCCAGTCCTGTTTGGTTCTCTCCTAGGTCTCTGGGCTGTCCAGCCTCTGGGTCCTGGCCCTCCAGGCAGTGTCATTGGTGGGCTCCTCATGGATGGGTCTCTAACTGGACCAGTCCTTGGCTGCTCACTCCCACAATTCCTGTGCCACCTTTACCCCAGCACATCTAGTAGGTAAGACAGTTGTAGATTGAAGGTTTTGTGGCTGGGTTGGTGTCTCAGTCTCTCCACTGGAAGTCTTGCCTGGTTACAGGAGATGGCCAGTTCAGGCTCCATATTCTCTACTGCTGTGAGTCTTAGCTGGGGTCATCCTTGTAGATTCCTGGGCGCTTCCATTGCACTAGGTTTCTAGCTTGTCCCCCCAAATCTAATTGTCTCTCCCAGTACTCTCGCCCTCTATCTTTCCCCTCCTATTCCCTCCTGTTGCCATCCTCCACGCCCACCTCACCTGTCCACCCTTGATGTCCATTCTATTATTTCTCTTTCCCAGAGAGATTCATACGTGTCTCCCTGCCCACCCCCACCCCTGAGTCCTTCTTACTCTTAGCTTCTCTGGGTTTGCAGATTGTAGCATGGTTGTCCTTTACTTTACAGCTAAAAGCCACTTATAAGTGAGTACATACCATGTTTCTCCTACAGGGTTGCCTCTTCCAGCCTTAATACAAGGGGAGGTGCCTTGTCTTACTACAACTTGACATGCCCTGTTTGGTTGATATCCAGGGGAGGCCTGCCCTCTTCTGGAAAGAACAGAGGAGTAGTGGGTTGGGGGAAGGACAGAAAGGAGGTGGGGAAGGACTGGGAAGAGAGAAGGGAAGGGAGACTGCAGCCAGGATGTAAACGTTAATAATAATAATAGTACTGACAATAATAATGTAGACTGGAACAGTCGTTGTTTCTCAAAAACAAAAACACCCCACTGGTGATACTCCTAAGAAGATAGCCAACTTGATTAGCAATCAAGAAAATTCAGTTAAACCATAGGGAGACACAAGAAACACACCAAGACTGCCAATGTCAAGCTTGCCCCCATTATCCGGCAGTTCTTATGAACATATTGAAGGCGTTTGGGGGCACACACACACACTTCAGTTCTTACGTACAAAACATTTTTAGAGGCAATATTCAGATGCAGATATAATTTAAATCTGTCATCAGTACACTGACAGTATTCCACCATATGAATGCAGTGGCAAATATAAACAGGCAAATATAAACATGTCTGAAAACTGGCATAAAGAATGCAGATGTTAATGCATAAGATGTGATTCAGATACCATGGTGAAGGGAAATCCATAGAAAGAATAACATAGTAGAATCTGTGTTTATTGGACTAACAGTTCTTATAGAAATACAGCCTAAATTTCAGGTCCTCTCCTAATCCCATGTTGAATTTGATTTGGGGAAGCATCTTCCAGACCCAGTGACCAGAGCACTCATAACTGGACTGTTTCAAGATTTGATTTGGCCAGAGGGTCACTCCAACATAGCATGCATACCTTTTATGGTCACCCATATCCTGGGTCCCAGAGGTACATGGAAGAAAGATCAAGTCAGTTTGGCTCAATACAGGATGAATATGCTGCAGAATTCTCCACTGGGCTCACACCATTTTGACCATCATAGTTGTCCATCTCTCCATACTCAATTCTAGCCTTCCCCTCTCCTCCTATAGGTACTTATTGAGCTTGCCTTTTCTTCAAGAGTGTCCTGGGCTACATAACATGCTCACCCTAACAGGGTCTTATGATTAATTTCCCCTTGTATATTGACACAGAACCAAAATCACTATAGAAGCAATTTTCTCATATTGTTTAAATCAGCAAATGAACACCTAACTTAATAAACAAACCAGTTATCAGTTCATTCATTGAGACTTCTAAAATTCATATAGCTATGATCAATCCTACTAGAGAGTAACCAAAACAGGAAAATAAATGATTAAACTAGAGGCTTGACTAAAATGAAAATTAATAGTTTTGCCAAATTTCTCTGTACCATTGTCAGTATGTATGTTGGTCATTCCTTAAATTTCTCTACAACAACGAAATTTCTTTACAACATGGTTCTAGCATGAGGAAAGGATAGTTATTCTGAAATTCATTGACTGTTGTCTTCTAAATTTCCAGTAGGTGGTGTTAGAATACTGCTTTTGAGAACTGAAAAATTAAAATCAAATTGGAAGAGAGAATTCACATATTTGCTCAAATGAATGTGCTCTTATTCTCAAAAGTAGTTTTGCTTTTACGTTATGAAGCATATGAACATATTAATTCCATGTATATTTATTTAATTTATGTTTCTTGCCAAAAGGCTTGTACTAAGTGGCAGTGCAGTAATAGAAGAAGATGGGCAAAAGAGTTAACAGACTACTTTCCATGATCTGTTTGTGCCCATGTATCTTAGACATTGTTAAAAAGTCATTGTTCCTGTCCTGGAAATAAAGCATCAAGGCCGAAGCTGCCATTCTTGCTATCGTAACCTCTATTTCGCTCTCAGAATGTTTTCCATTTGGGGCTTTTCTTTTCAACTGTCTGTGCTAAAAATAACTGACCATGCTGCAATTCCACTATTTCTAGTTCAGCTGAATATAGATGTACAATTCAAAAACCTACAATTACGGAAGTCTGTTTGATCTCCTTTGGCAATACAATACTTGCACTCACACAGTATTCTCAGTCTTTGTACAAGGATGGCTCCCACACTCCACAGAACCTTTCAGTGTTTCAGCATTTCCGGGACTCTCTTATAGTTCCTTCGATGGTAAGATCTGTGCGTTAATGTGGATTTTTGTGGCCAGCAATATGCTTGCTTTCAATTTGGCCAAAGTATATAGTAAATGTAGAGCAAAGGTGACACTGTTTAGATTAAATTTTATTCTTTTTGTACTACAGATATGAAGTGATTGCATCAGGAGATCTGTTGTTAGGGTAATTTAGTGCTTGAAAGAAGTCAGAGTCCAGAACCAGAAAGTTCATGCTCTCTGTCTATGCCTTGATCTTTAGTGGGATGCTCTAAGTTCTTGTGGAGAAAGTGTATTTCCTTCCTTAATAAAGCTCACTAGAGAAGGTAAAGCCTTTTTCATTTTGTAGAAGCTGTTATCTACAGGCCAAGAACAGAGACCTTAGAAATCAGCAACTCCATGTTCTAGTCCTGGGAGCCTTCACAACTGAGCAACCAATGTCTGCTGCTTAAGCCACTTGTTCCGCCGGAATGCAGGAAGAAATGGAGGCCCAGACGCATAATCTCAGCACCACAGCCACTTTTGCTTCCCTCCATCTACAAATGCCTAAGAAGCAAGCTCAGACAGCTTTAGGGTGAATCAGAGAGATGAGAATGGGGTGGGGGGGGGGGGGGGGGGGGGGGGGGGGGGTGGGTTGGGGGAGTGGGGGGGTATAGTTAGAGTTTTCCTGCCTGGCCCAGTCAGGACAAATCTCTCTTACCCGCCAGTCCCACAGTCGCTCAGACCCAAACAAGAAAGCACATAAAAACTTATATTGCTTACAAACAGTATGGCTGTGGCAGGCTGCTTGTTATCTACCTTTTCTATCTTAAATTAACCCATTTTGTTAGTCTACACTTTGCCACATGGTTTGTGGCTTACCAGTGTCTTTACATGTTGCTTTTTATGGTGGTGGTAGACGGTGTCTCCCTCCAGCCTTCTACCTCCCAGAATTCTCTTCTCTCTTGTCCCGCCTATACTTCCTGCCTGGCCACTGGCCAATCAGAGCTTTATTTACACAGAGCGATATCCACAGCAGGGGTGGGGTGGGGGTGGGGGCTCGCGGCAAAATGAAGCTCAGTCACCATTCATGCTGAGAACCACTGCAAATCACCCTTCCCTGGAACTTGGACAATTACAGCTTTATGAGTAAGAGTTAACAGAAATATACTAGCCATTAAGTCAAAGCCTAATCCTGTCAACGTCTAACGATTTAAGTGCCCCTAGCTGAGAAGCCTACCAAACTGAAAACTCTCTGGGGACAGACACATGCTCCAGATTTCTATGTATCTCTTCACACAAACTAAGGCCAGAAAATTAGCAGAAGAGAATTTGTGACTAAATTAAGCCACAAGGAAAAGTCACTAGGAAAGGAGGGTATGATGGAGAACCAGTTAACAGACTAAATAAGTTTGGCATGATGACTGAACTTTCCTGTTACCTTCACTGAATTTAGAATCACCAGGGAGACAGGCAAGGAAAATCTGAGTCTGTCTAACACAGGTATTTCCCAAAGAATTTAACTAAGAGGGGAAAATCCACCCCAAATGTGGATGGTACCACCCCCCCATCAGTTGGGGACTCTGAGAGAATTAAAGAGGGAAAGTGTAAAGGCTAGCTGAGCATTTATTACCAATTTTTCTACTTCCAATCCCATATGAAATGAACCACACATCTACATGCCATAATCTCCTGCCCAAGAATGGAGCCAAGTGGTCATGGACTGTACCCTCTAAAACTGAGAAAAAAATTCCTTCCTGTAATTGTTGGTCTTACTTAGCAATCTAGAACATTTAAAAGACACAGCCTATGGGCATTTCTTTAAGGAAGCTTCTAGATAGGGTTAATTGAGAGAGAAAAACAAGCCCTCAATATCTATTGTGTGTTTTCTGAGTGACCATGTCTATTGCAATTGCAGTAATCCCTCCCCGATTTTAGACACCAGTTTCTTTGGCCTTCTAATGTATCCTTAATTCCAGTGACTTGCTAGGGAACACTCAGAACTGTTTATTAGACTCAGCAGTGACTGGGTTCTCTCTATCTCCAGAATGCAGACAACCATTGCTGGATTATCTGTTCCATTTTGGGCAAGGAAAGCTTGATAATACATATGCTCAAGAGATACTGAAGACAAAACCCAATAGCAACAATAGTAATGGGAGAAATTCTGCACAGTAGTGCAAACACCACAGAAAATCTGATATTCCATCAACAACTAGATCTACAAAAATAAAAACCATGGAATTTCATAATTCATCACTCCAACTTTTCACTGGACAAACACTAATCACATGGATAAATCTATAATTAGTAGGACTAGAACATATTTTTTCTCTAATCAGCAGAGATGAGGCAAATATTTATATAGTTTTTATAGTTCCAAAATGGCCCAAGCTTTCTGGATGATGATCATTGTACTAGGCTGTAGATAATCACTCAAACATACCAGATGCTAGTTTCTAAGATACATAAACATTATTTCATAAGGAAAATGACCATTATAATAATACCATTAGGTATTATCCTACATTTCCTAAGTGTGATTGGAGATGAAATCACTAGTGTCCTTACAGGACAATTTGGGAGAACATTTGAAATAGATTTAAAGAAAGCAGAAAAGAGAAACACCATGTGAGCATGGGCACCAAAATTGGAATGAGGAGGCCACAGCAAAAGAGTGCCAACAACCACCCAAAGCTCATGTGATGAAGAACAGTCCTTCCCCTGAAGCGATGGAAGAATCATACCTCCTGTCTATCATTTGATGTCAGTTCACTTGATCTTAGCCAAAAGGCCGAGAAGCGATTTGATGTCAGTTCAAAGAAGTTGATGACAAACTTTTGCCCTCTGGAACCGTGAGAGAAAGAGAACTTGTTTTGTTTAAAGCCACCAAGTTTATGATTATTGGCACAAACCCTGAGACCCAATAACTCAGACAGTGAAGGCTTCAGATGATCTGAACATGTTTTTGAGTGTGTAGAGTGAGTAAAGGGGAAGAAAAGGAAGCTGGTGGGACATGGTCTCCTCTTACTCTGGAAGGGGGGTGTGCATTTCAGTAGAATGGCACATTGCTGTGCACGTCCACCATACCTGATACTTTTGGTATGTTAATACTTTTGATAGTGTCAATAGTAGTCTACCATTAGAAACTCAAAGGAGTATTACTCAAAGTCTGCCTTTTGAGTCTTTTGGGAAAGGTTGCAGGTTCCTTTTAAACATGCACCAACTATACAAATTAGGTCTTCCTTGTGTGTTTTTTGGTGAGACAGGGAATCCACAGTGCTGTGCTCTCTTCTAAGGAAGGATTAACCATATTATCTGAGATAAAGAAACTGGGATAATCCTCCAAGGAGTATGGGTTTTGAGTGGGATAAGATGGAGAAATGCTCCCAGCAGCCTATTACTTCCTGTAGTTCCTTAGCAGAGCTATACGACAGAGCTTGCTTCCTGGAAGTTCAGAGAAAGCTCTCCTCCGGGCTGTTCTGAGCCTGGCCCTCCAGGTCTCCTGCAACTTCATAAGCTCTGAATACATTTCCATTTGTGCCTAGCTTGGGCAACCTATGTGTCTCTTGCTTGCAATTAAGTAATCCTAAATCTAAGATAAGGTATGAAAGTAAACTCTGAAATCTTGGTTGAATTCTGTACCTGGATAAGGAAAAGAATATGCATTTATATGGAGATGATATGAAAGAAAATGTTAATTTTAAATATGGGAGAGTGGTCCTAAATAACTTTAAATATTACCATAATTTTTTTATCTCTAAGGTTGGAATGATATTGAATGTTTTTCCACTCCAGTAACTTCAAAGGTGCTTTGAATTACATACTGTAATATGAATTGAAACTTACTTCTTAAAGATACACACTTGGTGGACAGGTTAGAGATGTAGCCCAGTGACAGAGAACCAACAGCCAAGTGCAAAACCCTGGGTCTGATCTCCAGAACTAAAAAAAGCTTATTTCATTTAACTTGGCATTTTTATTGATCTATATTTGTGTGAGTATTTCAGCAACACTTTTGCACTAGGAGAAATTGTTTTTGAAATGAGATAAACTTTAGATGGCATGTTGTATTATTAATTAAGCAGATACTTAAAATAATGTCTACTTAGAAGTTGTGGGATGATATTTTTGTTTAAATGTATTCTTATCACATACTCAATTTTTTAAAATGTGTTTTATATACATTTATACACACATATATCATTACATCTAAACTGTGACGCATACAGCCATGGTATGGTTTAGTTTTTAAATAAGCATAAATGTGTACCATCTCAAATCTTTGTGGTAAGAACTTTCTTTTTCCTCTGTCCCATTTTCCAGAGTGCACTGCTCAGCACAGCTGTTCTTAGCTGCTGTGTATCACACCGGAACTTCTTGTTCCTCTATGACTCTAAAGTACTGTCTATTTATCAGCCTTTCTCCATTCCCCCTCCCTCCCCATTTCCCCCAGCTTGGTTACCACGACTCTAATCTCAGCTTCCATGAGAAGAGACCACAGTTTGTGAAAGTAGTGTTTTATAGTTTCTGCAGTTATAGTTTATAAGATGATAAGATTTGTATTTACAGAATTAGTAGAAGATTGAACATATGAGTTACTCAAGGACGAATCAGTAGAAAGGAACTGTCATAATTTTGACAGAGAAAGTTAGGTATAAACTGTTAAGTATAATCTACACACATTGCACACCAATAGAGAAAAGAGCTCTGAGTGATACTGAATCTTACACGTAGAGCAGCTGAGACTAGAATAATCTGATATCCTTTCCACCCCCTACTCTGGGTTGGAGCACCATTTTCATGGTTTATTATAGGCATGGTCTATTGGGGGGTAGCTAAATTCTTCAAGACACATTGATGACAGAAATTTCTAGGAGGCCACTTTCTATGGTGCTTGGGAACTATTAGGAGGAGATGTTACTTTGTACAGTTCTCCAGGAAGGTGCCTGAGGGGGATGGAGTACTGAGAAGCTGGCTTCTAAAGTGTCAGTGATGATGCCCTTGAGAAGCCCTGTAGGGTAGCAGAATTCAGCCGCTGGTCCTCAATGAGCATCCCCCAGCAGCATAAGATGCTGTGTACAGCACAGCAAGCAGAGCAGAACACACAGGAAGCAATCCTCTTCCCCCTGCATTATCCCCTAGAGCGACCTGCTCACAACACTTAATAATTTACTACTTGTCATAGGAGAAATATTTGCAAGGTTCATCTCCAGTGTCAAAAGGAGGGCAATGGAGGGTGGAGTTGGATCTGCTATTTTTTTTTTTTTTTTTAATTGCTATTTACAATTGGCAAAAGGCAAGTGGGATTATTTTTCCCTGTGAATGAAAGGGATTTAGCAAGACTTAGAGTCTGCTAATTCATCAATCAAGTGATACCAGTTGCTGGGTAACCAGTTTTGCACCTGGCGTCATAGTTCTTTAAACTATATAAAGAAGACTAGTCAATGGTTCATTTATGTAAAGTGCATTTGAAATATCTAGGTACATTTAGAGAGCAGGGAAGGGGTCATGATTTTTATGTTTGGCCTGTGAAAATGCTCTGTTGGAGAATAATTTTCTTACAAAGTAAACCACCCAGCCACAAACAGTTCCTTCCCTGAAGGAAAAAACTGTGGTTTCTTAAAAATTGAGTTCAGATTGCACTTGCCCAGTAAGGGCCAAGATGACTTTCGTGTGTTGCTGAATCATCTAAGATGTGGAATTGTCCTCACACAGTGTGATTGCATAAGAAAAAAGAGGCCACCAGTTATGGTTGCGTGTATAATACACTATAAAGTCACATATGAAAGTTATTCTAAAAGGATTGCTGTTTTGCTCTACTTTTCCTAATGTTGTTCAATTCCCATAAAATTTCTCCTTCTCTTTGGGAAGAGAATTCTTAAAAGCCCTTGAAGTGACCAAGCAAGGCCCGTAAGTATAGAGCAGACAAATGTACTTGGTAACTCTCTGGGATTATAAAGGTTTTCATAAAATAACAGAGTCTAGATGCTAGCTAGCTAGAGAGAACAGCATTCCTTCTCATGTCAGTCTTCATATTAGTAGAACTTCACACAGCTGGTACCTCTTAGGCGTTGTTGCAGAAATCCTGGGCTCTGGATAGTGCCCTCATAATATTCTGAGTTCTTACTGTCACGGGTGTGTTTTGGGGTGGCTACACAAGCAATTAGGGAAGAATTAACTAGAAGCAATGCTTGGTTTTTCCTCCATTGTATTACAAAAAAAAATCTAAGAATCTATAAAAATAAAATGAATACATTATACAAGTAATGTGTTGCCATGTTACAATTTCTGGAGCTTACCTATCTACATAAGGTTCAGCTATATCTCATATTTTACTTTTGTAGCAGGAATCTTAAAGAGTTTTATTAATAAAACCAAACCCGAGCCAGGTATTGGGGTGAATGCTGGAAGATCAGAGAAGCAGAACAAGCCACAGTTACCTCATCTTGCCAGTTCCTCAGCTGATCCTGTTTCCTCAGATTGGATGCCTCTCAGTTCTCACCACAAATGGCTCTCAGCTGAACTGTTGCTCAAAAGCCCGAATGCTTAACCAGCCAAAAGCTTCTAGTTTCTGGTCCTCATTCCTTATATACCTTTCTGTTTTCTACCATCACTCCCTGGGATTAAAGGCATGAGTCACCATGCCTGGCTGTTTCCAGTATGGCTTTGAACTCACAGAGATCCATGCCTCCAGAAGGTAAGATTAAAGGTGTGAGTGCCACCATTTTATAGTCTCTGTATCTAGTGGCTGTTCTGTTCTCTGACCCCAGATAAGTTTATTAGGGTGCACAATATTTTGGGGAACACAATACCACCACATTTCCCCTTTTTTTTCTAAAATTTATAAAAGCTTATAACTAACACAAAAAAATCTATATCCAACAAGTAAATCCAATATATACAGTCAAGAATTATATTAATGTTGTCTAGTCCATTAACATTTGACAGATTCAGATGGAAAAACCCCATTATATATATGAACAATATCCAGTCCAGTAACATTTGATAAACTCAGACAAAAATTTTAATTACTTATCCTATTTAAAACAAGTAGTTCCTTTTTAAATGTAGATTTAATAATTGGCATTTTTATCTTATCATATCTATATTCTATCATTTTTCTTTTCATAATAGATTCAGTAGTCTACCTTTTGTTATTTTTATATCTTCCCCTTTTGCTTTTTGCAGTAGATTCAGTGATCTACCCATTTATCCTATTATTCTTTATCTTTTTTTCTCAGAGTAAATTAATATCTATCTCATATCTATATTCTCTTTTTTCTTTTTTTAAACAAAACCTATGAATATAATCTCATTGTTCAGCTTTTTTCCTGACCATTAATAATTAACAACTTGTAACCAATGATCATAAACAATAACAATTCTCCATAAGCCATTGAATGATCAAAACACACCCACCCTAACTCTTGGGAATATGGGCATTGTTTTCTTAAAATTACTTCCTGCTTTCTGGGGGTGAAGACATCTTTAGGGGAATCCTGAAAAGAAAATTTTTGGGTTAATTGTCAAGTCCTGCATCATTTGTCCAGTCGCTACATAATGAGAAAGTGCAGGGTTTGTCACAAGTCCTTGTTCAAGCAACCTGTCAGGCTGGATCATCTCAGCTAGCCATCTTGAAATTATTCTGAGCAGTTCATAGTCCAAAGCCAATCTTTCCATGGTGTTAATCAGCTTAATGGCTTTAACATAGTCCATATGAAATCATTGTGGTGGGATCCTGCCATCTTTTTGAAGATTTCAAAGTCACTGTTAGGCATGGCCATGGTTCCCTGCAGACCTTTTTTTTTTTTTTTTTTTTGGTGCCTCCACTGTGGTTTGGAGCAAACACAATCTGATAAATGACTGTTTCTCAGAACCATGAATGTTCTTCCCTAGAAGAGAATATCTTCACAGCAATTTCTCCCCACCATTTGTCTTGCCAAACTTTTCCAAACTGACCTTTGCCACTGCCTCCATGGTCCCACCACTGTTTGTGTCTTGTCCCCCGGCCGAAGCTTCTCCTAGGCTGGCCTCAAACTCAGGATCCTCCTGCCTCTGCCTCCAGTAAATCCAATGGGTGTGCACCATCACAACCCACCAAGTGTAGCTCGGGCCTGAGCTGGGGCCCACAAGGCAACAGGCAAGCAACTTTTTCATGAATTTGTACCATGAACATTGGGTGCCAGATGTAGCATGAATCTTAAATGTTCTTATTAATAAAATCAAACCTGAAGCTGTGTATTGGGGTGAATGCTGGAAGATCAGAGAAGCAGAACAAGCCACAGCTTCCTCTCCTCACCAATTCCTCAGCTGGTCTTGTTTCCTCAGACTGGAAGCCTCTGAGTCCTCATCCAAATGGATCTCAGCTGAACTGCTACTCACAGCCTGAAAGCTTAACCAGCTAAAAGCTTCTAGTTTCTGGTCCTCATGCCTTATATACCTTTCTATTTTCTACCATCACTCCCTGGGATTAAAGGCATGAATCACCATGCCTGGCTGTTTCCAGTATGGCTTTGAACTCACAGAGATCCATGCCTCCAGAAGGTAAGATTAAAAGTGTGAGTGCCACCATTTTATAGTCTCTGTATCTAGTGGCTGTTCTGTTCTCTGACCCCAGATAAGTTTATTAGGGTGCACAATATTTTGGGGAACCCAATACCACTACATACTTTAAAGGGTTTGGCAGTTTCTATATGTTATTACATTCATGCAGAACACATTTTTATTAAGCAGAAGGGGAAAGGCAGTATTATGAAAGCAGAGGCATTAGCAGCCCCTGTTTTCCCTCTGGACTTCACAGCTAAATGTGGACGTGAATATAACACTACAGCTAACCAGTAGACACAGCAGTGACTATTTTTTGAGTATCAATTATAGAGTTATTATATGAATGTCATAGATATTTATTTTGAAATACCATATCTGTTAACTAAAATAAATTTTAGCTTCATGTTGCTTATGAGTAATTTTCTGCTCCCTGTATTTTTGTGATTTACTGATTCTAAAATAATTATAATTTGCATGCTTTATCTCAATTTCATGTACTCTAGTGAAATAAATTTTGATTTTCTGTGCTTTGGGTAGAGGGTTTTATTTGTTTTCTTAAACAAAACAAAATTCTTCATGAACATGGTAGCACATTAGACTGATATTGTTTATATTAATAATAAAATTGAAACCTCCCTTCCTAATTAGACCTATCCCTGAGATCCACATACCTCCAAACAAAATCTACAGAAGGAGATGTTGGTAACTTTATATTATTTGCATCTGTTTAAATTTTAAAATTAGTCATCCAAATTTTTTTCTCTTTAGAAAACAGCAACAGATGAACCACATCAGGAGAGGACAATGATCATGCAGTGGAGGATGTCAAAGGGCTTAGAGCCCACTGCGTTCAGCCATTTCTAGCTCTTAAGACTGGAAAGGTTTACAGGACCTTTATAGTATCTTGTCAGGAAAAGGAAACTCCCTGAGTCACAGCCTTGCCCCATATATAAAGACAATAAAAAATAACTTAAAAAGAAAGAGAAGAAACAGTGTTCGCAGTGAAAAGATATGTTAGGACTTTCAAACTCAGTCAAGTAACTTGGGTTTGTTTTTAAAGGAACTAGATCATAAGGGAGCCCAAGAGCCTTTGGATAAAGAAAGTAGTTTGAGGTAGACAAGAAGATACCCAAGTTTCCACTTTGATTGATTACCCTTCCTCCCCAGGAGGCTCCAGAAGTAACAGCTGCAATTGTGCTTGGCAGCATTTGAGTGACACTGATTTGTGAACATTTAGGGATGTGCTTATAATAATTGCACTGATAATGTTTATGGGATGCATGTACACAAGCTAAAGGGGTGGTAAAGGAAAATATATATTTGTGAGCAATGAATACTCTATAATTTAGTTGAAAATCATGTATATGGATGAAGTGAAAGGGATATTTCATTGCCTCTTATTTTTGTTTCCTTTTCTTTTCTAAAAAGCTGTCCTTAATTGCTTCCATTAACATTTTTTTGTGGTTACTGGTGTCACGACTATTTTATAAACATGTTTTATCGAATATTAGATTTAATTTCTTAAATCTCCTTTAATTGAGCAATCTCGTTACATGGAGGAACCAACATTTACATTAAATCTTCCAAATAAGAATTATTAAGCTCCATATCTGTAATCAAACATCTGCACTATGTTGATATTGACATCTATTGGTTGTTTTTTTCTCTTTCAGGTTGACATTTTCCTTGTTCTTGGTAATGTAAGTGGTTCGTAATTGTATCTTGGGCATTTCTATACACTTTGTTACAAGAGTGCATGTTAGATACTTAGATATATCTGGTTACCTCTGAAGCTGGAGAGGAGCCTGAAACATCTCTCCATTTGTGTGAGGTGAGATCTGGGTTCTCCACCAGGTAGAAGAAGGGAGCGTTTGGGAAGAGGACACCTCATTACTGAAGGGTGGAGGTAGGAATTTAGATTATCCTGCTCCATCCTTCCTAATACCTCTGTGGCTTGAGGACCTTCCTGTTAATTCCTCTTAGCCAGCATGAACACTGACGACCAGAAACCAGACAGGCAGTGGTGAAATCTCCAACCCTCTGGTAGGTCTTTGCTAGGTGAAGCATGGAAAGGCAATGGGATTTTCTTCCTGTCTTCCTTCCTCCTTCCTTTCCCATTCCTCTGTCCCTTCCTCTGTTCTCCCTTCCCCCCTTCTCTCCTCCTTCCCACCCTGCCTCTCCTACCTCCTTCTATTGGTTCTTATTATCATCAGTTAGTCACTGTATAAAACGATGAATTTCCCTGTAACATTGCCATGCATGTATATTATGAAGTTTATTGATATTCATTCTTTATCATCCTCTCTTATTCTTGCTTCCCTCTCCCTTTCCACCTCTATGTCTTATTTAGTGGCTTCATTACAGCAGTATTGGGGTAAAACGTCAGGCTACAGTCTACATGGATACAACAGATTAGTCTGGTATTCAGTAGTGCTTGGTGGAGATGGACCTTGCAATTCCCATTGACAGTCTTTGATCTGGTGCAGCAGGAGTCAGTTATGGAAGACTGTCTCTACCTTTGGGCCAGGTAAGAATTCCTGTTGACTCTCATCCTGGAAGGGAGTGGGGAACTGAGCAACTGTGGATTAGGGTACTCGGCTCCAGATCCCTTGGACAAGGAAAACAGGATTAGCTGAAACATTACTGTATTTACTTTAGTAAACATTCCTCAGTTTGAGTCGAGAGTGTCTATGGAAAAACATAAGCAATAATCTTACTACAATGTCATTCCTTGGCTTCTTGGGTTCACCGTCCTTTCCAATCTCTCCCTACCCCTATGATATTTCTTACTGTATTTTGTACATGTATGTGTCTAGGGTAGCTACGGAATATAGTGGAAGAAAGGGAAAGTGACTTGTCTCTGTTTCTCCAAACTAAGAATGACGCTTTGGTAGTTTAGGAAGAAAAGATGGCATGTATAGGAAAATCCACAGAAGTGAAGGTGATGGTGTTAATAGAATACAAGCTCAGACATGCTTCATGTTTTCTCTTGTATTCAGAATCTAAATTTATATGTGTATGTCCATGTGTGTATAGTATAAGAAACTAAAAATGGGACCTCAAGAGCACAAAGACATCTTAATATGAGTGGGGGTGGGGAAATGGAATATGCCTGACATGAAATCAGATGGGGGCTCTTAAGTATGAGGAAGAGAACAGAAAGAGGGGTGTGGGGACAGGAAAAAGGAGATGGGGGAAAGGGTGAATGAGAACAAAGTACCATGGCATATACATAAGGAAATGCTATAAAAGAATAAATTACACACATGGTAACTCTGAACATTAAATAGTAATAATAAATGTGTGGGGGGAAATAAAACTTGAATTAAGTGGTAGTGGAGAAAAGGAAGTAACAAATAAGTTGAAGAAAAGGAGGAAGGAAAGCAGGAGGAAGAAAAGCTGATACACAATGCAAACCATGGAGGTGATATAGATAAAGTTGGATGTGAGCAGCTGTGGTTAAACTGCATGTTGGCACTTATTCCCATCATGTGTCCCTGAAGAGTTTTCTAGCCTTGGCCACAGTGTCCCCACAGACCTCTGCCTCTCACAGATGAAAGGACATGAGAGCCCTACTATAGTGATATTTTATTTGTTCTGAAATGTGATTTTATTTGTATATTAATAAAGTTGCCTTGGGGTCAGAGCAAGCCAGAGCAGAAGCTGGGCGGTGGTGGTGCACACCTTTAATCGCAGCACTTGGCAGGCAGAGCCAGGCGGATCTCTGTGTGTTCAAGGATACAGCCAGCATGAAGACACACACTTTTAATCTCAATACCAACCATAGAATACTTGGAGGTCTGTACAGACAGGCAGTGACGAGTAGCTCGTGTGTCTGGGTTTACAACCAATGAGAAGGCAGAACAGAAAGTCTTTATAAAAGACAGGACTCAGGAAGTAGCTCTCTTGCAGAGAGGAAAGACAGAGCAGCAGTGAAGGGTAAGGTTTTCAGCTCTCAACTATTGCTCTGACCTCTTGGCTTTTAACTCTGCAGTTGGCTCTGTGTTTCTTATTTAACAAGACTGTTACATCTACATTCTACTCTTTGCAGAGTAACTGATTAAAGTGTTAGACGTAGCTCTGAGCTTTTCTCCAGGATTTTTAGGCAGAACCAACTCCAACATGGATTCCTGTGTGCACCTTGGGTGTGGGGCTAAGCAAGCACCTCTGGCTGATTTAGTTTCTCTTTATCCATGTTGCCAAGTTGACTTTTTTCATTACAGTATCAAGTGTGAGAAATGCAAAGTTTTGTGTTACCAGAAATTCCATTTAAGACAGAACCTTGTGATTTTGCCAGAATTGTGAGCACCACAATTTTATTTTACACCACTGTTGTAACCTCAAGATATTCTGATCCTTACAAATCAAGTTGTTTTACAAAAAAAAGAATTTCTCTGGAAACATAAAATTCTCAGTGTTTCAGTTCTCCAATTGCAATCCTTATTATATAAGTATTTTCTGGCTTTTCTTTCTCATTCTTTCAGCTTTCCCAGTTCAGTGAGACATTGAGAATTATGAATGTTTAAAATCAAGATAAAAGTATGACCAGTAAAGTGTTATCTTAGAAAACTTTCGGTTCCCACATGCAACCTGGGATCAGTGTTGAAATGGACTCTGTATGTCTAATCAGGAAACTTTCTTCAATTATGTGCTGAGTCTACGGTTTGTCTGTGTGTTAATTTGCTCCAGTTTAAGGAGGGTGACACGCCCTGGAAAAGCTCCAAGCAGTCAGCATTTTCCTCAGAGTTCTGCATTATGAAAGCTTGTGAATATGCTCCCCAGAGGGTATTTTAAGTCAAGATCTGACTTGAAAGGCTCAGAGGACCGATGGCTTTCCAGCAGCGTTGTAGGGAGACTACATGCATCTCTGCACACATCAGCAATCACATCATGGGAATATCTGTGGAGAGTGGTGGAAACTTGTAATATGACTGTCTGCCTTGACCATCTTACTGTGGGTTGTACTTGAAGGAGGCAGGTCTCCATAAAGTATTTATCTTTGGGGAAAAACAAAGATATTATATGACTTTCATTACATATAGTGTGTAGTAGGCATTCAATTAATATTTGTGGATTTACTAAATTTTTTGGTATCCCAAAGAAATAATTACTTTCAGTGAGCGAAGTCTGTACTGTGGGTGGGAATTAAGCTGGTCACAGACCCCTGATGGGTAAAGCAGTTCTTGGCCGGTGATCTGCAAACATCATGGGTCGTGGAATTTCTAAATGAAATTCCTCCATCTTTGCTTTTCTTTAGACTCTTTGCAACCTCCCCCACAGCTCATTATCTGGTCATTATTAATTTATTTCCAAAATATTCCATCAATAGTGTTTTAGTCTCCTCACCATTGACTTTGGTAAAGGAGTATTTCATGAGGAACCTAGAACTTGTTGTTTGTTTAATAATAATAGACATTTCTGAATCCAAGGACAGGAAAAGGATCTGATGATAATATGATATAAATATGTAATGGGAGTCCTCGGGGAACAGAAGACAGCCGTCTCCAGAGTAAGAACTATAGAGCATTAGAGAACAAGGGGAGGGTTGCAGGCCAAGTGTGTCCCATGCAGTCATCAGCTTTTCAGAGTAGAAACCATCATTTAAGATATCAAATTATGTAATTCTGAGCCTTAATTAGGATACACCAATCCCTGCTAATGGACAGAACCATGCTAGTACTTGCTAGACAGAAGTTTATTTCTTGATTCATACCAGCCTTTGTGAATGTTCTATTGGAGCATTCCTACTCTTATATTCAGGGAGGAAGGTCTTTTCAGCTTCTTTAGCCATCTCTAGGACCTCTAGGTTTTGTTTGTCTCTTGGCATAATACCAGAAGAGTGGATGTGGAGGTTTGGGAGCCCTGCAATTTCAGTGTGAATTATTTCTACTCATATCAGTGGCTAAAACTCAGATACATGTCTGCACATTTCAATTATGGTGGAAGGAATATTGATTTAATCAAAAGGCAATGTGGGTTTAAATGGATAAGTATCTCTGCTCACCTTGTGACAGCATACTTCATTCAGCTCCTATGGTTGGCACTTGAGGAATAGGTGTGTATGTACTTACACAAACATACACACATGCATGTGTGCATACATAAGAAGAAAGATAAGTTGAAAGTGTCTACACAGTATTTCCAAAGTATTTTTCAGATATACTCTTGGCTATCATTGACCTTAAATATTTTATGTTGGAATTGGCAGTACATTAAAGAACATATATTTTCATTTGGAAATGTGTTAAACAACCAATACAAATACATAGCCTTGGGTTTGAAAATGAGTAGGGGAATTATCTAAGACTAGCTAATAGGTGTTTCAGACTTAAACTTAACTGTGACATTTTCTTTAATGGGGTCTTTAAAAAAGTCTTCTCTGAGTTTTAATACCTCACTATAAGAGTTAAATACAATTTCCAGAAACAGAGTATGATGCAGTTCTCTGAGTGTTTCCTGACCCTCCTCATATCTGTGTAAACCACTAAGGGAATCCACACATCTGGCTTCTTATTACTCCTGTGGTATCACGATTTCGCTCCTAAATGTCATTTGATATCCAGGAACTCAGTTTCTTAAAGTAGCTCTTTTATTGGCTGACTGGTAATCTATTTTCTTTCTCAGGCCAAACTTCTTAGATTAAGGAAACTTGGCTGAAACTAAAACCTAATTTGGTCCTTATCTATTATTGGGTAATTATAATAAAGCATCAAGTTATCCAGTCCTTGTATTTATTTTACTATAATTTTGGGAGCATTTTAAAAACCAAATTGGTATATTTGCTTCCTTGTAATCATTATTAAACTTTTGATAGGGAAACGAGAGTGCAGTTCAGGCTTGTTTGGCCTCTAGTGTGGAAAACAGGTTCCATCCAGGTCTTTATTTTTCTCAGCTAATCTCTTTCCACAGAACTTCGCTGCCAAACAAAATCCCCATTCATCTTTGCTGCCTGGTTTCCTTTTCCTGAAGGCGAGTAAGCAAGAGAGGCACACAGTCATCTGTGCTTTCTCCACTCAGGAGCCTGAAGGGAAGGGGTCAGACTGCCGAGATGACAGTGACCTGATGCCTTCCTCACCTGCTGCTGCCCAGTCCTAGCCCTGTGACCTTCCACACAGCCCTTCCCAACCGTGGCATTTAAAGGTAGGCAAGGCTGGTGTTTAGTGAACTTAGAGGATCATTGGCTTTCCAGCAACAGGTTTTGGTGAGCAGGAGGAGAAAAGGGTGTGTTGGTGGATGTTTTATGCAATTCCTATGTGGGACAGACAATGAAAACAATCTTAGGGATGAAGTGTAGGTGCCGGTGAGGAGGGAAAATGTGCTATTGAGGGTTAGTCGCCTAATTTCTGATGTCTAAACTGTTGATTCAAGTGGTTTCTTCATGACACAGTAGGAACCTTTGCTTACATTCCACCCTCAAGCTTTCAGAAGAATATTCCAACTTGAATAAAATACTAGTCGACCAAGTAAATAGAGTTCACTCATCTACACACTGCTCTGCAAATCCTGAAAGGCAGTTCACATTGTCCTGAAACTAAAGCTCAGGCAAAACTGGAAATTACCAAAGGAAAATGCGATTCCTCAAGTAATTACGAATCACTTCTCATAACCTTGTCTGCTGGGTTGCTGGACTGAGAATTCTCTTGTAGGTGGATAGCAATTTAAATAGTGGTATGGTTTTCTCAATAGAATTCTTTTCTAGAAAAATACCGCTAAAGCACAATGTACTTAGTAAAACCCTCAATGAAAGTTGAATAGTCAGACGATTTGGAAAGCTTGTGGTTTCCCAGAAGAGGAACACATTTAAAGTTGTAGCACTGTGATGGTTTGAGTGAGAATAGGCTTATGTATTTGAGTATTAGAAGGCTTGGCATGGTTGGAGGAGGTGTGCCACCGGGGATGGGATTTGAGGTCACAAAATTCCATGTCATTAGCAGTCAGTCCCTCTCTCTCTCTCTCTCTCTCTCTCTCTCTCTGTTTGGTGTTGTGAATCAGATGTAAGCTCTCAGCTACTATTCCATGCCTACCTGCCTCTTGTCATGCTTCCCACCATGATGGTCATGGACTCACCCTTTAAAACTGTAAACAAGCTCCAGTTCAATGCTTTCTTGTATAAACTGCCTTGGCTATGGTGTCTCTTCAAAGCAATACATAAGTAACTAAGACAAGCCCAAATGGTGGCAGTTGCTAAGTTTGCATCATTAAAAAGAAGCCAAGTGCTTTTGCTGGAAAAATAGAAATGATTCCTTGGGTATATTGCAAGAATCAGGACAATTTTACCCGTAACAAGCTCCACAGTTTCTGCCTGAGAAAACTGTCCATTTCTTGGCAACATGCCCGTTTGTGTTTCTGACCACATGATCCCTGGTACCATCATGTTTTAATGGAGCTACCATATCCAGTATCTAGATATCTAGAATATTCTGCACTTACCAGGATGCTTGTTGCAACTAATTTCATGGAGTCTTTCAGGGGAAGATCCAAAGGGTGCTCCTTATACCTCTTTGATTTGAGGTTGTAGGGATACTACAGGAACAGTATTGATTGTTACAAGAAGGAAACACTAGACATTTGTCTTAGATAGGGTTACTACTGCTGTGATAAAAACACCATGACTAAAAGTAAGTTAGGGAGGAAAGAGTGTATTTGGTTTATACTCCACACCATTGTTTATCACTGGAGAAAGTGAGGATAGGAACTGAGCTGGGTAGGAACCAGGAGCCAGGAGCTGATACAGTGGCCATGGAGGAATGCTGCTAACTAGCTTGTTCCACCTGTCTTGTTCAGCCTGCTTTCTTAGATAATCCAGGAATGGCTCTACCCACAATGAGCTGGGCCCATGCACATTAATCATTAATTAATTAAGAAAATGCCCTATAGGCTTGTCTACAGATTGTCTTATGGAGGCATTTTTTAAACTGAGGCTCCCTACTTTCTAATGACAATAGCTTGTGTCAAGTAGACATAAAACTGGCCAGCACAACAATCTAAAGTCATTGAACGAGATACAACTATTTAAACAGGTGTTCCTAAGGAGTTATTCTCAAATGGTATTAAGTAGTAAATTCATGTGGAGCATTTGGTCTTGTGAAGTTAGAGACAAGACTGTAAAGATGCTCCTGAAACCGATTTAACATAATAAAATAGAATAAACAGAGATTACCACTAGGTATGAAAAGTGACATCAAGAGAAGACAATGACACAAGAGCATTTGACTTACATCAATCCAGTTCTCCCCACTGAAATCTCTACCAAGCATCTCTTGCTCTGTGGCCTAGGCATCCATTCTCTTTTTGACCTTTTGTGGGCTTCCTGAAAACTCTGAGTTAGAATATGGGAGACTTGGTTTCTTTTATAGCATGGTTTGTTTAATGTACACTTTAACTCTCAACTGCGAAAGGCTTTTGCTGTAATTTAGAGTTCAGATGAAACAATAATTTGTTGTCCTTATGAATACTGTTAAAGCTTTTATGTTTCTACTCACATGGGACAGTAGGTTCCTGATGATGCAGAGTATTAGTATTTAATCATACATTTCCCAGGGTTGCCTCCAGAGACTGGCAAATAACAGGTTAGGGTGTACATTAGGCATCCTAGGAGATGCTGATTTTCAGGCAATTCAGAAAACATTTGTTACAAGACTTTTAACCTACCCTATGCTGGCAAGCTTTAGCTTACAGGGCTGGCTGGACTTGAGAGTCACCTGGGGCTTATTCCTAGAACTTCTGGCTTACTTAGTCTGAAGTAGGCATTTGTTATCACAGATAATTCCCATGCAGCAGTTGGCAATTACTCCCTTAAGAGACACACAGCCACATGTTTCTGCAATTGAAGCAATTTTTGTGCTCTAAACACCCTTGGAATTTTTTCAGACCACCGGAGTAGAAATGTACTGGATAACAATGAGCTTTTCTTTAAAAGAATGTGTTTCTCTCCGTTTTCTCATTTCCCCTCCTGCCTAAACACGTTCACTTTCAAGTTGTCTTTGTGTGTCTGTTGTGAGTCCAGCTTTGAAGGAAAATTGTTTTCCTTTTTTTTTTTCTTTTATTCTTGATGCGAAACTGTGTGATTAGATCCATTTTCAGATTGCAGGGAAGAAAACATGTCTTCACCAGCTGTTGTTAAGGTTGCAGTAGCAGGCAGAGCTTAGAAGCCCTGAAGCCACATTGAGGTGACTTGAGGACTGACTGGGTTTCCACTTGCTCCTGTTGGATTCCAGCCAGAGTCTGTCTGTCAGTCACTGACTGAGCTCTATGGATGTATTTGCTCTGGCAACACCGGCTGGACCACGTCTGCCACTCTGGGCAGGATGCTCGCTGCGTTTATTCTTACTGGTTGGCAGTTTTATTTGTGACTCCTATTTAAAATAGAGCAATTGAGCCCAACCCTTAAATATTTGGCCATGGTCAATCTCTGTTGGACAAGATGCAGAAAGCTGAAGGAGGAGAGGGTGAATTTTTTTCCTTCATAAACCTTTCCTTTATGAACTGGGCAAATGGTAACCTACTAAATGGTGGGCAGGTTCAAGTAAGTTGGGCAATGCCAGCATGCCCCCAAAATTCTTTACCAGAAAGCACACTAGCTTCTTGTCACAGACTGTTTGGGTAATTTGCAGCCAGACATCCCAGAAAAACCTCATGAAACTTTTGAAGTGTTATAAATATCAATTTGTGGACTTGCTTTAGGTGGGGAGGTATGTGCGGCTTCGTAGGTGCTTTAGAGCTGCTTGCAAACAAGTTTTTTTCCTGCTAGAAACAACTTAAAACAGTAAATCAGGATTAGAACATATTAAAAATATTATTGAAGCAAACCAATCTTATTTGTAGCAATGAAAAAGAAAGATTTCCTCTAATTTTTTTTTGTGTGAGTTTTTTGCACCCCTATGTTCCTCGAACATCAAAGACAAAATGATTTTAAATGGAGACAAGAGCTGAGAGATGTTGCAGTGGATAAGAGCACTTTCTGCACAGGCTTAATGACCCGAGTCCCAGCACTCGTGCAAAAAGGCAGACACTGGATGATTGCTGGGGTTGGCTGTCCATATATGCATTGATATGGGGATATCCACTGGAACATGGACAACCTATGAGAGTCTGCACTCCTGCATAAAAATGACACTCCCTACCTAATAGTCAACAAGTGATGCCCTTCCCTATCCACGCTGGAAAGTTGACTGGCTTGATCTGCAGAAAACCACAGTGGCTGTGAATTCATGACTTCAGTGGCCTTGTCTGTCATGTCTAAAAGTCACTGTTTTGTAGCAATCCTGTCCTCCTTGACCTCTGACTCTTACAACCTTTCTGACTCATCCTTTGGGGTTTTACTGAGCCTCGAGGGGTGGTATAAACGTCCCATTTATGGTTGAGAACTCTGAAGTCACTCATTCTCTGCAGTTTGACTAGTTCTGAGTAGAGGAGAATCCAGATGATTGAACACCATCCTGTTAAACCACATACATCTTGATCAATCATCTGGATTGGATTCTAAGCTATCATTCTCTACTGGCCCTTCACTCCCAGCTCCATCTCCACTTAACACCCCCCATTATTTCATGCTATTTGTAGACACTTTTTAAAAGAACACACTGTGCCAAAGACTTCCAGAATGTGAGTGGGAAAGCCATCTGGATATGTGAGTGAAACTTTCCCTACATAGAGGGAAAGCCACCCTTGTGGTGTGTGGAATGCTAAGTTCATCCACATGGAGAGGGATACATCAGCCTCTGCCGAGGACCGTTGGACCTAATAAATGCTCAGTACATGTATGACATACAGAGTCATGTAGAAGGCACAAAGGAAAAAATGCTCATAGTAAAATGTAGCAAGGTTTCTAAACAATTGTGTGTAAAAAAAAAAAAGCTAATAATATTAATCTTAAACAGAGGTGCCTCCCCACCACCAATTTCTTCTTTACACACATACAAAAATAATATATGAGCAGTTTGTTCTGCAGGTGTTTTCTATTACATTAAAAAAATGTCCCAAATTTAGTGTCTGATGCAGCACAGATGAATACTCCCACAGTTCAGTGGGTGACAAGTCCAGTGTTATTTAGTTGGTTTCTTTGGGTTCTTGGAGGCTGTTATCTAGGTATAAGGGGCCTGGACTCCTTATCTGGAACTCCCGAGAAAGAATCAGTTTCCAAGATCTTTAAGATTAGTAGCAGAATCCAATTTTAAGGATGTAGATTTCCTGGACGCTATCTTCAGCTTCTCCTTGGCTCTCAATGTCCTTCTCTGGCCCTTCATGTGGGGGGTCTGTAGTTCAGCACCAGCAAGGGAGCGAAATTATTTCTAGGAATCTTCCCAGCCTCTTCTTTGGTCCCATGTTTCCCTATCTCCAGTGGATTTTCTTGTCTTGTGATCATGGGATTTTATTGTGCACATCCAGATAATCCAACACAAGGTGATGTTGTTAGTAACTATGACACCAGGAAGTCCAGTTTTGGCCTTGCCCATGATTCTGACAAAGCTCTCAACATTCCTGACGTCTCTCCTGCTCACATAAATGCCCTCCGTGTGAGAATGTAATGTCTAGAAGCTTGAGTTCTTGAGAGCCTCAGGTTAGGGGGCTGGAAACCGAAAGACCAAGTGACAGTATCAAGGTTTAAACTTTCCAGCCTATCCCAACATCCAGCTTTTCGGAGGGAAGTGACACTGACATGTGAGTTTATAAACCCATAGTCAATAATGTAACCAATCATGTCTGTGCAATGCAACTTCCGTAAGACCCTGGAAGAACTGAGTTGGATGGAATTCTAAGCACATTGAGGTTCCTGGCAATTGACTTCCCCACAGAGGGTATGGGCTCACCATGCCCCTTCTCATTTACCTTGGCTTTCACATGTCTTCCACGCAGTTGCTCATCCATATTCTTGGTAACATCTTTGAAAAGAAACTAGTTAAGCACAGTATTTCCCCAAGTTCTGTGAGCCACTCTAACAAATGAATTGAAGGGTGTCATGAGAACTCTAATTTATAACAGGTTAAACAAGCAGATGTAAAGCAGCTTGGACTTCAAAACTGGCTTTCAAAAATGATATGTAGGCTGCGATACTGTTTCTGGTGTTATTTCCAAGCCCACAGCACTAAAATTGAGCTGGGCAACACCTAACAGGAATCTGCCAGAGATCCATCTGTACAATTTCTCCTTCCCTTGCTTACTCTTTCCTTTCCCATCTCTGTAAAATCTTCACATATTTAGAGTTAAAAATGTTAAGTGAATGAGATAATGGGTAAGGACTGAGAATAGTCTTAATTATATACATTAATATTGCCTAGTGTTCAAACAACCAATAGATGGATGTCTTTGGGGGATATCTTTTAAATTCTGCCTACCTACCACAATCTCACTCCTTGGGATGATTCAAGTGCCAATATGGATAATCTTTCTGGAGGAGGAGAGAACAGGAGGAAGCCAGGAGCTCATCCAAGTCTTATTCTTTAGAGCTAACACAGATGTGACTGTCACAGTCGCTGGTGGTAAAATACACTAGATTGGGGGACTCAGTATGAGGATTGTTTCACTTTAATTTTTAATCATTTTATATTCAGGTCAATGATGAGTAAATTAGAAGATAGGGAATGCTGAGTGCCAGATGGACAGATGGTCATTATTGGCAGAAAAGCACAGGTCTCCCAAGCTGCGCAAAGCTCAGGACCTGGCTTTGTTCTTCAGGTTTCCAAAGGCTACATCAGTGAACCTAGGTTGCCAAGTGGGGTAGAGGTCCAAATTAATTATACAACTCATAACAGAATAATAATACAGAAGAAGCCAAGGAGTACTGATAGAAATTTAGGGAAAGGGAGGTAACTGTGTGAAAACTTTATTGACAGTGAATTTTGACTATTATTTGAAATGATTTTTTAAAAAAAAAACTTGCCAGTTTTCCTATAGTATTATATGAAAATGAATATCCAAACCCACACTCTGGGGACACAGTTGACTTAAGGTGATGTTAGTTTTTGCTGTATTGAGAGGTAGAAGAGCATACGACCTTCCTCTGGGTTTTGCTGTGTTGTCTTAGTGTTTCACGCTGCTGGTTTGCTTTTATCGGCTACTACAGAGAGTTGGGAAGTGAAAGATGAAATTTGAATTCCCGCAGACATAGATTAATGAAGAACATATTTTCTCTTTTTAGTTTATAAGAACTGTAAACATTATTCTTGGCCTGAAAGGGAGAGGAGGGGTGGAGCTGAATGACCTAGAAGGATTCTTGGAAGGAAGGTCTGGAGGGAGAATCTTAGTTGTTGCTCTGGGGAAAACATCATCAATAAACTTAAGGAGGCAACATGAAGATTTCTAGGGTCTGTTTGAAAGCTCTTTCCGGGGTCCCTTTCCTGGACTCTTTGCTTATTTTATGGCCAAAGACTTTTATGAACAATATCTATTTACTTTTAGATGTGTGTGCTCAGGGAGAGGATCTTAGGGGAGAAGGTCGTAATTATTGAACGTTTCAGTCTCTTTTTAGTCAACTTGCACCTCTATAATGAGCAAGTTTCTGCTTTATGTGTTTTTCCAGCCAGCTTCCCTGGCCAAAACTTAATGTAGCAGATGATTGAGCATGGTATTAGCCAATGCCGGACTGCCTCCAGCTTTCTGTCCAGGGCCTTCTCTCCTTATATTTCAAGTCTGATTCTTCTCCAGCTGGCACATTACCCCAAAGATCGCCTTAATTGTGGCATGAACAGATCATATTGTGAGTTAAATTTCAGCAATATCACAGCCTCCTTCTCTGTGTCTCTTCAGTGATGGTCTCTGCAACTCACACAGTCATCTTCTGTGTGAATCCATTTATTTGTACCAGGAAAAAAATGCCTTTAAAATACATGTTTCATTAAAATGAAATTATACCATTTCCCCCCTTAAGCCCCTACCAGGGCCCCTCCCTTCAACCCCTTCTATGAAGTCCACTCTGAAACTGATAGTTTCTTTTTTCTTTGATTATTATTGGTATGAACATACCCAAACATGTGTATATACACAAGTATATAAATACAGCCTGATGAGTCAGTATTTAGACAAGAACCAATGACTACTGGGAAAGGGAGAATTAACCTTCCAGGGATGAGCCCCCTTATTGGTTGTCCAACACCAAATGGTCAACCCTAAACCATATACACCCAGGTAACAAAAACAGACTCAGAAGATTGTATTTTTATGTTTGTGCATATGTAAATACCCTTTAGCAACCTTTTTGAATCAACATACAGATTTAGAGTGATATGCTTTTGGCTACATATTATCAATGTTTTGTCAAAGACAATTAATACAGCAGCAGTCATGACTAGTGTGGCAGGTAGCCACAGTAGAGCAAAAAGGTGAGAAAAAGCAATGATTTAATTTTTAAAATACATGGAGGACTAATCATCTCATCATGTTTCCAGTTTTTCCCAGGGATCCAGTCAAATGAAGCTGTGTTATTGAGTAGCCTGTGTTGTCACATCAGCGACTGACAATAGGTTTCAAGTATGGAAAAGTTAGAGCTCTATAATCTGTAAGTGACCACAGGACACACTTTTATGCACAGAGCTGTATTTGCTACAGTATATGTGCAGAATGCTATGGACTGATGGATCAGCACTATTTAAGCTGATTAATGAAGAATTACTGGTTGTATCTTATAAGAAGGGCTGGTGACATCATGTGCACGTGGATAAGACCTGAAGGGCAGTAGCGAGACTAGCTAGCACATGGGAGCTAGATCTATGAAAATCTTCTGATAGGACCAAGGCATTCTAATTTGAAGAGATGAATGAATATATTGTCAAGTTTCTAAAGTGAATTATGTTCAGAGACTAGGAATGCCATTTGTCTTTTCAACTAAAACAGAGTACAAGGTTTAACATCCCTAACCTCTGCATAGCGTTTTTTAGATATGACACCAAAAGCATAGGCAATAAAAATGAAAACCGTATCAGTGGAAATATTTGAAGCAAAAGGTTTCTGCACAGAAAAGTTAAAGGGCAACTTTATGAAGTAGGAGAAAATATTTAAAAACTATAAAACTGGTACAGGTTTGCTGCACTAAGTATATATAACTATATATATAAAACTGTATATATTATACATCCAGAATGTCTTTATTTGGTTCTGGCTTTATTTTGGCCAGAACATTTGATCCTTGTTTGCTCACTGACTTCTCTGTTAAATTCATTCTGAAATGTAAATTAACTTTGCCCCTCTGAATGTGATATAGTTTCCCCTCTGCCTGCTTTAAAACATTTTTATTGCTAATTCAAAGAAGTTTGATTATGACATAGCTTGATAAAGTGATTCTTATGATTGGACTGTATCAAGTTAATTGGATCTGTGGCTCTAGAGTATTTATCTAGTTTTGAAAATCTGGCCATTAATTCTACATATATGTCAGTATCCCCCAAAAACATACATATGAGGATGTATTACAAGTGACTGAATTGGTTCTGTGGTTCACTGATGTGATGTGACCTTGCAGTCACCACTGAAGAGACTGTTCTTTGCAGTTAAGTCTTCAAGACTTTTATGGGGCTATTACTACTGTTGGCAAATCCAATCAAAACCATTTTTAATCTAAATCACTTTATTATTATTATTATTATTTGTAGTAGTAGTAGTAATATTATTGTTGTTGTTTTTGGAGGTTTGTGTCTCTTAGCTCCAATGGATAGTGAAAGTCTTTTGGCTCATTTTAATGTTGTCATTTAATATTACTCAAGTAACAGTCAGAGCTAGACATTAGAATTCAATGTATCTGGTGATTTTTCTTCTGGAAAATTTTCATAAGTATGGAGGTTGAATACCCTGACATCCTGCGTGTGTCCTTTCCTTTCTCACACACAAGGAAGAATGAAATACTATAGAGAGAGTGAAAGGAAAGTCTAGAAGCACCTTGCCAAGAATAGTCCTTTTATGTCTGGCTCTTGAGGAAGATGGATTCTCATCTTTCTGAGGAGCTACCATATTGATTTCCACAGTGGATGTACAAGTTTGCACTCCATCAGTAATGGATGAGTGTTCCCCTTGCTCTACAAGAGCTGCTATTTGTTTTACTGATCTTGGCCATTCTGATTGGTATAAGATGAAATTCTCAAAGTAGTTTTGATTTTTATTTTCCTGATGGCTAAAGATGTTGAAAATTTCTTTTAAGTGTGTTTCTAAGCCATTTAAGCTTTCTCTTTTGAGAGTTCTGTTTAGATCTGTACATATGTGTTTAATTGGGTTATTTGTTTCCTTGATGTTCAGTGTTTTTGACTTGGCTATATATTTTGGATACTAGCCAACTAATTTGCATGTGTAGTTGGTAAAAATATTTCCCCATTAGTAGCCTGCCACACTGCCCAAATGTGTCCTTTGACATATAGAAGCTTTGTAGTCTCATAAGATCCCATTTATTAATTGTTGTCCTTAGTGCCCATGCTGTCCTTGTTCTGTTCAGAAAGTCTTTTCTGATTTCTATGAGTTCTAGACTACTCACTACTTTTTCTCATATCAGATTCAGTGTATCTGACCTTCTGTTGAGGTCTTTGATCCATCTGGGCTTGATGGATGGTAAGTGTGGATCTATTTGCATACATGTAGCCGTCTGGTTTGACCAGCATAAATTTTTTGCAGATGCTGTTTTTTTTTTTTTCCCTCTAGTGTGAATTTCTGGCTTATTTATCAAACATTGGGTGTCTATAGGTGTGTGAACTTATTTTTGGTTCTTCATTTCTAATCTGTTGATAAAAATGTCTGTTTTTGTGATAAAACCACGTTTTTAATTACTCGAGTTCTGTAGATCAGGGATAGTGCGGCATCTAGCAGTTTTTTAATTATTCAGGATTGTGTTAGCTATCCTTTGTTTTTGTTTTTGTTTTGTTACTGTTGTTTTTTTTTTTCTGTATGAAGCTGAAAATCATCTTTTCAAGATCTGTGAAAAATTGTAATGGGTATTACATTGAATCTATAGATTTCTTTTGGTGAGATGGCTATTTTTCTTTTATAAAAAGGGGATTTATTAAAATGACTTACAGGCCATGGTCCAGCTATTCCCACAATGACTGGCTATGAATGGTAAGACCAAGAATCTAGAAGTTGCTGAGTCCATGAGGCTGGATATCTCAATTGATCTTCAGCATATGCTGGAATCCTAAAGAGGTAGGCTCTTTTTACTATGTTAATCCTACTGATCCACAACCATGGGAGAGCCTTCCATCTGATATTTTCCTCACTTTCTTTCTTCAGGGTCTTCAAGTTTTTATCATACGTATCATTTGCTTGCTTGGTTAGAGCTACTCCAAGATATTTCATATTATTTGAGGCTACCGTGAAAGGTGTTGGTTCTTTCTTGATTTCTTTCTCAATATATTTTGTGTATAGCAAGGACATTGTTTATTGCATGTTAATTTTGAATCTTGCTACTTTGCTGAAAGTGTTTATCAGCTATAGGATTTTCCTGGTGGAAATTTTAAGGTCACTTAAATATACTATCATATCATCTGCAAGTAAAGATATTTTGACTTCTTCTCTTCCTATTTGTATCCCCTTGATCTCCTTCAGTTGTCTTATTGCTCTAGCTAAGACTTTAACTACCATATTAACTAGATTTGTAGAGAGTGGACAGCCTTGTCTTGCTCCTGATTTTAGTGGAAATGCTTTGGTTTTTCTCTCCACTGGAGTTGATCTTAGCCACGGTAGCTTGTAAATTGCCTTTCTTATGTTGAGGGATGAAGGTGGAGGATGAGGAAAAGAGATGGGGTGGTGAAGGAGGCTGTAGAAGATCTGCATGATTTACTGGAGATGGGAGAGAGAGGAAGGGGAGGCTTCAGCAGGTGGAATGTTTCAGAGCTGGGGATGAGGCTGGAGGACTGGATTTGGAGGAGAGAAGGTAGAGTAAGGGTCTGAAGACTACCTCCCTGCTTCCCTGGCCAGTGAGGCTGGTCAGTTCCCAGAGAGTTCAATTTCCTTATATGAGAGTTTCAGTAGAAAAACAGAAAATTACATGACTGACTGGATAATAATTTGAAAGTCATCAGTTTTAGGGGATTCCATTTTCTTTTTCATAAATGAATGACAATTTGAATGCAAGTTTCCACGAGTATTTCAATTTGTAGAATTCTTCATTGCTTTTAGCCTTTTCTCATATAGAAGCAAAGCTTGACTGTGGGTAGCACACGAGTTTCCTATGCATACATAAGCACATTGGAAAGCATGGTGTGTGAATGACTATAGGGTCTAGAAGAATATGGCTAGTGAAAGAAAAAAAAGTCTGTTATACCTCGATTTTATACCTTTTAAGATTCAATTTCAAAGGTATATGTTTGAGAAAAATAAGTGTATAACACACAATCATACTATAAAGAGAAAAATTTGTTCATTTTTCCTTGAATTCCAGATCATGCCTTGTTCCTGAACCCTGAATGAACAGCTTCTATCAGTTTCTCAGTTAGGTTTGAGTTCATTAGACAAAGCACACCCTCATGTGGATAAATGAGTGGCAATCTTTGCTAAGGCACCAAGGAAATATTCCTGAGACTCTATGCATCTCTTCTGCATGGGGATGCTATGCTTCTGCTTGTACTCCCTGGGGAGACGCATACCCACTCAGGTGTCTCCTAGCAGTAGGATGTGGAAGTTACTGTCCAATGTGCTCAAAATCTCACTTGTGACTTCTAGTCCTCCAGGAGCCTAGATCAGAAATAGTTACTTTATTGCAGTTATTTGAAGAGAAATTTGCTGAGCATGTGCTATCTTCTAGAGGTATCAGTCACTTTTACTATTTATACAAGCATATTGGTGCCTTTCACTCATGATTTTTAAATGATTTTTAATCTAGGGACATTAATTTGTTTAAAAAATCATCACTGATAATCAACATGAAAGGATCACAATCATTTATGTAATTAGTATGCAAACACTTATTGCAGGAGCTGTCATTGTGTTTTATTAGTAAATCAATGTTATCTAGCCTATGCAAATGTTCCGTGTACTTTTATAGTATACAATTATACTTTTAAGATACTTGTGTAAAAGAATATTCCTTGACTGTGTAGCATTTACATTTTTTTTAGATTAACACACTTTTTCTGAGAGATTCTGATTCTATGGAGAAAAATTGTAATAAATGAACTCTGTTAGTGAAATCAAAGTGATAAAGCACTAAGGTCTTGCAAAGGAATCAACTTGGTAATGTTTGCTTCCTTAATGAATTAACAAAAGCATCAACAGGACATGTGATTTTGAAAGGAAGCACAACTGGGTACACAAAACACTTTCAAAGAGGAGAGGTTTATTTATTTATTTATTTATTTATTTATTTATTTATTTATTTAATTTTTGTTGTTGTTTTTGAGACAGGGTTTCTCTGTGTAGCTTTGTGCCTTTCCTGGAACTCACTTTGGAGACCAGGCTGGCCTCGAACTCACAGAGATCCGCCTGCCTCTGCCTCCCGAGTGCTGGTATTAAAGGCATGCACCACCACTGCCCAGCTAAAGAGGAGAGGTTTATAAGTGATGGAACACAAAATGACTTTATTCAGTGGAATTTAGCCATGGCTTAGGAGAACTTCTAGCTAACGAATGGTCTCCCAATATCCCCTGTACTGTGTGGACCTGTCACCAGTCTGTTACTGTTGGAAATACCTTCAAAGAAGTGAACTTTGTCCTAAAATGAGGCAGAACATGGAGTTTATTTATTTTAAACACTTTATTAGTTTTTCTTTTATTTAAAAAATTTTTATTCATTTTACATTATCAACCACAGATCCCCTTCTCATTCTTTCTTCCACTTCCCTCCAATGCCCCATGACCCCCCACCCCTTCCCTCCTCCAAAAGGATAAGGCCAGAGGAGACTAAGCCATCTACATGCAAGAGACAGTTGTGTAGCTTGGTCTGTTGGAGGGGCCCCTGGCAGTGGGATCAGGATCTATCCCTGGTGCATGAGCTGGCTTTCTTTTGCCAGCTACCTATGGTCAGACGCCTTGCTCACTCTAAATAATTTACTCTTTAACAATTTCATACATACTGAATTTTAGCCATTTTTAACCAACATTACTCTCCCCCGCAACTTCTGATGAAATTGCCTTCCTACCTTGATTCCTATTTTTTTTTAAATTGGATCCATTAGATTCTCAGCAAGGGAGAGGGCCCCATGAAGCCCCTTCACCATGTATGATGACAGTGATGGGCAAATCTTGCACAGATCTAGTGCAGGTTTGCCCAGCTTCAGTGACTTTTTGTCACAGTGGCTCTCATGTGCAGAAGATACTTTTCACAGCACTTCTTAATGCCTGGCCCTGTAATTACATTCCTCTCCCCTGTTCTACAATGTTCCCTGAGCTTTGGAGGGAGGCTGTGTGATATAAATCTCCCACTGAGAACTGAGTATAGAGTTACCTGTTTTTCATACATCGTCCAGTTGTGAGTCTCCATGTTAATTGCTGCCTACTACAAATAGACGCTGATGAAGGCTGAAGACAGTACTAGTCAGTGAGTACAAAGACAAGCATTTAGAAGGTAGGTTGATGCAATGCCCATTTATCAAGACAGTCCTTTTGTAGGGGCATGACCGCCTCAGCCACCAGCTCTTGCCCCGATTCACAGTGCTGGCATGAGCTCTCTTCTGGGGAACAGGGATCATTGCAGCTGGTTACCTCATATGTGGTCATGCCAATATTGCACCAGTGGGTATGTCTTTCCTAGTAGGCCATTATTGTAGCTCACAGCTGTGGTAAGATGCAGCTTGAATAGCATCTTTGGGTACTATCAAAGCTAGTCACTGTAGAGGCAACTTCCAAGTCAGATCCAGATTGATTTTCCAATGTCATGTAACCCAAGTGTGTAGTGTCTTCAACAATAATGTCTTCCATTGTTGTTCTGGTGAGCAATCAAGAACACTGCAACAGCCTGTGATATTTTGGAGTCCCTAGGACCTTACTTCCCAACAGTTTACAGGGATATATTCCACACCTTTGGCTCCTTGGAACAGCACGATCCATCCATGCATGGCTCCTCCATTCTGAGCTTTAACCAAGACAAAACAACACGTGAGAGTGAGTGTGTATGTGTGTGTGTGTGTGTGTGTGTGTGTGTGTGTGTGTGTGTGTGTAAACTGTTTTTCGACAGGATTTACTATGTTGTTCTAGCTGACTTGCCACTCACTCGTGAGGTCAGGCCAACCTTGAACTGGCAGTCCCACTGTTCTTAGATTTCAGGTACTTGGGCTGTACATGTGCCATCATGCCCAGCATGTTATTTACAGTATAATTGCCTTTTACATATACATGTACATCAAAGCAACTTACCCAGATTTCAACTTCTTTTTGAGGTGATGATTGTGTCTCATCAACTTTGTATCTCTAGTAGGGAATTTCCACAGGGTCTGTCACAGTACAGTTCTTCACAAAAGTAGGATGTTGAGATGAGATGGTGAGATGGTGAGATGTTGGAGGGGTGAACTTCTGAAAGTAGCTAACTGCAAATTGATTGGATAATGCTAAAACATTTTCAAAACATCACCCTACACTTTCACTTTCCCCTAATGAAGGTTGATTCTTATTGTCCCACTTTTAAGTTTTAAGACTGAAGACTCAAGCTCACTTCCTGAGCACAGTGATGGTGGTTTGTGTTGATCTCTCCCAGGGGATCTGCTGGCTGGTGTGAGGAAGTGTGTGTGGACTGAGTTGTACATTAGAACTAGGTGTATCGAAATGAGCTGACAATTTTCCTAATTGGTGCTTGTATATACATAGTACATAGGAATGTATTGAATGTTTATTAAACCTTTTCTTGCCACTTCCAATCTGAAAACATTTTCATTTCCAACAGTACAGTATTTTCTCCTAGACATCTCATCGGGTTCTGTTTTAACTTATTAAATTATTATTTTAATGGCGGTAAAATACAAGTACAGAATTTTCCATGTTAATTAGTTTATAGTATGCAGTTTGGTGGTATTGAAAGTATTTGGTCCCTTTATAAGGTGCAGTTTTTGACAACGTTCATCTTCAGAACTCATATTGTCTTGTAAAACTGTAAATCAGAACACATTTAACAGTAACTGCACATCCTCATTCAAGAATCGCTTTATTCTTGATCATTTCATAAATGGATACAATGAACCTATGTAACCTTATCTACTGAATCTTATCCCTCCTTCTCCGTCTTCCCCCCTTGCATGCTTCCATCCCAACTCCACGTCTTTTTTTCTTTTGTCTTTTTTGTTTCTCTGCCGAGTTTCCTCTCTTCATTATGGTGTGCCCTTTATTTACAAAGTCCTTGCCCACCTTCATGGTATGAGCATTACTTAGTAAGTCCTCACACACCTTCATGGTGTGCCCATTACTTAGTAAGTCCTCACACACCTTCATGGTGTGCCCATTACTTAGTAAGTCCTCACACACCTTCATGGTGTGCCCATTACTTAGTAAGTCCTCACACACCTTCATGGTGTGCCCATTACTTAGTAAGTCCTCACACACCTTCATGGTGTGCTCATTACTTAGTAAGTCCTCACACACCTTCATGGTGTGCCCATTACTTAGTAAGTCCTCACACACCTTCATGGTGTGCCCATTACTTAGTAAGTCCTTACACACCTTTGTGGTGTGCTCATTACTTAGTAAGTCCTCACACCCATTTCTAATGGATGTTTTGAAATTCTTGTCTGTTAATTCCAGATTCCTGAGGTGAAGGAGTCCTTGGCCTATTGCTTACTTTTTCTTCTGAGAGACCTTGAATTCTAGGATTTTCTAATGAAATGTTTTGATGTTTACCATATCAGGTAATTAACGTGACCAGATTTTAACTCCAAACTCTGCTTTGTGATTGTCAACTACTGAAATTGCTCAGTTCCTTTAGTCATCCTATCTTTGAATTTGACATAGAAAGAAACTCTCCATATTTCCTACCTGAGCATACACAATATTCTTCCAAAATGTTTGTAGAGGTATTTATTTGTTGGTGTGTGTGTGTGTGTGTGTGTGTGTGTGTGTGTGTGTGTGTGTGTTGGTATGCATGTAGTTGGAAGCTAGGAGTTGACACCAGGTGTTTTCTTCTGTTACTCTCCACCTCATATTTTGAGGCAGAGTCTTCCACTGGACTTGTTATTATATGTATGTTCTAAGGATCAAACTCAGAACTGCATGCTTGAGCATCTAACACTTTACTGACTGAACTATTTTCCCAGCTCTGTGAGGTCTCTTGAGAGTAAATCTTGTTTGTCTGAAATGTTGAACATATGGAGACATAACATATGACTGGGAGGCTACTCCTTCACAACACATGAACATGGTCTCTAATATAACTGAATATCATCTGTAGCTAGATTAGTCTAATATAAACTACTATGTCTTTCTCATTCATGAAGGTCCATGCTATGCTTCATCTCTGAGAACTAACTCTAATAAAAGAAGAAAGGGTAAATTCTCCAAGAGAGGCTTCATCATTCAGGAGTTTCTCTAGTAGTGATACTCCAATTTCACTGGGAGAAATTTAATTTTAATGCAGACTAATATATTTATTGAAATGTGTTTGTTTGATTAGCTTAGTCACTAGCATATGTTAAATAATTAGTTTGAGTGGAGACAAGTTAGGAGCTACAAGTCAAGCTAACAAGCATCACTGAATCCATTTCTATCCTTAGAGAGTTGCGTGAGAGCTCAGAATGAGTTCTGAGTCCTCTTCATCTTTCCCCCAATAAAGACAAAGCAAGCTGAGATTGGAGAAATAGTCCGATTTTCTTTCTTCCTGAGTGTTGGCAAAAATACAGAGAACAGAATCCCCAGTGTGGCCATCTGAGAGCATCACAGGTGGCAGGAGCTCTTCGGACATGACATGGAGGTGCATGGGGACCATGGGACCTATACTACGATAACCTTTGTACTAAAAACCAACAGCTTCCTGCCAGGTCAAAGGCCTGGTTTACAAGAGAATCAGAGATGACAGGGTCAAAAAATGTTACGAGACTCAGGAGGTGGCAAATATGTCTCTGCCATACAGTAACGGTGTAAGATACATTATTATGGGTCACATATGATCTTGAATGCCTCCTTCCTATATTTTCCTACCAATTGCTTATTTCTGTATATTAAGAAAGTCTAAAAACATAAAACACATTCTTAGTTTGAGTGCAATTAAAAAGCAGATCTAAGACTTGTATTTGTTCCATAGACTCAGGTTTACCTCCCTTGATCTAGATAAAAATGAGAATGGGGTACTGAGAGACTCAGAATAAGAGCCTTTTAATAATCACTAAGTAACACGAGAGGGCGCCCCAGAGCCACAGAGTGGGAAAAGGGAGGCCTAAAATCTTACTGAAAGAACATGGAAGCTTGTTTTACTTAAAAATGAAAAATCTGGAATGGTGACTTCAACTTAACACTAATTATTAAAAATTAAACAAGGAACATTATTTTTGCATATTTATGTGGTACAGTGTAATTCAGTGCATCTATGTGTTGTGTGGTCATCAAATCTTGAAAGCTGGTGTTGGCATCTCCTAAAAGTTCCATTATTTCTTTGAGTTGGAAACTCCCATTTCTTCCAGTTAGTTTGAAATGTATCGCAATTAGGTGTGGATCAATAATTCAGTTTAATAGAGGGAAAATGGAGCAAAGAGAGCCAGAACTTCCTTAAAGATAAGTAAAAACTCAAAAAAAAAAAAAAAAAAAAAAAAAGGACTGGGTTTCATGGAAGCTAAAGTTTTACCCTAATATTTATTTCAGAATGAAACCCATTAAACATATACAAAAAATTAAGGGTAAAAAGTTTATGAACAAAATAAACCTGATAAAAAAAATGCATAAACACACTTCAACATGCTAACCTGGAAAACCTGTCACCAAGCTTTGCTTTTTATGTAGACATACAAACATATACATGTAAAACAGTTGACTGTAGAATTGGAAGCTGATTTCAAGTGTATGATAATGCAAGCATAAAAGTAATTCCTTTATTTTCTTATCTCTTAGGTCAAGTCTCTAGGATATACATAAGTATTTTAATTCTCTGTTATGTCCCTTCTTAAATCATATATTTGTCTAAGAATTTCCTGCTTTTTAAGCAATGAAATGATTGTAGTGTGAACTACAGGGATAGGGATTTATTTTGTGAGGTATTTTGTTGAACAGATAGATACATGATAACAAAAAATATAATTTCAGAAGCTTGAATAAATTGACTGCTTCTAATAACTAATTATATGGGTAGGATAGATTTTTTTCTCATATCCATTTCTTATTCTATTGTTGTTTTGATAAAATCTCAAGGGATGATTAAATCTACTGAAATGCATCAAATTTATCATTTATTTGAAAGATGACCTTTTCTAAACTATTCAGTGAGCTAAATCCATTATATGAATGTGCACCATTCTGGAGGAAGAGGGTTTCTATTGTTCTAATATTACCTTCTTGCAATCAATGTTATTCTCAAGAGGATTTCTGTTTCGTACACTAGATGTTCTTTGTAAATTCTCAACATGACCTAATATAAAAATCAATGCATCTTTAGGTAAGTTCATTTCTATTATTAGATCTGGCTGTAGCTTCACGCTAACGTGTTTTGAAATATAAGCAGCACCCAAGTACAGGGCATGGCTTTTTCCTGGTAATGCATTAAATTTCATTATAGTAAAAACCATTACAACAATAAAAATCCACCACAGGCTTTAAGTCTTCCAGCTCCAGCCAATTGTAGGCATGATTTGTCATTTAACACTCTCATTGAAATATTAGTCTTGGTTGAGTTATATATGCTTTTGTTAAAATTATGTCTCTGTTAGACTTTCCTCACAAGTGTAGAAGACAGAATTTCTGGGTTAGCAAAGACTAAATGAAACACTTTTCTGTGACACTTGAGGTAGGAGGGATATGGAACTAACTGCAAGTCCCAGAGAAAGATGCCCAGGAGTGCACACAGTGTTGCTTACAAGACTGATAAGCATGAGGGATGCATTTCACAGAGTAAAGGGAAGATGATCCATTCTACATTTGGAATTTTCATGGAAGACCTGGTTCAAACAGGAAAAAAAAGAAGCCAGCAACAATAAGGTGCTAGAGAATTTGTGTGTTGCAGAATATTATTTTAAGCTGTGTTACTTTAGTTTATGTTGCATTTGTTTAACTCTGTGGAGCTGTGTTACTTTGCCTGTCTAAAGCACCTGATGGTCTAAAAAAAGAGCTGAATGGCCAATATCAATGCAGGAGAGAGAAATAGGCGGGGCTGGCAGGCAGAGATGATAAATAGAAGGAGATATCTGGGAGGAAGGAGCCAGAGAAGAAGGAAGACATCAGTGGCCAGCCACCCAGATACGTAGCAAGCCACAGAGTAAGATTTACAGAAGTTAGAGAACTGGAAAATCCAAGAGACAAAAGGTAGATGGCATAATTTAAGTTAAGGAAAGCTGGCAAGTAACAAGCCAAGCTGAGGCCAGGCATTTTTAAGTAAGAAAAAGTCTCCATGTGTGATTTATTTGGGAGCTGGGTGGCAGGCCCCAAAAAGAGCAAACACAAACATTTGAGGTTTGCCATATTTTGTTCCCATTCTTACCAAAGAGGTGATAAATTACTCTGCCATTTGGTTTTTCTAACCACCATAATTAGAATATTATAGCAGAAGGAAAGGGTTTAGACCCTTTGAAGTGTTGTACAAAAATTTCCCTTGAATATGGTGTTTTCTCTAGAGTATACAGTACATGAAGCTCCTCCATAGATAGCTGCATTTTGAAATTGACTTTACCCCTCCAACAGATGATAACTTTGCATAGTCTCACATGTATTTGCACTTCTGTAACTTATTCTTGGGCACCCGTGCTTTTCATTATCCCCAAGTTCACTCTTATATTCTAGATAGCTTAATTGTATGTTTGATTGAAAGCATTACATTATGCATTTTACATTTAGTATAGTGGGAAAAGAGGCACCTTTGAAGCAAAATTGTAGGGGAATGGAATGAGGGTGTTTCCAGAACTAGAGAATTACAGGGATTCATTGGACCTGATCTCAGCACCAGTCTGAAAGTTACTCTCAAGGTCAGCTGGGAGGTGATATAAACACAATGAAGAAAATCAGTTTTTGAATGCTTATGGTAAAATTTGAATGTTTAAAGTCTCCCCCCCCCCTCCTGGGAAAATAGGCATGCTCAAAATGATCACATATAAAAATAGAGTTTAGCTGGGCATGGTAGTGCATGCCTTTAATCCCAGCACTCGGGGAGGCAGAGGCAGGCGGATCTCTGTGAGTTGAGGCCAGCCTGGGCTACCAAATGAGTTCCAGGAAAAGGCGCAAAGCTACACAGAGAAACCCTGTCTCGAAAAACCAAAACAACAACAACAACAACAACAACAACAACAATGGAGTTTAAAGACAAGATATTCTTGGATAGTCCATCAAGAACTGTGTGCTCTTTGATTATCAGTTGCAAAAATTTAAGATCACTCTTCAGTAGAATATATTTTGTGTGTGTGTACCTCATATAGGAGCTTGCAATGTCAATTTTAATCTCTAAAGTATAAAAACATAAAACATGTGCGGTGTCTTTAGTAAAGGGGCTCACCTCAAACTCTGAGACACAGTGAAGGACAACAGCAGTAGCCTCTGTTGTTTTGGGAGTCATTTGGACTAACCTGACCAGCAGCTCAAAGGGGTTTCTCATACCTGGTACAGGATTTTTGTTATTCTACAGTTTTTATAGGGTACATTGTCAGCCCAAGTGGCATAATTTCCTATTAGGACTGTGCATGTGTGTGTACATACTTATATGCATTCTGTATAATTTTAGGTAAATATAAAATAATATGAATCCTCAAGGCTTTATCAAACAACCTTGGTGTTATTTGTCTTTCCTTCCTCCTTCTCCCTCTCTGCCCACAAGGTATCTTTGTAATTTCCTGATTTCTGTTGTTATTACATGGTATATACTAATATCTGAAGATTTAGAGATAAGAACTATAAATGAAAGAGAATTTGCCTTTCTCATTTGGACTTAGCTCAAGTGATATCATATTTTCTAGGTACATTCATTTAACTAAAAAGTTCACAATTGCACTTTTCTTTACAATTGAATAGTATTCTACTGTGTATATGTACCAAATTTTCATTATTCATTTATCTTTTCAAGGCTATCTAAATTGTTTCCATTTCCTGGCTGTTGTGAATAGTAAGGCAGTGAACATTGCTGAGCAAATATCTGTGAAACGAGATATGGACTCCTTTAGGTATATACCAAGGAGATATTTACTGGGTGATATGGTAATATGTATTTTTAGATTTTTGGGTATTCTTCATACTGATTTCCAGAGTGACTGCAACAACATTCATTCTCACCAACAGTGAGTGAATGTTGGTCTTCCCAAATGACCTTGTCAGCATGTGTTGTGATTCCCAGTGGATACATCTATCCCACAGCTCCTACATCTGTGACTCATGGAATGCCACAGAAGAGGGGTCAGAAAGACTAGAAGAACCAGAATACCAGGAAGTCGGCTGTGAAAATGTCTCTCCTAGAAATGTCTGTATAAACAAGATCTGAACAATAGCAATATCAATGACATGCTAACATTGAAGGGGGAATTTCAGAGTTCCACCCTTAGACAAAGAACTACCAGCAACTATTGAATGTTGAGAGAGAGAGAGAGAGAGAGAGAGAGAGAGAGAGAGAGAGAGAGAGTTAGCCTATCACAGGGTTGAATCCCCACTCCCAATTTGGTTATCCAAAGCAAACGTCATCCCTAAAATCATATATACATAGTCAACAAAAATGTGCTCAATAGGTTATAGTTATGCATTTATACATATGCACATATATATCTAGCAATTATAATTGGGGAAGATGAAGCAATCACTTTGAGAGTCGGGGGAAGATATAGAAGGAATTTGAGGGAAGGATCTTGGGAGAAAGGGTTCTGGAAGGTGAGAAAGAAAGGGACTACTGATAAATTTTAATTAAAGTGTATAAAAATAAAAACAGTAAAAAAGGTTGTAAAATAGATGTTAAATTTTGATTGCTATATTTTATGTGCAGTTTTCTTTAAAACCACTTCATATTCCATGTTGTTTAAGGGAAAATCATTACCTTAAATTTTACCATTCAGGGAGAAATGTGCATTATTTTTTCATCCTTCTGCATGGTTGTTTCAGAGTAAGAAGGAGACCTCCATGGCTGTGAAAGGATAGTGACCACCCTGTTGAAGGAATAGAACAGAAGCAAGGTGCACTCTTACCTCTCTTAGAGATCTTTGCTATAAGGAAGGTCTCTCTGTCTGAAGACTAATCAAAACTGCAATGGCTGTCCCTTCCTATCTGCTCACCCAGTTTTCCACCAGGACTCTAACAGAAAATGTCAGTGTGATGCAAGGGAACTTCATAAACCAGTAAAATGTCAAGTAAAAACAGACATTGAAACCCGTGCAAACACATACAGCAATCGAGCCTGAGAAGAGGAATTCTATCCAATGAGCAAGCCAGGTTAACAGTGGCCATTTGAGAAAAAAAACATTCCTGGCCAAAAATAAAAAAAAAAAAAAAAGATAGTAGGCATCAGGGATTCAGTCAACTAAATCCCGGTTTTCCCGTTACCAGTGACACAATGTGGAGAGGCTTCTCAGTGTTTTATGACAATCACTGTGTAACCTGCAATTGAGATTTCACAGATGATTTCATTATAACACTCTGTGTGGTTTTTAAGGGATATACTAGAGAAGTTGTATAGTTTCATTGATAAGTGAAGAACATATTTTAATTGTGTTTAATTCACCCAAGGAAGTTTTGTGTAGAACAAAGACGCAGTGTAAATGGTTCTAGAGAAGTTATTTAATTGTGTCTCTCTTGATCGCATTTTTTAAATGTTATAAACAAATAGAATCTTCTTTGTTCAGATTTCACTTTAGACATTTTGCTTATTTAATTAAGAAATTTTCTATTCATTTTAGTATCAACCACAAGTCCCCCTCCCCTCTTCTTCCTACCCCTCAGTCTCTCCCCCACCTCCAAACTCATCTCCTCCAAGGCTCTTTAGGGGTATATTTATGAGAATAAAAAGAGAAAAGAAGAAAATAAACATGTTATCCAGTTCCTTGTCTTTTCGTGTCAATGAATCATTTAACAGTTTGAAGATATTTTCCACCAGGATTCTTGACAGGTCGGAACCTTTTTTGGGGGGGGGTAATCAATGTTCTTTGTTCAATTCCTGGACAGAAATCTTGGCTCATTAATAACAGCCTTTTCTAATTCTGTTTTGTAATTGCAGCAAGCCGTCTTGGAGGATTTATCTGCAATGATACACGCCAGCAGTGTGTGGCCTTTGCTTGAACCCATGAGGATTGTGCCTTTTCTTTGAACTCTTGGCTCCTTGGTGAGGCTGACCCTGTTGCTCATTTATAACTTGGGTGCCATTTATCACTTCCAGACTTACAGATATTGTTGTGGAAAGAGACTGAATGCAATCATTCATGCCTTTGCTGCTTTCCAGTGGGGCCTTGTAACTTCCTTCCTCACAGGATACCTGAGAGGGAGAGATTAGTGACGAGGCTGTAATTCTATTGAAGGACTGTGATGTAACTGGATTGTACACCATACAGTGACGCTCAGGAGATTTGAGGTCACCAGAATGTAGAGATTAAGTTAAAGCAACTGCAGTCTATCTCTGTCAATAGGTATGATGCGATGGTTTGTAATCTGCCTTAAAATATTAGCTACCTGAAGAAAACTGCCTCTTTTTACAGTACAGACCTTAATATGGCTGCTGCAATTTCAGAACTTAAAAGAGGCATTGACGTTTCACCTTTCCGAATACTTACAGATAGCTTGGAGCCCATTAAGTAAGAAAGCTTCCTCTTTGACAATAAGTATTTTAATTATATGAAACCTTTTTTGGTTTCCCACATAAAGATTGAGAAACTTGTTTTAAAAAAAAATGGGATAGAGTCATTTTTGTGCAAATAAAATTAAGATGCATAAGTCACTGAGGAAATAAATTTCACATGACATTTAAAATTACAAATTCAAGGTGTTCATTACAATCAGCCGGTACTAGTTCTTTGGTCCTCAATGCTTCTCTCAGTTAAGATAGTATTAAATCCTACACTCACTTAGCTTTTACCCCAACTTATTCATCCTGAATGTGAACTATGAAAAATGAAAAGAAATAAGTCAGTGGTCTCAACAATTATTTATCTAACACTTAGGAGGAACTAAACCATTTCCTTCAAGTTATCCATGTCATTTCATTAAGCTCCTGCCTCTGTGCCTTTAGCAACTCTTTCAAATGCAAGTTTTAGAAAAGAGGTTTCCTGGGCAGTGTCCAGTCTTTGGAGTTATTAACAGTCATCATTAATTAAGTGAGGCAAAGAAAGTTTAGATAAACTAGTACAAGCAAATTTACTTACTATAGACCTTTCTAGAATCCTTTTGTATATTCATAAACCCTGCCTTTCAAGTCCAAAGCCACAGAATATGACATTTCCTGGATTCTTTGCCTTGGGTCTCTTACAGCATCTTGAATTTAATGTTGAGGCTCATTCCATGGATTAATCATCTAGGCCTAATTATAAATAACACTGCTGAAGAATAATGCTACAATGAAGGAGATATTTCACCAAAGGCTTTTAAAAGCATGGATATACTTACAGCTCACTTGAATCTCACATCCTGTTAGAGAGAACAAGATCTGGGATTTCAAAACCTCTGCTAGTAAGTTAAAATAGCAGCTAACCAATTTTGAAAGTGTTTTAATACACAATCTTTGTATCTTCCAGTCATCCTAAAAGCTCCTTGGCCCAGGTTTTCAGACGAATAACTCAAGTTCACAAACAGATTAGTTAGGTTTAGATATGTCAAAAACTCCTGTTGGGGGCACAGTACTTTTTTTTTTTTTTAATATTTCACACTTAAAAATCTATGGGTTGTCCAATGCTGCTGTCCTAGATTTCTGACTTTACAATCTCCTTTCTTACCCTGAAACACTGCTTAGTAAGCATAGTTTGTCTCATACTTTCTGAGTTTTAATTTCTATATTTGTTAAAGTAGAGATGCTGGATGGTCTCTGATATCTCTTTAAGCTTGGAAATCCTATTGCTATGGTCCAGGACTTTTTTAAAAGCATGTTTAAGGGTTTTAGGAAAAGAAAAGAGTGTCTGTATATCAGCAGCCCAAGCTCTCAATAAAAATGTTTAAATATATCACCAAATAAATGAAAATTATGACAGTTGACCTTTGTATAAACCTCATAGAACTGAGAATGAGTTATGGAATCAAAGGACCAATACTACTCTGCTTTTATAAATATTAAGACCAATGTAAATATGTAACTTACCTTGAACAGCAGTTCCTTTGTCACAGATTGAGATAGAAAGAGAGGGCATATGTGGGTTATCTTTGCCTGCCCTTCCTTGCCAACAGATAAAAATTCAGTTGTGGAGCCTCAGCATGTCTCCAGCAGGGAGATGGGGCATGTCTAAATATCACAGTTCTGACTTTAATACTGGGGATGATTAGAGAACATAGATTTGGTCAAATGTCAAATGACCTAATGATGTCATTTCTCCATGCTCACACTTAGTTTTAGCTACCTTACAGAGGTTTTCCCCTCTTGTCCTAACGCATGCATGTGAAAAATACCCTCAAAATTTTCTTCTCTTTGATTATGACAAATCATTTCAAAATCCCTTCAGTATATTGTCAACTGCAAAAATGGCTGTATTGTGTGACTTTCTGGGCTTGCTATTATGCACTACTGTGCCACAACAAACTTTTATTTATTTTTTAAGATTTCAAATGAAGTAGTTTTCAAATTAAGCAATTTTCTTTTTCTTACCATGCACCTTAACATTCTGGTATCTTCCCTGGCCTGGTTTATTTTGAATGAACCCCTCTCTTCTTTCTTCATTTATTTCTCATACAATATATTTTGATCATGGTTTTGTCCCCCCACCAACTCCTCTCAGATCACCGCCTTTCCTCAAAAACCACAAAACCATAGAGTTTGTTCTTGTGTTCATCAACTACTCTTGGGCATGGGGCTCATTCTGGAGTGTGGTTCATATACCCAGTGCCACTTCACTGGAGGAAAATGGTTTCTCCTTTGCCAGCACATATTAATTGCACATAGCTTCTTAGTTAGGGGTGGGACACCACGTTCACTTGCCTCCCAGTACTGAGACCCTGCATGGGCTTAAAGCAGTGCAGGTCTTGTGCATACTGCCACAGTCCTGTGAGGTCATATGTGCATCAGTCCTGTTTGATTGGAACTAAGGCCCACTCCCAAAATGGAATCCATACATGACTCTGCTAAAGGAGCCAAGAACCTGAGAATTGGTAGGGAATGAGCCTAGGATAAAACCTATTACTATTATTTTGCTAAAAGAGCATAGCAATTTAATGACTCCTAATGACATGCCATAAATCAGTGCCATACTCAGCCCTCATCAGAGAAGCTTCTTCTTGCAGGAGATGAGAATTAAGATAGAAATTCACAAATGAGTAATGTGCTGTAAGTGAGAGCACTCAGACCTAATGAGATGTCCTTATCAAACCTATACCCTCAAGGCTCAGCGACCTATGCAGATGACCGCCCTTAATCTGATCACATGGCAGGCAAAGTCTCTGTGTGGTCAAGGACACAGCCAAGCATGATGACAAGAACTTTTAATCCCAGTACTAACCACAGAGACCTGGAGGTCTGTATAGACACACAGTGACAAGGAAATCATGTGGTTGGGTTTAGAGCCAATGAGAAGGCAGAACAGAAAGGCAATAAAAAGACAAGTCAGAAGGAAGAAACTCTCTCTTTGAGGAAGCAACGGCAATGGGGTTGTAAGGTAGTCGTGGCTCTTCACTAGTGCTCTGGTGTCTTTGGCTACCTCTGTATTTGGCTCTGTGTTTCTTATTTACTAAGACTGTTTAGAATTTCGTCTACACTCAATGAACTGAACTATTTCTCCAGCTCAGCTGTCACCAATTAAGCTGCCTGATAGTCCAGGAAAATACCTGGCACATGTGGTCTAGTTTCTTCCTCTTCTTTGGATATTTCATTTCTAACAAATTTGTTTCTCTAACTTGAATGCATCACCACCCTCCAGACTAAGCATTTGATTCCAGTTGTGAACCTAATCCCAATCCATTCCTAAAGAAGAAGATGTCAGAAGTGGGACACAGGTAGGGTCATGAATAACTATCTCTCTGAATGTATCTCAGAATTTACAGCTTACTGAACATACAATATGCCAATCACCTCATTCAGTGAATTCTGATGTTGACCTGTCAATGATAAACAGTACTGTTCCTCAGCAGGACTTGCAGGTCCCCAAAATCCTCCCAGGGAAGTGACTTGTTCTAATGTGTGAATGGACCTATGAAGTGAATCATGTGATCTGAGGCATTTATTTTAGGAAATACCAGGACAGTAACCCCTCTGGTCCTTTCTCTATGTAGGTGCACAGAGCATACCCCTCATTGCTTTTCATTAGAGAATGTTTGTGGAAATTGTTACAACTTATTTCATTTTCACAATGATTGACTTTTTTTTCCTCATAGGAAATATTGTAATGGTTCATGGCTGTTGTGCTTGTGATCAGGTCTATAAAACGTACAGTAATTCAAACCAGTAAAATTTTACTCAAGGCCCCAGAATACAGAAAAATATATTAAACTCACCAATTACTTAAATAAAAGTTTTGTTATATATTTGATCTAAATAGCATAGATAGATTTTTTTTTAATTTTGAAGCTTTATTGAACTATATTTTATGTACTTTATAAATTGCTCATTTAAAGCATGTAATTTAATTTTCAGTATGGTCACAAAGTTATGTGATCATTGCTACTGTCTAGATCCCCAACATTTCCATTACTTCCAACAGAACTGCACATACACCTGCACTCACTTTTCATTCTCTTCAGCATTAGGACTACTGTTATCTTTTGTTTTAGCTATGGAGTTTTCTATTCTGTACATTTCAGATTATAGCTAGTTTCTGTAAATGCTAAATGATTTTTTTACTTCCTAAGAATTGAGAGACACATTACTTGAAATAAATATTTTGAGCTGATAGTAAAGGGTGTCCAGAGAAAATTTTACTGATGCTGTAGTTTTGTTCTAATCTATTATTATTATTTATTCTTTTTGCAGCAAGCAGATGTTTTACAAAAGTAGTCTACAATTTCTTCCTTTTCCCTAAAGAAGTGAAGTGTATCATTAGATTTTTTAATGAGACCTGAAGGAAATAAAAATGTAATAGGGCTAGTATTGAATTTTGCCAAATGTGTTTAGTTGTTGGGCCATGAAGTTGCCTCATCTAGTAACATGTAGGTGGGGTCTTCTAAGTAAGCTCTTGTACTGTTATCAGGGTTTACTTTATATGTGGCATATCAAGGTCACCAAGTGTGAAGAATGAGGCAACTCTAGGTTCAGAAGGCTACCAGAATCATGCTAACCTTTAAGCCTTGCCCTTTCCTCCTCCTGTTTTCTTCCCAGTTGAACACCTCGGAATCAGACCACATTTCTCCCTTTATATCTTGAAGTGAACTACAGCAGGGTCTTTATGGCAGACACTCACAAACTGGCTGTCAGGACATCTACTTTTTTGTTATGTGCATTCATAGTCATGTCTCTGTTTAAGGCATTTGCATACTCCTAGTCCAGGACAAACACCTGTGTTAACTTAGCTAAATATACTGGCTCTGAGGTAAAGGCTGTTGGGCTGAGTTTGAGTCAGATTTAGAGACCCTTCTATGAGTTAAGCTTCTGAATTGTAGGAGGATTCTCATGTGAATTTAGAGGCAGAGTTTGAAAGAGGAAACATTAGAGAAGAATTTAGCAAAGTGATGATACTGACATTTCTGCTACTTAATATGGTCAAGTTTAACATCCATGATGGCTTGTTGATAGGTGAGATTTGCCTCTCATCCTTTCTGCCATATCAGAACTGGAAAATGCCAAATATGTACAAAAGAACACTTTTGGCTAGCAAAAGAGCTCTTGGCAGTTGGTGATTACCAGGGGAAAGAGAGTCACTTTTCATTGGAAATGTGGTCACTGGTAGTTTGCCAGTCTTCACTGGATGATCCCACTTTCACCATATGGGTTTTTGAAACAAAATTAAGAGGGCATGAAGTTAGAATGGAGTTGTATTGTGGAGATCTTGGGGAACTGGGTAGGAGGAATGAGAAATATATGTGATCAAGATACACTGTATATACATGTATGAAAATTTTGAAGAATAAATAGAAAATTGATTGCCATCGTGGCAGAGTTGGAGACTAAGGTCCATAGAGATGCTTAGATCCTTCAGATGGATTTAAGTCTTCTTATGGAAGTGGGTGAGCTCTCACTCACAGGACTTGATTATTACCACAAGTCATCAAAGAGTGAATTTACCACCAACACCAACACCACTCCTTTTATCTCTTCCTTGGGCACACATCTGTCCTACATTTCTTTGGATACAGTAATTAAGCTGTGACCCAAATTCAAGTTATAGATAACTTTTGGAAGGTTTTTAGTATTTATTCTTAGTTATCCAGGCAGACAAAAATAAGTTCCTGTCTTTTAAAATAAGGCTTTTAATTTCCCAATGGTCCAGTATAGGACACAGTTACTTTATCACTGCTCCAAAGAAAACATCATAGGAAAAAATGTTGCTTAGGTTTCAAGTTTGAAGAATAAAGTAGAAGACATAAAAAGGCTCCTCAGCAACCCATCATAGAGACAATCTCCTACAGAGTGTCAGTTCATCAGCTAGATAAAACAACAACCCAGAGACAGTCCCCCATCCTCAGTGTGAAAGCATGATGCAGTACAAATCTGTCAGGCATGAATTTCAGATGATATGAGGAAGAAATGAAGACAAATAATACAAACTTTGTTGTTTTTTTTTTTTAAAAAAAACTCTCCATCTAATTCTTGGGGTATTCTGGCAAATACCAATATTATAAACAAAATAGAGTTCTGGATAAGAGTAGGCTAATGAAAAGATTTGGCTCAGGGGAAGGAGTCATTTAGCAACCCTTACTCTACATTTCTTCATATCAGAGTTAGCACTCTAGACTGGAGGAGACCTAGTTATACCAGACGTATATCCACAGAGTAGGTATAGGTTTAAAAGTGAAAGATTAAAGGGCTAAATTCATGCCAATGTGAAACTTTGCTTTATTCAACAAACAGCAATGTAATATAAGCAATATATCCAATGGAGTTCTAGGTTCTAGAATGAGTACTATTCAAAACTACAGCAAACACACTAGCCCTCACAGATGTTACATTTTATTAGCAGTGAGGGTCACATAGTTACAGCTAACCCAGAATTAGTCTTGAGAACCAAGGAATGTAGTAACTAGAACACAGAGAATAATAATTGAAATAATAAAAACACAGTGTTGCACGAATCTTAAAGCATCTTATTAATAAAAACAAACCTAGGGCCAGTTATTGGGATGAATGCTGGAAGATCAGAGAGACAGAACAAGCCGCAGCTTTCTCATCTTGCCAGTTCCTCAGCTGATCCTGTTTCCTCAGACTGGAAGCCTCTGTGTCCTCATCCAGAATGAATCTCAGCTGAACTGCTCCTCAAAAGCCTAAAAGCTTAACCAGCTCTAGTTCCTTGTCCTCACACCTTAAATACCTTTCTGCCTCCTGCCATCATTTCCTGGGATTAAAGGTTCTTGTCACCATGCCTGGCTGTTTCCAGTGTGGTTTAGAACTCACAGAGATTCAGACAGATCTCTGCCTCTGGAATGCTAGGATTAAAGGCGTGTGTGCCACCATTTTCTGGCTTCTATATCTAATGGCTGTTCTGTTCTCTGACCCCAGATAAGTTTATTAGGGTGCCCACTATTTTGGGGAACACAATATCACACACAGGAAGGTGCAGGCGTGTCTTCAGTCTTGTCCAGTTGAAGAAAACCTCAACTCTTTACAACTGAATTTAATATACAAACATCTAATTAAACACTGTCTTCATTACAATACATTTCTAGAGGATGCTTCCAGAAACCTTGCTGATCAGAACAGGCGCTTTATGAAAATGCAACACTGGGCAGAGTAAAATTTTCTCTATGAACCTATGAAAGTAAGAGGAAAAATTTGTGCTCAGATGACTGTATTAGAAAAATATATAGAAACATCTGTCCTATAAATGGATTCTTCTATGGAAAAGTTTTTGTAAAGCCATATGATTGTGAATAGATAATTGACTGAGATTAACTGCAGTGCCCTGGGACATTCTAATTTATAAAGTATTTCTACTACATTTTGTCATTTATCTTTTATACAAAAGGTATACAACGGAAAATTATAGTTCTCCAACTCCGAAGACTGTGCTCTCTGCTCAGGTGCTGGCTACTCTTAAGAATTGAGTGCAAGTTGAGCACATAGGTATTTGAAAATTATAATGAAAGCTTTTGATTTTTTAGAGTTATTAAATGCAATGGATAACTATCCTTAACTCTTCAAGACTTGTAAATAGTGAAAAAATCTCCATTGTTCTTAAAAGTTGATATATTATAATTTTAAAAATTACAAATGTTTGACTTGGTTTTGTAGTTTAGATTTATTTTATACATTAAGTGAATATTATTATTCTATTATTATTCTAATGATATCTGTAAGGTTCTCAGGTTTCAGATATCCAGGGGAAAATATTTATTTTCTGAGTCTTCCACTTGCTAAGGATTAGCCTTTGTTGTTTTTAAAATTTTGTTTTCTTGATATTTTCTCCTCTAGCAATTTCCATTGAAAATTTGTTGATTTCTTTTCTCTATGTTTATCCATTTTTCCCTCTCCCAACACCATTTCATTTTTCTTCTTTTATTCTCTTTTTGAATTTTCTTTGATTCTTCATTTCCTCTATTTTTTTTAACTGTGATTTAAGGTTCATGACAGTGATTTAAAAAGGAAATAAAAGATAACATAAAATATAAGTGTATAACATGTTGTAAGACTAGGTATGGTTTTGTCAAACATTTTCTACATATTCGATATGTGATATATTTTTGTTGGAAGACAATGTAAAGAAAACTAAAAGCCACTCAATTAATGAGTGTTAAGGACTTGATAAAATTATATAGAATTACTTTGAGAAGCATATTATAAAAATTCAACTATGCATGCATTATAAGACAGAATTTATAACTGTTTTACTTGTGATGATTATTTGTTTTAAAATTTTTATGTTAGTAGAATTTGGCCTTGTTAACATTTGCTAAAATGTTTATTCATATTAAGTATGTTCAGATTGGAATGAATTCAGTTCACCAAACAATCTGGCATTCAGTAAGGAGGTGAAATGAGGGTAGAGTTTTTAAAAATATTCATACCTCAGAGCCCAGTCAGCCTTCTCCTCTGGGAGTTGTCCTTCACCATTCAATCCATATAATTTTACATTCAAGATTTATTTTAAAGGCTATTTTCTCATGAAAAATATCCTTACCAGTATTTCATGAACCAACTTACTACTAATAATTATTTAACATGAATATGACAGATGTGCTTTTGTATTGACTAAATAAGAGTATTGCTTGCTCTTGTTTTAAGACAAAAAGATTTATTCTTCTCTTGTTTCCTTTTCCTTGCATTAATTGCTGTGCAAGTTCACATAAGAAGGAATTTTATATGTATTCTAATTGAGGGTATTATCTGAAGTAGAGGTAAAAACCTCTACATTTCAAATAATTATTTGATTATTTATGATATCAGTTTAGAGGACAATCAAGAATTAACAGAGCATTTACTATCTTAATACGGAGAGAATGTATTTGTGAAATTCATACAAATAACTATTAAGGGACTAGCTAGTACAATGCAATGTTTATACAGAAAATTATACACCTATACCAATATTTACATCTAATCTATATTTATACGTCTTTCATTTCTAGTGACTTACAATGCCATTTGCCAAAAATGTTTCAAAGTTCTGGAGCATGTCCGATCAATGAATAAGCTGACCCCATTGTTATGATGGAGGGACACAATTTTTGGTTGAGAAAATTGATTTCCCATTTCTTTGAGATTTATTGCCAGCAGAATTGTCCCAGAAACCCAGACTGTTAGAGTTTGAAGGGTCTTATACACCCCCATTTATGGATCTGGGAAATGAAGACCAACAACTGAGATGTTTCAGGAACTGCCTATTGTAGTGGATTAAAGGGAATCTGTTTTTCCAAAACAGGGCTGCTGAGCCTGTTTGATGGTAGTTATTACAACTGTTGTCTAACATTTATACTCCCAAATGTGTTGTAATCATATACACTCAAATTATCACCCAGACAGAAGTTTCTAGGGACCAACACATGCCAAAAGGTGGTCATATATACTGTCAAATAGTTAATAAAATATCTATTTTTATATAATCCAAAGGTTTTCAATTATATACAATTAAGAAATTTTACATGCCACAAAGTAGTATTATTTTTGTTTCAATTAAATGAACAACCAGACAAACAACTACATATTTCTCTAGGATATAGTTATGCATAATCCTAGACAAAAAAAAGAAAAAGACATTGTGTTGGAATAAAAATGAGTGTGTAAAATGCTTGTTGAACAAGCATGAGGGCCTGCATGTGATCCCCAGAACTCATGGGAAACCAGGTTTGGTGTAATGAGCTTGCAATCCTAGTGGAGGAAAGAGGGGTATAGGTGGATCTTTGGGGCTCATGGTCCAGACAGCCTACCCTACCCAGTGAGCTCCAGCCTGGTTAGAGACAAATCTCAAAAATAAAGAGGTGGATGATGCTTGAAGAATGACATGTGAAGCTGTTCTCACTCCTACACACACACACACACACACACACACACACACACACACACACACACACACACAAATAAAAAAATAAAGTAAAATAAAGTAAAATAAAAAGGGTAATTTCATTTAATTGTAGAAGCATGATTATTAGGTTGTTGCATTTGAAATAAAACAAGTATTTGGAGTGTCTAATAATGATAGCCTTGTAATACAATGCTTGTTAAATTTGGGCTGTATCGTGTTATACCAACTTAAAATCTAAGCTGCTACAGTATCATTTTAAAATGCATTTGATTCATGTAGCATCTACTGATGATTTGGGTTACTTTCATCTCTTTCCCTCTTGATTCCAGAAAACCAAGATAAATTTGTATAATTTACCAGATCTCCAATAATCAGTACTTGGAATAACCCCATCCATCACTGGAAATGCCTTTTCAAGACTGGATAGACTTGCAAGGAAGGTCTGGATTCAGTAAGTCATCACTAGAGTGTTCAATACATTTAAATTCTTATGAACTGTTTTTAGTGTACACCCAGGATTTCAGATAGTATAAAGAGAAGACATGAGTTAAGATCTGACTGTCAGGATTAAGAAGTAAGATACTGGAGCTGGAGAGATGACTCAGCAGTGAAGAACATTTGCTGCGCTTCCATGACCTGAGCTCACTTCCCAGCACCCACACCCAGCGTCTGTCAAATCCCTGTGACACCCTTTTCAGGCTTCCATGGATGCCAGCATTCACTTGTACACTCCGTTATACACACACACACACACACACACACACACACACACACACACACACATACACACACACACACACATACACACACACACACACACACACAGTTATTTTCATTTTTTTTAAGAAAAGAATTATGATGTTTACCAAGATTCTACGTGAGGTGTAACTGTGGTGATATTTTATCTGTGTCCCCCAATAAAGTTTATCTGAGGTTCAGAAAAAAAGGCCAGCCACTATATTAAACATAGAAGTCAGGCAACGGAAGCACACACCTTTAATCCTATCACTTGGGAAATCTGTCTGGATTTCTATGAGTTCAAGGTCACACTGGGAACAGAGCCAGGCCTGATGGCACACGCCTTAAATTGCAACATTAATTAACCATAAAGGTCTGGAGGTCTGTACAGACAGACGACAGACAGACAGAAAGTGATAGAGCTGGGCAGGAAGAGGAAGTAATGTAGTTGGGTGGAGAGAGGATATGAGTTAGCAGAACAGAAAGTAATATAGGTGTGGGTATACAGGAAGTTGCTGTTTTTGGAAGCTGAGGGTTGGTAAGGTGAGGTTGGCTTTGGCTTGTCTTATCCCTCTGATCTTTCAGAATTTACCCCAATATCTGGCTCTAGTTTTTATTAGTAAGACTGTTTAGCAATTTGTCTTACATGTAATCTCAAGCCAAATCCTAAGAACTTGCACCTTTTCATAATTTCCCTGAATTAAATACTCACATAGTCTTGTAGGGAAGAGAAGGCCCTAAGGGTCAGTATATATTTAGACAACATGGTACTGATATGCACATCCAGTGTGAGCAGAGAAGGCAAGTGCTGGACTTCTGGAAAGCCATGAGACAGCAAAATTTGGGTGATAGTGTAAGTCTGGAACACCTAAAAGTAAACTCTGATGCAATGTGCTCTATAACTCCTGGCAAAGTGCCACTTTTGTGTGGGTTTTGTATAAACATGGTTTTGAGATCAGAGGCATTCACCTTTTGCCTTTGCCAGCTGTATTCTGTGGGCCTGTGCCTGTGCGTACCTACCTGCAGCCTGTGTGCCAGCTGCAAGTATGCCTATGCCTGTGTGTGTGACCTATGCATGCCATTGTGTGCATGGGGCCACCCAGCAGAGCTGTGCCCTGCCTAGCAGCATGTGTGATGGTGAAGGAAGTATGCCTTGTCTTCCTATAACTGCCTCGATTGTCTTCAACAGCCAGACCTACTACAAGACTCCTCCTTTCCCAGCCTGGACCCTTACAAGCATATTGTACTTCTCCTATATTTTTCTTCTTTGACTTAAGATTTGGTACAGTTTGTGACTCAGGTCAGACATGTCACCACTCTGACATTAGCCACTAAGATAGCTATAAAACTCTGCCCATATGAAAAATATTTTGATGAATTGATAAGACGAGTGATAATACTTCATTTGATGCTGTATTCGTGCACTGGTTAGGATGGAATGTTAATAGAGTGGCACTGTACTTTGTCACTGGAAACAGTGTGTGTGGTCTGTTTTTTTCTCTTATTAGTTTGAATTATGAAGAGACTGAAAAATCTGTACATTGTCCAATAAAGGGAAGGCTCAACACATTTCGAGAATATACGTGTAGGAAGTTTTTAGAGTTCATGGTTCTACTGATGGGATATGCGCTTCAGGATGTGTGCAATATTGGATGAATACATTTTATTCAAATTATGTAAGAGTAAAAATATTTTACTTTTATTGAACATTGAAGTTGTTAGCATATTTTGTGTATATTTGAAAATAAGCATGATACATTGAATATTTTTTAACCATAGATATATGCACTATAAAATTTTGAATATCTTTGTGCAAAAACTACTACCAATACATATTCATAATGCTGTGGTTGTGAGAAATAGTGCATGGTGGTACATGACCATGTTTCTTCTTCATTTAATATAACTGTGAATGATCGAAACTACATTTTATGTCAGTATATAATTTAAAGTACCTGTTAGAAGTCAACAGAGGTTGATTTAATATTGACAAATTAATTAATAATTATCTGGTAATCTATAGCATTAATAACATAATATGATTGCATGTATAATTAGCATTAATAATAAATTAACATAGTGGTTGATTTCTAGACATTATAAACTAATGATAGATACAGAGAAAACAAGTAAAATGTAGGAATTTGAATCAGAGGTGGAATACAAGACTATAGAAAACTCTCCAAGGTGGTATTAACAACTGCATTTCTAAAATAGACTTCTGAGTAGCTTGTGGAAGAATTACCATAAAGCCATTAAGCTGGCCCGTCAGAGAGACTACTCTGACTAAGGAAGTAAGTGCTTTCTCTGACAGAGAGCAGAGACTCATGTGTCTGATCTTCAAGTAATGAAGGAAAATAATTGCTAATCTAGAATCTTCTATCCCTTAACATTTGAGAAAGAGAAAGATTTGTGCCGAGAACAATAGAGAGCGTTTCTGAATGGAAGTCTTGAAATATCAAGGAAGATCTGAGATAAAACAAGAAGTACAAAGTTCTTTACAAAAATGAGTGTAAAGTTGAGGGAATATATAAAAGAATTTGAACACATTCTAATTAGTGTCATAAAATCAAGGAGGATAATCACAGTGCAATAGGAGATTACAAATTGAGGAGTTCACAATAAGAAATCATTATGAGTTTATTTTAGAAGTATAAAGAAACGTGCATTGGTGGCATTATATGGACTGAAGAGATAACACTAAGAGCATATATGTATATGTGTATGCACATGTGCATGCACTAACAATTAGTGAAGGAAGAAGTCATGAATTTGAAGGAGAATGGGGAGCTATATGGGGTGGGGGGTTGGAGAAAGGGAAGGGAAGGGAGAAATGTAATAAAATAAAATCCCCCAAAAAAGGGCCTGTATGGGTGGATGACCCATTCAAGATACAAAATTATTTTAAGGCAAAAAGAGGGACTGATTATCATGTGAGTATAATGAAATAATAGTACATCTTCCAAGAAAACAAATGATAGAGTAGACCTAGAATGTTTAATCATTGGATGTTAAACTTGGGTCTTAAATGAAATTACCTATTAACTATTTAGTCAAATTTACAAAATTATAAAACTACAGTAGTGGGCTTGACATCCCTTACACTGGGTAAATAATTTCATGAAATTGCAGACTATATCAATTATAACTAAGATTGTCTATTCCATGTTTTGGACCAGATACTAGAGATTTTGTTGCTTTAATATTGACACTATTTCTTAAATTAACAAATAAAAGCCCTCACAAGGACTGAGTTTCTAATAAGATGAATATTAGTTGTATTGTTTACCTTTGAATTTTGTTAATCTGCTGAGGTTTGCCAAACCATTTTGTTATTTTTTTTCCATTGAGGATAATTTCAAAATTTCTGAGTTTTAAAATAGAAAAACGAGGCTGGGAATGGTGGTACACACCTTTACTTCCAGCACTTGGAAGGCAGAAACAAGTGGGTCTTTGAGTTTGAGACCAGCCTGGTCTACTAAGTGAGTTCCAGGAGAGCCAGAACTGTTATACAGAGAAACTCTGTCTTGAAAACAGACAAAGAACAAAACAAAACAAAAATTGAAAAATGAAAATAATTAAGGCAGGGTAGCAAATACCTATATTGAGATTTTTTAAATCTGTACTTAATCTGTAAATAATGACTGATAGTCATTGCCATGTGATTCTTCAGTTCTGAGCTTTCATGGCCCATGCATCGTGCATAAAGATATCTATGTTGAGTTGGCGTTACATGCAACATCTTTGAAGTTAGTGCAGATAAAAGGTGGTCTTATATCCTGTTGAAAGTATACAGGAAACATAAGAAGGCTTTTTAAATTTTCTGAGCAAATGAGATATTTCGTGTCCCTTTTGTGTTAATTACTCCAAATGAAGTGTCAAAGTAAGAGTGTATCTCTATTTCCACATTGTATCCATTCATTGGGGTAGCCTATGTTACCCTGCCACAAATCACCTAAACTATCAGTGAATCATAGCAGGGGCATTATATTTCTCACTCAAGAGACAAGGTGCTATAGATTGCTGTCAGTTCTGAGCCCTGCTGTCCTCCCTCAGGGCCTCAGGTTGATCACACAGGTCGTATCTGTAAGATTTTGATCTCATGACAGAAGGAAAAAAAAAAAGAGAATCTGGCAAGCAGCATTGTGGCTCTTGAATTTTCTCCCTGTGGGTGACATGTGTCATGTCTCACTTTTCACAAGTCACATGTTCCTGCTGACACTGGAAAGTGGGAAAAGTGCAGTACTTCCGAGAGACAGGCTGTAACAGTTACAAAAATAACACTGCCCACGGCAGCATCCTTACCACGCTTCTTAGAAACCTAGCCAAAATGTTAGTTAATGGGTTTGTATAAAAGCTGCTCTTTACAGACGGCTTGTGTTCTTGTCTTCTGTATCTTGACTGTGGTTGGCTGTCAGTTTCTGAGAATTTTGAAACCAAATATTTAGGAATCCAGCAGAATGAATATTTAGAAACTACATATTTTATATTCCTGATTACTAACAGTAAGAATGAGATTTATAAGTCTTAAAAAAATTAACTGATAATTATGGAGATAGAACGGCAAAGACTCCAACCTTTGTGAATATTCCATGTTTCTGGCAAAAAGTAGTGTAGATTTTTGAAGAAAAAGAAAAAAAATGTCTAAAAAATTCTTTACTTTTTAAAAGTCAGATCCCAAGTTTGTAGACATTATCTTAATAAATATGATGATTTACATTTACAAAAAAGTTGATGTCTTTTTATGTAGTTTTCATAGTAACCCTGGTGATCTGGCATGTGATGTGGCTAGCATCTTCCTGAGCAGGAAGCTATTTCTACATAGTCTCAGATATTTAGGAATTTTCAGTGCAGTGTGTTCATTCAGTCAGTATCATGTTGGAATTTCCCAAATATTATTTCTTTAAAGACACAAGGAAAATCAAAAATGAGATTGAAATAATGATTTCTAACATTTATTTTCTGACAACTTAGTATGGAAGTAACTATGCTTGTCTGAGATTATTATACTCAGGAGACAAATTTGTTATTTGACAATAAACTTGAAATTAAGAAAAAAAACATAAAACCAGCATGTGGGTGCATGCCAGTAATTCTAGCTTAGAAGATGGAGGCAGGCATAATATAGTTCAGGGTCATCTTTAGCTAGAGAGGAAGTTTCAGGCTGCTGTGCTTGGAGACCCTCTTCAGAACAACCACCAAGCAAACAATCAGAAAACAAAAACAACAACAAAACACAGTAAAGACAAAAGAGGTATGATTGGTTAGATGGAAGGTTTCTGTGCTAGTAAAGGAACCCAACATAATTCTTCCTTCCCTATGCTTTCTATTGTAGAAGGCTGAGAACTGTCCAAATCTCAGGTCTATACATCCATCCTGAAAACCACCACCACCACCACCACCACCACCACCACCACCACCACCACCACCACCCAAAATGATAAAATCCATTCCCTTGGGGATATGATCTGCTTTGTTCATATTGTCTGGGCATCCAAATCTTTTTGATCACCTAGTAAGAGTTGAAATTTACATTATCTAGTCCATTTCTTCAGGATAAAACTAAACAGAAAAATCAAAAGAATTTCAGAATGAATGAGTTCACAAAATAAAGAGAAACACATTCATTTTGCTTTCTTTTATTGTAATTATATGGTACCATACTCTTTGGAGGCATAGAGTCAAATTGAATTTCGATTTAATACTTTCTAGTACCCTTTGGTTTGGCAAGACATCCATGTCCCATGTTTAAGCATCATTCATAGAGGCATTTTTTTTTTTCTACACAACAGCAGAGATGAAAAATTGTGATGGGGTACTCCATGGTCAGTCTGAAATACAATATTCATTTTCTCTTTAAGAAGATTTTTACTTCTGTTCTCAGTACATGATCTTAGTCATACTGTGTAAGTATCTTCATCTCATTGTGATTAGAAATCATAAAATGTAAATACTAGTTTCTACCATGTTGGTTTGGTTTGTGAATTAAATAAGTTACTCTGAATAAATAAATAGTACTGTAATGGCAGACAGGAATAAGTGCATGGCTGGATCTAGCTGCTGATAGACCCATAATCATATGCAGAAAACACAAAATGACATGTGTTTTCTCCTTACTTATGGAACGGGTAAAAATGCATGTAAGAGAATTAATGGTTGGCTATGTTTTCATTTCAAGGATCTGTTTCTTTTTGTGTTGTTTTCATTTCTTCTTCTTCTTCTTCTTCTTCTTCTTCTTCTTCTTCTTTTCTCTCTCTCTCTCTCTCTCTCTCTCTCTCTCTCTCTCTCTCTCTCTCTCTCTCTCTCTCTGTCTCTCTCTCTCTCCCCTCCCCCAATGCCCCTCCCCCTCCCCCGTGCTCATTAACTTGTAGCCCTGTGCAAGACTACACAGACCTGGCACTTCTTAAGGCAGACTTCTTCTGATGAGCTGTGGAAAAAAGCTCCATGTGTACATCTGGAATTGCTCAAAGGTCACTGTAAGTATGGTGTCCTTATTACTGGCTTATTCCTCTGCAAGACTCTTTCCAACACACCCGGAGCCAGGACTTCTAGCTGGAGAACAGTGTTGCATGTTTGCAGAGACCTTATGGCCTCCCTGTTTGCTTTCTCACTGAAGAAGAGAAGTTTTATCCTGCTGGCAGTTAGTTATGAAGACTTTTCATGACTTAAAAAACAAGCTCTTTGTTGGGCAAACATATTTCAGCCCAGCATGTTTAAACATTGCATACTAGAGCAAATGTAGGCACACTGTTTTACAATAATGTCTAATGAGGCTGGGCATATGTAATAAGTTCTCTAACTTTATGGATTCTGTTTACTTTTGCATTAGGTTTCAAATTACCAGTAAAATATATACAAATTTTAAGTATTATAACACATTTACCAAGGGATAAAAGAATCTTTCATGGTCTGCTTTAAAACTCTCTCTCTCTGATAATATTTGCTGTCAAATAATACTCCATTGTGTAAATGTGTCATATGTTAAATTTTTTAAAATTTATTTTAAAAAAGTTTTTCTTTTTCATTTTACATACCAATCCCAGTTCCCCCTCCCTCCCCTTCTTCCATCCCCCCATCTCCCCCCATCCCACCCCTATTTGCTCCTCAGAGAGGGTAAGGCCTCCCTTGGGGAGTCAACAAAGTTTGGCATACTAAGTTGAGGCAGGACCAAGCCTCTTCCCCTTGTGTCAAAGCTGAGCAAGGTATCCCACCCTGGGGAATGTGTTCCAAAAAGCCATTTCATGAACCTGGGATAAGTCCTGGACCCACTGCCAGGGGCTCCCCAACAGATCTAGCCACATAACTGTCACCCACATTCAGAGGGTCTAGGTTCAGTCCCAATGCGTGTTCCCCAGCTGACAGGCCAGAGTCTGTGAGCTCCCACCAGCTTGGGTCAGCTGTCTCTGTGGTTTTCCCCATCATTATCTTGACCTCATTTGCTTCTGTGATTCCTTCTCTCTCTCTTCACCTGAAGTCTAGGAGCTCAGCCCAGTGCTTGGTTGTGAATCACTGCATCTGCTCAGTATGTATGTCCTCAGTCTTAAATGGATATTTAAGCAAAGGATAATCAGGCTATAATCCTCAACTCCAGAGAAGCTAGGTAAAAAGGAGGAGCCTAAGAGGAACACACATGGAGGGCCCCAGGAAGGGGAAATAATTAAGATACCCACTTTTTTTTTTTTTTTTTTTTTTTTTGGCTTTTCAAAACAGGGTTTCTCTGTGTACCTTTGCACCTTTCCTGGGACTCGCTTTGTAGACCAGGCTGGCCTTGAACTCACAGAGATCCGCCTGCCCCTGCCATCTGAGGACATTATTATTATTTTTTTTATCCATTCACCTGTTGAGGAACATCTAGATTGTTTCCAGTTTCTGGCTATGTGAATAGAGCAGCAATGGAAATGGTTTGGCAAGCATTTCTGTTGTAGGATGAAGCATCCATTGTGTACATGTCCAAAAGTGGTATAGCCGGATCTTGAGGTGGGTTGATTCCCATTTCTGGAGGAACTGCCACACTGATTTTCATAGTGGCTGTACAAGTTTGTATACCACCAGCAATGGATGAGTGTTCCCATTACTCTATATCCTCATGAATGTGAGCCATAAACTATTTTATTGATCTCAGCCATTCTAATGGGTATAAGGTGAAATCTCAAAGTAGTTTTTTTGTTTCGTTTTGTTTTGTTTTGTTTTGTTTTTCCGAGACAGGGTTTCTCTGTGTCGCTTTGTGCCTTTCCTTGATCTGGCTCGGTAGACCAGGCTGACCCCAAACTCAAAAAGATCCGCCTGCCTTTGCATCCCGAGTGCTGAGATTAAAGGCGTGCACCACCCCCTGCCCGGCTCAAAGTAGTTTTGACTTACTTGCATTTAACAACTGGCAAACATTTCTTTAAGTATTTTGTCAGCCTTATGAGTTTCTGCTTTTGATAATTTAGATTAAATCTGTATCCCATTTTTAAAGTTATTTTTTATTTATTTATGAGGGGTGGGGTGGGCATACACCGAGTCATACTTGTGGAAGTCAGAGACCAATCCGCAGGAGTCAGTTCTCTCCTTCCACCATATAGGACCTGGGGATCTAGCTCAAGTCATCAGTTCTGTCAGCAGGAGCCGTTACCCACTGAGCCATCTCAGGGACCCATTAATACTAATTTCTAACCACAATTTAAGCAACAGGAGACCCTCTGAAGAATGCTCATTCTTTTGAAACTTTAAAAAGATCAGTAAAAGGTCTTGATTTTGGATAGCTGTGGGGAGATTCAGACGGTGATTTTTAATTGGGTTATTTGTTGTCCTTGATAATCACTTTTTGGGGGTTCTAAACACTCCATCAGATGTGTAGTTGGTAAGAATTCTTAATTCTGATTGTATTATCTCATCTTCAAAATTCTCAAGCAGTTTATGTCAATATAGTGTGCCTTCTCACTACGTATCATGGTATTTAAAATGTTTCTGGAATAATTGAATTTCATTTCTTTTACATAGCTTTAATTACAATTAGCAATTATTATTGCAAATTATTGACCAACTTTTGTTGTTTTTTTGAAGACCACCATGAATAAAGTTTATTGTTAAGAAAATAGCGCACAGTAGTATAATGATTGGTAGTCAAGGGTTGGGCAACTACAAATATACCTGAATAGTGACTCTGAGGCCTTTCATTTCTGGATCATGCTTGAGACATCTACCCTTGCTGGCACTGTGGCACTGTTCTCTCCTGCTTCTGTCATGAGGACCTTTTATACCTCAGATAACTTGTTTTTATTTTAATTAGTTAATTACTTTAATTATCATACAAAGTATTAAATTTTATTATGGAATTTTGAAAGAAAGCTCATTTTGTGGGTCCTTCTTACCCCTTTATTTGGCATCAGGGATTCAACTTAGGGCCTATCATGTGTTCAGTGTATGCTCTACTATGGACCAACCCAACTACTGATTTCTTGATTTAAAAATTTTTCAAATTATCCTGTGAAGCTACAATTCAGCCTGTGACCTAGACTTTTAGATAAAGTTTTATTGAGAAACACCCATATCCATTCCATACATGTACATATTTTATTGGTGATAGCGGGTATTTATTTATGTCATTGTTACATTAGTGGGTCAAGTAGATGTGATAGAGATCTAAAGCCCACAAAACCTAAAGTGTTTATTCTTAGACTTTTCACAAAGTTCATGGCCCTATCCCTGCACTAGAGAGCTAATTTGAATTGTGATTATAAGTTCAAAGGAGTTGCTTCTAAATTAAGGGATTATATTTTTATTATGCCGTAGATATGGTTTTATTTGATTTGTTCCTGTGTATAGTTTTCCAGGAAATTACTTTGAATTAATTGAAATATTTATTCTCAAAGAAAATTTTAGTATGTATTATTTTCCTAGTATGTCCTGATGATTTTCATCTCTAAGAGGTTACTATTCCAAACTCACTTGAGTTACTAGAACATATGGTGCTAGAAAGATGTACTCAATGTCCATTAATGTAGAAGGGTTTCCTCACCATTGTTGGGGGATTAGATTGTTTGATATCTTGGTGATCCCTATTGTCCACAAAATGTTTATTAGCCTCAGAAATGGATGCTTATGATGTTTCTGTGTAGTTTGATTTTGTTTTCCCTTATGCTCATCTCCATTGTCTATACCTTGCTTTTACTATATACCCGCTGCTGATATTTTATTGTTAATCTGTTATTGTGATTTTCTAAAGTTATTAATTGGTTCATTGATTCTGAAATAAGGCCTTTACCCAAAAAAGTTATAAATCAATTAGATTATAATATGATATGTTTACATTATCAATTGCTAAGTTTATTCATAAGTAAAGAAATGGATCAAACTTCATAGTTATGCTTATAATACAATTTAATAATTTAACAAATATATCCATATGGTTGTGGTGATCAAAGAAACTCATGGTGGATTATTTATATCTTTATGCTTATTTAAATATTTTAAATACAATAAGACAGAAATCATTTACTCATGAGCTAGCTAGTTTTTGAGATTCAGTGTAATTTGTTCTCATCTATGGCTTCATCTATTCTCAGACAGAAATGAATTTTAGAGACAGGATTCAAGTCTAACAGCCTGTATGCACAGGCACCGAGGAAGTTGATTCCAAAGACGACAAAGAAAATGCATGTTCTAGCCAAACATTTGATGAGACCATTACAGTGAGAACTTGAAAAGCAGAGTAGAGGCTTAGGTAATGTTTAGCTCTTGGATAAAAGACAGAAGTAGAACTGATGAAAGCACTGGAAAGTGATCTTTCTCCTAACCTGGGGCCAGGGAGGTTCCCAGGAATCCATAAGGAGGAGCCAATTAAGCCTCAGCACCAGTGGATAGTTAGCCTGAACTGGCTATTTCCTGTAATCAGATTAGTGATGGCCCTGTTTGTCATCAGAGAGCCTTCATCCAGCAACTGATGGAAACAGGTGCAGAAATCCACAGCCAAGCACTGGGCTGAGCACTGGGAATCCCGTTGAAGGGAGCGGGGAAGGATTGCATGAGCCTTTGGACCACCGGCTAGGGAGCCTGCATGGGACCGATCTAGAACCTCTAGGTATGTGTGACAGCTGTGTGGCTTGTTCTATTTGTGGGACTCCTAGCAATAGGGGCAGGGCCTGTCTCTAATGCTTGAGCTGGCTTTGGGGAACCTAGTCCTCATACTGGGTCACTTGCCTGGCCTTAATACAAAGGGAGGAGCTTAACTCTACCTCAACTTGACATGCCATGCTTTGTTGACACTCAGAGGAGGCCTGCCCCTTTCTGAATAGAAACAGAGGAGAAGTGGATGGGGAAGGGGAGGAGAGGATGTGGGGAGGGTGGGAATGGGAGGAGAGGAGGGAGAGGAAACTGAGGACTGGTTGTAAAATAAGTGAAAATTTTAATTAATAAAAAAGGAAAGTGATGTTAATGACTACTGACCATTTTTAAAGTTATTATAAAACAAATGTAAACATAGGAAATAGTCTTCTGGTTCACAAACAGATTGGAAGAAATAAGTAGATCTAGAAATATGCATAAGTACACTATTGAAAATGTTTTTAGAACCTTAATAGGAGGGAAAGGGATTTCCCCAAGATTATAGGTAGTAACTATTGAATTAAAAGCTTTCAGTTGATTATAGTCCTTAAATTGGTTAAAGTTCTCAGTGTGGAGAAATTCTGAAGTGAGATCTTCCCACTTGTTATGGCAGACAGACTTCAAGGCATTCTCCTTCAAATCGAGAGGAAGTGGAGGCGTGGGATGAGACACCAAGGAGCTCTAAGAGCTTTGCAAAGTGGGTGTTTGCTCCTGTGGGTGTGGTTACCATCCCAGGACTGACTGGAAAAAGAGAAGAAGCCATCTAAGCATCTGAGAGGGTGGTACTGCCAAAGAAACCAAAGCCTAGACTGAAGAGGCCTTTGACAGAATGAAGCTCCAAAGGGCCTTGGTTCCCACATTCTTAAGTGAGCAAGAGCAGGAAAAACTAGGCAGTCCAGAAGAAATGCATTTCTAAATACAACCAAAGTGGGACATGGACAGAAAAGGATCCTTTCATCCAGTGGGAAGAGCAGCCACCCACTGGTACTTCTTCTATGAACTGTGCAGAATGTCAGCGTTTGAAATGACTGGAGTAGAAATACCATCCATTCTTCTCCTTTCTAAAAGGGAGTAAGCCCTGGCAACAAACAGTTTGTTGAGTGTTTGTGAATACATTTGCACGGGTAGGAAATTTAGCCTTTAAATTTACAGGTCTCTGGACAAAGAGAAGCCCCATGCTTAGTTGGGGTCAATGCATTTCACCTACATATGCTGGACATTGAGGTTCAACACAGACTGGACTCCAGCCTGTTTCCATGTGGAGGTCCTGAGTGTGTCTCCCGTGTGGGAAATGTAAACTGAATATCTAGTGAAAGGAAGAAAAAGGTGGTAGAGACTCCTGGTCTTCACCACTGAGAACTTTTTGTTTTTAAACCTTAGTTTAAAATGTCCCAAAGCATGTCAGCGACACAGATTAACAATGAGCTGTGAAGTGAAGTGCTTCCCCAAAGAGGAGCTTTGGGTTTTCTGAGTTCTCTCCTGTTTTATGGCAAATGCTGAAGGACTGTGGGAAATGTCAAGTGGCACGATCGCTCTCAGACAAGGTCCTAGAGCACTATGGAGGGGGAAAAAAACCTTCATTCATTCAAATCAGATGTCTATTGTGTATAAAACAATAATTTTTAAAGAAAATGAACTACTCAGGTTATCAGTTAAACATTTTTAAAATTGAGTTTACAACAGGTATTTTGTTTTGACAATATGTCCTGGAATAGTCCAGGCCAACACTGATATATACTGTGTAAAAGAAACAGAAAGGAAGCATAGCTATTTATATATTCAAGAGATAGGGAAGGGCAGAAACGTGTGTGTGTGTGTGTGTGTGTGTGTGTGTGTGTGTGTGTGTGTGTGGTGCCACAACATGTGTGTGGAGGTCAGAGGACATGTTTTGGGTGTTGGTTCTCTCTTTCTGCAGTGTGGGTCCACAATGTCAAATTCAGGACACAAGGCTTGGCAGCAAGTGCCTTAACTCACTGAGCAATCTCACTGGCTCAGAAACCTCTTTCCTGTTCAACAAATTTTAATTCCCTCAGAACAATCCTGTATTCCTCCAACAAGTGTTCATGAAACACAGGGGAGGATTATTTGATTCTCAACACATCTCATAGTTTAGTGTTAATCAACACCCCCCAAGAAACTAATTCCATGTGTGTTTTGTTTTTAGCAGACGGTATTATTTTCCTTCTGTAATTATGGACATGTAGTGCAACGTGGCACCCAATTTAATTTGATTGAGCTCATTTTCCAAATTAATTTATTTTTACCTAAGGACACAAGAGCAACTTGTTAAATACTTCATAAGAATTTGAACAAACAATAGTTTTAGCACCAGGGAAATAAAGCATTCACTATGTCAAAGTTTCTAAGGACATAAATACGCATTGTAAATTACACACAGGTTTACTGTGTGAAACAGATTCAAGAACATTGGCCCTAAATAGGACTGTCCTAGAATATTTAATTTTTTCCTGGTAGTTATTGATGCAATGTCTATGAAGAATAAAGCTTTATAGGAAGTAAATGGAATTGCTAAAAAGAGAAAGTGGGAACTAGAAAAATAAAACTTTGCTTTATAGGAAACCAAACTGGATAGGTAAAAATAAGATTGATTTATTTCTTAGATACATATGTACACATATAATTTTGGTTTGATTAAGTGTCCTTTCTAACCATGTTGTATGTAAAAATATGTTCATGTTTTAAGTGTGTAGATAAAAAATTTGTAAACAAAACTGGATGAACCGTGAATGGAGAGATATAGATAGTGCTCTGGCCTTTCAATTGAATTTACCAACTTCGTATTTCTTTCTTTTTAAAATGTAGCTCTTTCTTGCTGTGGCTCTCTTAACATTGTTTCTTCATCCTCCTTGCTTCCTCTCTGTCTGTCTGTCTCTCCAAACCATGTCTCTCCCTTCAACTGTCCATGAACATAATGGAACTCCCTCCAGAAGCCACTCAAATGCAAGAGCACAGGACTGGATATGCATGTGACTTTGAAGCCGCTGTTGGGTTATGTGACACAGAAAAGAGCCCCAACCCCCATTGCCAGTAAAGCCCATAAAATGGTTCACTGATGCCTCATGTACAAGACTCATGTTCCATATCTAAGACAGAATGTTTACTGTGATTGGTTAACCTGGTGCTCTTCCGGTTAAAGAGGTTTTCTAAAAGGCACTTGGGAAGAAAAGTTAGTATCATTCAGTTTTAGGAGTGACTGTGTATTGCTGTTTGGAAATATGAATTTTTAAATAGCTTAAACAACCCATTATGAATGGAAGTGATGATTGCAACAATACATTAAAAGTGTTTTTATTTTCCATTCTTTAAATTACATGAACTGTAAGTCCTTTGTGTGTATTTTCTAGTGAGGTAGAATGCATCTTTCCTTTTCATGGCACTTCACAAATCCTCCATAAGATAATATTTCACTGAGATGGACCTTGTTGGGGATGATTTAAATGATTTCTGTGCTGTGGTATTAAGTGAACTACTAGAGGAATACATTGGGGAACACGCTCTCCAGTGGTGTGCAAATGATTAAGAGGGAAGACATGAGCTGGCCAGAAGAGTCAGTTTCGTTCATGTTGTGTCACTGCTACTTCAACAGGTCGGAGCAGGTACTTTCTCTGCATCTTTGTGTTTCTAATGAGGATCACCTTTATGTTTTAAACATGGCTGAGATAGCCTCACTTTGAGAGCTGTTTTATGTGTGCTCTAAACTCTAAAGAGCCTTTTAGCTGATTTTTCTGTTGAAGGCATGAATACAAATCAAGACTTTCTCCGCATTTCTCTCCACCAAATCCTCCTTTTTAACAAAAATGGGCAAATGTGGCATACTTAGGCTTTTAGGAGCACTATCAAAGTTAAATAAAAATACCAAGTACCAGCTGTGATGGGGCTCTAAGCCCGCTCCGGAACAATTAATGGAAAAAGTGATTAGCTTTAATGAATTGCTTGAAAGGATCAGAATACGTCACTTGTGACTTTTTATATATTTACATGAGTGAGAAGTGCTAAAATTAGAGTCGTTAAAACTGTGGATTTACCTCAACACTCTGAAGCAGAGCTTACTTTCCTCCATTAAATGTAGTCTGTTCTTTCTGCCCTTAAATAATGGCATGTGTGTGAATTGCCCACTTTTGCTGGAAGGGTTTTAAAAATGAATCTTACATTGTTGTAGAAACAGCATTCTGTAACTTCTTTGGATATTTGAAGTAAAATGCAAGCATGTGATATAGTGAGACAAAATAAAGTCTTCATAAAAATTAGCTAAAGAATCCCTGAAAAAAGAAAATGTGAAGTATAAACAGGAAGAAAGTATTAGAGACATTTTAATCCTTCCATGGAGGAAAAGATGCCCCCTGTACCAGATGTCCCTGAGGGATACTGAGTGGGTTTAAACAGAATACTGAAGAAAATGTGTCTGATTTTAAAATGTTTTGGAAGCATGCTAACTGAAGGCAGTTCTTTGCTGCAATCTGAAAATTCACTTTATCCTCATTTTTACATATCAAAAAAATTGACTCCTCGCATTTACTTGTCCCCGCTCACAAAACTAAAGGGCTCTAAACGGTGGCCACAGAAGTCACAGCTCTGGAAGTTATTTCATTTCTCCAAGGTTGAGATTTATTTCCCTGTTCAGAGTGTGTGCAGTAAGACCCATCAAACATGAAGCCCAGGGCTAGAACATGAGCAGGTACATGCAAAAGTTGATACTTTAATGTATGTTTAGAAGCATATTTTTTTCTTAATCATTCCTGAGCATGCTATTAAAATGCACTCATATAACCTTACATTTAAATTATCTACGTATCCTGTTTCTAAACTGTGCATTCTGGGAGTAGCTGGCTGGAACGGTGTTATGCTCCTGTTTCTTATTACTTTGCACCTCTTGCCCAGGACATAGTAAGCATGGAGCCAACGTTTGTTGATTCCATAAAAAAAATAAATGGGAGATGGGCCAAGCAGAGCATCCTTTCTACTGCTGTTTGGAAAGCAGTTGAACAAAATAGTTCACATTTAAATATGTGCTTATTCATCGACTCTGCAATTTCATTTCTGAACATTTTCCCCAAATTGGTGATAAGGTTCGTGACCAAAATGTGTTTTCCCAGATGGAGACAGAGAGTCATTATAACATTGTTTCCAATAGGCAGAAATTGAAAACCTCATAATTTTCTAATTTAAAAATCATGCAGTAGGTCAACAATGGAACAGTGTGAAGTTATTAAAAATGAAGTATTCATGTATTTATTAGTTGTGAGAATCTCATGATATATGTTAATAAGTGAAAACAGATGACTCCACACTTATAGGAATACCTTCACCCCTTTATATTTATTTTTATATGCATGCTCAATGTGTGTGTGTGTGTGTGTGTGTGTGTGTGTGTGTGTGTGTGTGTGTGTGTATACATGCATATATCCACATATGAATTCAGTGTAGTGGGAATCGTAAATGGTCTTATTAATAAAATCCAACCTGAGGCCAGTTATTGGGGTGAATGCTGGAAGATCAGAGAAGTAGAACAAGCCACAGCTTCCTCACCTTGGCAGTTCCTCAGCTGGTCTTGTTTCCTCAGAGTAGAAGCTTCTGAGTCCTCATCCAAATGAATCTCAGCTGAACTGTTGCTCCAAAGCCTAAAAGCTTAACCAGCCAAATGCTTCTAGTTTCTGGTCTTCATGCCTTATATCTTTCTCTTTCTGCCGTCACTCCCTGGGATTAAAGGCTCACTTCTTGGAATTGAAGGCGTGTGTTACCATGCCTGGCTGTTTCCTATGTGGCTGGCCTTGAACTCACAGAGATCCACAGGGATTTCTGCCTCTGGAATGCTAGGATTAAAGGCATGAGAGCCACCATTTTCTAGCCTCTGTATCTAATGGCTGTCTGTTCTCTGACCCCAGATAAATTTATTAGGGTGCACAATATTTTGGGGAACACAATACCACCACAGTTCAGTGCCCACAGAGGCCACAAGAGAGTTTTGGATCCTCTGCAGGTAGAGTTACATGTGGTTGTCAATGGCCTAGCATTGGTACTAGGATGAAAGTTACACCTTCTGGAACCATAGCAAGCACTATTAACAATTAATCCATTTCCCCAGTCCCAAGACCCCAACCTTAATATCATTCACTGGTCACATGTGAATTTGGGGTGGGGAAGACATGAGTATTCAGATGATAGCAATATACTGGAAAAAATCTATGAGAGGCAAAAATAAAGGGTGGCAAGTATCTCACTCATTCTGTCATTTTAAAAGACATGCCTGGTAACACACACTCATATTAAATGAGTAAAATATCAGTTAACTATCAGTAAGGAACACGTGATTTTAATCAAGGGGGCTCAAAGCTCATTGGATGAAGAAATATTGTAAGAAGCAAAACCACAACCCAATTCTTTCCACGTTCTCTCTGAGGGAGAGTGTGTATTACACACTGTTACTCATCTTAGTATAGAATGAGATACAAATGACAATCCTTAGGTAGACCATAACACTGGAATGTCACACACACAGAAACAGACCTCAAGATATTCAGATGAGTTTGATTCCAGAGGTAAAAGTGAGGTTGGGGTCAGTCAGTTGGTAAAGGGATTTTCTGCTGAGCCGGCCAACTTGAGTTTAATCTCCTGAACCTACGCAGTGAAAGGAGGAAACAGATGCTTCTAAGCTGTCCTTTAACCTGTGCTATGAGCATGCGCACTTACACCTCGCCCCCACATTCACTCGGTAAATGAATAGTGTAAATTTAAAACAATTTAAAAAGTGAGGTTAGAATACAGCAGTTCAGGAAACAAGCCCATTGAAGTAGCTATGAAATAAACTTTTAGCATGAGGTTTTTAAATTTTCATCCTTATGTCTTCAGTTACAGAGGCTTGGGAAGAAGAGACACTCTTGCTTTGTCTGGGTCAATGAAGGGAATTTGTTTCCTGGCTTGTTATTACTCATTATGATCATAGTGGCTGAACATTTCAAGATGACATGAAAGAAACGCTGGAGCTCTAAGTCCCTCTGCTGTGGAGGAATTTTGCAACAATGGTATTCTACTTCTACACCATTCCAGTTTCCTTGGTAAAGACTATGGTTGCCATTTTATAATCTCATTTCCTCTATGAGGAACTTTCTACATATGACTGACTCCAAACACGGTTTTGAGTATTACATCAAGATGATTAAAAATGAGAGACTACTAGCTTCCTTTTATTATGTGAAATAAATGGGTTTCACTTATGGAGGTGCTCTGATTATTCAGCTCAACTAAAAGTAGTCCCTTTGACTTTTGCAAAAGATATTATTAATTTTGTTACTTGAACATTTGCTTTCCACGGAACAGAATCCTCATGGGTGGCTGAGCTCACATATGTTGCTTGTTATATTGCTTTATCAGTTCCTGATGATACAGCATGCAATTCATATCTAAATTAAACTGGTTCCATGTGTCCCCCCATGCCATGATACGTGGGCACACAGTGTCTGTTAAGGAACTTGGAGGTTCTCTTCACTGACCACAATCATATCGTTAGAATCCTTTGTGGAATTCTTATTGCTCTTCCTAAAAACAGCATTATAGACAGAAACTTTTAGTATTTCCATTGTAAGCCCTACTGTTTATGTGTTTTTTTCCCTTAGCTTTTAAAATATTTTTATAGTGACATATAGCAACATGGGATTTAAAACATCAAAATTGGCTTAGTAAAACTGAGGATATTTTGCTTGTTTGGTCAACTTAAGGTTTGAACCACATTTTTACTCTTTTGTCATGAATACAATAAAATGTTGGTTATAAAGACATTCATACAGATAATGTTTGGTTATTTATATGGAACTGTCATATGGATGGAATCTATGGAGACAATTTTGTTAGTAGGTTTTAATTTTTAATTGAATTTCCTCTTTAACTGATGCATAAAATACCTAAAGATTCTCTTTATCACCAAACTACTTTATGTTAACCATACAGAAGGGATTTTTTTTTTTTTTGTGGTTATTTCTCATGCTGCCATATTCTGTATCCAATGTGGAATCTTTGTCAAGCATTTAAATATAATAAAACTTAAATAGAGCTACTTGCCTAATCTGTAGTCTCTCAAACCCTTATCTTCAGGGTGGACGCTTAAATATCACCTCTGGACATGTTTCCAAGATTCATTATGTTGTTATTCATATTTTTGTTCCTTTCCTGGAAGTTATCATCCTTCCTTGACAATGTTCATTAAGGTTTTCATCTCTAGGGTTTGGTTTCCAAGAACAGAATTCTTTATTACTTCAATGTCTAAGCAAGCTGAATCATATCTTCTGGATACAATGTGGCTGCATGCATGAACTCACAGCAGCTGTGGTTACTGGCACAAGAATTGCATGAGATCGAGTGAGTTAAAACCCCAGTATGGATGAAAAAGGAGATATTGAGGCCTTACACCTAATGGAGAAGCTATTGGCAATTGCTGACTGCTGAGTGAGAGAGTCACTTGTTTTTGGGGCGGGGGAGGTGAACACTGACAAGTTGCCCATAGCCCAGTAAGTGACTCCATATCAATGTACATCTGAGAAGCACTTACTGGACTCATTATGTTATTATATTTTTTAAAAGGTGGTCATGAAATTGGGAGGGAGTTGTGTCATGGGTCCCTATGGAGAAAGTGAAGAGTGGGAGACTGAAATAATAAGATATGTTGGATACATGTTTGAGATTCTCAAAGAATAAGTTAAAATATATCTCTATCTCTATCATCTATCTATCTATCTATCTATCTATCTATCTATCTATCTATCTACTAAGAAAGAATCTCTAGGGGCTAGAAACAGTCTCTCTCCCAGAGAATGGAGGTAGTTCTCTGGTACTTGGATGTTTCAGTTTCTCTCTCTAGCTCACATGGCATGCTGTCACCCGTTGTTCAGATTCTCAACATCTCGTGCCGAGTTCCTGGAATTACTTTCTGTGTCATTTTTCCTAGGGAGTGGGACAAGCCTATGAACCTCTTCACATTTCCCCATAGGCCTCACTCATCATGAACACATCTGTAAACAGCTTTCATTAGAGTCAGTGTCAGAGTGACTATTTGCTGTTTTATAAACACTTAATGCTGGATGGCAAATTTGGGGTAGAATGGGGACTTCAACTTTAGATTGGGGAAAGTGCTGTCTAGTAAATTTTTGAAACAGAAATAAACCTATCTATGCTTAAATAATTAACAAGACAAGTTATATATGTCAGAAGCCCCATTATGCCAGGGAAATATGCATATTGCTTCATCATAGCTACATTGTCTGTATTTCATAGCTCTCTTCTACTGATTCTTTCTTCATTTGTTCTTAGACCACCATTCTACTGTACTTTTTCCTTTTCTGACTAGTCCTTCTCTAACTTCTCCGAAGGCATTCAGGCTTTTGTCTCCTTAACAAATAACAACAGCAACAACTTAGGGTTGGGGACGTGGCTCCGCAGATAAAATGCTTGCCTAGTATATTTAAGGACCAGAGTTGAGATTCCAGGCACCCACATAAAAGTATGTGTGCATGAGGTCCATCTGTAATCTTATAACTCAGGACATGGAGACAGGGCATCTTGGGGCAAACTGGCTAGTAAGAGTATCCAAATGGGAGAGCTCCTGCTTCAGTGAGAGGCTGTGCTTCTGAAAACACAGTTGACCACAATTGAGGATGATACATGACATCAGCATTGGGTCTCCATATGCATAGCTTGTGTGCAGACATGTATATGTTCTTGTGCTTATGTGCTTATATATGGGAACTTCTACATTCTCATTCACTCTCCTCAGGGATACACACAAATACAAAACTGGAAAAATAGCAAACACAGTGAAAACCCTCAAATCAACTCTTAGTTTTCCTGTCTCTTAAGCCCACAGACTACTACTATTAGTGATAAAACTGTACAACTGTTTTCGTCCTTTCCTTTGAGATTATAACCAATCAGCCATGTCCACAAAATTTATCCTCCATACCCAACTTCTCTACTAAATTCAAGTGTCCAAGATATTGTAACATGTAGTAGAATATTATTTTAAGTTATGTTACTTTTGTTTATGTTGCATTTGTTTAACCCTGTGAAGCTGTGTTACTGTGCCTGTGTAAAACACCTGAGGCTCTAATAAAGAACTGGCCAATAGCAAGGCAGGAGAAAGGATAGGCAGGGATGGCAGGCAGAGAGAATAAATAGAAGGAAAGAACTGGGAGGAGAGAGCTAAGATCTAGCAGCCAGGGAATGAGGAGGACTCCAGGGGCCAGCCGCTCAGCTATACAGCAAGCCAAGGGGTAAGACTAAGATTTACAGAACTAAGAGAGTGGGAAAAGCCCAGAGGAAAAAGGTAGTCTGGATAATTTAAGGAAAGCTGTCTAGAAACTAAGCCAAGCTAAGGTCAGCATTCATAAATAAGAATAAGCCTCTGTGTGTAATTTATTTGGGAGCCGGGTGGCGCCCTCCTCCCCAAAAGAGCAAAAACCCCAACAACAGTAATATTTGGCTTTTTGGAAATTACTTAAAAGCATTTACAATCTTCTTTTGACAAATTGAACTATTTATTTCTGTCCTTCATTCCTGATTGATGACTTTGTTTGTTTATTCTATGTTAGTGAACCAGCCACTCCACTCAAGTCAGAAAGGGTGAACAAGACCTTCTAGTCTCTGTTAATTTCCAGAGTGTTATGGCTTGAATAAGAATGGTCCTCGCAGACTCCCATGTTTGAATCCTTAGTCCCCAGTTAGTGGAACTATTTGGGAAGGATAAGGAGGTGCATCCTTGTTGGAGGAGGTATATCACTGGGGATGGGCTTTGAGATTTCAAAAGCCTATGCCAGGCCAAGTATGATCCTTTCTTCCTGCTTCCTGAGAATCCAGGTTGCAAGGCTCTCAACTACTACCAGTACCATGCCTGTCTACTTCTCACAGTGTTGGTCATGGACTAACCCTCTGAAACTGTAAGCAAACCCCAATTAAATGTTTTCTTTATAAGAGTTGCCTTGAGTCGGGTGGTGGTGGTGCATGCCTTTAATCCTAACACTTGGGAGGCAGAGCCAGGTGGATCTCTGTGAGTTGGAGGCCAGCCTGGGCTACAGATTGAGTTTCAGGAAAGGCACAAAGCTACATAGAGAAACCATGTCTCAAAAACAAAAAAAAAAAAGAGTTGCCTTTATTGCTGTGAAGAGACATTGTTGCCTTGGTCATGATGTCTCTTCACAGCAACAGAACAGTAGCTACAACACAGGTTAAACAATAATTTTGTTCACTGGCTCTTTGTCTCATCTCCATTTGCTATTTTGAAGCCTCCTTATTTCTCACAGAACTTTTACCTGTTTGAGGAGGAGGATTGCTCTCTATTCTACCCATCCCACTGCTTTTAAAGCAATGTCACACTATTTGGGGTCCTTTAGTGGCTTCCAGTACTTATACAGTCTACAGTCAAGCTCATTTCCTTTGATAGCAGCAATTTTCAATCATTAGATTCTTGCTTTCATCTTGGTTTTGTCTTTCTCTTGTACATATTTTCTCGTGTGTGTGTGTGTGTAGCAAAAACACAAAGTGAGAAACCCTGCTTCATGGTCCCCTCTGGACCAGAAGTGCTGTACAACTTGCTGAACAGAATGACTACTAAAACTTACCAAACTAGCTTCAAAATTTTCTTATTAAATATCTTATTCTTGAAATAATTAACAATAGGTGTTTGGTATTTTTGTAGACTCAAAAATTGATAAGCAACTGAACACTCCTTGGTATAACTTATATAAAGGCAAGTAAATTGGGGTAGTCATAAAACATGACTACTTCAAAATAGCATTTCAATGTGCATGAAAGTGAGTTGGACAAAATTATTTTTAAGCAATGGCATCATTTATAAAGCTAACTATATGAAAACTTCAAAAATATGAAACAACGAAGATATTCTATATAATGGCATGGATCTTTTATAAAGGCTTATCTAATAAGTAAAGAAATTGTTTTAAGAGAGGATAATCAAAACATAAGAAGAAATGAAAGCAATTGTTCTCTTTTGATTTGTTTTCATTTTATGTATCCCCATCATGATGTATATTTTAAGACTTCCAGCTCTTGGCTATTTTCATTTCCTGGAAATTCTTTTCATTTGTTTTGTGTATCTCTGAATTCTGAGAGGTTTATTATTCACTCTATCACTCTTCCTTAACTTGTTTTTCTCCCATAAATAAAATCCAATCAGGGAAATAAAATATAAACAGATCTTTCTAATACTCTCCTGTAGGAAGAAATATCACTCTATGTGATTTCAAAATTTAGACCAATCCATTCCAAAGTCCTAGCCATGACATTTAAGTTCCACAAGTAGGGGTTGTGTTGTATAGCCTCTTCATTAATTCACAAATATAATATGATTCTGAGAATATGTCTTTTTCCTATTGTTATTGTACCAAATTACCACAGGCCCCTGGGGGATTATAATGTTCTTAACTAATTATATCCAATTATTGAGAAGTTAGAATTACATGGATTAGTTTGCCATAATAACTAAAATTATCTGGAATTGCAGATCAAGATCAATGTTATGCACTAAAAAAATATACTTAACCATTAGAAAATAGCTGTCAGTTTCTAGTCTGGGGACCAACAGGATTTTCAATTAGGGAGGGCTGAACACAGAGATAATGTAATGTAATAATGATTAATATTAATTTAGCCCAGAGCTTAATGCCTATGATTAACTGTTACTAGACCTATTTCAAAACATTTAGTAACCCTTTTGCAGAGTGAGACAAAATTCCCTAGAAGGACTTCGCCTTTTGTATCCTAGATTTGCTTTTCTTCCCAGATGCCCTGCTTACACAGTTGGGGTGGTGGTCAAGTGTATCTGCTTTACATCCTACATGTAGAAGAAATTTGATATCTCCTTCCTGGACTCTGAAGTTATTGGTATCACTCTGATGTGACTTTCTCTTCAAAATTTCCTCCATGAGAGCTGTTGATGACATTGCATTAGCCACTTTATGTCCACTATCATGGGGACTATGTGCAGTAAATATGACATTTAGGGAAAAGTATGTCATAAAAAGTTCTGCTCAATAAACACATTCTAATACACATATTTGATATACTTAACTTTAAAAATATTTTGAGGGTCGGGGACTTAGCTGAGTGGTAGAGCACTTGCCTAGCAAGCACAAGACCTAGGGTTTGGTCCCCAGCTCTGGAAAAAATAAAAAAAATAAAAATATTTGATTTAGCCACTTTCATACCATTTTATTTTAATTTTCCATATCATATTATAATACAAGTGTTTATATTTGAAATAATAACTCACAACATTTCACAACATAATTTTTTTAACATGATAACTATTCTAAGAGTTGGCAAAACTCTTTCTGTTATTTTAATGTCAAAATCAACTTTGTGCATTAAATTCCCAAACCCAAATATTAAGTAGAATTCATTTGATGATATTGTCACTGTTTATAGAATGGTTTGCTAAAATGATCAAAAACATCAATTCTTCCCTAAAAATATTATTAAACCCAATATTTTTCATTGTTCTTTAGTTATTGCTTAGAAATATATAAATCATTATTTAAGTTTCTTATTTGAGAAATTTAATAGGATAGTAAGTATTTCTTAATAATACTTGATTATATTACAAACATAAGATTTTAGAATTTGTAAAAAATAAAGATTTTATAAAATAAAATAACAAATTGCCTCCTACACACTCTTCTGATTCTGGAGAAAAAATTCCTAGAAAAGCCTGGAATATATTTTGGTAGCACACAACAATCAATAAAAGTAAAACAAACATTTCTGTTTCTTGAAAAAATTCAATGAATTACTTCAATAAATTTATAAGTAGTTTATCCTCACCACTGGATATTTAATAATAGTAAGGTTTCATGATTTCATGACAATCAAAAGGATGTGAAGTAAAACACACATTGAATTGCAATGTTATTATAATATTGGGCTAAAAACGGAAAGGGAAGTTTTCAACTAGTAAATGGCGAAAATCACTTATTGGTAGTCATTTCTGGTTTACATAATATCTCCACAATAACTTTTACTTGTGAAAATATTTGAAATGCTATAAATTTCCAAGTATTTGAGAGAACCTCAAGTTATATTTAAAGTATTTAGAAGATATATTTACAGCTTCATCTCTTTGATGTTTAAATTTCCAAGGACTCTTAGATAAAAGGTTACTATTGAATCACAAAAATAATAGCACAGTGTGCAATATTTATGTTCTGAACTTATGAATGTAGTGTGGTAAACACACTATTTTTAAAAAAATAATTTTGGGGATTTCCCACTTTGGGTGGAAAATATGTAGAAGAGAGTAGAATTTTAACTGTTGGTTATGAAGTTTGAATTGTTTCATGTGCAGGTGATTAATAATTAGCTTAAGGTGTGAAATTCAAGAGGGAACATTATTTTATAGCTTATTTATATATCATAGAAAGTGTATTTCTAAAATAATTGCATATTGATCTTTATCAAAACTATTCATGAAAATAATATATTTTCATAAATTTGTGCAAATGTGACAGGAAGGACAAGCAGTGGATTTTATGGCAATTTAAAGTCATTCACATTGTCTTATACTTTTAAATTTTATATTTATTTATGTGTATATGTGTGCATCTTTTTACATGGCTTGTGTGTATGGATGCTTTCAAAGTCCATAAGAGGGTGTCAGACCCCCTTAGAGACGGAAATAGAGGTGGTTATGAGCCAATCAACTTAGATATTGGAAACTTAACCTGGATTCTCTCAAAGAGTAGCAAACACTCTTAGCTGTGAAGCCATTTCTCCGCCCTCTAAACGTGGTTGTTTTAAAGGGGCACTGTATTACCATAGTCAATTATTGCAAGGTAAGGCAGTGGAAGATATAAACCAAGCAGTCATGGGATTCTTTCCTTGATAAATGTTGAGCTACTCAGTGCACACCAGGCATTAAAATGAAGTGGCAAGCTGGCTGGAGTGGTACAAGATGAGGAAGGTAAGATGTATGTACCTTCATTGGAAGCCTGAGCCACTGAAGCATTGAACAAACTCTGAATATTTACTGTAGATGAAATTCTAAATAGTCTTTGTAAGTAAGAACCACAGAACCAAATACAGAGTTAAAAGCCCAAGAGATCAGAGTGCTAGCAAAGAGCCAAGACCTCCTATTTTACCTCTCACTGCTGTCCTCCCCACTGAGAGAGAGCTTCTCCCTGTGTGACTTGTCTTTTTATTACTTTCCTGTTCTGTCTTCTCATTGGCTCTAAGCCCAGCCACATGACTTCCTTGTCACTGCCTGTCTATATAGACCTCCAGGTCTCTACGGTTGGAACTGGGATTAAAGACTCAGGTCACCATGCTTGTCTGTGTCCTTCACCACACAGAGACTCTGCCTGCCATATGACTGGATTAAGGGCGTGGGCCACCACCACCTGAGTTCTAGTCCTGACTCGCTAATGATCTCTGATCCTCAGAAAAATTTTATTTTTAACATACAAATAAAATCACATTTCAGCACAATTAAAATATCACCACAATTTACCATCATGGAGAGTATAAAAGAGAAGCAACAAATGATTTGGAGGGTGGAGTTAGTTTTTAGAAGTTCAGATTTGAACTATTTGTGGTCTTGTTGCCTTTACTACTTTGTTTAGTTTTACATAAAATGCTTCATTAAAATATACCGTAGCTATATTATATTTTATTACTTATTATTTATATCTCATATGATAATGAGATCATTAAATCTACTAAAAAGAATAAGGCTGTAAAGGATAACATATGTAAAAATGAAAGCATATACTATTTACAAATATGAACTTTTGTGTGTGTACATGTATGCCTGCAGAACTGGTTTCTTTTCTTCTCCACAGGGTAGTTTCCAGGGATACAACACAAGTTGCCAGCCTTAGGGAAACACCTTTACCCACTAAGATACCTTATCCACTCAAAGCATATGACATTTAAAACAAAAATATTTCAATGAAAGGACTATCAAATATCACTAATAAATTATACAAAGTCATTATCTATGCAATTATTAAAAATCTTCACTTATTATATCCTGACTTTTTTACTAGAAACTTTGAGTATATTTATAGTTTAAAGTTTAATAAATGTTAAAAATTAGGCTATTTATGATATTCTGATAGTCTTCATAAATTATCCGTGAATATTTAGTATACAAAGATAACAGTACACTATAAATTTAGAAATACTTTAAATAAAATTTGAATTAATTTTACTAAAATGCAGAAGACTCAGTATAATAAATCATGTTTTTTTATGTGAACAAAAGTTCTCTACCTATTTAGTCTACATTCCATAAAAGCAATGATTTACCTAAAGAAGTTTTGAAAGAGTTGACAGTTTCATATGTTAAATTTTGAATTAAGCACAAACATTATTTACCAAGGCTAGTTACACTAGAGAAAGAGCATGGTGCTAATGCCTAAAAAATAATAAATAGCTTGCATGTTATCAGAATGCTTTGAGAAGGGGTACCACCACATATACTATATAATGCAAATTCATCATGTGTGAGCACACACATGTTTATTATATAATAGCTTTCATATGTATATGCACTATAGCATATGATTTTCATAGTTCATGTATAACTCTTCATTGTCTTCTACCCCTGGAAGTCCGGAGACTGGAAATGTTTGGGGGCTGGTTTGAGCCAGGGCCCCCACCTGTTTCTCCAATGCATGTAATTCTCTTCCCTTCTCTTCTCTTCTCTTCTCTTCTCTTCTCTTCTCTTCTCTTCTCTTCTCGTCTCGTCTCGTCTCGTCTCGTCTCGTCTCTTCCCTTCCCTTCCCTTCCCTTCCCTTCTCTTCTCTTCTCTTCTCTTCTCTTCTCTTCTCTTCTCTTCTCTTCTCTTCTCTTCTCTATAGATTTTGTACTGAAGTGTTAGTTTCTCATAGGTGGCAAACTGGTTATACAAGCAAGGCTGCTTTTCTTACACCATAGCAGAAAAAGAGAAGCTTGCAGCAAGTGTCTCAAAATCTCAGTTTCATGTAACTAAACAAAAACCCAATTGCTTCTGATTATTTAATATGAAGTGTAAATCAGCCCTGTACCCCAAGTCAGTGATTGAAAAGATTTGTAGAGAAGGGAGTCAGTTAGGTCCCAAGGCATTGTAGTTGGGGCAAAGTCTGGGAGCCTCTCTTTTTATTAACTAACTTCTCTGCTACTCACTTTTCTAGCAGTTAACTGGCCAAGGAGTCAGAATATAAATCTAAAATATCCACAGTAAAAAATTGAACAGTGGAACTCTATAATTTGTATTAGCAAAGGATCCAAAGCTCCTTTATTTGCACTGCACTAACCATTAAAGAGTCCAATAGTGTTAAACAACTCCACAGGATGTTGGCCCAGAAGTCTATATTTTTGGCAAGCAATAAAATTTTGAATAAAAATGAAAAGTAACTTAGATCTTAGCATATGCTATTTCCATTCATATTTTTTCAAATGGATACTTTTAAAGCTTATTTCTTAAACTCCTAAAATTATGTATAACAATTTTTTTCTCAATATATCAAGTTGCCTCTGGTTGCTATAGTCTTCATGTTTTAAATGAGGAATATTCTTTCTTGGCTGGCAGTTCTGTTTGGGAAGGTTTAATTGTGCAGCCTTGCTGGAGGAAGTATGTCACATGGGGGTGGGCTGTGAGATGACATCACCCAGCCCCACTTCCCATGTGCTGTCTCTGTTTTGTTTGTTTGTTTGTTTTGTTTTGTTGTTGTTGACAATGTGAACTTCAAGCTTCCTGCTCCTGCCATGCCTGACTACTGCTATGCCTGCTGGTCAAAATACCCTTATCCCTGGGAAACGGTAAGCCAAAATATGTTTTTTTTCTTCCATAATTTGCTTTGGCATTTTATCACAGTGACAGAAAGTAATTATAATAATCACTATGCCTATATCACTGATTCAATGTTTTTTTTATTAAATAAATTCATTATAATGTATTTCCTTGGACTAAATTTCCAGAAAGAGAATTCCTGAATAAAAGGTTGTGAACTGTTTATGGCATACCATCTGAAATATTAAACCTGATATAACTGCTTACTGTAGTAGCATCATTTAGTTTAACTATGCTACTAGAGTAAGCAATTATATAAGAGATTGCAATTTACATTAGAAATACATGGAGTAGCCAGGCAGTGGAGGTACATGTCTTTAATCCCAGCACTCAGGAGGATCTCTGCAAGTTCAAGGCCAGTCTGGTCTACAGAGTGAAATCCAGGACTGACACCAAAATTCCACCTAGAAACCCATGGAGTAGAAATATTTTAATGCTTATTTACTAAAATAAGATTTATCTTGCGATAGGTTTATGAGTGTCCATGTTTGAATTGTGAGTTAATTTGTAAAACAATGGTTTTAATGAAATTTTAATTTTTTTGTAAACTTGTTCTAGATTTTTTGACATTGGTTTTATATGCTTAAAGTTTAGAAAATCCAACATTTTAGAGTCCCTGCTGTGCGCTCTCAGCCCCTTTATCCCCTTCCATTTTCATATCTCATACCTTTAAGTACTCTTTCCTCCTCCCTCCTATAAAGCCTTTTCCCTCTCCTCATGGACTCCTTTCTAGTTTCTTGTTTTTTATCATTTCATTTTTTCTTGGATAGTTCAAAAGGTACTGCCTGCCCTTTCAAATTGATGCACAATAGTCTAAATATTAAATGTTATTATATTTGAGGGTTTTTAGTATCCTTTGTGCTTTATATATATTATACATTTTGAATAGATTTAATGACAAGCCACAATTCTTATGATTGTCTAACTGGTTTTTCTTTCTGAAACTTACAAAGCTATTGCCCAAGTACACATGATAGAAACATTTTATTTATGGATGAGTCAGTATATTAGTTAACTATTCTTATTGCTATGGTTAAAAAAAAAAACTACTTCAGGGATAAAGAGCCCATTTTGACTCACAGTTTAAGAGGATACTCCATTATTTTGGTGAAAACATGGCAGCCAAAACTTGAGGAGGGCGGCCTCATGTTGTATAATATTGGCTTACAATATGTTACATTTGTTTATGCTCTAGAAGATTTGTTTAATGATGCAAAGATGTGCTGCATTCTTTTATGTTGCATTAATTTAACTCTGTGAAGCTGTCTTACTTTGCCTGCCTAAAACACCTGATTAGTTTAAAAAAGAGCTGAACGACCAATAGCTACATGGGAGAGGGATGGGCGGGGCTGCTAGACAGAGACAATAAATAGAAGGGGAAGAACAAGAAGGAGGAGTGAAAAAAGGAGAGGAGGATGCCAGGGACCAGCCACCCAGCCACACAGCCAATCATTGAGTAAGAAGAAACGCAAGTATATAGAATATATATAGAACAAAGAGGGGTAAAAATCCCAGAGACAAAACATAGTTGAAGATAAATGGGATAATTTAAGTTAAATTAGAAAAGCTGGCTAGAAACAAGCTAAACTAAGGTAGGACATTCATAAGAGCGAGTAAGTCTCTGTGTATTTTTTTTTTGGGAGCAGGGTGGTAGGCCACCAAAGAGTAAAAGAAAAGAAAAAAACAACAACAAAAAACCCAACTACAACATCAAATCTATTGCTTCCACAGTCAAGAACCTGAGAGTGATGAGCTCTCCTATTTGTCTATTTATCCATCCCTAAACCCCAGCTATGAATGGTGCCGCTCACAAAGTTGGTCTTGTCACATTTGTTACTCTTATTTAGACAATCCCTCACAGGTATGTCCAGGGGTTTATGTCCTGGATGATTCTAGAGTTTGTCAAGTTGGAAATCAATATTAACCACCACAGTCAGATTTTTGTTGTCTCTACCTTTGAACATAATGAAATGTGTTGATGTTGTCTATACAGTTTCACTTAATGTTCATTTACCATGTATTATAATATCTATTAACCCTGTTTCTCAATTACTTTCTTTCAAGACTATTTTAATTTCCTTTTATTAATAAATCATGCAACTAGGATGTAACAGAATGTGAAAGATTTAATCCCTCTTATTAGAATACTTAAATTCATATTTTTGAAATATCACTGTTTCAGTTTTATACACTTCTACTTATTCAGTTATACACACATGTAAGTGAATACCTGTATGTGTGCATGTTGTGTTGTATTGTTTGTATGATTGTATGTGTGCATTCAGCTGCACATACACACATGTGTGCTTGAGTATAGAGGACAAAGGTCAACGTTGGGTGTAATACTGTCATTCTCCTTTTCTATCTATCTATCTTTTATATAGAGAAAATGTTTCTCCCTGAGCCTGAAATCCATTGATTTGCTGTCTGTCTGACCCAAATATCCACCTCTTTCCTCTTCAGTACTAGGAATGTAGGTTCATTTCACCATGTTCAATATTTTACATGGATCCTGATGATGCAAACTCAGGTTCTCATGCTTGCATGCTGAACACTTTATGAACTGGGCCATGTTCTAAGCCCCTCAATTATATTTTCCAGTGAGAGTTTGGTAAAATATAGGCCTTTTGTTGCTGCTGTTGTTGATTTTTTGATAAAAGATTTCTCTATGGAGCTCTGGAATTGGCTCTGTAGAGCAGGCTCTGCCTCCTGTGTGCTGCGATTAAAGGCATGTGCCTCCATGCCGGCTTCAAATGATATATTTTGATCATGTTCCCCCCCTAAAATATTCCTCCCAGATTCTTCCCACCTCCCTACCCAGGCAACTTTATGCTCTCTCTCTTTCCCACTGAGATTTTTGAAATGTGATTATAGATTTATTTGCTATTGCAATGGATTATTTTTATTTTGGCTTCATGATTATTCAGCAATTACATGATTATATTTTTATCTTGCCTTATTTATGAACCTAATCATATATAAGTGTTTAATTTTATGATATATATCATCTTTTAGTGGGATACATAATAGCCTACATATTTGTTAACAATTACTGTTTAGTTTCTTTTCCAATGCTGTAAATAGACACCATGATCAAGGCAACTTAGTAAGAGTAAGTTTATTCTGGCTTACAGTTTCAGAGGGTGAGTCCATGCCCCTCATGGGTAGAGAGTGTAACAGAAGGCAGGAAGGCTCTAGATCCATAACTGAGAGCTTAAATCTTGATTTGCATGCAAGATGCAGAGAGAGCTAACTAGAAATTATGTGGGCTTTTGAAACCTCAAAGTCCACACATACCCTGAGTGGCATAATTCTTCCAATAAGAAAACATCTGTACCTCCTTAAATAATTTACCAACTGTGGAGCAAACATTCAAAATATATGATCCTTTGGGGGCATTTCCATTCAAACTACTTTAGGGTATATAATCTTTAATGTGACATAATATGAAAATTTATTTTTACTTGAAAATTTATGAATAAACAGCAGATTCATGCAAATGTATTTTTAAATATCCACTGGGATTATTATCCTACATTTTTAAAAATCCATGCATTATGGAATGTCCTTTAGAATAATTACAAATTTATAAACTAAAATTTTTAGATTTATAACCAGTTATAGTGGTGTATACCTTTAATAACAGCACTCATGGGGAAGACAAAGGGTAGTCTCTGTGAGTTGGAAGCCAGCCTGGTTTATGTAATGAGCTCTAGGCCAGCTAGAAAAAAATTCTGAGACCATGTCAAAACAATATTTTTTTCCTAGATTATGATTGATTATTGTATGATTCCATTCAGTTCTTTTAATGTAAAACAAATAGAAGGGGAAATACTTTTAATAACTGTAGACAGTTACTAAGGTACTTATCAGCCTTAAGCAAGCTACACAAATCTCAGAGTTTGCCAAATTGCTTATGGAAACTGCTTTGTCAAGGTATACTGACTTCTTGCATTAACTAAGGGGAGGTTAGAAAGGCAAGGTCACCATTTCATTAAATATTATTTATTTATTTTTATTTAATGTGTATGAGTGTTTTGCCTCGACATATGCATGTAAAAGCCCTGGAATCCGATATAAAAATGGTTGAGCTGCCATATGTGTGCTCAGCAGCAAACCCTCCATGTAAGATCAGGAATTGCTTCTAGCTGCCTACCCATCTCTCTAACCCAGGGCAACCATATTTTTATAATTTTGTACATTTTCTCAACTCTCTCTTGCCTGGGATAGTTGTTCTGGGAGTAAAGTTTAGAGGTATTGCAATTTGTCATGTAGCCTTTCCTTATTTCCTTTTATTCTGTAATCTACTTTATTGAATTATAAGATTTAAAATCAAAACTCTAGCACATAAACCATGCCCATATGTAACTTAAAAAACCCCTTTTCTTACAGTCCAGTTTCATATCTTTGGTTTTAGCTCGTTCTCTCTCTGAGGCTCAGCTTCTCCAGAAAGTTTAGAGCTGAACACAGTATTATCCAGCTTCAACAAAGCCATCTGTTCTCCTAATACTTGTTTCAAATTTTCTACTAGCCTTCCCATCTTGTGTCCGATGGCTACATGCCTACTCTCTGTCTCTGGACATAGTTATTGCTTTTGATTACTGGATTTTCCTGCAGTTTTATGACTTGACTTGGTTTTTCTGCTATGGCTTTTCTCCAAGAAGACTCTCATTCATCTCTTCTCGTCATTCCAATTATATACTGATTTCCTAGATTTTATTGCTCTCATTACAATGCTTTTAGTCCTCCTGTCATTTTCTTTGTCCTTGAAAGTTAGAGATTTTATTTTATATCACGTAAGTACCATTTAGGTCAATTTTGGGGGAGCATATAGCAAGGGATGTGCACTGTCAGGAAGCTTCTGTCATGATACATTCTCATCCTGTTGGAGGTTGACAGAGCATGGTGACCCTGGTTTCCTTTCTCTATATCCATTTTTCTTACAACATGGTAGTCTTCTCAACTGTGTGTTTTACAGGGATGGAAGCTCATTGGCACGTGCTGTGGGATGTTCTCTATGTCAAATGTGTTGCTCTGATTGGTTAAAATAAAAAAAGTGCTGATTGGTCAGTAGCCAGGCAGAAAGGATAGGATAGGTGGGACAAGGAGGAGGAGAATTCTGGGAAGTAAAGGCTGGGAGAGACATACTGCCAGCCGCCACCATGACAAGGAAGATGTAAGCCACAAGCCATGTGGCAAAGTATAGATTAATAGAAATGGGTTAATTTAAAATAGAAGAAGTAGATAACAAGAAGCCTGCCATAGCCATACAGTTTGTAAATAATATGTTTCTGTGTGTTTACTTGGTTGAGTCTGAGCATCTATGGGCCTGGTGGATGAGAGATATTTGTCCTGACTGTGGGCCAGGCAGGAAAACTCTAGCAACAGGCACATTCATGAGGAGTTGTGAAGAATCTTTTAGTCCTATGTTTTACTTTACCTAAAGGAAAATTTCATGTAACATATGCTTACCTCTCCTCACTCAGTTCCTTCTTATATAACTAGTGACATTTGATTTTCATTTATAAAAAGAAACTGAGCATTCTCTAGTCTTTTCTTTCTAAAGCTAAAGCTGCTCAGTGAACCAGGCTTTGGCTCAAAAGTGGTTTCTAAAAGTCTATGGCTAAAATGAGAGGAACATTGTTTTACTTATGTAAGTTACTTTCTCTATTCAGCCACTCAGGAAAATGTCTAATATTTTTTTCTTTCTAATTCTTCACTGTGTTGATTTTTGTTTATTTCTTAATCTGATAATTAAATGAACAGCTGTTACGTGTTGTTTTACTTACTTTTTTGTCATTATGATAAAAAAGTCATAACCAAAGCAACTTATAAAAGAAAGGATGTATTTGGGGGTTACAATTGCAGAGGGCTAGAATTTATGATGGGAGAGCTAAGGCATGGAACCGCTGAGACCTTACATCTTGATTTGCAGAAAAGAGGTAGAGAGACAGACGATGGAGTTGTGTGAGTCTTTTGAAAGCTTAGTGACCACCCCCATTGATATATCACCTCCAACAAAGCCACGACTCCTGAACCTCCAAAGAAATATCCCACCAACTGGGTTCAAGTATTCAGAGTATGACCCTATGGGTATCAGTCTCATTCAAACTACCACATGTACTATGTGTACACTAACTAACCCCAACTTAGAAGCGTACAAACAGAGAAGACAATTACATCTTGCAGACAACAGTGTTAGGGACCTAAATCACAAAAGTGTCGCACATATCTAGCTATGTGAGTGGTTGGTAGGTTAGGCATGGGATCTAAATATCACCTTTAGAGTGAACATTATGACCTTCATTTGATTTTTGTAAAACACAGATAGTGACTTCTGTATTGGTAGGTTTTTATGAGAAGACAGCACACTAGGATATATTCTCCTGGTTTTATGTCCACGACAAAGTCAGTCAGCACATCCAAGAGAATTTAGAGACCTAGGAGAAACACAAATGGAATTTCCCTAGGAGCTAACACTACTTGTAGATGTTTGATTTATTTGGAATAATAAAGTTTTCAGTCCAAGGCCACTTGAGGTGAATTTCTTAGCACAGGAGCATTCCAATTATTCTGCCTTGAGTTCGCTTTTATGGGATTAACTACAAATTCTTGCTACCTTTAGTTACAAGTGAGTCCCAAATGGGGTTTGGCAGATCATTGGTGAAATAGTTCAGTGTGCTTAAGCAGATTTATTGGTCTTAAATTCAGAATGACTCCAAAACTTGAAAGGCATAGCAGGTTTCACCCTGGATGATGCTTAATTAGCTCAAAGACAGAAAACCCAGTTGACAACATCATGGCTCAACTCAGTCAAGGAAACTATATGCTTCAGGGGTCCTTGATTCTATACCCTATGGAATATATGCGTAAATTGAGACATCTTATGGATATATAAATTATGGGTAGACATATAAAATATAGATACATGCTGGGCAGTGGTGGCACACACCTTTAATCCCAGCACTTGGGAGGCAGAGCCAGGCAGATCTCTGTGAGTTCCAGGCCAGCTTGGTCTACAGAGCAAGATACAGAACAGACACCAAAACTACACAGAGAAACCCTGTCTCAAAATAAATAAATAAATAAAAAATACAGATACATACAGACTAAACCCCATTCTCCAGTATAGTAATTCTTAACAGCCACGTCTTCCTGAATAAATAATCTCACCCACATCTTCTGTGAGTCATTTTAAGTAAGTAGTTAGCTTTTAGCTGGTCCTTTTCCATTTTTTAAATTTATGGAGGTGTGAGTTTGTGTCTTTTTGTCTATACATACACCACATCCATGCAGGTGTCTGAAGAGTCCAGAAGCCTGTGTTAGAAGCCACAGAATTAATTACAGATAGTTGTGAGCCCCCTGATGTGGATGTTAGGAACTGAACCTAAGTCCTTTACATGAGTAGAAAGTACACTTTCCACTAAGCCAAATCTCCACCTCTACAATATTTTTAAATAAGGTGTAACTATTTGTATTAATGGATATGGTAATTGTTAACTGTAGTGACCTCTTATTATTGGCTATGTACCCTCTCACATCACTCTGGAACATTAAATAGTAAATAAAATGTATTTAAAAGAAATCTATGCACTTTTTCAGCCACTAATTTAGAAGACTTTGGAACTTTATTTTCCTCACTTTAAAAATTAGAAGTCATTATAGCGTATGTCAAAACAATATTTACCAACCTGAGATGACATACATAAAAAATAAAACAAAACCGGTCCATTTTCCCTTTTGATTCAAATAACCTAGGGTAAAGACAAACAGCAGAGAATTATTGTAACTATACTTACATTTCCCCTTTCTCTCCAACATCTTGAATTTTGTTGGAAATTTTAGACTTGGACTTCAGTTTCTTTAAGTAAAATGATTAATTTTACTCTCACTTTTATACAATGCATGGCATAATACATGCTATCAGCTAATTGAACATCTGTGGCCCATTCAAATTGACCTAAGATTAACCACCACACAGGCCTGGAAAGACTGCCGCTCATCTCTCAATCACAAAGCTTTCTGACCAGGACAGTTCAAAGACACTGTAGATCTGGATTTGGTCCTAATCATTTGGATACATAAACAGCATATATTCCACTACAACCACGTGGCTAATTTACCTAGTCTTGCCTCAAATTTATAAAGCATGTCCTTGCTCCAACACAGTTTTTTCTCTTCAAATATATTCATGTGTGGAATAAGTCCCTTCTTTTGCATGTTTGGGTGATGTCCTATGTGCTTTCTGGTGCTGGAACAAATCACCATGCACAGAAACAACTTGGGAAGAAAGGGGTTTGTTTGGCTTACACTCCCTGATCATAGTCTATTATCGATAACACTCAGGGCCGGAACTCAATCAGGAGCAGAGGGAAGAACCACAGATGAGTGATGCTAGTTACTGGCTTATATCTGCCTGCTGGTACCCAGCCAGCTTTCTTATACAGCTCAGGACCAACTGCCCACAGGTGGCATTTATGGTAACATAACCAAATGAATGTCCTGCTACCCAACTTGTTTTGTGGTCACATTGTTTCACGGCAGCAATAGTAGTGCTAACTCAGACACTGGTTATTTTTATTCAAGATCACAATGAAGACATAGAAGCTGGACCCTGCACACCTCAGGATCCTTAAGAGTAGGCTTTCTTTAGTTATTACTTGTTTTACCTGTGAGGCCCTGTGTCTCAGTCATCATTCTAGAATGTCTTGTTGAAGCTTCCATATAATCATTGAGCACAACAATCCTTTGATTTATTCCTCATGTTCACTTCACAAAGTTAGGTAGGTACTCTTTACTTTAAAACTTACAAAGAGAAATGGAATTATATTTCTGTCCTTCAAAAAACAAAACAATAAAAAAAAAACCAGCGTTGACCACAAATGATTCTTTGTGCTTCTGTGCTTCTCCTCAGTTTCTCCCAAGGACAAAAGTCTTGTTCAGTTTATTTTCTAACTTTAGCATTTCTTGGGATTCAGGTGCCTTCTCCCTAAAGAATGGGTGTATTGAGTGACCATACTGTTTTTCTGCCCTTGAATTTATGTAGTGCTGGTAAACCCCTTCTAGTTTCTGAAGACCATTGATGATGGCTTCGTGTTTTTAACATCTTCACTTTTCCTCTAAAGGATTCTTGTGTGTCTACCTTTTTTCCTTTGTGTGTATATCTAATTGAGACCTTGGAATATTCATGATTCATACAGCATCTGGTCTCTGGAAGACTTCTGTACTTTGCTATACTTCAATATTACTGGAAGGTCCTTCTTGATTATCTTACAATGTGGGACATGGCTAAATAAATTGTAGTCATGGCTAAATAAATTGACCTTTGAAAGTTTTTCCTTTTTGTTTGTAGAAAGTCATATTCTATGACTTTTTGGAGTAGGAGCTATGTCATTGGTGGGGCCAGTCTAGATTCCATTTCTTGGCATACACTAGATAGAAAACTCCCAAATCTTATGCCAAATGTTTGCATTTTAAGATCCCAACATTTATCCTGTTATCTTTTGCTGCTCTTGGTCTTGAATGGCAAAATGATTCCACACCGGTCCTTCATTCTATGACATGAGCTGACTATGTATGTCTCAAAGATCTCATCCTTCTAGATAATCACATCTCCTTTGCAATCATCAGTTAGATCAAGTATCTTGCTGGGATTCTGGATTGAGTGATATACACATTCTCTTTATTTTCCAACCCTTGGAAGGTTGTTGATTAGAGTGTTACTAATGAGATGAGTCATCCAGGTCCAGGGCAATATCCATTATTTCTTTCTTCCAAGATAGAGGCTATTTGTGGGGTTCATTGCAATTCTGCCCCACCCAATTTTCACTAAAAAATTTTAACATGTTATTCAGAAAATCAGTTTTAACCTGTCCAGTGTTTTTGTTTCATTCTATTTGTGTTGTAAATTCTGGTAAAATTCTTTGAGTACTTCCCCAAGTCTGTCTTTGGAAGGGTTCTTCTTTTTCCTCTAGTTTCCACTTCCCAGTTAATCTTTATTGTAAGATCTTAAGTCAAGTTTATTAGTTTCTATTATTCCTTGAATTTCCTGTTATGAGTGCTTTGAAAAATCTATGCCTTCATAGTTTGACATATCTGAAGATGTTTTATCTCATCACTTTTTTTAAGTGTCCTTTTATAATTTAACTTATTTTTAATGGCTTATCTTGCAGTTAGTACAAATTGTCAAACCAAAATAAGAGTGAGAAATGAAGAATAAATAAATACACAAAAATTTTCATTTTCTTCTTATATTTTTATCAGTATATCAGTTATCAGGGTTACCTCCTCTTGATGGGAGCTCATCCTAATGCCCTCTCTGCCATCTTGAGATTATTTCCTGTACTTTTAATTCCTCCAATGGTAACACTATTGCTGGGGACTACTTTAGAATGTACGTATCCTAGTTTGAAATATTAGGAAAGTGCCAACTAAACTGTTTTGGGCAAAGAAGATAAAGCCATTTGGTTCTAAATGTCCCATCTCTAGGCCTTTAGCCCTTGAATGTTCATTAATTCTATTTTGTTGAAGTCAGTGCATTGGATATTCAAAATGGAGGGGTTTTTGTTTTGAAAAATCATTGTAAATTTATAAAATATTAAGTATACAACTAGTTTCTAATTCTTTGTAAGCAGTAAGTCATAAAGTGTATTTCATTAACATTAGTTCAGTTTCACTCTTTATTGGTGTCATTTTTTTTTATGGTTGTTGCTTTTACCTTTGTTTGATATAATCATCCAAAGTCTATTAATCTGTCTCTTTTTAGAAAACAAATAGACATTTTTCTCTTAAATTATAGTGGATGGTCATGGTCATTTAGTGTTTATTCCTCATTTGAAAAGTATAACATTATTAGGAGACTGAGAGCTTTCCCTTTGGATGGCTGCCAGTGGAGTTGTGGGGACATCTCTTCACCTAGAAAGTTACCACCACAGGGATCTTGCGTCTATGAAATTAGACCCTAGATGTCACTTACCATCTCAAGGCCCATCTGTAGCTTTGATGGCCTTATTTCTCTGTGCCAGAGGAAAGCAAGGGTGAGCACTTATGATCAACACGTCAGTCTTCTCTCCATGGAATATGGAAGGGGATCCTATAAGTAACTGTATCTTTACGAGGAAGGTTCTGATTAAAGTGAGGTGGGTTTAGAAGAGGCCAATGAGATGAATGTGGCTGCAATGTTATAAGCATATATAAACCTGTAAAAGAATAAGTTACTACAGAATTGATATTTTCCCTGTATCCCTGTGATAGACCTTTTAAAAAATCTATTTTTAAGAAGATAAATTTCCTCCATGTAATTTATGGAAAAAATAAACAACAGCAAAAACTCAAGTTAGAGGGGAAAAGTGTCCACTCCTAACCCTGGCCTCCATTTCTATGGATTAGCCATAATATTTTTCTTCTGTTTACTTCCATGGTGCTATTCACAATTCTATGACAGAACTATCTGGGATGGGCCATCAAAGCTACTGATAAACCTTTGATATGGGAGGTGACAACTGGGGTCTAAATTTCCATCTCCCACAAATGACAGAATGATTTTCTTTTTCTCTTAGAATCTCCAACCGTTGCACTGGGGTTGCTATGACTAAATAGCTCTTTGTTAAACTGTAACCACCTCCCGACCTTCCGGCTATATAAACTGCAATTCACTTTATAATTCTTGGTTTCATGCTACTTGGAGAGAATTTGAATAGAAAATTCTCACAGTTCCAAACACTTCTACAATTTTGTATTGATCTCCATCAGAAGTTTCCTTTAAGTAGCTGGGTGTGATGGTGCATGCCTTTAATTTCAGGCTTAGGATGCAGAAGCAAGCAGGTCTCTGTGAGTTTGAGGCTAGCCTGGTCCAAATAGTGAGTTCCAGGATATCTAGAGCTACATAGTAGAAACCTGTTTCTCAATAGAAAAATCTGACTTTTTCTATATTTTTTCTCTCTGTAGGAGGTATTGAATCAAGGCCTTGTGCATAGGCAAGTATTCTACCATTAAGCTATGTTAAGCCTTTTAGTGTTATTGGCTGCTTTTTTTTTTTGACCAAATACTTTCTTGTTATATTTATTTATTTATTTTATTTGCTCTCTCCATGTACATTTATATATTGTATCATGAGATATAATCGCTTAGTCTATTTGAGAGCAGCAGAATATAATGCTAGGAGGCACACAAACCTCAGAAATTTATTTTCCAGTGTTCTGAAGGATGGAAAATACATGATCAAGGTATCAGTACAACTAATACCTGGTGATACCATTTCCTGACTCATTTATGTGTTGTATTAAAAGTTCTTTTAAAAGTCTTGGTATAGTAGGGCATGTGTGTAATCCCAGTACTTGAAAGTCTGAGATAAGAGCTGATCATGAGTTTGATCGCATCTTGGGCTATATAGAGACCATATTCTCTCTCTCTCTCTCTCTCTCTCTCTCTCTCTCTCTCTCTCTCTCTCTCTCTCTCTCTCTCTCTCTCTCCCTCTCTCTCTCTCTCTCTCTCTCACACACACACACACACACACACACACACACACAAACACAGACACACACAGACACACACACACACACACTCTCACAGTCTTTGTTTTTGTTTTATTGCTGTGAGGAGAAACCATGACTAGATACCATAGATATTAAAACAAAAACATTTACCTGGGGCTTACAGTTTCAGGGGCCTCGTCCATGACCATTGTGGTGAGGAACATGGCATCTGGCAAGGCAGGCATGGCAGAGCAGCAGTAGCTGAGCGCTTACATTGTATCCATAAGCAGCAGACAGAGAGAGAGAAAGAGAAACTGGACAGGGCATCTGCTTGTGAAACCTCAAACTCCACTCCTACAGAGCCACACTTATTAATCATTCCAGAACAGTTTCCCCAACTAGAGGCAAGCATTCAAATAACTGAGCCTATAGGAAACATTCTCACTCAAAACACCACATACATATAAATATAAGGAGTTCTTTGAGACTTTATTAGACAGACATCTATCCCAATTATGAGCTCCACTCTAATAATAGTTTGTTACTTAAAAAATTAGTTTATTGACAATTTTATGCATGTCTTTTATACATTCTAGTCATAATTCGTATCCCACCTTCCATAAATCTGCCACCTTTGAAAGGCTCCAATTCAAACACTATTACGTTGTCAATCAAGCTGATTCATTTTAGCATGTAGATTTGAAAGGGTTATATTTAATCTATTGCAGGAACTTTAAACAAAAACTGGATATAGGATCTCCCCCCCCAAAAAAAAAAACCCAATAGCAAATACCATTTGGCAGAACAGAGAGTACATGAACATATTTTCATACTCACTCTGTTGCCCATAACTGTTGACATGACTGCTTTGACTCCATCCTCTTCTCAGTTGTCCTTCCTTGCTGTGTTACTTAATATCAAATTGTAAATAGCAAGCTGGGAAACATTCTAGTATGCAACTATGAGACAAAAGAATTCAATGCTTCCCATGAGAGAGTCAAATTGTGCTGCACTCTGTGGCTCATGCTTGCAATCTCAGCACTTGAGAAGCTGAGGCAGGAGGATTGTTAAGTACCAGACCAATCCCATCTTCATAAGGAGACTCTTATTGAACACAATAACACGATACACTCACACACACACACACACACACACAAACAATCACAACAACAGACAGGTAAGTCAACTGTCAAAGTTGTTTGCAATAATTTTGTTCCTAGGAAAGGAATTTCCAATAGTTTTGACTTAAGTTAGTTCATGTAATAATTTCCAACTATTAAAAACCAAAATTTGATCTTTGACAAAATAGTGAAGATTTATAAGAAAAAGCAATTTTAATTAAAATATAACATCTTTCCATCATGCTTTCAGGCCTCCTCTTAAAGAGTCTGTTTCCTTTCTCAGCACTTGGCTCTCAGCAGCAGAAGATTGCCTTTGCTCTACATTCCATCCAAGTGACACACAAGACTCTCCAAAAGGTACAGCACACATAGAACAAACCTTACACCAACTTAATGTTGTGGGTTCCTGTTTCTCTGGACATCGTCCCTAAGGATTCCTCTGAAAAGTCTTGTTTTATGTGTCACCTTAATTGCAAAGAGCAGAGGCCATGGCTAATGGCCTTTCTATGGACATTAATCAGTCAACCTGTTGAAAATATGATATTTGAGCAGATGAGCAAGGATCCTTCCACTTAACATCCTAAGCATACTAATGTACTTAACAAATGCATCACAAGATTAATTATCAATGAGAATATCCATTAAGAAGAGAGAAACAACACACAGTAAAGGGGATTGGCAGTCTTTGAATGGGGTGTGCTTATAAAATTAACAAAAATAAATTTAGATATTAAGTCCTAAAGACTGAATTTGAATGATATGTCATGGCTAGGAGATTGATGTATATGGGAGGTGTCCAGGCTTTGACCTGATATTTTACATTGTAATGTTCTACATCAAACCTAGATTTGTAGTGCTAAAATAGATGGGATCTCTTCAGTGAGTATGAAATCAACTGTCTGTTTCTTTCCTGATGGTCACACATCAAAAAGTCTTTTGAAGCCACTGTATCTTGTTGTATTTGGATTAAGGGTATTCCAGACCCAGAATGCTTCATGTGTGCTCTTTATTCAGTAAAAACTTGGTGAAATCTTCCTGTACTATCCAAGCAACAGAGGTGGTAATCACAGGCTCAGACTTTCATAAAGCAAATGACAAAGATTCTGATGGAATAAGTGTCCAAACTGGGTAAATGCAAGCAGACTTGATGTGTCTTTCAGTTGCCTGTTAGTGTTCTGCTTTTTTTAGCACTCAGTCTTCCAGATCCTGTTTTTACACTTCTGTTTCATAATCAGTAATTTATTTAAGATTTTTTTCTTTTAATTGACTGCTCTCTGGACCCTTTCACAATCCCCACACTACAGGATGAATTTAAGACTTGCCACAAGTTACTTTCAATTATTCTAATCACTTATTTTATTTAAATTTACTTAATGAACTAATTTAATTTTGTTCTTGGAAATTTTCATATAGGTGTATATACTGATGTTTGTTGGCTTTCACTTCCTATCCCCCTCTCCTGCTCCTCCCATTCATGTGGATGCCTTTCCTCTCAACAAACTCCCCCTACTGCTTTCATGGTGGTTTGGTGGTTGTGTTGTGACCCACTGAGTTTGATTATGGTTTCTTGCATGAGCATGAATTGGGGGTTATTTCTTGAAAGATGAGCAACTTTCTTATTGAAGAAAATGACCACCCACACCTAGCACCCATGAACTGGCCATAGTTCCTTAGGCAACTCATGAAGCCCCCCTCCCCCATACACAGCATGGCTAAAAGGAGAGGGGTTCAATATTTAGATCTGATACAGGTAGCTATAGGTAGAGTGAGTTTTAAAGTGGAGAATGCCTCTGGAATTTTGAATAGGGATTGCATTGAATCTGAGGATTGCTTTTACTTATGTGGCTATTTAGTTAGAAAAATGCCTTGCAATTTATGGTGTTTCAGAAAGGCTCAAATGTTTTGTTTCTATGGAGGTTTCCCTTTTTTTTAAGTTTTACTTAATGTAGAAATGTTTTATAGAGAGAGTAACTGAAATAAATTTAATTCAGGTGAAAAAATCCATTAGAAGTTTGTAAGGATAGTAAAGATGATGTCCTTACCGTTCAAGCAAAGGTCTTCTAGAAAATAAAAACAGAAATAGGTTTAGTGGGCCTTAATACACTTCCTGCTCACAAGAAATGTCAGTCAAAAAGAAAGGCAAGGCCTACCGTCCCCAATGAGCAGGATGGTAGTGTGATCTCCATTCATCATCTGGTAATGTAGTCTCAGGAACTGTGGATCATTTCATGGACATCCCCCTGTAAGAACCCAAGTCACCACAGGGGAAAGAGTTACCATTGTGTAATTTCCGTACATCACCATGACCAAGGCCTCTTGTAGAGCTTACTCTTCTAGAGTGTAGGAGTCCCTCCTCTTCACCTCGGGGAGTATGGCAGTGGGTAGGCAGGAGTGGCACCGGAGCCACATCTGTGGCCTCATGTCTCCATCCACAAACAAGACCTAGGAAGAACATACTAGAAATGGTCCAACTCTTTTGAAACTACAGAGCCCACCTCCAGAGACATACTTCCTCTAGCCGGGCTGTACCTCTCAACACCCCCCCCCCCCCCCCCCACCCCCACCCCCCGCCAACAGCCACCAACTGGGGACCAAGTGTACAAATGGAGGACACTTACAGAACACATCTTTGTTAAACACTCACATAACCATTTATAATATAATACTGCAGGTTTTCTCTGCTGTAGGAAATTGGTGATGACATGATAGAGAAAATGTATCCACTCAGCAGGAGTGCTTCATTAAGAGTTTCAGAAGGGTTGCACCAGCAACCTCTTACAAAGAATTCAAATAAAAAAAATAGTTTTTGAAGAATTAATATAAATTTTAAAAATTAAGACATTATAATGCAAATTTTGGCCAAATTCCATTTTGTTGCTTCAGGTGAAAAATCCAACAGTTTATATGATATTGGTGTAAGAGGCTCACAATACACCTTTTCACTGTAGAGGGATTCATGGGAGAGGGTAACTGATTTTCTTCTTAATTCTAAATTTAAAAAAAATTAACTGAATTTGGAAAAATATTTTGTCATAACATAATGCTTAGACAAGGACATTATTGGGAAAACTGAGGGAAATAATACATTTTAAGTACGTGTTCGACATCAGGAAGAAATTTTACTTCATGCCATCACAGCTCTGAAAACAAGTTTGTTTTGGGGCTGTGGTATTCCTACCAAGCGTCTTTGTTGCTGACTCTATGGCCTTTCTCCCTCAGAAGTACTTAGTTGAAATGTACACAGAGAAATGAACAGGATGAGAGAAAGTCCCCATGTCTCTAATACTCCATACTGAAGAGAATGCTACACATGTTAGCACTCACTGGGCATTGACTGATGTTTTATTTGCTTTGTCGTCAACATGTACTAGAGAAGGCTGTGGGAAAGCATTCAGAAACAGAACCTATACCTGCATTTAACTGTACATTTGTCATCATGAAGCTGAAATGATATGTTCAGTGCCATCCATGCTTTTAACATTTTACTTACTTACGGTTTTTATTAGAGTTACAGCTAAGAAATAAATCTGTATTTCCTTTGTCAACTTATTGAAAGCATCGCCACTCAGAACACATTGGTGGATAACCTCTAAAAGGTTTGAAAATTGTGCTCATAAATACAGTATTTACTCAAGTATTCACTCAAGCTTATTCTTTGTCTGCTCTTAAATCCAAATTATGGATATTTTGTCAATAATTTTCAAGAAAGGCAACTGCCTAACATTCACTTAATATTTGACTGAAAGTTTAAGGTTGTATATAATTTAGACAGCTCAATATGGTATGCTATTATGAATACTTGAGAAAGTCATTCTTGCCTTAAAATCTCATTCTATTCACAGAAACACTCAGTAAAGAATTTTTAAAAAGTGTTATACATTATTTATATTTTTTAATGTCTTATGTCCATCTTCACTTATGAATTGTAGTGTTGTTATATATAGTTCCAATGTTTATTTTTGGAAAGATTTTATTGACTAATATTGAGCTTATGTAAGTTAGGAGTCTGTTTTATTGCATGTAATAAATTGTGACTTTATAATGAGAGAATTTTTTCCCATCATCTGAGAAGCTACTTCTGGCTCACCTACTAAACAGCTGTCAGGAATATGAGTAGGGGCGTGGGCACGATGACTTTCCTAATTTTAGATAGACTTATTAAAGTTCTTAGTAGGTCAAAGCAGGGCATGGCTTTGGGATAAATGGTCATGTTCAAGAGACCAGAGAATGGCAGGAGAGTGAACACAATTTTATATTAATCCATATCAAGACAAAGCTCAAGGCAACAGGAAACATTTCCTAAGGTTAAGAAAATATGGGTAAGAAAATAAGGGCTTGGGGAAGTAGCTCAATAGGTCAGAGGGCTGGCTATGCCAATATAAGGATGGACTGTAAATCCACAGGACCCATATCAAAGGCTGAACTTTGAAGTGTGTGCCTGTAACCTCAGCCTGGAAAGAAGCAAGACACAGGCATGTGCTGGGAGTCCTTTGGCTAACCAACCTAGCCCAGATGATGATCTTGGGTTTCAGGGGAAGGCTTTGCTTCAAGGCCATAAGGGGGAGAGCTGTAGAAGCCATCTGTTTTCTTCCTACTCTAGCCTGCATGATGATACAAGCTTTTAACACTTGCATGCATGGACAACATATACATGTGCACCACACACATATGCACCTCATAGTATATACATTCATTTTGTATGCATACATACCACACACACACACATACACACACACACACACACACACATACACACACACACACACACACACACACACAAAATCTCCCACACCTCTTTATCTGTGAGTCACCAGCTCCAGCCTATTGTTAATTTACCCTGTGTATAGTAGTTTTTCTACAGAGACTACCTTCAACTACTCTCAGAGATTTTCTTAGTTTTGTACTGTGTTGTATTTTTTAATTTTTTTTGCTGTTGTTGTTATTCTGTGTGTGCATTTCCTTGATTTTTATGTCTCATATTTTTCTCTTCTGAGCTTTATGATTTTGATGAAGTTTGGGTTACACTAGATTTAGAAATGATCTTATAATGAGTTGTAACATACTTGATACGACATCTGCATCCTCAGTGTGCATGTTGAATTTCTGTATTTTTAGATTCACTTTTGTTTCATTTATTTTATATATAATTTCCTTCTCCTGTTTTTCTTTTTCGGATCTATTTTTATTTTTATTGATATGACTGTGTTTGTGTGAGTGTATGCCGTGTGTGTGTGTTCCAATGGAGGCTAAAAGAGAACCTCTCGTACCTCTGACCGGGATACTGGTGAAAGAGCTCCTGTCCCCAGATGAGCAGGAGGAGCTCTGTACCCCTGAGCATCTCTCCAGACCCCTTCTTTCTTATTTGCACAGGCTCTAATTTATTTTTAAAATCTAGCATCTCTGAATGAGTTTCAATGCCTTCCTTTTTTTTACTTATACATATAAACCTGAAAATCTTCACCAATCACCACTTATAGTTATGTATATCATACTGTATTTGATTAGCCAGATGTGTCTAAGCTGTTGAAAATATTTTCTCCATTTGGTTTTCATTTCTTAGTTACATGATTTGGTTTTAAAATGAGTTGCCTAACTTTCAATGTTTGAACATTTTTGAGGAGACATTATATCTACACAGTTACAGAGATTTCTGATTTAATTTCGATTTGATTGCATTAAATATGAAGTCTGATTATAGTCATCTGAAATTTGGTGAGACATTCATTATAGTTCATCACATATTCCAGTTATGTTCATAAAAACAATATTCCATATAAAATTGGAAAAAGTAAAACATATAGTGATTTTGAATTATTCCCTTTATTTAATAAAATTACATTGGTTAGTTTTGCTCTTGAAATCATCTTTCTGAAAGAGGTTTATTTTGTGCAAATATAAATTTGAGATTTTAGATTAATATACAGTTATATTTGCTATATCTTCCTATTAAATTGAGTTGTTTATCATTGTGAAATGTCCAATTTATTTTCCATAATGGTCCTTCTTATAACTTTTACTTTGTCTGGGGTCATATAGTCTCATTAGTTTTGTTCACATATTTTTATTACAATTATTCAGTTGAGTGTGTGTGTGTGTGTGTGTGTGTGTGTGTGTGTGTGTGTGTGTATTAGAAAATCAAAGGACAGACTGAGGGAGTCAGATCTTTCCTTCTGCCATGTGTATCCAAGGGGTTGAACTCAGGTCATCAGGCTTTGGGGCAAGTATCTTTTATCTGCTGAGCCATCTCCCTGCCCCTTACTTACAAAATACCTCATCCTTTCCACTTAAGTGATGTCCTTTCCAAGCAACATCTCATTCAACCAGATTTTTATATCTTACTTGGATATTTTTTAAAAATATATTTATTTAAAAACAGTTTTTTTTTTCATTTTATACAGAAATCCCAGTTCCTCCTTCCTCCCTTTCTCCTGCCAGGGTAGGTGGTGGGTGGGTGGGTTATATTTAATTGAGTATTATGTATTTAAATTTAACTTCCTTACTAAGACTATTGAGTTTACACTGGTAAATTTGCTACTATCTTTTAGTTACATTTGTTTATTCTTTCTCTTTAATTTCTTTATACTAATGTTTTTATTTCATTTGTTTTTGTCACTATTTAGGTATGTTTTCTTATAGTGTTATAGACATTATTCTACAGATCTGATTATCACATTTGACCTTATGTTCTGTATGAATTCTGTTCTTTATTTCTCTCCCTGGTGACACAATAACCTTGTCATTTAACTCCATTTATGCCCTCCTGCTTTTCATAATTTTTCCAGAACTTTTCTTTGGGAAAGTTTTAAATATTACATAATAATGTTCTTTTCTGATACTTTTATTAGTGATTTTTTTTTTAATCTGAAGACCCTCTGAGTCGTTCTTCTAGTACAGTGAGAGAGCACAGAATTTTCCATATGCCTAAAATATTTGTTGATTTGATTTCATTTTTGATGGATGTTTCCAACGGATAGAGAGGATTCTAAACTGTCAGGGTTTTATTTTTGTATCTTTAAGCACTTCACATGTATAGTCATTCATCTTGTTTTTATCATTTAGTATGATTTTTATCTTGTTATTATCCTATACCTACTAGAAAAGAATGTCCTGTCATTTTTATGAACACACATGTATTTCAACCCCAGCCCCTGCTGCTGTCTCTGCCCCCTTTACTACACAGCTAACTTTCCTTCTGCTTTTATGTCATTTTATTATTATTTTTTAAATGTGATCTTTAATATCTTTCCTGTTAAGCCTTTTTTCTTTTCTTTATTTTGTTTTTTGGGGGGAGGTTAATGTTTAAGTTTATTTATATGTTAATTTATTTTATCATTTTGGAAAATATTTGTTGAGAAAGGCTTCGAATATTGCTTCTCCCTGTTCATGGGTCCACATTTTTGAACTTGTGCTATCCTTAAACATTTCAGTGTCGGTCTGTCCCTCTCTGTCTCCATCTTTCCCTTCCCTAGGATCGTTTTCAGTTAACTGATCTTTTTGTCCACTGACCTAATAATTTACAAATACAATGAATTTGCTCTTAATTTACATTGCGTTTCTGTTCTATATTTTTCTTTTCCTCCCTTCTATTAAAAATAGATTTTTTCTCTCAGACAGGGCATCCCTTCCCTCTACCCCTTCCAGTCCCTCCCACCTTTTCTCCCACCAAGATCCACTCTCTTTCTCCTCAGAAAATAAGCAGGCATCTAACAGATAACAACAAAACACAAAATGTGATAAAATAAGATAGAATAAGATAAAACAAAAACCATTATGTTGAAGTTGGACAAGACAAATTTTCACTGATTTATTTTTTAACAATATACCATCTCAAGTAAGGCTCTCCAGATTTTTTCTCGAATATTATAAATATTATTATAATAAATATATTATTACGTTGGAGTACTTACATGTCACTGTTGTACCTACCTCAAATGTGAGTGTTCCTCTAGCTTCCGTTTTATCTGTCAATCATCAAGTTAGCCCCATTTTTCTCTTTTTACAAATATGCTTTAACCTTATTGTGTTAAATATAGGAAAGCTTGGTTGAAAACTAGGATAGCCTGTCAACATATGTGTCTTGGAAGTTAAGTTCAGGACTTATTCTGATTACTGATCCCATACCTTTTGGGCAAAGTGGTAACTTCTAGAGGGAGAGACAGATCCCAGGGCCCTATGTGTTAACAAGGCTTCAACTCTCATTCCTGCTTTCCCAGAACAACTTGCTGGATGAACTTTCTGTTTAGATTTTCAGCTTTGTAGAGATTTCCACCTGTGCTTCTTGGGTTCTTCTCCTTGTACATGGAAAAAGACAACTGTTACTGATTTGAGGAGAAAAATTACATATGGTTTTTGAAGATCTAATCTCATTTTTTTTTCAGCCTGTGAGAACAGCAGCAGGTACACTCTGGCTGTTCCAGCACTGAGTTCAACTTCCGTAGTTAGTGAGAATCTTTTCTGTTTTGTCTCTTGTCCCCTTTATTCAGGTTGGGAAATAAAACTCAAGAAAAAGTAAATAAGGGACTGTTGTTGACACTCACTTGTCTTTGCCCCACGGTCATAACATTTCAGTTCTCACTTGTGATGATGATTGTAATACAAAGGTTTTGATATTATTATAGGAGTTATATAGATACATAAATTATATTTATATTTTATTCTACTCTAAAAATTTTTTCCCCCAGGCACCTTTGTCAGTACTAGCTTATCATGGTCTTAAGTAGAGTCCTCTCAGGTGTTGGGAAATTACTAATATGCTGTGGTGGGTGTGATTCCATGCCCATTAAATTTTCTGGGCCCTTGGAGAACACTTTCTAGAGATTCATTTTCTTTGGTTGCAGAATACTTATTAAGTTAGGTTATTAATTAAATTAGGTCTTTCTTTATTAAGATTTTATTTATTTATTCCAAAACCTCCTCCACATTTATTCCAAAATGTGGATACCCTAATATCATCTTACAATTTTCTCCTTTGTTCTCTCCTCTTAATGTACTTACTATTTCTTTGGTTGGGTAAGATTTTTGTCTTAGGTTTAATTTACAACTTCTTCATAGATTCCTTTTTAAAATTGAGAAGGCCAGACAAATACCATGTCAGGCTCCTAGTAACTCAGTTAAGAACTAGGCCTCAGTTCCTGCCTCTTGAAACTGGACAGACAGTTTCTGAGGAAGCCATGAACAAAGGGTAATCAATCACCAACACCCGGGACAACAAAGACAAGGGGAACTGCATGTACCAACCAGGCCTGAGCCAGCCCCCACAGTATCTCAAGGCAATAACTAAATAAGGACAGAGCCTGGGACTTGTCCAGACTTGACCCCAAATGGAAAAACTACAGCCTTAGCCAACCTCTGCTAGCCCTAACCAATCAAGAAATACTAATATGATTGCCACTGGCATAAGCCAATAATAGATAGGATGACCTAAATGTCTTTAGAATTCCTTTAGCTGTGTATAAAAGAACCATCAAACTTCTTTCAGGGTCAGCATTTTGCCTTTGTGTCTGATGGGTGGCTAGCATGCTGGAACTCTTACTCTCAAGATAATAAATGCTCTTGGTGATTGCATACATAGATGGTGGTCTTTTGTGGGAGTTCACTAGGACCCTAACAAAAGTGAACTTAATTTAATTTTCAATAGCTTTTTTGTTATCTAAATCTTCCTACTCCATGGATCTAATAGTTTTCGCAGTTTTTAATGATATTAAAAATAGATATTTAGAAGCATAATTTCTCTGAAGTAATGTGTTTTCCTCCATTCTGTTTCTTTTCTCATTGCATGCTTTCATTTTCATTTCTCCCCTGTATTGTCAAACTTTACTTGTTTTTCTAATTAAAATGTAGGGTCTTTGGAGATCAATGAAATATTGTATGCAGGGTGAGACTTATCAATTGTGACAACATGATGTTCAATCTGTCTAATAAAAACAACTTGCCTGGCATATTTTTTTCTGTTATTTACTTACTTATTCTACCTACTATGCCATAGTATTTTCCATATGTAACAGTAAAGAATTGACAATTTGTGGGACAGTCCTATCCTACACATAATCATTTAGTGGTCAAGAAAAATAAAGCTTCAATAGCTTTAATATGTGACGATGGTCAAATTTATCTCACAGATTTATCTGAATTTTAGACAAGGGAAGAGATCTTGAAGAAATAAGTTTGGAAAGTATTGCTGTGTCACACTTAGAAGAGAGACACTTTGACTTTAGTCATACTTTATCACCATCACTTTGACTACACATTTATAAGGTGATGTCAACAAACACCATTTCTTGTTGAGTGATACATTTATGTTATTTTGTTCACCATTGCTTTTACATGCTAAGTTGAAGGATTTTTAAAGTGATGATGCTACATAGAACCTTCTATGCATCTTTCTTGAAAGTAAGCATGCAGAAGCTAGCATTTTGAGAGCCAACTTGTGGAAGAAAATAGTATGGGAAGACCCAGTATTTACATTGTATCCATCCTTAGAGTGTGAGTAGTAGGCCTTAATTCTTCTAGAGGAGAGGAAAAGAATTTTCTCACATAGGGTGACTTCTTTGTAAACCTGGTTTAACCAGTTTCATAACTCTACCCCTTTCTGTCTCTGTGTCTCAAAATATCAGGTACCTCCAATGCTTGAATTAATTTGGAAATAGTCATTGCCTTTGTCTATTGATGGTTAAATCTGGTTTCAGTAACCTGTTGGCTCCTTGCATTCTACTTTCTTTTTGTTTTCTTTATGAACTTAAAAAAATACTATTAAGAAATTTTCTATTCATTTTACATATCAACCACAGATTCCCCTCTCCTCCCTCCTCCCACCCCCCAGCCTTCCTCCCCAACCCACCCCCCATTCTCACCTCCTCCAAGGCAAGGTCTCCCATGGGGAGTCAGCAGAGCCTGGTACCTTCAGTTGAGGAAGGTCCAAGCCCCTCCCCACTGCACCAAGGCTGTGCAAGGTGTCACACCCTAAGTACTGGGCTCCAAAAAGCCGGTTCATGCACCAGGGATGGATATCGATCCCAAGCATTCTACTTATTTTATCTCTGTTGTTCACACTGATACCTCCCTTAAGAAAAGAAAAGGAGCAATTGCAATCTTAGAAAGATGAGTCCCAAGGGAAGTTTTCTTATGCATGTCACCAGAAAATTTGGTTGGTATCAGTTGTTGGTTAAGGCAAGAGGAGGCTATCTAGAGTCACAGAGATTAATGGACATGGACTGAAAAAATTGTATTCTTCTTTTGTTCTCCCTCAGTTCAAAGTCATGGCTGCACCACATGGAGGGTTAGCCAGTTGTAAGTGCTAAGGAAATGAAGGGATAGAGTAATCTACCAAGTCACTGTGGCCACATAGTGTGAGGAGAAAGACTCTTACATACTTTGGTGGGAAAGGCTGTAACACTGAGTGGGATGGTTTTCCAGCAGAAGCCTAAAGCTGAGAAGGAGAGGGGATATTGCATGAAAATGTGCCTAGGAAAAAGTTGTTAGGGTATGAATACACCCTCATTCATGCCTATAACTGCCTTCCCCTCCTTGAAGGCCAGCAATGTTGCACCCAAATCACTGTAGCATTGTTCAAACTTCCCATAAGCCCTTTCTGTTTTCCATTTCTACTTTTAAAGAGTCAGTTGACTTTGCCAAAACAAACAATAAAGTTCAGATAATGTACAATGATTTTCTTATTGATAATGTAATTGGATAGTGGCCTTTGTGAGATCAGACCTGTAGTTTCCCTTTGATCGGTAAGGAGACATGTTACAGTTTCTGGTATGGGGATGTGAGCAAGTTTGGAGGGCTTTCATTCTATCCACTACACAGGGAATAAGTCAAAAGAAACTGTCAACAACATAATATTGAAAGAAGCCAGTTGGCAAATCAGCCCTCCCTCCTGATTAGCACCTTCCAGGAGGGATGGCTACATGAAGAAAATTCTAACATTTTCAGAAAGTGACAAGATCATGCTTCCTTTGCACACCTGTGCAGTGAGTGTGAGCAGACTTTCCCTCCTGCATGTAGTGACACAAACTGTCATGAAAACCAGAATGTTCCTCTTAATTACAGATTCAGTCACCACCCAGTATTACAATTTAGGATGTATCACATATGTTTGCATCCAATTCACCTGTTATTAAGTGAGTTTTCTTAGATGAAAACAATAATTGAACACATGGAATGATTTTAGGACCTTGGGGACAACTTCTTAGATAAAACTTTAAAAAGAAGCAAACAGACTTGAAAGTAGCATGAGGCTTGCTGGGGTGAAGAAATTTCTTTGCTGGGGAGGAAATGACAAAACTTCACTATACACATGTTTTCAATTGTAAAATAATAATAAAAACAAGTTTTCTGCTAATTCTTATAATTTATGGGAGAATCAATAATAGTGATTAAAGACCATCATGTTAATAGTTATTCAAGTCTTGTAGCTTTTTTTAAATAAAGTGTTCTTATTTATGAAAATTAGTCTTAAAAACTACTAAACTACTAACTATCTTGAGGTAAGTATAAACAAAACAAAATCTTTCTGAGAAAATATTATGAACTTATGCTTTTCAAGTACCACCCCCCCTCTCCAAAATAATCACTATTAAACAATTCCAGCATTGCATGTTTGGACTCTAAAACATAAGCATTGAAATTTCAAGCTGTGAATTTGTAGGCACAAAAAAAGCCCCTGGAGTTAGAGCTGTTTTGATGATGAACTTTATCTTGTTCTGTGATCTGAATGTTTGTCATTATGGAGACAGCAGCATACAGAGTGGTTCTCGATGTTAATTATACTATGAATATTTTCCATACCTATTAAGCATGGTGAAGTTGTTTCTAAAGAATGAGTCATTTTAGGAGGCTGACAAGTTGTGTTTTAATTTATTGGTTTCACATCTCATTCCAAGTTGGCTCTTCTTATAGAAGCCATTGTATTATTTATAAGGTTAAGATGATTGGCTGTTATTTTGCAGTCTTACAGCCAATTTGCACTGACGTGACTCTTTTGATGAGATCATCATGATTGTAAATCTAAGGTTATGCTTTTGATCTTCATAAAGGAGTTTGCTGTCCTCCATCTTGTGAACACAGATGGCACTCACATTCCCTATACAGTTATCTTATAAATGAGTGTCTTTGATCTTAGAGGAGGAGGCCATCGGTTTCTTATCTGCAGTAAAACTCAACCAATTAAGAATATCCTGACAGCAGCAGGTCAGAGCTGTATTTTTAATAAGGAAGGGTGGAAACATACCAAATCAGTTACTAATTTTCTTTAGATGTCACATCTAAACTAAGTTTTAAATCTGTAAACTATAAACTAATTCTTAACTTTGTAAAAACAATTCCCAATAAATTTTGAGTGTAAAGTTATTTCACATTTGGATAGTATATTAAAATGTCATAATTTTAAATTGTGATTAATATATAAGAAAATTGTAAAATAATGCTGAATCCACATATATATATATATGATAACACAAATGAGACTATTACTAACTTGCCTGAATTTATGACTCAAGGTATGTAATGGTTCCCTTGTTTATTATATTCACTAGGTTACACATACTTATTTGTTTAAGCTGGTCAAGTATGGACTACCAACTAATCTTGTTTAAAAGGTATATAGTAAAAATCCTTTACACACACACACACACACACACACACACACACAAACCACTCAATTCCCAAAAACATTCCATGCATCACTGCAATTTAAATTTTTTCAATGTTCTCGGATTTTAGTCTGCTATATTTTTAGTTAGCAATTATTAGCAATTAATTATGACTTTCTTTTTTTAGTGATTTTATTTTTATTTTATGTGCATTGCTGTTTCACCTGCATGTGCATCTGTCCAGATTCCCTGGAACTGGAGCCACAGGAGTAAGTTGCCATGTGGGTGCTGGGAATTGAACCCAGATCCTCTGGAATTGCAGTCAGTGCTCTTAACTGATGAGTCATTTCTCCAGTATCCTTGCGTTTCTCAAACTTTTCTAATGAAGTATTAGATCAAACAATTGAGATGAATAGGAAGATGAGCTATACAGTCTTAAAAAACAAAGGCTACCTATATGTGTGTTGTATGTACATGAATATGTGAATGTGTATGCTTATGTGGATGCATATGTTTATGGATATGTGTATGTAAGAGCAGGGACCAGGAGAAAGAGGGATAACATTGCATAATTTAATTTCATTATATATTAATTTGCATAGCTTTATCAAATATTTAGGGAAAATTTCAGTAAGAATGGCAAGAAGTTACCTAATTTTTCTTTTTTCTTTAGCCCATCTAGTGAAGAGTCTTATTATGTAGCAAATAGCTAATTTATATCTTTCCTTTTAGGTCTTTTTGCTCTGATGCATGTTCATAAATAATATATAATATTTCCTTATGTGTTGTTTATGATTGAGCCTTGTGATCTCTCAGACTAACTAGGCTTTTATCCTCTGCTGCTACTTCTTCTTCTTCTTCTTCTTCTTCTTCTTCTTCTTCTTCTTCTTCTTCTTCTTCTTCTTCTTCTTCTTCTTCTTCTTCTTCTTCTTCTTCTCCTTCTTCTCCTTCTCCTTCTTTCTCCTTCTTCTTCTTCTTCTTCTTCTCCTTCTTCTCCTTCTTCTCCTTCTTCTCCTTCTTCTCCTTCTCCTTCTTTCTCCTTCTTCTTCTCTGTGTAACAGCCCTGGCTGTCCTGGATCTCGCTTTGTAGACCAGACTGGCCTTGAACTCACAGAGATCCACGTGCATCTGCCTCCTGAGTGCTGGGATTAAAGGTGTGTGCCACCACCACCGCTGGACCCTTCATTCTTAGCTTCTTTTGGTGAAGTATAGAACCGAAGACCTGCACTTTCCTTTTAAGATTACTTTACCACTAAGGAAATGCTATATTGAAACATAATATTTGAAAAGCCACTTACGTGCATATTTCACAGAAAGTTTCCAAATACTACAAAAAAGGATTATAAAATAAATATTCATGGAATTCTGTTTGGCTTCTTCCTCTATGGTATGGATGTATAACATATTATATACCTGTATTCATTTGGGTATAAATGAGTAACTATTTCTTTTAGAATCTACAGTAATGATGAATTCCATACTTAGAGAACTGTGAGTTGAAAATCAAATACCCCAACCAGTACAGGTAAACGTTAGTTAAACACCTTCTTAGAAAATAGTTAGCATGTAAATTACCATTTGAATTTGGAGAACAAAATATTCAAATCATGAAATAATAATAATAATGAGCACAAGACATTCCATAATATTCTAAACATTCATAAACAAATGCTATTTTATCTGCAAAGATCCAAGTCAGAAGACTGCATTTCAAAATGCTTATTTCTTTAGTATGGGTGAGTGGCCATGAATAATTCAAATTTTCTTCACTTTCCAAGGTCTTTATACTTGCATATAGATTGCCTTCACACATCCTCTATTTTACAATGAGTTATTTCTAAATGAAATGCACAACGTCTATTTCTGGTCATTATATGCTGCCAGTATCATCTAGAAGTGAACTCTACTGTAAGTCAGAACCTGCCTTCTCCTTTGCTGCAGAAGCAGTAGTCATTCTGATGTTTTATTTAGGAGTCTATAAATACAGCATGCATTAAAAAAAAAAATAGCAGTTTGCACAACACACCAGGCCGGACTATGTTGATCTTGTATAAAGTTACCAAAAATTTTAATTTTTAAGCAGTCAAATTAGTGCTGCAAGTCATGCCATAATTACGTGATACAGAAATGTACAAATGAAGCTTATGCAGATGCTCATGACAACTGAACCACAAAAAAAATCAGCATCTAAGCATGGCTGTGGAGAGACACGCAGATTCACCTAGTTCCTTACTCTGATGCCTAGTGATACTGAAAAATTCTTTAGGTCCTTAATTACCCTTTATTTGCTGACTAGGTTCCACCCCCATAGCTCACACCAATAAATGACTAGACTAATGTTTAAATCACACCACACCACACACACACACACACACACACACACACACACACACACACACACTTTTCCTTTGAAGGGGAAAATGATGACTATATCCACCTAAGTGTTGTGGAGGAAGCATTAAGCTCCGGGAAGGAAATAATCAGTGGATTTTATTACTGAAATAAGCAAGCATGTTCGTGCATATTCTTTCGGCATGCATGCCTATGCGTCACTCAGTGCACACAGTGCTCCCGCAGCTCTTGCGCAGTCATTAGGTTGATGTAATCACAGCGAAATAAAGGCAGTCACACCGATAATTTCACAGTGAATATTAAAGACCTATGTGCCTTCCAATGTACAATAAATGAACCTGAACTGCTGTCAGGGTCTAGGAGGACAGTGTGGCCAATGCACCTATTGTGTCTCTGCTGCAGAAAGGAGCCAGCCGATTGGCCACTGTCTGCAGCACATAGCACTGGCTGGTTATAAAGGACTTGTCTAGGGGAGAGCCTGTAGGTACTCCATTGTCTGGTAAAGTTCATATGACTGCATTGTTTTGCAAGGTGTGTGTGTGTGTGTGTGTGTGTGTGTGTGTGTGTGTGTGTGTGTGTGAAGGGAGAGCTGGGAGGGAGTGGGAGATCAGCTCAACTGTAAAAGCTGTACAGACTCATTTCTCTCTCTCTCTCTCTCTCTCTCTCTCTCTCTCTCTCTCTCTCTCTCTCTCTCTCCCTCTCCCCCTCTCTCTCTCCATAGATCATTTCTGTTTCTTGCCCTGTCTCTTTTCGAATAGCTAAAAAGGAATGCTAATTAAGGTCCCATATCTTAACCTGAAAATAATGACTCGGCTGTAATTAGAAATCTGTCGAGAATTTAAAGTTCTGGTAGGGGACCAAAAGCATCAGTTACGGTGCTTAGGGAGAAAATGAAGAAGTATGTTTCTGTAATCAAGGTAAACATGGGAAAAGGGGGATTCCCCCGTCATTTTTTAAAATCCAGTTTTAACCAATGGTATTCTGCTATAGATGAGAAGATAGTGTTTTTAAAAAACGATTTTAACCATCAAATTGAAAGGACACAAATCAGTAGCAATAGAAGCCTTAATCCTCCTTAGGATGCAATTCAGATGAAAGAACTGCTTTTTATTTTTCTGTGTGTGTGTGTGTGTGTGTGTGTGTGTGTGTGTGTTTGTGTTATAGATGGATCTGAGAACGCTGTCTGGGCTTCGTGCCAAGGGCTGGTATTCACACAGCAGCGACGGCCTCACAGACGAGCTGTGGGAAGCAGGAGAGAGACTCTCTCTTAGGGTGCCACTACTATGGAGACACTGCTGGGCTGAACAAGATTTGCTTCAAACGACAGCAAGAGAGACAGAAAGTATCTGATTCAACCGCTGCCCAAGCAGGCAGACACCAGAGGAGCTAGCAGCCAATCCGGCCATGCTTGAAGTCAGTCCTGCCGCTCAGCCAATCAGTGACATCACTGGTGAGAAACTCATTTACATCATGCAGTAATGAACTTTGTTTAACATAGTCCTCCCCTTTTCCTGTTTACCCCCTCCCCATATTAGGTCCTTCCATTAATTATTCTGCTGGCAAAATTTAAAACGCTATGCAAAAATGTGGCTGCATTCCCCGTGGTAGCTCTAACCCACCCTCCAACCTCTGTCTGCAGTCACAGAAGCGGTTTTGAGAACAATTTATTAATTTTGGTTTCCCAAATATTATCTTCTCTTTCTTAAAGGAAAAAAAAATAACTTGTAGAAACCTCCTAAACTTTTGTTTATTTTTTTGGATGGCCCTTCTAGTGAAATACAGTTTTTTCTCCAAGTTGCAGCTTACATCTGTACAGTATCACAGATAATCAGGGGGTGCACCGCCATGGAAGTTGTGATCTTGTTTTTCCCAAGCAATCTGCATTTTAGAGGTTCTGTTCGTGTTTTCAGATTTTGTGTTGCAGTGGCCATTTTACATTCGGTGCTTTCTCCAAGGAAAAGCTATATGTACATCTGTCCCGTGGAGGAAAGTTCGCTCTTGTTATATTTCATTCTTCATTGCTCTCGGCCAACATGTCATTTTATTAATGAATAGAACTGAGGTCACTTCTGGACAAACCTCCCCCCCCCCATCATAGCACAATGCACCTGATTTGCATCCATTTACTAGAAATACTGAATACAAGAACCAGCTTGAAAAGAAGCACAGAGAACAGCTTCCATATTATTTCAGAATATGACACAGCTGTTTGTTTTTCAGGAAGCATAATCTGTAACAGCTGCTTTAATGTTCTCTGAAAATATCTGATCTCCATTTATAGTGCAATACCTTTAGTGAATTTATGGGAACGTTATAGAACCAGAGTTGAGAAAATGAAATCATAGTCAAGAAGGAATTCATTTAGCTACAGAAAACATTTGGAAGTGCAATACTGTCTTGTACATTTGTATTTTGTTGGTCTGGGATAAAATATTTTGTTTAGCAGATGACTTAAAGCATCGGAAACATGTGGCTTGTGAAGATTTCTCTTTTCTTTACAGACTCCCAGCGAGGAAAACTGGGATACACTTCAATGCGATTGCTGTTCATTCATATCTTTTTTTTCCATTATTGGCATTAAAGGCATGTACTTGTCTAGAAGAGATAGTAAAGTTTCATTGTCTATTTTTATTAAGAGAATGCTTTGGATATAAATATTCAAAGACATGGAATTTTAATAAGACCAACAAAGGTTTCATAACTGCACAATTCATTTAAGAAGCTTAGCGAGCACAATGATAAGCATAGTCACATGAAGGGTTTAGACAAGAAACCCATGGCCCTTTTAATTCACGAGGCATTCCATCATCCCGTCATCAGTATTCAGGGGGCGACTGTCCTGAATCAGTCATGAGCTCCCCTGCTGCAGATCCTGTAATTTGAATCATGTGTAATAATATATTATCCTACCGGGGGCCTTCTCTCAGTAGGAAAATGGTTTGTACATTCTGGTATAAGAGAACTTTTGGCTGCAAGCCGACTCACAGCCATTACTCACATGGACAGTCACAGTTGTCCCCCTTAAGGAATAACACCTGCACAACCTCCTCAGCCAAAGTTCTGAAACCTCCCCCATGTTATGAATTATGATTTCTTAGAACTGGGAACACTCGATAAACTGAAGCATAAAAAAATAGATGGAAGATTGAAAGAAATGGATCAGATTTTATTGAGCATGCCGTGTGACAGCAGCGCCAACTCCTGTCCTTTTGAATTGATGGAGAATCGGGTGGGAGGGAGAGAAGGGAATACAGCTAAACATATTTGACTGCATAGACGCGACTAAAATTTAATGTGTTTTGTGAGAACATGGTTGTCTGTGATTTTCTGTGCCTATCCTAGCTGGGTCCTATAAAGGGTGTGGCAACATGGAGGCTAGCTAGGGGGTGGAGACCACTGTGCAGACAGAGGAATTGTCTCTGCTCCAGAAGGCAATGGAGTGATGGAGCAATGCCATTTTACCTTCAGTGTTAATTCCAGTAATGGCTCTGATTCTTTTGTTGAGGACTTGATCAGATCACTGAGTTTATCTCTGCATTCCTTACCTGTGGAGAGTAAACACTCAGATAGCACCCAGGATTTGCTTTCCATTCTTAACCATTGAATTCCCCATTTGCTTCAAGCAACGGGGTAAGTGAGCCATCTGTAAGATCTTTCCAGATCAGGGCCAGATCTCCCTCTTCTCCACCCTTCTCTTTTTACCTCTTCCCTCACATTTGTGGCAGTTAATATTTCTCCGGAGCCTCTCTGCCACTAGACCCTGGTGGACAGAAGCCACATTGAATTGACCTTGAGTCTCTAGGTCTGTGAATCGTGAATTCTATCCCCAAGTTTGGAATTTCTCTTCCAGTTAATGAATTATAAATGCATTGTAAATCATTATACAAACTGCAAGAATCACAGAGATTGTTAGGATGCTGTCAGCTATTACCTCTAGGTACCACAGGTATCAGCTTTTACCTTTTCTGTGCTGTGCCATTTATTTCAGTGGACCTTCAGATTGAGGCTTAGAATAGAGGAACACAACTTTATTTGCTGTTTTTGGTGTGTGTGTGTGTGTGTGTGTGTATGTGTGTTTTGAATAACCAGTTGTAGGAAAACATAATGTATTTTGTGAATTTGGTGTTTTAAAACTTAAAAAAAATAAGTGAACTTTTTTTTATAGCTTAATTGCAAAGTAACCATGGCAAGAAAATTATGGTATCAAACTCTACTATTAATTACTTGAACAAGTTAATTACATGGAAAAGTTTAACAATTAAAATTGAAGTGCTTGCAAGGTTCAAGAAGTCAGGATTTATGGACTTGAGTTTTATCGTGCTAAAATTAATACCTGTATTTTTATCTGTAATCTAGTATAATACCCATTGAATGCATTTCTGGACGTTTTAGTATAACTTGATAGCACAAGCCCAAACATATTTGATTTTATGCTACTTATCTTCATAAGTTTCCTTTTGGCTATGGTAGTCCTGATAAATTGAGATGAATTCCTTGGTGAACAATGATCTTGTTAAAATGTTTTTAAAATCATTGTCATTAGATTTGGAAAATCCCATTTCAAACTGTTGGCTTACATATGTTCTGAAAAGCAAATGGAATGATTAGACTACCTATAATGTCTTTTCTCTTATATTTGTAAAAATGAAAACTTTAGAGTAGACATCAGCAAAAAATATGTATTTTGTAGAAGTCTTAAGAGAAAAAAATTTCTCAGCTCTAAATATGTATTTTCAAGTTCCTGGAATAGCCTGAACTGGCATTTAGTATTTAGCAAGACTGGCCCAATACATTTTTACTCTGCCAAATGCCATTTACTTTACAAGTCAGCAAGATGGGATTCCATAGTCATTCAGGACTCATGTAAACCATATTTGCTGATGTAATTAATCACTCTGCACAGGACTTGGGCTCTAGATGGATGTGAAAGAAGGCTTTGAAAAAAAATTTTTTTTTTGAGACAGCATTTCCCTGTGTAGCTTTGGTTCCTGTCCTGGATCTCACTCTGTAGACTGGGCTTGCTTTGAACTCACAGAGATCCACCTGCCTCTGCCTCCCAAGTGCTGGGATCAAAGGCATGTGCCACCACTTCCTGGCTGAAAAAATTTTAAGATACTATAATGTAATCAGTAATAATAATTCGTTATGTTAATGAATATCCTAATATTCATTAAATAATTATAGTTTTGTTTTTTCAAAAGTATGAATCTGACCTCTGGGTTCACTTTCCAATGACTTATTAATTTAACTCATTTTAAGGCATAGGATTGGTTAAATGGGTTCTGTTTATTTAAAACGAACCATGGATTATGCTGTTTTTATACTTTCTAATTCTGTTAAGATCTCCAGGTATCTCCGAAATACAATGTTTCCATTTTCAGTGTAGTGAAAGATGAACCTGAAGCTTTTGAACACAGGGAGCCAATTTGTGGGCTGCTGGGATAAACACCTTGCAAAGACAGTGAAAAGAGCTGAGACTGTCCAGCATCTTCTATTAATAAAATTATGCCTCAGAATATAGAGAATGGCTGCATAGATGTGGAACATCTTATACAAAGGAAAATTGACTTTCTTCATAGTTTGAGATATGACCTCTGAATAACATTGTCTTTCTAAACTTATTAAAGTGGAGATGAACTAGAGAGAAGTAATGAAAACTACCCCCTTATGTTGGCATCCTTAACATCATAATCTGTGACGCTTGTCCTACAAATTAACTATTAACTAACGGAAGCAGGAATAAACACTTATGTAGCAAAAATATTAGATAAACTGGTAGAGGACAAATCAGCTCTTTGCAATTTGGGGAAGTATTAGCTGACACTAGATTAAAGTATATGTGTACTCTGGGGCTGCTTTCTATTCAGCCATTAAAACATGGTAAGTATTAATCATGGTGCCCAATATGTTTGGGCACATAAAGTGTTTTTATGTACTGAAACTAACATCTTTCTGCTGGTAAATAAAAGATTTCTTTATGCCTAGATACTATATAGGAAGAGAATAAAAAAGATGCAGATTAATGGCTACTATTTCCTGGCAATAAGCTGTGTGTCACGTGTCACACTCTCCACCATAGTGTATTTCATTTCAATCACAACTCAATCCCATGGTGTTATGTCAACAGCGTTTTTTCTTCTGTTTATTTTTAAGATTATAATATAATCATATAATTTCTCCTATTCCCTTTCCTTTACCCAAATCCTCCAATATACTTTTGCTTGTTCTTTTTCAAATTCATGGCCCACCTTTTCTTTAATTTTTGTTACATATATATATATATATATATATATATATATATATATGTATATGTATATATGTATATGTATGTACACACACACACACACACACACACACACACACACACACACACATAACCTGGTCAGGCTGTATAAAAACACACCAACTGGTTATCCAATAGAGTGGTCAGCCCTGAAAACATACATTCAAGTACCAGTATCATTTCACAGATGAGAAAGCTGATCCTCAAAAGGTTAAGTAATTTCTCAACATCCATGTCTAATAATCAACAAAACTGGATTAAAATCAAGTATTCTATCTTGTAGGACTATATTTATAATCAGTGCATCCAAATTGAAAAACTAATACCTGAGATTTTATTGTTTAGTTACCAGGATAGAAATTGTTTTAACGTATGTCATCTGAAATAATGTATGTTTATTCTTTTAGTTTGTATCTTATACCTCACATTGAACATTATATGCTATTGATGTCTCGATGACTTTTAGTATCTTTTTAATCATTAGGATCATTTAATGTAGTACATACAAAAGCAATTCTAAAATATAGAAAGTACCAGGTGAATATAAGGTCATGTTATTAAAATATCCTTTAAGTATAAATTACTAAAAATGATTATTAGGTAAAATATTTCCATTTCCTCTTTCTCTATCATTAGATATTTTATTATGGAATATATTTTCTATTTTATGACAAAATTAATATTTATTAACTTGCTAATTGAAGCATGTTACTTAACAATCTCATTAAACCACAACTATGCTGACATTGAAGGTAGCTTGGTTTTTTCAATCCTTACTTCAAATTTTATGTCTAAAATACAGTATAGCCCATTGGATATTGAGGGAAGAATTTTGTGTTAATTACAAACAGAAACGGACTTTAAGTCTAATGCTAATGGCTTCTATTTTTTAGCCAGAGCTGAGGGCCAGAATGAACATATTTTTCAATTTAATTGTGTTAAATCAGTGACCAAGTTACTTCCCTCAATTTCTTCTTTCTCAAACATGGTGTGCATTCACCTTGTCATATTCCAGAAAAATGTGCAAACAATCGACCTCACCTTGTGAACTTCAACATTGTTATTCCTGTTCACTATGCAAATCTGTTATATAGATATTTGTTAATGGATAGGTTACATGAAAGTGTCTAGTTTTATTGCACAATTTATGATCTCATCTAAAAAGGTCTAGAAAAGTGATAGTTTTGAACTCTGTGACATTCATTTGAGTTTAAGCCATTTTATCTGATGTTCAGCTATATAACACTAACATCTCAAAGCTCCAGACAGTGCTCCAGGGACATCCAACCAGTTCAGAAACGGAGCTGTTTGAGTTTGGCAGATGCTAGACCCATCCATGTGGTGTTGAAATCTCATTAGTAATTTTCAGAGTCACACTGTGATTTAAGGCTGCCTTTCATAATTCTCTATTTAGGAATTGTTATTTTTTTCTTTCAAGACTCCATCACTTTTATAATTCTAAAAATTACTTCTTTGTTAGCTAGACTAACACAGCAGATTATTTCACAGCTTTCTGAATTGATGAAGAAAGTACATGGTTGATGAAGTAATTAAGAAATGTCAGAATGCTTATTTGTATACAAAATGAAAATAAGAGCTAATGAAATGAACAACTGTATCAATTACAAAGAATGATCACTCCATTCTATTTCAGTACTGTGGAAGTTTAAGAGGGAATGATCCCTGGCTGTGCTGGGTACTGATTCTAGACTCCCTTACCTTAAATCTATAATTTTTGACATATTACACAACTTCTCTGGGCCTCATTTTTCTTTTTTTTGTAGTAGTATCCACCATTAAAGGTTCTGAGGACCCAATACTGTGTATCCATGTTTGCATAAAGATAAGTAAATTCCTGTCCTTTATTATTTAAGAAGTGGGGAGTCTTTTAATAATAGTGACATAATTTTATAGGTACGGGAAGCTAATTAACATCAACTCATCTTCTCTGCTCTTAGGATGTTTTGTGTACCAAAAAATATCAGTATTCCCGATTACATGTAAAATTCATGAGGCCATTTATTTCTATATTTTTCAGAGCTCTTGAGTCTACCTAATGTTTAAGTCTAGTCCACTAAGGGACAGGCAGAACTTAGGCCCCAGTCAATGGCATCCCTGCAAACCCAACCACGGTCTAAGCATCTGGCATTTAATAGTCAGATACTTGATGCCAGTGAACTTTCCTGTAGTGATCTCTGTTCTTATTGAGAAGAAAATACTCAAATCAGAAATCCAGGTTACAACTAGTATATATTTAAACATTCATAAAAGCAAAAGGATTTTTTTTTTAAATGCTAGCTTTGAGAAGGGAAACTCTAGGAAAGTGACAGAATGCTTTCATTTATATTTCTAAACAAAACTCCAATTAATTCTACTAGAGTCAAGGGATTTTGAATGGAAGTTAATTAAATCAGATTGCTTTCTCATCCTGCCTAAGAGTGAGGGGACTAAAGATATTTGCATTTTAAAAGTGATAGAACTGTTTTTCTCCTCTCCTCTTTGTTCCCTCCCTTTTCCTGTCTTCCTCTACACTTCCATCTTTGACAACCTGATGTATTGGTTAGGACAAGAGACTCTGAAAGGTTCTGGTGTTTGCTCTCAAGACAAACAGATGCTCAATGGCAAACAGATGCAAAATCAGTAGTAATGTCGCAGCTGTACTGTTTTCCAAAACATAATTTTCTTCTCACCTATTAAAGTTTCCTATTATTTCCTCAAGCTCTATCTATGCTCTTGCTTGTGATGTCTTTGCCATAGAGCATGATTAAATTAAATTTGCCATCATATAGATGTAGCTAATTTATTGACTTAAATGTATAAGAAAAGCAAACAATTTACTCTATTTTTTAACATTTATTTACATTTATGCAGTATTTGATTTTATGTGAGGGTGTTGTATGTACTGCTTGTGTGCACATGCTTGTGGAGAGCAGATGTAGACATCACACACATCCTTGATAGTTCCCTACCTTGTTTTTGAGACATGGATCTGTATTGAACTTGGAGCACACTGGTTGGCTAGTAAGCTATGGGATATGATTATCTTCCTCCAACTCCCACTGACAGGGTTATAATTGTACATCCTCAGTGTCTTTCTCTTATGTTTATGCTGGGTATCTGAATCCATGTCCTTATGGTTGCAGAGAAAGAGATTTTCCTACTGATTTCTCCAGTTCTCATATCCTATTTCAAATAACTTAAGAGTATTGCTTTAAAATACTCCCTGTTGCATCTTTTTATTATAGAAATTAAGAAATGTCCTATAAAACATCACCAGAGATGGTGGCTATGGTTGTTCTGGGTCATTAGGAGATACTTAGCGTTTGATTATTTTTGTTATTGAGGTAGGGCCAGGCTGTGTAGTCCAGGTTGGCCTGAGACTTGCAGTCTTCCTGACTCAGCTCCTGAGAGATGATATTTAGGACATTGTTACCACATCCATTCTAGCAACTCTTCAGTTCTTAACAGACATTCCTCTGATAGACAGTTATACCCCCCTACACTGATGGACATTGAGTATTTAAAAATGTCACCAAGCTTACTTAATTTTGACTTCTGTTATTTAATTAACCATCCAAAATTGACTAACTGGGATTTTTTTTTTTTTTTTTTTTTTTTTTACCATGGATACGTTCTCCCTTTTCTTGGAATAGACTTCAACATGTTGGAGAGGACATACATTCTATTTTCTTCAGGATAGTTCTAGTTTATCACATATCATGGTAATTTTTTTTAATGATTTTCCTTGTTTTTAATAGTAGTTCTCCTAAATTGTTAACTATATAGCCAGTATATAATATAAATTTAACTTTTGAATTCCTGGTTAAACTGTATTTTCAAATATTCTCATATATGATTTAAAGAATGTTAAAAATATTTATTTAATTTTAAATGTATGTATGGGCATTCCTGAATGCATGTATGTGTACCACATGTGTGAAGAGCCCACAGAGGTCATAAAAAGCATCAGATTCCCTAAAACTGTAATTACAAATAGTTGTGAGCTGCCTAGTTGGTATTAGGAATTGAACCCGGATCCTTGAAAGAGCTGTACTACTCAGCTTCGGACCTGCCTGGTTGGTGTTAGGGATGCTCTAATATTGCCTCTTGCTACTTATACTGAAAAATTTTAAAATCATAAAATTGTTTATGTCTTATGCTTTATATAAATGCTTTAGAGATAGGGTCTCCCTATATAGCCCAGACTGGCTTTGAACTCATGGTCTTCTTACTTAGCCTCTTGAGTGCTGGAATTGCAGATATATGCTATTTTGATTGCTTATGTATGATGCATTTTGATTGAAGTGAAACATGAGTAATTAGAATCATAGAAAGATGAACCATGACTAATAATGAGGTAAGAATAAAGCATTAAGTTTTACTGTTAAGATTTTGCTGCTTTACAAAACTTGTGTAGGTACAGAATGGCTATGGCTGCATTTAATAACTAGCTTGGTTTAATTTGCACCAGCCCCTAGACTGTGGATGAAAAAAAAGTAGGTCTGATTCATACTTTTACTATGAACTCCTACTGGGTACATTCTCCTTCCTCTCCTTCCTTATCTTACCTGCATATTGGGTCTCTTTGTGGGTCTTTGATGTGGTTGAAGACTAGATAGTTATAATTTCCTCAGTTATGATAAAAGGTAAGTTAGATATAAAACCTTAGACTCACAAATATAAGATAGATAGGATATCTTCTTTAATATTGTAACTGTAATTCTTGCTTGATAATTGTTTTGTTAGTTATCTGAAATTTTACCATATAAAAGTTAAAACCTTGCTTTTTGAAAAAAAAGAAAAGGGGAAGTGCTGTGGGATGTTCAAGTATGTCAAATGTGTTGCTCTGATTGGTTAAAATAAAACACTGATTGGCCAGTAGCCAAGCAGGAAGCATAGGTGGGACAAGGAGAAGAGAATTCTGGGAAGTGGAAGGCAGAGGCAGAATGAGCTGCCAGCCTCCGCCATGACAAGTGAAATATAAGATACAGGTAAGCCACCAGCCACATGGCAAATTATAGATTAACAGAAATGGGTTAATTTAAGATATAAGAAGTAGATAACAAAAAGCCTGCTATGGCCTTGCAGTTTGGGACTGTGGGGGCTTGGTGGCACCTGGAGAGAAGCTCTCCAGCTACAGTCCATGATTTTGTATTTATAATAGTAAATCAGAAACTTAAATGCCATTTTTTTTCTGGTAGTTGTCACATTTTCTGTTGTTCAATTAACTTTTAAAAAATATGCGTAGGAAATTTATTTGCCATTTATTTCATCAAGGATAGATTATTGTTACTTACACAAAGAAACACAATTCATCTTTTAAAATGCATCCTGGAACTTTCCAGATTATTTATATGCTGTGCAAACAAGCTCTTTTGTTATTTAAGTCTTCATAAAGCCTACAAATATCTTAAAATTATAATGACTCATGATTGTAAGAGAAATAATTAGCAATTTATATATTAATTCATACTTATTTAAAATGAGAACAATCACATCAGAACCATGCAGAGTCTGACACAGATTGAAGATAATGGCTTAATTCCATTATTTTTCAAATATGCACAGAGAAGTGTGGGAAGGAAATGATCTTTGGCTTGTAAGTTCATGGAGCAATTTGTGGTCAACTCAGCAAAAGAACCATTTTTTTTAATTTGCAATTTTAGAAAGAATTTTGGTCATAAAAGTAACATTTTCTCTAACATAAATATGAAAGTTAAATGTGGAAGAAAATGAAAATGCACCATTTTATACTCTAAATGATTTTGGCTACACAAACACTTTAAAAAGGAAGAAGCTTATAAGATAGTTACTTTAAAAGCATGAATTTTTAAATTACAAACTTTTAACAAAGAATAAATAAAGATAAAATATGAAGATCTCAGTGTAGTTCAATAAAAATATTTTGTTTGCATATTAAATCTAATGAGATTTGTCAAACAACTACTATCTTGGAGGCAGATGCCCTTCCTGCTTTGGAAGGAATAGTGTTCCTTCCTCTTAGCATTAGGATTTTAGATTATACCTTCCATCACATCAAAAAACTTGCTCGATTAATGATTCTTCTTTTTCCTGTTTCATCATCTTGCTCTGAAATCTGCTCTTTCCTTCTAGCACTTACAAATGACCATCGGGCTTGGGGATTTAGTTCAGTGGTAGCGTGCTTAGTGCAAGGCCCTGGGTTCAGTCCTCAGCTATGGCAAAAAAATAAAAAAATAAGAAAGAGAGACCATCTTCCACTCCCCAAAAGTGAAGCCAGAAAACCAAACCAACAGTGACCACCTCCTATGAGCCTGCTTCCTCTTCAGTCCTTTACTTAGGCATCCTATTGCTGAACAGGAAGTGAGTTGAGCTAGGGAAACATACAGACACTTGGGACAACAGTATCCTTTGCATGCCAGAAGAATTGGTAGTTTGTCTTATGACAGTTCTAAGTGCACAGTAGTGTCGTTTTGCCTCTAACACTAAGTCTGAAGAGGAGGGAGAATACCATGCACACTTTACTTTTCTATTATTTTTAAGGAACTCACGGCCAAAAGTATCTCGCTCACAATGTGTTTACATTTTAAAGCCACAACCCCATTTCTACTGATTTATTTTGTGATTTTTATTCCCACCCAGGTTTTAAATACTACCAGGGGAATGAGTAGTAGGGTCAAGTGATTCTAAATGATGGTCAAAGTCATAAACCTACTTCAGAGAGAAATCAACTTTGTACTCTGATCAAAGAACACTGGACTTGAAGTCAGTTTCTTTGAATTGAAATTTGAATCAAATACTTCAGTGAGAATAAGTTTCAGAAGAGGGTAGGTTCTGCAGCCAGCCATGGCACCAGCCATTTGTGTGATATTGGTAAATCAACATTTTTAGTGTATCCATCCACAGAATGACGAATATAGTTGAGGGAAAGCCTTTCAACATGTTTTTCTTCTGTTACAAGTAAGACCATTAAAATAAATTCATGAGCCCAACTAAAAAACATAGGAAAATGCAACTTCTTCAATTGTGTTCAAGTTAGTGCTTCGGAGTCATGCTGGTGTGCTGGTTACAGAGTGGCCTCCTTGGAGTAGTCCTGGAGTATTGGTTACAGAGTGGCCTCTCTACAAACTGAAAACAACTGACACAGCTTATTCTTTAGAATCCGTAGATTTTGAAAATTAGACTTTTTTGTTCAAGTAGTCAATAAAAAAAATGAAAATTAAATCTCCACTAGATGGCAGTAAATTAAGTGTTTGTGTGATAGCCTTGTACTTCTGCCTGATATTTAATCACAAATCTATTATTAGCACACCTTTCTGAGGAGTTCCATTTTCTTATATTAAACTTTAAGGTTTTTTCCAGCCTTCCAATTTATTTTCACTTCATATTCTTTTTTTATTTTTTTATTATATTTGTGTTTTAATTTTACACATCATCCATGGGTTCCCCTGTCCTCTCCCCTCCTGCCCCCACCCTCAGCTTTCCCCCTCCCATCCCCTCCATTCCCATCTCCTCCAGGGCCAAGACTCCCCTGGGGATTCATTTAAACCTGGTAGATTCAGTACAGGCAGGTCCAGTCCCCTCCTTCCAGGCTGAGCAAAGTGTCCCTGTGAAGCCCAAGGTTCTAAACAGCCAGCTCATGCACTAAGGACATCCTCTGTAGACTACTGGCAATGGTGGACAGAAAGCCTGATCTGACCCAGTCTGGTGATCAGATGGCCAAACACCCTAACAGTCGTGATGGAACTCTCATCCAATAACTGATGGAAATGGATGCAGAGATCCTCAGCCAGGCCCCAGGTGGAGCTCCAGGTGTCCAGTTTTGGAGAAAGAGGAGGGACTGTAAGGGCGTGAATTGTTGAGACCAGGATTGGAAAAAGCACAGGGACAAATAGCCAAACGAATGGAAGCACATGAATTATGAACCAAAGGCTGTGGAGCCCTCAGCTGGATCAGGCCCTTTGGATAAGTGAGACAATTGAATAGCTTGAACTGTTTGGGAGGCTTCCAGGCTGTGGGACTGGGACCTGTCATATTCTGTGTTTAAGACACCATGAAACTGTTATTGGTTAGTCCAGTTTTTACAATGCCTTGTAAAATATTACTTGCCGTGGTCATGACAATTTCTAAAAAGTGCACAACATTCTAAATATTATATCTACATGAGAATCTAATTTTTTTTGTTTTGTTTTTCAAGACAGGTTTTCTGTGTCTCTCTGGCTGTTCTGGAACTCACTCTGTAGTCCAGGCTGGCCTCAAAGTTTATTACTAATACATTCTTGATTTTTCAGTTTCTTTGAAAGCCAGATCATTAACTCAATGGTGGTTATTCATCTTTTTGAGTCCATAACATTCACTCTGTCCTATGGCACTGAAATTCTAGTGATAAAAGCAGTTTACCTTCATCATGGGTTTGTGGATATTGGATTACTTTGTAGTGAGAAGATGATTTCAGGCTATGTGATATGTGAGCACTATGATAAGTGTTCATAGGATGATTATTGTTCTAATTTACTTTTATGTTTACTGTGATACACACCATGACTTAGAACAACTCGCAGGAGGAAAAGGTGCTTTTGGGAAGTCAGGGAACTGAAGGATGAGCAGCGGCAGGAAGCCTGGGGGAAAGCTGCTTACTGACTTGCTTGCTCCTTAGCTTTTGCTCAGTAACTTTCTTATATAGTCAAGGAACTTCTGCCTAGCAGTGGTACTGCCTTTTATATAAGTGGTGGGCCCTCCTATATAAATTATCAATCCGTAAATAAAATGGCTGGTTTCTAGTAACAAACTTGTCAAAAAACATTCAAATACTTATTTTTATATTATGTGTGTGTCTATTAGGGAGTATGTGCATGTGAGTGTGGGTATCCCCAGAGACCAGGGGCATTTGGATCCTCTAGATCTGGAGTTACAGATGGTGGTGAGATTTTCATGTGGTGCTAGGAGCCACACCCAGATCCTCTGCAAAAGCAGTAAGTGCTCATACCTGCTAAGCCATCTCTCCAGCTCCCATAAAGAGGCTTAGAACATAGTACATTTTCTGTCATTTGTGGATAAATTGTAGTTTTTAAATGTAACTTTTATTTATTGATAATATTTTTATTTTATTTCTTATGACGAAAAAAAACTTAAAATACTGAAGTAGGTAATAGTATATTTTGCAGCAGCATATCAAAGTAATTAAAGGAATTATTAGTTTATCATGCACCATGAAGTCTCCTCATTTACCTTTATCAAAAATTACTTTTAGACATTCCAGAAATGAACTGTATCTCTCTTTGATCAATTTCGATACATATATGTACATATTTAATCCAGACATCAAGGGATAGTGCAGCTATCTCCCACAGCTGTCTCCTTCTGAAGTCCTCTGCTCTGAGACTTCAGATAACAGCATAAAGTGGATTCCCCAGGACAGAGCACTCAGCCCTTCAAAGACGAGGTGAATAATGTAGGCAGATAGGTTAACTGCCAGAAAGGTAAATCTGATTGCAGTATGTGTTTTAGTGTAATTGTTACTGGGACTAAGGCATGGACATACACAATTTTTCTTTATATGAAATGGTGTAAATGATTAAAAAAAAATGGAACCTGTGGTATTTATGTGTTTATGGAGGAAGTCGGGCAATGGAGATAGGGCTTATCACAACTGAATTGCAAGTCTTTCTTTTTCTGTCTTCAATTAGCAATCTATATGATATTATATTAAGTAGTATGTTTGAATTCTAAGGCAAGAGTAAGTAGCATATTAAAGGAGTGTCTTAGTTATTTTTCTCATTGCTTTATTATTTAGTTTTGAAAGTATTTTGTTCACTGTTTGAGATTTCTGTATAGAGCAGTTTGATCACAACCACCCATTTCCCCTCACCTCTTTCCAGATCCACCCCTCTTCCCTATCCACTCATTTCACATCCTTTTGTTTTTTAAACCCATCAATACCAATTTGTGACCAAAAAAATAAAAAATTCTTGGATATATAGCCTTCTACTGGAGCATGATTGACTTACCATGGGCCTTTAGTCTTTGAGGTAACTGAATCTCCTCTCCCAATAGCTATATCAATATATTCTCGGCTCGTCATGGGACCTTGTGATCAGCTCTACTCTCCACGCTGGGTTTTTGTCTTCCTCAGCCTTGCACAGGTTGGACGTATGATGTCTCAACTGCTGTGAGTTCACAATGCAGTGGTCCTGCTGTGTCCAGAAGAGACTGTTTTCTGATCCCCAACCCCTTTTCTACAATAATCCCTGAGCCTTTGAAGGGAGGCTTGTAGTATATATGATCCATTTAGGGGTACACATTCTATAGTCTCTTATCCTTTACACCTTGAATGGTTTTTGGTTTCTGTGTTTATCACAACTTACTGCAAACAGAAGCTTCTCTGATGAGTATTGGCAAATGCATTGATATATGGATACAATAGTATGTCAGTCATTAGGAGTCTGTTTAACAGGATGTCCACTTTGCAAAATAATTGCAGTGTCCTCTAAGGTCTATGATCTGTCACAAGCTATTTGGCCAATAATAGTGCTAGATACAGGCTTAATTGTGTGGAGGAAGACTTAAATATCCATTGAGAAATGGGTTGGTTGCCCCCATAAGGTCTGTGCCATTATACCATCAGTGGGCATGTCTTGCTAGGTCAGTCATTACTGTAGCTTGAAGGATTCACAACTGGGAAAATTAATGATTGCTTTTCTCCTCTAGTAGCATGCTTAGTATCTCCCAGAACTGTGAAAGCTAGTCAATAGGAATGAAGCCTCTAGGTTAGTACCAGCTGCATCTATGTTATATGATTCAAGTATGTGGTGTCTTCATTAATATGGTCTTATTGTCAAGTTATGGAAGGTAATTGGCAGCATTGACCATAGCCTGTAAAGTTTTGGAATCTGTGGTACCCCTCTGGGTAACAATTCGAAAAGAAGTAACCCGTTCCTGGCACTGGGCTTTCATTTATTAGTACCTGTTATTGGGTAGGTAGGTATATATATATAACCGTTTCTGTAATTTCAAAAGGTCTTTAATGTTATTTATGCCTCTTAATCTCCCTTCTTTATCCTGCTCTCTCTCCCAACACCAATTTAACCCTTCCTGATCCTTTCATGCCTTTTAAACCTTTCAGTATTTAATTTTTCTCAACACCTAAATAGTATCCCACTGTGTGTATATATCTATATCTATATCTATCTATCTATCTATCTATCTATCTATCTATCTATCTATCACATCTTCATTGTCCACTTTTCAGTTCATGGACATCTAGGCTCTTGAGAATAGATAAAATGGAAACATTGATGAGAATTATCTCTACAGTAGTATATAGAGCCTTTTGAATATGTGGTCATGCCCCATTATTAAATTGGGCTATTTGTTTTCTTGATGGTTAGCTTTTAGGGGGTCTTGTATGTCGCAGATCATAGCCATCTTTCAGGTGTATATCTGGTAAATAATTTTTTCCCACCTTTAGGCCACCTCTTCACTCAAGTGATGGTTTCCTTTGTTGTATGGAACTTCAGTCCCATGAGATCATGTTTTTTTTTTTTTTTTTTTGATTGTTGGTTTTAAAGTTTGTGCTCACGGTGTCCTGGTTAGAAGTCTTTTCAGTCCTTATAAATTCAAGTGTATTCCAATAAGCTAACAAAAGCCACTTGAGGAAGGGCTTATGTGAGCTCACACTTTGAAGGCACCACTCATCATGATGGAGCTGTCAGAGTGACAGGGCCTTGAAGTGACTGGTCACATTGCATCCAGCCTCCCAAGTTGAGAGTGATGGATATTTCTACTCAGTTAACTTTCTCCTCTTTACTCAGTTCAGAACCCAACCCTAGAGATTGTGGCTACCCACCTTTATCATAGATCTATCCACCTCAACTAACCTGATTAGCATAATCTCTCACAGGCAGGCCCAGAGCCTAAATATCCCTCACAGGTATGCCTAGAAGCTTGTCTTTTAGATGATTCCAGATTCTGTTGAGGTGACAGTATTAACAATCATAATGAGGTAGTTTCATTTCTGGTATTTGGTAATCACAAAACCAAGGTCTAGATATGGAATGATAATGATTTCACTCTAAAAACACTACAAGAATTAAATGAGATAATCAAAGCTCAACTCTATATTTATGTTGTGTATAGTACAACAATCAAACTTGTGTTTAAGCAAAAAGTGTACAATTTCTTCCTATGATGAACAGTTAGAGTTTTGTGACCAATATCACAGAAAACACTGCCATCATTTCCAAAGGTTCTTGAGTCCCTTTCAGTCAGCCTCCTCCTTCTCTCATACCTTCAACTACCTCTACTAAAGAGTTGTGTTGTGTTGTTATAGTTTTCCAGTTTCAAGGATTCCATGTGGGAAAAAAAATCATACAGTATTTAGTCGTTTCTATCTGTACTCAGGGTAATAATTTTGAGAATAATCAATATTATTGAAAATATTACTAGTTTGTTCCTGCTTATTACTAGATAGTATTCTGTGTTAAACTAATCCACAAGGAGTCATTGGACAGTTATTTTGTGGACGTTAAGTTATGCAACTACTTAAGCACACTTATTTAAGTAGATGTAATTTTCATTTACCACAAGTAATTACATAGAAATGAGATCATTGGGTTGAATGTTAACTTCATGATTATGCTTTTCTCAGCTGTACATGAGCTTCCTGATAACATTTTAATATATGTATGTAAGACACTTTTTGTCTCCACCCCACTCATCTCACTTGTTCCCCCCAACATCCTATTAGAATTCTTTCTATTCCACAATATACCTAAATGTCACCCCTCACATAAATACACACAGTCACAGATACAGATATACATATGATCCCTCTCTCTCTCTCTCTCTCTCTCTCTCTCTCTCTCTCTCTCTCTCTCTCTCTCTCTCTCTCTCTCTCACACACACACACACACACACACACACACACACACACACACACACACACCACTCTTAAGAGGAGGGGAGAGAACATGTTATACTTGTCAGAATCCAGTTTATTTCATTTAGAATAATAATGTCCAGATCCATTCATTCTTTTAAAGAGAACAGGGCTTTCTTCTTTATGTCTGAGTAATCCTTGGTGGACTGTCATCAATCAGAAAATAGACCTGCCACAACTCAAGAGAGAAGAAAACAACAATTAAATTGCTAATCTTTAACTTTTATGTTTTTATGGTAAAAATAAGAAACTATACTGAGATCTCGCTGGTCTATTCTGCATCTAAAGGTTGAACACTGAGCCCAAAAGTTGTATGTTGCTTTGTTTGAGGTAAGACATTTCATTCCTTTTGTCAAACCTGATTGGCTTCAGGAAGAGATTCACTTTCATTTATTAGATAAAATTCATCATTGTAGAATCCATTAGGCAATTATGAAATGTCTAAATGCTTTATATTTTCATAGAAGATGCTTGGGAAACTGGCGAAATGGGACTGTAAGCTTCACTGTTCCTGTTTATTAAATTTGAGGGCATGTTGGAGCCTGCTTTAAGTGGTTGATAAAACTGTATACCTTTGGTATGTGGTCATGTGGATTAACTTCCCTTCTATCGTACTTCTGCAAGCTGATGAGTGATTTAGCTTTCAGTGCTGGATAAAGCTTAAGCTAGCCTCAAGCCCTAAAACAAAGTGGCAAAGTGGTTTCATATATTAACTATACCTTGGTCATTATAAGGTCCAGTTTTTAATAGAGTTTGTAGAGAGCTATAACCATAAAGGGTGCCAACATATAGAGGGTGTGGATGGATTATCTAAAGTCAATTATTTTTTGCTTTTCTTACTATAAATTGGGACAATTGCCTCTTTTTAAAAGAAGAATGGTAGTATTTATGAGTGCTTTTTTTTCTTTTTTTCAACTTGCATTCTTCTTTCATTCACCACATCCCAGCTGCAGCTTCCCCTCCCTCTACTCTCCCCCATCAACTCCTCCATTTCCCTTAACGAAAAAAGAAGAACAAAGAAAAAGAGCAGGCCTCCCAGAGACTTGCACCAAACATGGCGTAATATGTAAGGCTAGGCACAAACACGCATATCACGGCCAGAAGTAGCAACCCAGCAAAAGGAAAAGAGTCCCAAGCACAAGGGAAGGATCCAGACACATCACCTCACTCCCATTGTTGGGAGTCCTACAAAATCATCAAGCCACACAGGTATATGCGGAGGACCTAGCTCAGATCCACACAGCTAGTTGTGGGGTTGTCTGTGAGCCCCCTCGAGCCCTGTCTAGTTGACTCTGTGTTTTCCTGCTGTCCCCCTGAACCCCCTTGCTCCTACCATCCCTCTTCCCACTCCTAGTGCTTGGACTTGGGTCTCTGCATCTACTCCCACTGGCTGACACCCCTTCAGTGACAGCTGGGCAAGACCTTGATCTACAGGCATAACAGAACATCATAGAAATCATTTCATTACCACCTCCCACCCCAAAGCCTTGTTTGGTTCTGTCCTGGATCTCTGGGCTGCCCTGTCTCTGGTTCCTGGCCATTCAGGCAGTATCAAGTCATAGGTTGGCTACTCTCACTCTATGAGTGATTTCTTTTTAATCAAAAAATAATAATAATGGACATGGGGCGGGCAATATCTCAGTGGTTAAGAGCACTGGGTGCTGTTCCAGAGGATCTGGATCCAATTCCCAGCACCCACATGGCTACCCAGTCTGTAACTCCAGTCCCAGGGGATCCAATTTCCTCTTATGGGCCTGCATAGTTACTGGATATGTGTTGTACATAAACATACATGTAGTCAGAATAACTATATCTATAAAAAATCAACAATAAAAGAAATAATGAGCAGAAAAAGAGGTTCAACAATCCATAATTGTTGATAACCCTTGAAGTAAAAAACTATATGGATGATTCCTCCTGACAAGGATTTATTGGTGAGAAACTGATTATAATGTAGTAAAAAACATTTCAAAATTATGACAAAATGTGAAGAAGTTGTTTATAAAAAATTTTCAATTAGAATAGCAGTTATCTTTTTTCTATTTGCTATCTAGCTTTGAACTTTTATTTGACAGTGATAGTCCTTCTTAAGATGGTTACCAATCCAGCTCAGATTGTGTTGGTATTGGTCCTAGAACTATGAAAAGGCCTTGCCTACTTATCTTGAGTCATATCATTTAGAGAAAAGACAAGGCAGCGCCTAATCACCATAAATCTAGAATCCCCCTGATGCACAAACAAAATTTATGATTAGACAGATGCTAGCAATCACAATATAGAAAAATAGAGATGGAAGGAAGGGTGGAATGAAGGACTGTTTCAGAGGGGGTGGATGGGAAAGTCCAGAGTAGAGATTTGATAAACGTGAAGAGAACCATGAAAGCTCTCAGGGGAGAGTATTGTGATGAAAGTACCAAAGAATGGGGCCTAGGATTAAAGAATGGTTAATAAGCCAAGTAACACAGGAGTCCAAGGTGACCAGAGAGTTTTAGAGATGGGCTAGAGGGTCAGGCCGGGCTTTGTCTCAGAGGGTAAGTGGACATGTTTGGCACATTGACACTTTTTTCTTTTTGAATTTTCTTATTGACATGTATTAATTCACATTGACTCCTCTGAGGTTTTGGATGATAACCTCATTTGATACACGCTTTACAAAATTATTGTGGCATTCTGTTGAATATTGACTCCAGAAGCTGAAGTAAAGGTAAAATTGGGGGCGGGGGACACACACAAACATGGTCAAGTTTGGTATTTACAGATTTGCCTACAAGATAAGCTTATTTGAGGTTGCAAATCTATACTAAATATACTTTGTGTCAATTCATAAGCGTGTTCATATTCAGAGGGCTAGGAAGTTTGAGATGAGTCTTATCCAGTGTTAACAAAAGCATTCCCACCTCATTTATCTCTTTTCTAAAAACATACATTGTTACTTATGCTATGTTATGTTTGGTCCACATTTATTGGATTCTAGTATTTTTGTTGTTTAAAGTGGCATGGTGTATTGTGAGTTGGCAGGTAATATTTTTGAGATTCCCAGGATGTGATGTATATTACTAAAGTAATCTATATATTGGGTCAACTTTATTCAGGCATGAATTAATGAGTCAGAGATGTATATGTCCAGAAAAATATGGAAGAAAATTGCCAACATGTAGATGAGGTCACTCCAGAAAATGATAAAGTGAGATCCATACTTTGGAGAAGAGATTCATTTGTGGATTTATGAGATGGCAATTTATGGCTGGAATGCATTGTAAAAGCTGAAATGACTGAAGAGCTACTGGCTGGAGTGGCCTCACCTACATCTTGGAGCAACATGTATTCAGTTATTTGAAAGTATATAACTTCTGAAAACAGAGAGAATTGTTCTGTTAAAACTATAACTATATATGATTCCATATGTACAATAACTCTTGTATACCTAAATCGCTGGATGCTTAAATCCTTTATATAAAATGTTATAGAATTTGTATATAACATAAGCACATTTTTGCTGTATAATTTAAATAGTATCTACATTTCTTATTATAGTAGGTCTTTCTTTGGACTGTCAGTTCCCAAATAATAAAACAGAGATTTTTTTACTAAATACAAAAGTTTGGCCTTAGCTTAGGCTTGTTTCCAACTAGCTCTTAAAACTTAAATTAACCTGTTTATATTAATCTATGTTTTGCCATGTGGCTTGTTACCTCTCCTCAGTATTGTATGTTTGACTTCTTCTGCATCTGGCTGGAGAATCTACCCTACCTTCAATTCTTTCCCAGAGTTCCTTTTTCTCCCTGAAAGTCCCACCTCATCTCTCATGCCTAGCTATTGGCCATTCAGCTCTTTTATTAATCCAATCAGAAGGTGCCTTAGATAGGTGAAATTAAGCAGACATAATTTTGACACCACTAAAATGATGAGAAAAAGCTGGCAATGTGGAACAGTAGCTGCCACCTCCATGGTCTCATCACCACCATTTATAGCTTGGTTCTGACCGCATCTTCTCCTCAGCAATCCTCCCAGGCTAGCCTCAAATTTGGGATCCTCCTGCCTCTGCCTCCTTCAGCAAATCCTACTGGTGTGCATCACTACAACAGGCCAAGTGCATATTGGGCCTGAGCTGGTGACTGCAAGGTCACAGGCAAGTGGCTTTTTCATAAATCCATGCCCCACATTGGGTGCCATATTTAACCCAAATCTTAAAAGGTCTTATTAATAATAGTAATAAAAAAAAACTCAGTGCCACCTATTGGGGTAAATTCTGAAAAATCAGAGAGACAAAATAAGCCACAGCTAATCTCACCTCACCAACTTCTCAGCTGATCCTGTTTCCTCAAACTGGAAGCCTCTGAGTCCTCATCTGAATGATTCTCAGCTGAACTGCCGCTAAAAGTCTAAAAGCTTAAAAGCCTCTAGTTCCTGGTCCTCATGCTTTACATGCCTTTCTGCTTCCTGCCATCACTTCCTGGGATTAAAGGCGTGTGCTACTACTGCCTAGCCTCTATGTTTAATATAGTAGCTGTTCTGTTCTTTGACTCCAAAAATAAGTTTATTGGGGTACCCAATATATATACCACATTTTCACACAGTGTCCAAAAAGATTATCCCAACATCTTATATTTTCTAATATTGAAATATATGCACGTGTGTGTGTGTGCATGTGTATTGAAGTACTATTGTTTTGGGGGTTCTATTGCTTAAAGTTCACATGTTAAAGTTTTAACCTCCTATGGATAAGATTATGATTACATGTGGAGATATAATCTTAAAGGAATAATTTAGTTATAATGGGATATTTAGGTTTGTCTATAATCCAATATGACTAATAGCCTTAGAAGAGGAAATGTGACCTCAAAGAAGCATATATGTATTGAGTGACTGACTCTGAGGCAGGCAGCAAAGGGCTGTAAGCCTAAGAAATGGTTTGAAAGGAACCCAAAATTTTCATCACCTTCATCATAACATTCCTGCCTCTAGCCTGACCTGTGAGAAAATAATTTGCTATTGTTTAATACACCTAGTTTGTGGTATTCTCTTATGGAAGCTCTAGCACACTGAGATAACACGTGTCAGGCAAAACATGCTGTGACTTGAAACAGCTACTTCAAAAAAGGTAAAATTCTTCCCACAGAGATTGGGGAACATGGGGAAGAGAGAAAGGAAACACTGTAGGTAGTCAGAAGATGGAGAGCACCAGAAGAACATGGCCCACTGGATCAATTAAGCAGAGCTCACATGGGCTCACAGAGACTGAGGCAGCAAGCACAAATCCTGCTTGAGTCTGCACCAAGTCCTGTTATGTCATGGTTGTTAGCTTGGTGTTTTTCTGGGAGCCTAACAGTGCGAGCAGGTGTTTCTCTGACTCTCTTGCCTCCTCCTGGGACTCCTTTCCTCCTATTGAGTTGCCTTATCCAGCTTCAATAAGAGGGCTCTGCCTTGTCTTACTGTATCTTGTTTTATCCTCTTTGGCTGTCTTTTGGATGACTGCTCTTTTCTGAGGAGGAAAAGGAGGAGGAGTGGATTTGGGGGAGTAGGAAGATAGGAACAGAGTTGGGAGGAATGGAGGGAGGGGAAACTATGGTTGAGAGGAGGTAAGAATCCATTTTCAGTAAAAAAGAGAAAGGATTTTTCACTCATTTTTTTCAGGCATCACCACCTATTTGGCTTGGGTTTGGTGTTTCTGGAAATGTGATGAGACAAAACATCTGGGCAGGAGGGGTGCTGTGTGGCTGAGTTATTCACTATGTTTAGAAAGTTGGTCAGAAAAAAATTTGGAGTAGCTAAAATACTTAAAAGGAATAAATATTTTTATATTTTTCTTTCATCATTAATTTTCTTTACTGTAGGTCTCTATTAAGAAAAATTAAAACTTAGATGCCTACACTAATTAAATTCAGGGATGAGTGAATTTTGAATGAATCTGAGACACATTTTGTGTATATATGCTTAAAATTAACTGAAGGCAAGATGGTTATTGGATTTTGCCTATTTTAGAAAGCAAAATCATTGAAAATAGATGTGTGAAGGTTCTTTGCATAATGAATTGAGGCATATTGTTTTTAAAGCCTGAGAGAACACAAATAACTCCAAGGTTTCTAAACTGCTCTGGAGAAAGTAAGTTCTGTCTATTGTAGGCCTGCCAGGAAAGTACTCAATTTCATTACTGGGTTTTCATTTTAAAATAATAGATACATTTTTATGAGATTACAGCTGCTGATAGTTAGGAGCTTGGTAATTTTATCTATTCAATTCATACTCCATGTTTTTTAATGTAATCTGCATGTTCTGCTTTAGTAAGGATTGTCTTATATACACACAGTCTCCACTTTGCCTTTGTTTTCTTATCTCTGGTTTCCACTGTGCTTTTACTTATATTAAGAGGATTATATGGCTGGAGTCAAAGATGCTTTTCATAATAAATGCCAACATTCCTAGGCCGTTCTTTCTGTGTTTAGTTTTCTTGATTCACAGTCAGGGAAAAGAATCTTCAGGGCTCATTTAAACCTCTGTCTCAGAGCTATGTTGGCTAATTAAGTAGAATATTTTTAGCTGCAGTAGAGTTATCCTAACAGATTCTTACTTTTCACTACTTAACTAAGTATCTGTTACAGTTCCCAAGAAGCCGCAAATCCCCATGTATTTAATTTATATCAATAAAATGCATTAGAATTTCTCTTCTAAGGCTGGGGAGGTGACTCAGCCAGTGAAAGTGCTTGCCAAGAAACTACATGGACTTCAGTTCAATCCTTAGCACTGATATAAAAAGCCAGGCATGTTTACAATGTTCAGGGTAGGGCTAATTCATTGCAGGGTTTGGATGTTGTTTTCTCTGTCTGATATTTGGGGCTTCAACCTCTATTATACTTTGGCTTATCAGCTACAGTTTGGTACCTTCAGGCTTAATCAGATAGCTTGGGAAAAACATCTCCTGGCAATGTGGACTTGTCCTAGGTCTCAAGGCTGATAAGGCAGCAGGGGGAAAATCCCATCAAGACAGTTGGAGTATCGAGAAGGTAAGGTGTAGCCTGGGTCTCCTGCCCATGTATGCTGTCTGTAGAGTCCTATGTGGGGAGCAAGCTGAAAACTGTTGTGTCCTAATGAAAGGGCCAGGAGGAAATTGGGATCCCTGGCAAGCAGCCAAAGAGTGACCAGAATTGGAGGTTGATGGGGCTGTGAAGCAAGAACAAGTAGCCTACCTGTGTCTCCAAGCAATGTGGACAGGTTAAGAGGATCCCTTTTCAGGATGATTCGGGATCAGGGAGTCCTAAAGACAGAGAGGGGTGTTTTGAGGAGGTTGCTTGGGGTGACTAGAATGGATGAGGACTGTGAATGGGGCTATGTTAAAGGTTTTGTAATAGTTCCTGGCACATGGTAAATCCTATAATGAGTTACATTAGCAAGTATTAGTTGTATTACTTTCCACTTCTACTATTCTCAAGTACAAAGATATTGTTTCCCCTTACAGATGAGCATTTAGATACAGAAAATATGAATTGTGTCTTTCTAAAGTGTTTCTTAATAAAAATTTATCATTCGAAAGTTGTAACTGGTACAGAGACAAACAAACCAAACTAGTGGGAACTCATGAACTGTGGACCAACAGCTGGAGCCTTGATGGGACTGAATTAGGCCCTGTGCACAAGGGAGACAGTTGTTTAGCTTGATCTGTTTAAGGGGTCCCTGGCAGTGGGATCAGGATTCATCCTTGCTACGTAAGTGGGCTTTTTGTAGCTAAGTACCTATGGTGGGACACCTTACATAGCTTTGGTTCAGGGGAAGGGGCTTGGATCTGCCTCAACTCAATGTACTAGGCTCTTCTGACTCCCCATGGGAATCCTTGCCTTAGAGGAGGTAGAAATGGAGGGTAGGTAAGGGAGGGAAGGCTGGGGAGTAGGAGGAAGGGGGATAGGGGCACCTGTGGTTGGTATATAAAATGAACAGAAAATTTCTTAATTAAAAAAAAGTAAGTTGTAACTGAGTGAGCCAACCAAAAGGAATCATGCTGTTCTATTTTACTGTAAAGGCGAAAGCTAGCTATGAAGTTAGCTTTCAAGTCATGATTTTTTTTCTTTCTTAACCTTTCTAGGTTAACTTTACAGGATTTCCATACATTTTTATTCTGCTCATCTCATCTCTAACAGCCCTTTTAATTTCTGTGTTTGTTCCATTTGAATTGATGCTTCTAGGAAACAATGTCTGATAACAAATTTTGCTTGAGAAAGTTTTCTGCATGATTTCTGCACAGGATGTGAGGAGCAGTCATGGCTACTTTAAAACTATCCTGACACACCTCCTTGTTTGTTTCGCTTTTCTATTGCAAGCTTGTTCCAAGACACTCATAGACTGAGTGCCAGCAGTTCTTGGCAGAGCTGCATTCCCTGGTTCTACAAAACAGAACCATTCTTAAAGAGATCTGTCACCAACATAATAAACCCTTGTGTTTACACAGGTAACCTCATGAGTTCCTTTCTCAGCCCATGTATCAAGGAGAGAAAAGACTATTGCCATCCATTTTTAGGGAAAACTCCTGGCCACTGCAGTTGGAAGAACACCCCGCCTCCCAACAGACCCATGTTCTGTTAGTGTGTTTTAAAGTGAGGGAGGAAGGGACATGAGGAAAGATTTTATAAGCTTTATTGAAACCAAAACTTCTGGAGCACAGTGAAACGCATTTGCCAGCTCCTCAATACAGCTGGGTCCTCCCCATTCTCTGTAATTGGAAACAGATTGCTATAAGGCTGTAATGTGCAGAGTGCTCTAATGGTATCTCATTTCTAGTGGGGGATATGGCACTTGCAATGGCCATTTATAACATCAACAAATCCATGGCAAATTTTTTTTATAACATAAATAGCATATGACTTAAAATTTTCCAGCTTGTTTCAGAATTTTTGTATAATTCTCTAAGTATAGTCGATAAATGATCAATTGTAATTAACTAATTGATAGAGCATTATTGGATATTTTGAGCTTGAATGAATGTAAGATTAACATGTATCTGAGCAATTGACACAATACATATTTTTAATCATTTCTTTTAAATTTTTGAGATTCTAATTAAAATATCCATATTCTTCTTGACTATGAGAGAAAAGTTCACTTCATACCATTCACCAAATTCTTGGCATTTAGATAAAATAAAAGTTTAGGAAATTCTAATTAAGTAAAAAAATTGTGTTGTATTTATATTTTACATTTATTTCACTTAAAACTACTAGTTTCCAAGTCTTCAAATATAAAATTTAATATAAGAGAAATGTAATTCTTCAAAGCATATGTCTTCCTATACCTTATGACTTCATTGGACACCTCAATATAATGTCTTAGAAGAACTCAAATATCAATAATAATTCAAGGGAGTTTTATACACTTTATAAAAATGGCATTAAATTTTTTTTAACTACATCTTTGAGACACAGGTTTGGATAGCCCTATAATTATAAATTGTATAGATGAATATGGTACATTATATTTACCATAGTCTTCCTCTTGGTAAAAGTTTAAGCTAGGAGTTAGAAGATAAAGTTTTGAGGTATTCTTTCAGTTTGTAGCAGCACATATAAGGCATCATCTTAACGAATCAATGAAAATAATGTATAACAGGTGGAACTATCATGATGTTTTAAACTATCTATGCTGTGAAAACAAAATAATTAGATCTTATTATTATAACTTGGAGTATTTGCTTGATTTTTGTTTGTTATTTTTTATTTTATTTTTTATTATTTGTTTATTGGTTGGTTTTCAAGACAGGGTCGCTCTGTATGTCCCTGATTGTCCTAGAACTCACTCTATAGACCAGGCTTGCTTTAAATTCACCAACATCCTCCTGCCTCTGCTTCCCAAGTGCTCGGATGAAAAGTGTTTGCCATGGGCATAGATATTTGAATGATTTTTAACACCAAATTAAAAGAGCCATTTAAGAAGAAATGAGCATTTGGCTATTCTCATTATTATACACAAAGACCTAAAAATATTTGTTTTTAATCCAGAATGTCTATACTGACACCCTCTCTGTTATACATGGTACCTTTCTATCATACAGGCATCTTCAAGTTAGATATGTCCTAGTTTCCAAAGATCTCTGATCTTTCCTGTTCATCTTTATGCTGCTGTTTGTATCAAGACTTTAGCACATGGCTACACTTTCTGGTAAGTTTTTATACATGCTTAGGAGGTTGTCCCATTGCCTGCAAGTATCCATGAGTGTGTAGCTGCTCATGGTTCCAGTTAGAATTGGTTGTACAATTGTAAATCATTTTGTGATATTTGATGTTACAAAGAACCAGTAATTAATTTCTGCAGAATTGACACATACTTAACACTGAGTCCAAATTCATGAGTTTGGTGTCTTTCAATCTATAGCATTAATTCATCTCAATAAACATATCATATATATATTATTTATTTATTTATAAATATATATTTATCTAACATCTTTTTAGATGGTTTACCTATTACTTGATTTTGAAAAGAATTGTTTTTATTCTTTGAGAATTTTGTACATGTATACAATGTATTTCAATTATATCTACCCACCCTTTTCTCCCTCCCTCTTCCCCAACACAGGCCCCTCCCAATTTCATGTCATTTCTGTTAAAAAAGTGTATCTTACTGAGTCCTCTTAATGCTGTCAATACTCACATGGTAAATGGGTGATGGACCACTCTCTATCAATTAGCCAGTGGCCACACCCTTAATGAAAAGTGACTTGTTCTCCTAAGCAGCCATCAAATTCCCAGTAGCTTTTCACCTGGGGTGGGGCTTCATGCATCCCTCCCCTCTCTGTTTTCCTTGGCTTGATCTCTGGCAGATGTTATATTATAGCTGAAGGTTTCCTGTGTCCCACCTAGTCCATGGTCAGGACAAATCTCTCTCACCTGCCAGTCCTGCAGCCACTTGGACCCAAGTAAACACACAGAGGCTTATATTAATTAAAATTGCTTGGCCATTAGCTCGGGCTAAGTACTGACTAGCTCTTACACTTAAATTAACCCATAATTCTTATCTATGTTTAGCCACGTGGCTTGGTACCTTTTCTCAGTTCTGCCTTCACATCTTGCTTCCTCTGTGTCTGCTTGGCGACTCCTGACTCAGCCTTCCTCTTTCCAGCATTCTCCCCTCTGCTTATGCTGCCTATACTGTACTTTCTGCCTGGCTGCTGGCCAATCAGAGTTTTACTTATCAACCAATCAGAGCAACACATTCACAACATAGAGAAAGATATCCCCAGCATTATATAGTACTTAGCGTAGTTTCTGTGAGTTTATGAGCATGAGACTAACACTTTTTAAATTTTCTTTTTTTCTGTTTTATATTAAGATTGCTTTAGGCTTACAAATTTATTAAATTAGAATATACCCATTCCCCATTTCTAATTTCTAAGTGTTTAAGATCAGAACTATTTATCCCAGAATTTTTTTTAACACACTGAAGACAACAACTTCTGGGCTATAGATACTTGCCTTAATGCATAGTTTTTATGGGGATACTGCAGATTTGAACTCCTGTACTCATAACAGCCAGTATCTTTGCCTCTCTAGGCATCTTGTCAGCCCTCCCCATCCCAAATTTTCTAAATTAAAATAATTTAAATTTAGTTTAGACTTAAATCTCTTGACTTTTCCTTTTCTAGTATGACACTTTTGGGGTTCTTTGTATTCCTTTTGGCTCTTTTGCCAAACTATATCATGTCACTTGAAAATAGTTGGGTCTTGAAAAAAATTATAAGTAATGTTATTTTATAGTTAATGTTGGTAATTCTACTATATAAGGTTTCTGAGAGCTTGTGTCTGTTGGGCTTTTTAAGTGAGAACTTTTACTTCATGAGAATTTATTTGTTTTTGATTGTGGGCTAGACGTTGTATTCAAAGAAACGTTTTAGAAATGCATTGGAACCTTGTGCAGCATTGTCTTTGTATACAAGAGATCCTCATTTGGTTTCATTATAGTCCAGAGGATCTATAAACCCAAGGTACTTTTTATATGCTTTCAAGGATGCACAGTCTGTTGGCTCTTATAATGCAGAGCTGAGCTTTAAGTATATACAATGGCTCACATGGGTTTGCTCTTCTAGTATTCTTACAGAGCAGCCCTTTTGGACTATAATCCTGATGCCAAGAGAACTTCTTAGCCCAAAATAACCAATGTTTTAGGACCCTGGACAAACACATTATATGTTTTGATTCCTTCAGAACTGCAAGGCAGTTTATTTTTTTCAATTTCTCATTTAGTATGTAGTTCCAGTAGCCCAGAGTACCAGGTGTGGCTTAACGTTTTGGCTTTTCCTGTGTTTCATCCCAGTAATTTATCATGAATATATTGTATCTGATGTATTTGAAACATTCCTTTTTAAGATTTCAAGATAGTTTAAGTTGTTCCCAGAAAAAGAACTAGTGTAAAGTATCTAGGCCCCTCCAGCGGAAGCAAATATTCCTGATATTTTCTTGTTTGGGTGTAATTTTTACATCATCCACATCAACATCAGCCTTACTCTAAGGTTTTCCTATTGACCTTGGTCAGTATTCTTGGTTCTCTCCACCTTAGGAGATAGGTAGTACTACTTCCAATGCTGGCAATGAATCCACAATGGCTACTCACAACCCAGTGAAGCTGTTGAGTAGTTAGGAATCTCAATGCTCACAATCTAACCTTTTAAGTATATTGTTTTCAGAAATCTTTCTGGAAGAATGTTTCCTTTTTTCCATTGATCAATATTTACCAGAAACCAAAAATACCAGAGGATAATTTTTGGGCAAGTGAGTTAAATTTTAGTACATTATTTGAATGACCGTGTAGGATTTTTAATTTATTCATGCTGTTGGAAGCCAGAGGGTAATGGATAAAAATCTCTTTGACCATAAGGTAAACAAATGGTAACTAGTTAAAGGCAATACTTTCTATTATCAAACTTTAAATTACTAAGTACTAAATCATTTATATAAGAAAATGATCAGATGCATTAGATTACATAGTTACCAGTTAAAAATTATAAGTAAAATAATAATTGGGCAGTATGTTCTTGTTTAACCAGTGTGTTCAGTTAAGTACAGCAAAGAATTGGTATAAATTTAACTTTGGCAAACATATTTCATTGTTCCCAGTTTGTAAAAATATATGTTATCTAACAGCCTGAAAGAAAATTTTCCTTTTCACTTTCCCCTAGGACAGTCCCGTTATATTTTATGTCTATTTGTTTTTTTAACACTCCATAATTTTAAAAGTGGCCTGGCAGGAATCCAAGCACATAGAAAGAAAAATGGTTCTTGGACCTATCAAGGACTGCAACACTAGCTCTTTTAAATCAGTTTTATGTGTGATGTTTTTGGTCTAGTCAGCAAAAGGCCAATGCTGCTTCCTATTCGAACTGTTGGAACAGATATTCACTTAAGAAGGAATATCTCTGAGGAATAATAAACTTCATATTATCTAACATGTGATAAAATACACCAGCGTACTTGTATTCCAATATATTGACACTGTCACAAACACAAAATTCTAATTGCTTAGCTAGGAATTTAGAAGTGAGCTATTCAATTTTTACTGTTCTGATATTTGGTTGTAACTGTTTTGGACATTTAGGATAACTTGAGTCTGCTTTGCTCTTTATGTGAGCACCTGTGGGAAAAGTACATACCAAGAGTTAGGATAATTCTTTATTGCAAAACTCTTGTTTTATGGCAAGAAAGAACAAGTGGAGTGCGCTAAACGTCACAGTACTTCAGGGCTTTTCTTCCTCTCTGACTCCTGTTGTTTCTTCTCTCCTGTGTATTGCTTTTACAACTTCAGCATTTGGAGGACAATTTCTGGGAATTACTCATCGACTTTTTGGGAGACATTTCCTGAAATTTCTGTTTAATGAATAATGTTAATGTATTATGTACATTTTACTACCAGAACATTAATCTTTGCTATATCTTTATTATGCATTGATTCTTCATTACTTGTATTTCTTAATAGCCAAAGTATAGCTCGATCATAAATAGTTTTGCATTTGTAACTGAACCATTTATAGAATTGCTAGGGGACTATAGTCTGTCTAATACATGAGGATTGGCAGCATTTTTAGGTAGATTTTAGTGTTCAAACAAAATCTGTCAGCACTATGTGTAACTAGAGGTGAGACCGCTAGCTGTAAACTCTTCCTGTAGCTCCAAGGCTTGTTCGGTTTTCATTAGTTTTACTACGCTTCATTTGGTTTTGGTAAAACCCTGAGACAGACCAATGGCTTTCTTGAAAAATATGAGTTTTTAAGTTAGAAAATGACCCTGTGGTATAGAAAAATGAAATATCTTCCTCACTGTAACAAACATCTTATCACAGCAATTGTAAGAGTACCTATATTCAGAAAACAAAGAGTGAGATTTTTGTATATTAAATACTCAAGTTATATTTTTGAACTTTTCCCATTGTTATTCTTTTACTAACAATGAAAATTGTTCCATTTAGCTCCAAAGCCAAACAATAAATATTTGATTATGCAAATGTAACAATATTTTCTATTTATGTGCATAGCATATAAGACAATTTGATTTAAAGATAAGTAGATATATTGGTGATTTCAGGGAATATTTAAATCATTTGTTTCTATAAAATTCTTTTAACATTAAATAATCATAGGCTATAGAGGTAATTTATTTAAATTGTGTATCTCTTATTATCAAAATCATGGAAGTGTAATACTCTTTACATCACTTTTAAATTGTACATATTGTTCATTTATGAAGGAAGTATGATGTTACATTGTTCACCCTAAAGAGGAGAGCTATGGGCCATAGTCCCCAGAAGATAACCTGGTGAATGTTCTTTGTTTTCTGATGTCACTTTCATCCTCGACAAAACACTTTATACACTTAAGTTTTCTGTTTTTGTTCATGTCAAGATATAAGCACAGGCAAGAATATACAAAGGACCCCAGTAGCACAGGCAATAAACACCAAAAATTGACAGGAAAGAAACTCTCAGGAGAGTGGACACACAGCCCACGGAATGGGAGGTCTTTGCCAGGTATACATCAACAGTAATTTAATATCTACAACATAAAGAACTGTAAGGATAAACATCAAAAAGTAGGCCAATGAGCTACAAAAACAGTTTACAAAAAGAAACATGAATGGCCAATAAACACATTTAGAACTTAAACAGTCTTAGGCATCAGGGAAAGGCTAGTTAGAACTATCCTGAGATTCATTCTTACCCTTCTCAGAAAACCTTTATCAGGAAGATAAGGGGCAACAAGTTCTGAGGAAGATGTAAGGAAAGAGTCATCATTCATCAATCTTGACAGAAGTGTAGCTGCCACATTCATTGTAGAAGTCAGTACAGAACTACCGCATGGCTTTACCATACCCCCAGACAGGTGTACTAAAGTACTCAGTGCCATCAGAGAGATATGTGGGCATCCATGTTTATTGGTGAGTTACAACAGCAAGGACACTGAATTAGTTGAGTGCCCACCAACAGAAGAATAGGTAAATAAAATATGATCCACAAAACAGTGAAATTATAGTCATCAGCCAAGAATAATTAAATCAAGACATTTACAGGAAAATTAATGGGACTGGAAATTTTTTATTTTCAACAAAGTAACCCACAAGCAGAAACATGAAAGGGGCATCTTTTTCTTCATATGAGGAGCTTTTATTGTGTGTGTGTGTGTGTGTGTGTGTGTGTGTGTGTGTGTGTGCACGCACATGTCTACTAGTTTTTCTGTGTGTGGGTATTGGTCCCGGAACTAGAAATAGGGCTGTGAAGGAGTAAATAAGTTCTAAGGGAGGAAGGGCAGTAAACACACATGATATGAAAGCAGAGTGGGGTCCTGGAGGAAGAACGCTAGAAGCAGGGGAGAGTTTGAGAAGAAAAAAGATGACATTCTCTTGGTTTTTATAAGAAATAATTCGATGTTGATTAATAAAGGTATTACAAAAGAGCCACAAAGAAGTACTATTACTGATAGAAGACATAAATGTAAATTTCTTTTCTTCTGAATTATAAATCCCCAGCTTCAGATATTGGAGATTTTATACCTACAACATCAACAAAATCCACACCATCCATTTAAGGCTATGCCAAAACAATTTAAATATTAGACACAGGAACATAAGGACATTATCACAGTACTCATCATCTTACTATCAAATAAAGTAATGGATAGGTCGCTAATTTTAGTCATAACTGTCTATATAACCTGCAATTATAAACTGATTTTCTTATGATGTTGGAAAATTTTACATTTGCTAAGAAGTCAATAGCCAATAACTTGTTGAGTAAGTGTCTTCCAGCTCAGGTTTTAATGTTAAAAAATAATAGCCCATATTTACAATCTTTATAATTGAACGTTTAAAGTATTACAGTACACAGTTTAAATAAGATCTACAGCTTGCTTAAATATTTTGTTGAAGCTTGTTTATGAATTCCCTGTGTGGGAGCACAACTTAAAATCATTGACATCTGGAATAAATGTGCCTAGGTTTTCATGCCTTTTATTTTATTTAAATATTCTCACTGGTCCCTTCATGTCAGCCATTCAATTAGTCAAGTTATTTTGGTTTACTTAGAATAATATGTGCTTTACAACTCTTGTGGGATACTGTCTGCAATTCTAAATCACTTTTGACTTTGGAAATTTTAAATTTCACTTAAAGGAAGTTGAAGTAAGTATTTTGGTAAATATGTTTATTCAGGTTTTTACTAAAAAATTTGAATTAATATGAATCATTTCATTTTTGACTAAGAAATTCCCCATTTGTATGCTAAATTATATCATGAACCTCTTGTTTTATTTTCCCCAAAACTGATAAAACAGGTTTTAGGGGTACAAAAGTAAGCAATGCTTAAGAAAGACTCTGACATTACATTCAGTGGAATATAATTTAAAATATGCAGTTATTATTATACAGAAATGAAAACAAAATGCAATTTGACAAAAATCTTATCAGTTCAAGCTTTTGTTATTAGCAAATATTATTGATATAAAATTATCTCATATTAGTGCTGAATGGTGGTAGTTCTTTTAGTGCATTAAAATAGAAATTTCTACAATTCAATTTAAGAAATGAATATGTACTAAGGATTTTGAAAATATCGTAGAGAATTTAGATTAATAGAACCTCTTGTTTTTACATATAAGGAAACAAATTTGTCTGGGCATGGTTGCACACACTTTTAATCCTAGCACTTGGGAGGCAGAGGCAGAGAAATCTCTATGAGTTGAAGGCTAGCCTGGTCTATGTAGCATATTAAAGGCCTGGGCCACGCAGTGTGATCCATTTGTTCTTGAGAGGAGACCAGGGGGTAGTGATGCTAATATTCACAGGGCTGTCAGAAGAACACATCATGCATTTTCTGTGTGCTGCTTCAAACTCTGCAATACCATGAAGGTGAAGAAAATGAATGCTGAATGCCAGTGAAAGGTGGAATGTTCTAACAACATTTACCAATTGGACTTGGCTGCTAATTTTCCCAGAATGAAAAACCTAGCTTTTCTCAAGGCAGGGATGTGTTCCTGACATCCCACTATGACAAAATGACAATGGCATAATATCTTATCTTCTTTTATCCTTTATTATAGTTCCATAAAAAGCTTTACACTTAAGAATATTTACAGGCTTGCTTAAGTCATGGGATTTAATTTAGGATTTCATTATAATGCAGGTGTTAGATAATCCACATGTCTATCAAATGTCATGTAGACTGAATCGCTTCTTGGCTTCTGATCCAAACCACTAAAGCCAAGAATGCTTCAATCAAAGTCAACAGCGCCAGTGCTCAAGGTTATATGTTCCTCAATTCCAGATTTAAAAAAACACTAAAAACTCAGGCACCGCATCTAGAAAGCAGAAAAAAAAAATCTTTGTAGAGGGGCAGAGACATCTCTGAACTTGGTAGTTGGATTGGTGATCCATTTCATCCCTGATTCTCAAGCTGATGACTTTGCTAGAAAACAATGCAATTTCAGATCAAGTGCTCTGAATTTTTTTCTTACTAAAAATCACTTCAACCACAAACCATAGTATAATGGCTTCTGGATTGGAGCATGGGAAACAGTATAATACAGGCAGTATTTTGTAACCCATCTAGAAAGTTTATTTGAAGTCCTTGGTTATGTTTTGACAGAAATTCTTTATTTTTTATTCATTTATTTGGTTTTTTTTGTTATTTATTATATTTGTGTTTTAATTTTACACATCAGCCATGGGTTCCCCTGTCCTCCCCCTTCCATCCCCACCCCCACCTTACCCCCAGCCCCTCTCCTCCATTCCCATCTCCTCCAAGGCCAAGACTCCCCTGGGTATTCATTTAAACCTGGTGGATTCAGTACAGGCAGGTCCAGTCCCCTCCTTCCAGGCTGAGCAAAGTGTACCTATGTAAGCCCAAGGTTCCAAACAGCCAGCTCATGCACTAAGGACAGGTACCAGTCCCACAGCCTGGGTGCCTCCCAAACAGTTCAAGCTATTCAATTGTCTCACTTATCTGGAGGGCCTGATCCAGCTGGGGGCTCCACAGCCTTTGGTTCATAATTCATGTGCTGCCATTCGTTTGGCTATTTGTCCCTGTGCTTTTCCAATCTTGGTCTCAACAATTCACTCTCTTACAGTCCCTCCTCTTTCTCTACAATTGGACTCCTGGAGCTTCACCTGGGACCTGGCTGAGGATCTCTGCATCCACTTCCATCAGTTATTGGATGAGAGTTCCATATGGCACTTCCTTAGAAAATTGGGAATCCATCTCCCCCAAGACCCAGCTGTAGCACTCTTGGGCATATACCCAAGGAATGCTCAATCATACCACAAGGGCTTTTGCTCAGCCATGTTCATATCAGCATTGTTTGTAATAGGCAGAACCTGGAAACAACCTAGATGTCCTTCAACTGAAGAATGGATAAAGAAAATATGGTACATATACACAATGGAGTATTACTCAGCAGAGAAAAACAATGACATCATGAGGTTTGCAGGCAAATGGATGGATCTAGAAAAAATCATCCTGAGTGAGGTAACCCAGACTCAGAAGGACAAACATGGTAGGTACTCACTCATAGTAGGATACTAGATATAAAACATAGATGACTAGATTGCTACACAACTCCAGGGATGCTACCTAGAAAACAGGACCCTAGGAAAGATACAGGGATCGCCCAATGACAGAGAAATGGATGAGATCTACTTGAATAACCTGGACGACAGTGGGAGTAATGAAGGGCAAGTTTCAAGGGAAAGAGAGCTTAGGGGAGCAGGAGATCCCAGTTGGATCAAGAACAGAAAGGGAGAACAAGGAATAACAAACCATGATAAATGATGACCACATGAAAACAGGAATAGGCAGAGTGCTGGAGAGGTCCCCAGAAATCCATAATGATATATCCTCTGCAGACTGCTGGCAATGGTCGAGAGAATGCCTTATCTGACCTAGTCTGGTGATCAGATGGCCAAACACCTAACGGTCATTTATTTGTTTTTAAAGATTTATTTATTTTGTGTATCTGAGTATACTATCTGCATGCACACTTTCATGTCAGAAGAGAGCATCAGATCTTACTATCGAAGGTTGTGAGCCACCATGTGGTGCTGGGAATTGAACTCAGTACCTCTGGAAGAGCAGCCCATGCTCTTAACTGCTGAGCCATCTCTCCAGCCTGATAGAAACACTTTAAAACTTCGCTTCTTTGTAGGAAACATAAAATGCAAACTGTTACAGGGAGAAAGAATTTATTTTCTGCCTATTTAAAAGGCTTTATATGTGTCAATTATGTTAGCCTTTCAAAATTTCTTGTGGTAGGAGCTAGAAGTCCTGCCGTCTGGTCCTGAAATTGGCTATACTTTCTGTCTCGAGCATTCACCTCAGAAGGAGATATTATTAATGCTGAATTCTCAGATGCTCACCACAATTTCTTAGCATCCCTTGTGGTTATGTTAGTGTCATGTGACCAAAGTGTTATTAATCTAAGGGACATTTATGCTTTGAAATCTGAGAGAGTCCAACGAACCAGAGTAGGAATGAGTGTTTTCTGTTAAGTGCCAATCAGTAAAGAGGGCTTGGGTGGCCCCTTGCAAGATGGAAATCAGTGGATCCCTGAGTTGCAAAAACAGGATAAAAGCCCTTTGCCAATACCAAGACAAGAGCTTTTGTTGTATAAAGCCACTCAGCTCTGCAAGTCGTTTGTTTCTGTAACAGCCTATCTCATGCCAACTAACATCTCTGTGAATCATTGCAAACTGTGGGATTGACAGCTTTCATGTGTCCCAGTTTATATTTCTGAGATACCCTCTGGCCTTCATTTTATGACAGAAGAAACATAGATATTTTCAGAGAACTTAAACGGGTCACACCCTGAGGGTGATGTCAAACTGTAAGATCTATTTCTTTGAGACCTTTCACATTAATTTTCTCTAACTATATATTCTGCAGCATCCATGAGATTAGCTATGGGATCATTCAACAGACAATAAGATGCACAATGACTCTGTTCCTGTCTAGTAGGTTTTGTTGAATTAGACATGATATAGTTCAGCATATAATTAGTGATGGAGCATTCAAAATTCTGGCTTTTAGTCCATGGACTTACCTACCAAGTTGTAGATGCATTTCATAGCATATATAAATATTATATTGGTCTTATATCCAATTTGGGGGAGACTCTATTTTTAAGATATTTCTTGAAATTTATTTTTGGTATACATTTTACACCCATTTAAAACAAAAAACTAAACTAAGACACATACTGCATATATTCCTAGCCAACAGTTTCTTGTCTACTGTCTTCTCTTGGCATCTATGTTTGTAATCATGATGATTAAACAAAGAATACAAGATGTCATTCACACAGATATTGATGATAATTATATATTAGATACAGCTGTAGCTGAACTTTTTCTGCTGTTGCTGAAAGTTTTCCTGTGTCCTGGCTGGCCAGTGGTCAGGACACATCTCTCCCACTTGTGTCCTCCAAGTAAACACACAGAGGCTTATATTAATTATAATTGCTTGGCCATTAGCTCAGGCCCATTACTGACCAGCCCTTACACTTAATTTAACCCATAACTCTTATCCATATTTAGCCACATGGCTTGGTACCTTTTCTCAGTTCTGCCTTCACATCTTGCTTCTTCTGTGTCTGGCTGGTGACTCCTGACTCAGTCTTCCTCTTCCCAGAATTCTCCTTTTCTGCTTGTCCCACCTATACTCTCTGCCTGGCTACTGGCCAATCAGCATTTTATTTTTATCAACCAATCAGAGCAGCACACATTCACAGCATGCAGAACGACATTCCACAGCCTACAGCCTTATCTTGAATTAACAATATGTAGATGCTTATTTTAAAAAGACACATAAATACAATATTGATAATGGATCACGAGACCTGTGAGTTAAGATCTAGTTTTCCCATTTAACACTCTCCATATTGCGGCTCAGGTATGTGCTATCCCATTTGTTTGTGACTATCTATGGATGGTAGTGAATAGATTTAAATATTACATAGTAACATAGTTTTAGTCTAGAATACTTCATTACCTCAATTAAAAATGAGAAAAGGGGTTCAGAGGTTTAAGTGCATTGATAGAAACAACAGACAGGAAGTTTTGATAAGATGGAGAAGCCCCTCTAGGCTGCCAATGCTATCTGATAACAAATTTAGGTTTGGAACTGGTGGAAGCTTGTGGTCTGCTAAGTTAATAGACTCCCCCCCGCGCCCCCCCCACCAAAAAGAAAGTATTTATCGGAACACTAAACACTAAGAAGTATTATTCACAGAATTTTAGTTCCAACAAAGAGGGAGCCAGGGCTGGCTATTCAGGGGTCTAAAGATGGTTGAAGAGAAGGTAATTAGCCTCTGGACCTGCCCCATCTTAACCTGTCCACAGTTGTTGATTCAAGTCTATATAGGTTCTTTCCAAGAATTTTCACTTAGCACCACATTTAGGGTTCAGTGAACCCTAATGTTGAAGATGGTCAGTACAAAAATTTGATGCCATCAGACAATTTTGCATTTTCCTTCCTCAATTACACACATTCAGTCTCTATTGCCCTATATCTTTCCTGTAATGCCCTGAAGACACATAAAAAGAGTCAAGTTGGGTTGTGTGACTAACCAACTTTCTGAGCCACATGAAAGGGCAGCACTTGATTTTAAAGTGTTAACTTAGAGTCATTAAAAGTAATTAGAAAAAAACTCTTTTTTTGTCTTTTTTTTTTTCAGAGCTGAGGACCGAACCCAGAGCCTTGTGCTTGCTAGGCAAGCGCTCTACCACTGAGCTAAATCCCCAACCCCAGAAAAAAACTTTTATAATTAAATATGCTCATAATAGGATGAGTTTCTAGTCTAGATACATCTGGTGACCCTTCTACAGCTTGTAATAATACAATTCTGTCTCTACTTTTTGAGATTTATTTTTATTTTATATGAATGAATGTTGTCCCATGCATGACTATACACCATGTGTGTGTGTGTGTGTAGTAACCTTGAAAGCCAGAAGAGGGCATCATCTACACTGGAAGTAGTTACAGATGGTTGTTAGTGTTAGTGTTCAGGCTTGAACCCAGGTCTGCTGGAAGAGGAGTCAGTGCTTTTAATCACCAAGCATTCTCTCTAGTTCCATAATTCTGTTTTTTTATTTTAAAAAAAATCCCCAAAACAAAAACCAGCCATTCATCTAAATTACCCTCCCATGCTCTTTGTCTCTTCTGTCATAGTTTTTCTGTAGACATTGTGCAGTTAAAAAGCAATAGTTGATTTGCTAGACTTTGATATTCCCTTAGAGTTATGGAATTAAGCCATTGTTGCCCATTGCTTTGATCACAGATCTAGAATATAATTTCTAAGTGCACCTAAGTAATACACATACATACCTTTATTTTTCTCCATATGAAGCATATGAAAAACTATTTTCCCAAGGTGTTTTATATATATTTAGTCCAGTTTGCCTATAACTTCCTTTGCAGTCTATGTCTGACCTGGATCTCATGATATTCTTACCTTGGAGTTCCCATATGCTAGGGTTTCTGGTATGCATCGCCATGTTTGGTACCATGTGAAATTTTTATTATTAAAACTGAGGATGTTTTTTTTATCTGTATTACAAAACAAAGACATCTAATGACCAGTACTCATTGTCATGGTGGGAGCATGAATATACTTGGATTGGCAGGGAACATGCCTGATGGGCAAACTCTGGCTATTTCTGAATGCCATTACTGCTTTGGCATGAAACTTCCATATGTGTCCATGCATCCAGTGCCTGTGTGCTGCTGGGAGACATGTAGTTCAGTTTTCAGATAGCTCTGGCTAAGGGGTCCCCAGTACATCTTACTGAATTCCTATAACTATGCTGGTACATAAGATGCTTCCAACCACTCTGTCTTCTTTTTCATCTTTCTTATACAGGTCAGAACTATACTGTAACTGATGGCTTTTCTAGCCACGCCTTGATGTTTTCCTTGCTTCCCCCATAGGCATTCTTTGTGATAAGTTATATAAATTTCTAAACCCAGTTTAGGGTCTTCCTCTTGGACTATAAATATTCCTCTTTCTTATATTTGCCTCGGAGATAAGCTCTTTTAGTTGAACTGCAAAAGGCAAATAGAGTTGAATTATAAATAGAACATACAGATTTCCTGGGTAGTATTTTAATGTAACAATAACTGAAATGCACATTGCATGGTGTTTTGTACCTCAGCTAACATTTCCATTAGGTTATCTTGTTTGATCTCCTCAAGTTTGTTGCAATGCATGGTGTAATTATTTTCATCTTACCCGATGAGTATGCACAACTGATGTGAAACAGATCTAGGATTCAATCCAGCTCTGACTCCAGGTGCCTCTGAATCAATGGCAATCAAAATGTAAATGGAACAATATCAGAATATAGAGCAGGAATAAATAAACTGGGAGAGTAAAATTTAACCCAGGGCCATGATCATTAGCTTGTGTATTCTTGAGAGAGCTACAATAATTAAATGATTCTTGATTGCTACATTGAAATTTTAAAGAATTTCACAACCAAGAAAATGTAAAAATAATATTCCCAAACATTATTTCACCACTATAAAACAAATATGGTCATTTTAGTTCACTTACTTTTTTCTCCCTTTTTGAAATGATGGATGTATGAGAGACAAAATACCTTTAACAATAAAATCTCACACATTTGGATGTGAGGAGGATCAATGAGCTTTATAGATTCCAAAGTGCAAAAATGCAATGTTTCTTGAATTGTGGATGACATCATTGTAGGGCCACTTTGTCCCCCACCACCCCTCCCCGTCTTTACACCTCTTCCAGCTAAATTTCAAACCTACAATACTGTAATCAACCCTCACACAGTACCACAGCGAATCTCAGCAAAATCAGCAATTCCTAAGTTTGAGAAGTGGTCTTAGGTTCAAACGTTTCACATATGTATGACCAGAAACATCTGTAGGGTGGAGGCTTAAGATGCATAAATGTAATAGTCAAGAATTCTGTTCTTAAGTGCATAAAGACCAAATGTGTATGTTCATGACTGACATGCAGTTTGTTGCTCCTCTTTTCCACTTCTTCTGGATCACTAACAACTTATGAATATGTTTTCCAGCAGATCTGTTAATGATTCAAATTTTCATTAGTTTTGCTTTTAAATAGGCCTTATTTGATTTTAAGCTATATAACTCTTATATGCACTTGGAATTTATTTTTGTAGAGTGAAGTAATGGGGCTCACAGTTTTCCCATTTTTGCTAACTACTTTCACATTTTATTAAATAGATTTTATTTCTTTGGCATAGCATATCCATTAAATATTACATTTCTGCAACTGCCTAGAGCCAAACTACTTTACTCAAGTGATCCATGATCTAGTTGTGTGTCAGTACCACATATTGCAAAATAAACTCCAATATCTCTTTCAAATTCCCTGTCTCTGTATTCCTGGCCTTTACTCATGTTAGTATAGATGCATGACTCATGTGTTCATTAAAAACATCCCTACTTGTGTGGCAGACCTATTTATCACCTTAAGCCATGAGCAGTGCTTCCCTGGTCTCCAGCACTCTGCCTTTCCATTTGGAAGAATGTGTGGTGGAGGTGATTCCTGAGGCAGCATCCCCATCAGCATAGGGATATTCTTTATTCATATACCCTCACAAAAGTGTATCACCCTTTCTTCATGTGCACATATGATTACCTATCTGCATCCAGTTCTCTTGTGTCATTTTAGAAAGACTGCCCATGATATTTAAAATTCTCCACCTCCAGCTCTTATCCTCCAAATCTTCTTTTAATTCATTCCCAGAAGGATTTTTGTCTCTAAATTGATAAGGAAATTACTCTTGTCCAAGTTGCCACTGGCCTTTATGTTACTAAACATAGTGGCCAATTCTTACTTTCCATCAAATTCAAGCACAATTTCATATAATAAGTGAATTATCATTCTTTAATTCTTTTCTAGTTTGACTTCTGGGATTGGCATATTGGTTTCTCCTGCCCAACTGGTCCTTCATTTAGTCTTCTCTTCGCTGTTTCTCCTTCCTCAGCACCAGTCTAGATCTATATTATATCTATTAAGTATTTGGACTTGGCCTGAGGGCCAGGCATGGCTAGACTGAGGCTTTTACAAAATGCAATTTCTGAGGACCTCTGATGCTGATGGTAAAGGATGTTCTGATCTGAAGGTTTCAAAGAAATGTTGACTTGTTCAACTGATTCTCTGGTGAAATTAACTGAAGGACTCTCGAACAATATAGACCAAGACTTATTTTGAGTGTTTGCTGAGTCTGACAGAGTGTCATTTCTGACATACATTCTATGGTAAAAGCAGACATAATTTGACAGCAGAGGAATCAGGTCCATTAGTCATTGTGCAGATTACAAGAAATTCGCCTCTGTGTATATCCCTTACTCATATCTTTTAAATAATTCTGGAGTTTGCTAGAACTCAATCTCTTATCTTCATGCTGTTTATCATATTTCTGGATGCATTCATTCCCCTGGCTTTAAGTACGGCTTGAAATATTAACTATTAGCACATGGATATCTAAGCAATGCATTCCCTAGGCATACTGCAGAATGCAACTCTTAAATATACAACTTTATATCATTAATAACATTCTCAATGTTTCTACACAGGTTGCTAATAGATACTCCAAACTTAAAGTTTTCAAAAATTAAACTCCTTGTATCATCTGATTCATCTAGATGCCCTTTCATCCATGTTCCAGTTCTTTACCCAAAAAAGTCCTTTGGGATTTTTTTTTTGATAGTTCTCCTCTTACGTTCCCCATCGAATCCAATGGGAGAACCTCCTGGAGACAGTTTTCAATATAAACCCAGATTCTGGTGACTTTTCCCAATCTCCATCACTACCATTACATGAAGGAGAAACAAACCATTTCAACATTTAACTTATTTGTGCAATGACTTAGGATGTCCTCCAGCATGAGAGGTGCTAATATTTCAAAATAAAATGTAGAGCCCATACATTTATTGGTTTATATTTTAGTAAAATCATCCGATGTATACTTTTGTGCTTCGTACTTTGAGTCAGTCTGTTTAGTTTTGCCCTCATGGATTGCCTACTTGTGTTCCATTTTCTTACAGAATAGCTACTCACTTTAGTGTACCGTGGTCCTAGGATATTTTGACTCACCTTGCAAACAATTTTCTTAAGATCTTTTGCTTTTCTGGGACCTAACTTTGTCTTGGAGATGCAGAATTGTGTTTCTTCCTCCAATATTTATGTCTTTATTTGTACTAACTTCCTGAACCTTTCACTGAACCAAGTTATATATAATGAAATGCAGTTTATCAGGTTATTTTCAAATAGGATATTTGAAATTATCAATAAAAGAATATTTAGTGTTTCATGAAATAGATAACATTTTACAATTTTTAAGTCCTTCAGAAACATTGGCCAAATTTTAATCTATTTTATTGTCTACCTAATGTTATAGAGTTTGGTAAGTAACACCTCATCTGCATAACATGGAAGCTTACTATCTCTGTGGGTTTGCTGTGATCAAACACTGACCAAAACCAACTGCAGAAGAATGAACTCCAGCTTTACAGCTTCAGGATCACAGTCCGATGCCCAGGGAACTCAGAGCAGGAACTCCAGGCAGGAACCTAGAGGCAGGAACTAAACCAGATACCATTAAGGAATGCTGTTTACTGGGTTGTTCCCCATGGCTTGCATAATTTATTTTCCTTTATAACCTAAGACCATGTGTCTAGAGGTAACACTACTCAGAGTGGACTGAAGCTTCCCATGCTAATAATTGATCTAAGAAACGCCTCACAGGCTTGTCTACAGTCCAATCTGATAGAGCTGTTTTTCCCCAATATAGCTGTAGCTTGTGTCAGATTGACAAAAGCTAACCAGCACACTTACTTTTACTTTTCAAATTACATTTTTATGGATTATGTGTGTGTTCATGTTTATGCATGTATGTGTCGGTACACATGTCCTTGTATACACAGAGAGAGGCCGGAAGTTAATATTAAGTTTCTTCCTGTATTTTCTCATATTTTGGAGAGAGGGTCTCCTGCTCAAGGTGAGCATTACCAGTGGGCTCGTCTGGCTTGTCAATGAGTTCTCAGTACCCTCCTCTCTCCACCTCTCCACATTGGGATTACAGTGGCATGCTGCCACCCTCGGCTTTTCAAATGGGTGCTGGGTATCTAAGCTCATGTTTCCATGTTTATACAGCAAGAATTTTACCCCCTGAGCCATACCCCTAAGGTCCCATTTCAAACTACTCTCAATGGAAAAAGGCAGATTTTAAATGGAATAGAAAATTATGAGTTCACTTTAGAGTGCATTGTAAATTGTACTGCAATCAATGACAGAACACTGCAATCAAAACAGTGTGAGGCCATTCCACATGGAGTATGTTATAAATACTTACTTATTATTATTAATAAAAAGGATGTCAAGGCACATTTTGGCTCTAAGAACAATAGGAGTGCTCCATGAAATAAATGATTACTTTAAGAAACTATTTTCCCTATGGTTATAGGAACTGTTTAGATTTCATCATACTTTGGCTCACATTTAGATAGTCTGAGATTTCTTTTTTTTTTGCATTTATCCCTTGAAAATAGAGAAAGCCAAAAATATGATGCCCTCTCCTGAGACACCCTTTGTATGTGAGGTTATTGGATATCAGCTTTTTCCTTGGAAAGCATTCTGTCTGTCTTTCAGGAGTGACAACAGCCCTTTCACATAGCATAGCTAAACCACTTTGGCTAGGGTTCTGCCGGGAGATGATAAAATCTGATGAGGTGGATTTTGTTTCGTTTATCGATGGAGAAGTTAACATGTGATTATGCCAAGATGAGGACATGGCACTTGGTGTGATTGAATAAACACAGATTTAAAACCTGACCTCATTGCAACCAGCTAAGTCTCTCATGTCCTCAGTTTTCTTGTGCTGGAAATGTGGATAATTCCTGCATTCTCAAGCTGTAGTGTGTCCTAGCGAAGTTCATATCTACCAGCTACTTAACACAGAACTGGGACTCAGTGAGTGCTTCATAACTGCTCATTATTATTTCAATATACTTTATACACACATGCTTACACAGTTGCTCACATATACACATCCTGGCTTTTTTTTTCCATGTTTGCATTTTTTTTTTTGTTCTTTTCTTTACAAAATTTGTAAACTGGGCAAATAACTGAGAGATTTTCACATAAACCAAGTAACTGCTTCATTTTTAAATGCTCTGTTTTGTCCAGCTATTATATCCTTTGTAGTTGCAGATCAAATGATTTATATCACTTTCTAAAATTGTTTCTTAGGAGCACAATAGTTTTATTTTAATAGTAAAAAATCTGAAATTCTAGAAGTAAAAATGAAAATGTTTTCTTTAACTTGTTTTGTATGTGTGGGAGGGGCCTCATGTGTCCGAGTATGTGTACCTGTGGAGGGCAAAGGATACCTTCTTCCACCAGTTGGGTCCTGAGGATCAAACTCAGGTCATCAGGCACGGTAGCAAGTGTCTTTATCCATGAAACTATTCTGGCAGCCCAAGAAAAAATTTAAATTATTTCCAATGTCAAATGGTTATTCTTGAAATCATGTACTGAATCCCAAAGAAGTAGGCTCTAAGGATGGAATGGACTTGCTACCAAGTGAGAGCAAGCAGACAAAGTACAAATCTTCCTCCTTCCATGTCCCTATACAGGCTTCCAGCAGATGATGTGGCCCAGATTAGGTCTTCATTAAAGGCCTGTCTTTCCCAGCTCAAAGGTCTGCATTGAAGGCATGTCTTCCTGCTTCAAAGATCTGGATTAGAAGTGGATTTTCCTACTTCAAATTAAGTAAAAATCCTTCACAGATGTGCCCTCTATTTTTTGGTATTTTGTTCCAGGTGTAGTCAAGTTGACAGCCAAGAATAGCCATCCTAATTCATATATACACACATGCATGCACATATGTGACAATAATAAAAAAAAAAGCCATAAATTTGAAAGAGAGCAAGGGGGGGTACATGGGAGGTTTAGAGGGAGGAAAGGGAAGGGAGAAATGATAAAATTATATTATAACCTTAAAAGTTGTTTAAAAATACTTATATTATTTCCGTGTGTGTGTGTGTGTGTGTGTGTGTGTGTGTGTGTGTGTGTATGCTGATTTGTAAAGGTGTGGGTAAATGCCAGTGCCTCCATGCATACAGAGACTGAAGGTCAGCCTTTGGGTACCAGCCCTTGCCTTTCTGTCTTCATTCTTCCCACAGAGGTACTCTGAGATCACAGTCATTCATGCTATAGCGTCCAGCCCTTACATGGGATCTTAAAATTGGGTTGTTGGCATTGTCTGGTAAGTACTTTTACCCACCGAGCTATCACCAGCCTTTTGAAAGAGTAATTTTAGGGGGAAAAAGGCACTGTATTATGCTTTCTAAAAAGTGCATGATACTTGGCTGAATTTTTAAATAATCCAAACTTTAGAGTGTTACAGGAAAGTTCAGACAAAAAAAAATCAGAGTGTACCCCAAGGCATTCCATTAATTTAGGAAACATGAAAAGAGTCCAAATGATTTAGCAAAACATTTGAGTATGAACAGTTCATAGGCATTATGGATGCTCTCTTGTTTACTGCTTAGAGCAGATACTGCCTGAGTTACATGCAATGTGGATGGATACTCATTCAGCTCTAATCATTATGTGTTCCAGGCATCAGCCTAATGAAAGGTTAATCAAGTAGAAGGTTTGGGCATCTTTGTTAAAATAAAATCATAGGTGGCTGTAGAGTGTGGGCTTATATCTGTGTCCTCATTTCTATTCTGTGGACTAGTATGTCTGCTTGTGGGCTAATGCTTGTTGCTTACTAACACAGCTTGGTATAAGTTTAAATCAGTGATAGTGTTACCATCAGCAGATGTTAGTTTTATAGATCAGGACTGGTTTTTGCTATCCTAGATGTTTTGTGCTTCTATGCGAATTTTAAGATTACTTTAAGAATATTCTATGAAGAATTGCAATGGAATTATAATAAGGATTGTTTTGAATCTGTAGATGGATTCTGGTAAGATGAACATTTTCACAATGTCATTACCAACTATGAACGTGGGAGGTATTTCCAACCTTGACACTTAAGCACCTATGGAAGTTGGTATATACTAGGATGTATACACAATCTTCAAGTTCCAAAGGATCTGCATTCTATAGACCAGAGTGAATCTCAAGTCATGCTTGGTGATGCCGTAGTGCAATGTGGTCATACTCAAGTGAAAGCAAAGTTGACGGTGACGTAGTCACCTCAGAAGTTGAATCCAGTTCTCCAATTCTCTTAAAGTGTTTTTTTACTATTCATCCAACCTTTTTATAATAGTATTTACAGTTTTCTTATCTTAGACTAAATTCTGAAATATTTTTAAAAAGTCTGCAAGAATCCTTTGTTCTTCCCAAGATATAATTGCTCTTTTAAACTATTTTAATTTTGACATAAAATTAAAAATATATATTTAGTATTTTCAGTCAAAAGTAGAATTAATTTTGCTCTGACATATTTAGTAATCAAGTTTACTTAATAAATAAAGATCTCTCAGATTTAAAAATAATATTAGAAACTTGTTGCATAAATTTTAAGGATAGGATTCTCTCTTGGAGAATTCATTTTGGGATTGAGTACTAGTTATACACATTTTAGGAGATTTTAAACAGAATGTTGCAGAAGAAATAGTCTTTATATTTGAAGGGGTGGAGGGCTTTTAATTTACTTATTTCAACTGTGGAAGGTCCAAGTTTGAATCCAGGCATATTGTTGAAGTGCACCATTAGTCTAATCCTTCATTTTCTTGTCAATTAAAGACTTATCTTTACTCTCTCATTCACTTATCAGTAATAAGCTGGCTGTTTGAATGTCGGTTGTTAAAAAATCCCTTTGTTTATGGCAATAAGGCAGCATTCATTTTGTGAACTTTATAAAACACCCTCTGCCAGTTTGGGTCTTTGAGAATAGCTCTAAAGATGTGTTCCCACAGTAATTACTGATTCCAGAGATGTTCATTAAAGAATGTAGTCAGAGGCAAGCATTGGAAACAATTGTATCCCACCAAAGCCAGCTTTTTTACACACCTTCCCTGCATCCACAGTTCTGTGAATAAAATGAGGGAAAAAATTGGAAAACACTGCACAGTATTTGTACTTTTGAGTGGTATTACTTACAATAGTGTTAAAGACATAGGGTGTTTTTGTTGTTGTTGTTGTTGTTGTTTTTAACATGTTTCAATTTAAATCTAAGATTCTCTAAAGGCTTAGTAGAAAGCCAGGATACTTTTAATTTGGGCTCAACTGTCCATCATACAGTTGCTGGGAATGGTCACTGATCCACTATTCCTATATTCTAATTCTATTGCCCTTGTCACTGTCCAGGGTAGTAAGGTAGGAAACCCCCTAAAGACAAGTCAGATCTTATTAAAGAAAAAAATGACAGCAAAAATAATTATTCTGCAAATGGTTTTGGGGTTGTCTATTTGTTTTAGAATGGATCTGTAACTGTGGGATGCAGGGAGAAGAATTTGAACGTTATGGTAGCTTGCTGTAAGAATCCAAGTTGCTGGAATGTGTTTAGGTATTGCATGGTTATCCTGTAATTATGGTTTGGCCTCCCACTGAGACTTAATAGGCAAATATGGCAACGGACTCAGGGAGAGATTTTGTGAATCAGTCTACAGTGAGTCTTATTTATTTCTATGGCATGAGAAAATACAATGGACAAAGAAAGGAGATCTAAGATTATGGTTTTGGATACATACCCAACATTTCTAGGTGCTAACCAGGCTGCAGCCCGCCATTGGTAATGAGTACCTTCCTTGTTTGGATGAAACCAACATGGCTGAGTCAGCTTGAAAGCAGGTTTCTGTTTCAGGCTGCCAGAACTGAGTTCTTTCATCTGCATTATTATCCCCCTTTTGTTTAGTTCACATGAAGTCATCTAGATTTCAAATATTAATGTAGCTTAGTCCCTTCATAAGTACAGTTAGATAGACTAGCCTTTAAAGAATGGTTTTACTCTAAAGTGACTCAGAATTTAACAATGAAAATTTTAAGGAAAAAATGGCACAAGTGATTGCCGGGGTTTTGTGGACAAGAAAGGCAGAAAACATGGCTTTATGGTACCTACAAATTTGGGTGGTCAATATTTGAAATCCATTGAGAAATCATGGACTCATTTCAAGCCTCATCCTTCTCATTTGTAAAGCAGGAATGCTAACAAGACCTGTCTCAACTTTTTTTGTTGTTTTTAGGCAAAAAGTAGTTACATAGATTATGTGAGATTCTTCATTGTTTGTTGGCTTTTGTTTCTTTAGTTGGGGTCTCATGTAGCCCAGAGTGACTATGAACTGGCTGAGTAGCAGATGGTGACCCTGAACTCCTGATCCTTTTGTCTCTGTCTCCACGGTGTTGTGGTTACAGGCATATCCCAACATCCCTGGCTTTATATGGGTCTTGGGATCAAACCTGGGGCTTCAGGAATAGCATACTAGGCTATGATTCTACCAAATGAGATAATTGAGATTCTCTAAAAAACACTTTGAGGTTACTTGACACAGTAAGTAGTCAGTCAGTATTATTTATTATGACCTGAATCCCCTTTCTTTTATAATTATTCTAACTATAAAATAATTCACATACACACTAAAAATGTGCTAGAAAATTAGAGTAGGAAATATACCAGTGTTTCCACTATTAATACTATTAATTAATAATTCTATTCCTTCATTAAAATAGGATCTTGTTTTGTCATGCTTTGTAACCTGTGTAGTTATTGTTGCTAATTGCCAGGACATGGATATGTTTCCATCAATAAACACAGGTGTCTGTCTGTATCACACCCCATATAGTCCATAATTTATGTAACAGTCCCTGGAATATTAACTATTCTTTGTGACAATAGATAAGAAATGTCTTTGATAACAGCACTCTTGTTCATCAGCCCTGGCCTGTTTAGCTGGTCAATAAAGCTGAATGGATATTTGCAAGCTGCTTGGATCTGAGTTTCAGCTGTTACTAGCTCTGGGATTGATTCTATGTGTGAACCCAGCTCTGGAGCCACATAAGATTTCCAGTCCCGTATCTAGAGCCCCGCTTGATATTTAATTTTGAATTCCTACTCTGGAGCCTCATTTGATGCTTAGGTATTATGAGTCCTAGTTCCAAAGCTACTGGATGTGCCCAGATAACTGGCCTATGAGCTTCTGGTGATCCTGATGTTTCTTCCTCCCCTCTTGCCTCAGCAGCTCCAGCACCACAGATGCTCACAATTCCATCTGGCATTATGCAAATCTTGGGAGTCTGGACTAAGGTTCTCACACTTACACAAGCACGTTAGTCACCTAGCAATCTCCCCAGCTTACAACTTACTTTCTTAACGTATTTGAGGACTCAGGGGCTCCCTGTCAATGACTGAGGTTTCAATACCTTATCGATTGGTGCAGGGGTAGGGTACAAGGACAGCAAGGTGTTCTCTCTTTTCAAAGACAAAAATCTTAGAGTACTGGGGAAGCCTGAAAGGAGTCTAAATAATATTTCCTCATGAGTGCTGTTACTATTTTCCTTCTACAATAACCACTCCTCTTTAAATTACCCTTCAGAGGGTGTCAAGTCTATATGAGTTGTCATCCATAACTAACCAACCAAATAAATTAATACCTAAGTAAATAAGATGCAAATACTCTTAACGTTTTGAAAAAGCTGTCCTTACTCACAGTGACTCAGACAGGACAGTAAAGTGAGTTCGCTTTTCTGGGTAGCAGTCACCCATCCTCTTCTTCTGAAGGACGGACCTCGGAGGGTTTGTGTCTGGAGGGCCTGGCATGAAATAGAGAATATACTCTTCAAGTGGCCCCTTTCTGACTCTGCAGTGTGCTGCTAGTAGGAGGACAGAGCTAGGCAAGTTTTCTTTGATAACTAATCCATACCATTGTTATTACATCTTAGCATGCCAGAATTTCTAATGAGTTCTAGACCCTGGAATATATCTATTATAACCAAATATAAACAACGTAGCTTTAGACATTAGCTCTCAATAGTCACTTAGCGCTCACATGATTATAAATACAAATATCAGTTCTTGTAGCCCTGGCCATTGGGATCAAAATAATGCTAATAATATTATACATTCAGGAGATAAATAAACACAACAAAATAATTTTGACTGAAATTTGAAATATTCTCTCTCTTTTTTTTTAAGATTTATTTATTTATTATGTACACAGAAGAGGGCGCCAGATCTCATTGCAGATGGTTGTGAGCCACTATGTGGTTGCTGGGAATTGAACTCTGGACCTTTGGAAGAGCAGTCAGTGCTCTTAACCTCTGAGCCATCTCTCCAGCCTGAAATTTGAAATATTCTAAAGTTACATTTTTGTAGGCTCTAAGTTAATGCTGTGATTCATTACATGAGGTACCCCAGAAGCCACTCAGGCTCATGAACAGCTTTTGGAGAAAAATCCTTTCAGACCTCTCCAAACCAGATTTACCACACAGAAATTCTTGAGCCATGATTCCTCCTAGGAGTCTATCTCAGAGCCAGCTTGTACCTCAGCAGACATTCAGCTACATTGTTTTATTGCTGAATTATTAAGTGATGATTGAAAGGATTTGTGTGAAACTGAGGTTTGACTTGGTTCTATAATGCAAACAATGGATATAAAGCATCCCCATATGGGAACATTGGTCTTCAGGTAACAGAAAAATGATTTATTGAGATCACCGTTGTTTTTGAGACAGGGTCTCTCTGTGTAATCCTGCTGTCCTGGAACTCTCCAGGTAAACCAGTCTGCTCTTGAACTCATAGAGATCTGCCTTCCTCTGCCTCCCCTTGCTGAGATTAAAGGTATGTATCATCATGACCAGCTTTTTCTTGAGTCTTGCTATTAATTTTTTTAAAGACAGGCTACATTTTGATACAATGATATTCTCAACCATAATATTATTTTCCCTCTATCTCTCCCTCTTTGGTCATTGGCCAAAGAAGTTAAGGTCATGGCTTTAGTACTTCCTGATGCAGAGTTAGAGTGAGCTCTGGGAGAAAGCTAAGGACCAAATGCTTGCCCGAATAAAACACAGTTTTGGCCAGGAGAATCCATAAACAAAGTACCATTGTACCAACTTGAATGACAGAGTTGACATGGCTACTGATTTCTAGCTCCTATGAAAGACTCTTACTTTAAAAAGAAATATTTTTTTCTTGAGAATTTTATACAGGAGAGGAATATTTACTTAAATGACTTCCACCCCACCCATTCCTATACCAACTCCTTCCATGTTCTTCACATTCCCCATGAACAGTGTGTACATAGTGTCTTCTAGATATCACAGAAATTGTACTCATGAAATATCAATGTCAATATATATGTTCATGATTGTGTGTGTAAAATTTATATATATTCCCATTACATATAGAGCATACAGAGTCTTTGGTAAGGAAATAGTCTTATATAAATTAAAAGACTATTAACTACACTTATGAAAGGCAGTCTGTTTTTTCTACAAAACTAATACTACCCTGGTAAAAGACTTTAACCGTCTTTTCCTAATGTAATATAGTAATACAAACATTGATTTCTGAAAGAACTGTAATAATTTGGATAAGTGAAATGCCATTCTCATTATAAAACACCACTAGACATGCTAATATGGAAGGGAAAGACAAGGAACTCCAGGCTACTAAGGACTGCTGAGAGATGTAGAGTTAGCCTTCCCTGGAATGAGCCCCACGATTGCGTATACAATACCAGGTGGTCACTCCTGAAATTCTATACAATTAAGCAACACTAAATGAACTCAGTAAGTTGTATGTAACAGGTATGTATTGTTACAGGTATGTAATAATAATGATCAATGAATTTGAGACAATACATTTGAAAGGCTTTAAGGGAGTACATGGGAAGAGTTGGAATGAGGTGGCAGAGATATAATTATACTTTAATTAAAAATTTTAATTAAATTAAAAATATTGTTTTAGTGGAGTGCTAAGAAAGCCAACCAAAGTTGGCTCTTTGGAAGAAGTTAATATGTGAAACAACTTAATTACCAGAAAATAAACATGGAATTTTCTTCCAAAGCCTTCCATAGGGAGCAAAGAAAACATAGTATAGCTTATTGGAGGCATGCTTTGGAAATTTAAGTTTTCTTACTCATGTATGTATGAGTTTAGTAAATATCTTATTCCACACTGTGTCATGAAAGGAATTTATAAAGACTGAACAGACTAATCTGACTTGACACAATATATTTAATATGTACTTGTTCTTTTAATTATGAACATCTTAGTAACTATACTGTGGTATCAAATACTCTCCATCTTGCTTATTTTCAATAACACTTTCCAAATTATTTAAGGATTAGCATAACTTAGCCATAATCTGCACCACAGGGTAGCAGTTTTCAACTTTAGCTGAACATGAAAACCACCTGGGGAGACTTAGAACCCCTATGCCAAAGACAGCACAAACCAATTAAATAGAAATATTTGTTCCTAGAATGCTGGCCATACTATCTTGTACAACTCCCTGGGCAATTCCAATGTACAGCCAAGTTTAGCAAGTAGTGCTATTTGGAAAGAAATGCTTAGCTGTTTCTTTTTTCTTTCTTTCTTCTTCTTTTTTTTTTTTCCAATTAGACATTATTACAGTAGGTTTTCCAGGAAGTAGCCTGTTCATTCAGTTTTACCCTGGAAACCAAACAAAAACTGAATTAATATTTTTGTTTTGTTTTGTTTCTCCTTGATGTGATGGCAATGCATTCTCAACAAAATAAAAATCTCAATAGATACCTTGATGTTGTGGGGAGAGATGCTAATGGCATTCTCCCAGTTGTCAGTGTGAGACTTTTATGTTGGATGAGGGATTGTCTCAAGGAGGAAATGTGTTATTATTGGCTTGCACTTGACTTTTGTCCACATAAACATAAAGCGTCTCTCTTGAAGTGTTTATAATATACAGCCAAATTATCCATCAATGGCTTATACCAAACTACAAAAGTTTTGCGCACACTTCCTTTTAATTCAAGTTAGCCACATGCAACCGTAGACTCATTAGCTGTGACTCAGGCATGAGTGGCGGGATGTGGTGAAGTTGTGAAGGGTTTCTGCTGTTGAAATGGCTCTTCAATGAGGGGTGGTTTGAAGGATCTTTTATCCATCTGTAAAACAAAGTTCAGTGAGCTGAACTCTTTTCTGTCCTCCAAAGAAGCAAGACTTTCGTAGGGTATTATTGAGAGAGTGAGAGCGTAAGGCCGAGAACTTCCTACACCATTCTCTGCAGCCCCCAACCAACACCCCAGTGTGGACTTGTGAAAAACTATGGACTGGAAGTCTCATAGTTTTTAAATTTGGAAAGTGAATCCCCAATGATCATTAAGAAGAAAGAGTTATGTAAGTTTTCCTGCAATTTCGAAGACCAGATTCTTACTCCATGGGCTTTTTACTGGACTTTTCAAAACCTCACTGGATGATCAGCTATAATCTGAAGATTCTAAAATCTGAAATACTATGAAATGTCAAGCTTTTTGACTTTGAAACATGACAACATTCATGAAGTGTCACATCTGATCTCATCTGATGTATCTTATAGAAACATTGCATTATCCCCAGGCTATATGTAGGAATGAAGCATACTTCAAATTTTGAGTTCAGATTGGACCTCATCTCCAAAATATCTTATAATATGTATGTAGTATTTTAAAATCTGGAAAAAAGTTAAAAATCCCTAACACACCTGTTGCCAAGCATTTTTGATAAGGGATAGTGTACCTGTATCAGACGGTATCAGCAACAGGTAAAAAATAATCAGTGGATTACTCGAATTTCTATGGCATTTTATTGCGTCTCATTAAGAAGTATTTACTTTTCTATATATTTTTCAAATAGATAAATATTTATACTACTTTTTAGGTTTTTAAGAACTGAATATTTTTCCTGAAAGTTCCTTCCTCATGTCTTCTATTTCAGGTTTTAGAATTTTCAGATTAGAGATGATCAAACATTTGAGGAGAAATGACATTCAGAACTTCCTAGATTGACTGCTACAACAGTTATTCTTCCATTTAAATAAGGTTTTACTGAGTTTCAGTTGGAACTTCAAACTGTTGTCCAATTGTAGAGCAGAATGTACTGTTACTTTCATGAGCTGGATTTGCTCACTGGCACTGAGTTGCAGAGTACACAAAGTCTGCTTTCTTCTTTTTAGTATTTTGGCTTGTCAGTTATTCAGTGATCACACCTCTCTGCTTCCTTAGTCAGGGTAATTTCATCAAAGTTTTCTTAAGTGGTCAAAATTAGCTATTTGGTAGACTGTAAACTTAAAATTCAGGAGTATTTCTCCCACTCTTATATACATACAAGAAGATGTAATGGTGGTACTGCAATGTTTATGGCTAGTAAATCGGGATGATGAATATCATATCATCTGTATATGTACAGGAATAATATCTGTTGTTATCTACCATTGCATTTAAATAGATAATGAAACTGTTACTTATCGAGAAGAAAACTTCACAAGGACACTAAATAAATGAGGTGATATTTTCAGTTAATGACTAGGTGCCTTGATCTATGGTGTTACTTTGCTTGTCTTTTGCTTCAGAGGGCTCTTGAAATACAAGATAGGATTTAATGCATAGGTAATCTAATTTAAACATTGCCTTAAAAATGTAGGCAGTGTAGAGTCTTACTGTGTTTAATCAAGGGCGAAGTGTAGAAAATATTTTACTGAAGGTGAGAGTTTTAAATAAAATGTAGCATGCAAATGGATCATTTTTAGTACAGTAAAAATTAAAGGGACTCTGTGTTTAATGTAAGGCTATCAAATTGTCTAAACACAACTTAATGAAACATATTGTTGTAATTTACTTTAAGCATTACTTCGGTGACACTGCCAACATTTCTATTTTACAGAGACATTTGGATTAAATCCTAGGAACATATATTTATAATCATTATGGATCATGCTTCACATGCCAATTCGTATCCCATGGATGTTTCAGAGACCTTTTTTTTTTTTTTTTTTTGAAAAAAGTCTATATAGATGACTTTTAATTAAAAAATCTAAAAATATTGTAGACACAATAAAAACATTTTTTCCACAAATGATCAAAACATATTTGTGTTACCTTTAACTGAAAAAGCATTGCTAAACAACTGCTGGATTGTCATGTGTAGTCTAACATCAAGAAACCAGCTTGTTCTTTGGTGGAGTCTGGGACTGGGTGGTGAATGCCCACTGAAATACTTTGACTTCTGTAGACAAAATTCTAAGTGGTTATTAAATAAGAAATACAGAGCAAAATATAGAGTTAAAAGCCCAAGAGATTAGAGCACTAGCAAAGAGCCAAGACCACCTTATCTTACCACCTGGTCACCATTGCTTCCCCAGAGAGAGAGAGAGAGACCTTCTTCCTGTGTGACATGTGTCTTATTGCTTTTCTGTTCTGCCTACTCATTGGCTCTAAGCCCAGCCACATGACTTCCTCATCACTGCCGGTCTATGCAAACCTCCAGGTCTCTATGGTTGGTACTGAGATTAAAGGCTTGGGTCACCATGCTTGGCTGTGTCCTTGAACACACAGACACTCTGCCTGCCATGTGATTGGAGTAAGGGCATGTGCCACCACCACCTGACTTCTGCTTAATGGCTTGCTTTCACCTCTGATCTCCAGGCAACTTTATTTATTAACATACAAATAAAATCACATTTCAGCACAAATAGAATATTATCATTGACTTCCATCACTGACTTTCTAATTTCTTAAGAATTGATATTTTTCCTAAAAATTCTTTCCTTACATATTCAGTTTTAGAATTTTCAAATTAGAGATGATGACTTGAGAAGTTATACTCAGAACATTCTGGATTGACTATTATGACAATGTTTCTTCTATTTAAATGCAGTGTTACTGAGTTTTGGTTAAAGCTTTTAACTGAAGCCCAGTTGCAGGACAGCACATACTGTTACTATCATAAACTGGATTTGTTCTCTGGGTGCTCATTTGCAGAGTACATGAAGTCTGATTTCTCCTTTCAAATATGTTAATCTTTTATCTTTGTTTTTCTGTCAAACCATTGCTTACAATCCTCAGAGAAGATGGGCCAGGGTTGCTCTACAATAGTAAGTTTATATATACACCTCCTAAGATGAGTAGGGAGTTAAAAAATAGTTTCTAAATCCAGTTTGAAAATTCATTCAGAAAAAAAAAACTTGGGTTGATCTAGTGTGGTCATTACAGTCCTGCAAGATAACCACTAAGAATAAACTTAGTTTAATTGTAGTCACATAAAATAGGCTAGATACCAGAGAAAACAGCTTTAAAATATGTAAATTGACCAAGATATTTTTCCCCATGGAAATCATTTCATTGTAGTACATTGACTAGTTCATTCTATCAGAAACATCATAGATTTTTACTTTGTCATTCTCTCATTTGAAAGTTTCTATTTTCTTGATTAGAGTTATCTGTCATTTGAGAAACAGAAAGATAAATCTTGTATTTGGATTATTTATTCTAATTTCCACATGAATAAAGTGATTTTAATTGGCGTAAAATAAAGTATACAATGTATAAGACATGGATACCATTTTAAAGGTTGGATATCATTCAGAATATGGATATATAAAAAGTGAACAAGAGATGATCAAGCCCCAAATACAAATGGGTATGTAAAATGGTGCTAAGAGGAATGAAGTATTTTATTCATGCTACAAACTGTTTACTTGAAGACAGAAACAAGAACCCACACATTTGGATTCTCAATTTATGTTAGCTTCTGGAACTATATATTAAAATCAGACAGATCTGCTATATGCCTACCAATGAGGCACTTCTTCTGTGTGAAAGCAGCCTCGAGACCTTAAGGATGCTCAGGGCTTATCCTCATGATACATTTAAACTACCATCTCCTGTACAATTATGACTCAAGAGGTTTCAGATCAGCACTCAAATTAAGATAAATGACTGCAGATATATGGAGGCCTTACAAATCAGAATTTGGGGTAAACATTCAGACATTTTCAGCTTGTTCACAACTATGGAGTAACAAAGACAATTGAAAGCATCGGGAAAGGAGTTCCTGAAGTGCCCAAATATCTTTACATAAAAAGCTTTCAGAAGACTGTTTCATAGATAACTAGCACAGTGAGAAATAACGCTTCAAACTTCACTTTTTCTAGTTAAATTGTTAAAAAGATAAATCCACTTATTTCCAGGAAGAATAATTATATCATCAATGTCACTTACCTATCTGTTATTCTCTTTTAGCAATAATGAATTGATGAAAAGCGTGAAATTTGCGGTATCTTTGCTTATGTTAAAGATGTCGTTCCACCCATGTTTTGACTTTAAGCATAAATTATTTGCCCTATTTCTGATGGTTTTAGTAACACATTAATACAAAGGGGATTTTATTAATGCATTTTAGTGATTACAATATTTTCTGTAACTTTAGAGTTGCTAAGAAAAGACTTTGTGGCACAGCAACAAGACCCTGTGCAGAATCAGCTTGCTTATACATTTAAACAATGCAAATCATTTGCACAGGAACATTTATATGAACTCATGTGTTTGTAAGAGGGTACATATTATATAAAATTGGATATTAAAATATCTGGATCATTCTGTCCTATTATATTGCTATTGCTATATGCCATTATACCAAATGACTTTACTTTCTTAGGTATTATCAGTGAAATGCATATATATATATATATACACATATATATATGTATATATATTCACATATATATTCTTAAAGCTATGATAAGCATTTAATTATATGTATAAACATAAATTCCAATTTATTAGAAGGTAAAAACTTACATCCCTTTCTTGAAAATTCTAAATAAGCAACTAAATATTTTATGTCTAACTGTCTTGGTTCTTGCCTTACTGTCTTCTATCTTTGTGGAATCCTGATAACTTACACAGACAATAAAGAAAAGAAATAAGTGAATCAATTCAGAAACTCCAAATAGGAACTTATTCCTAGAGTCACACAAGTAACATGGTAGTTAGTTGTTCCAGGTTATTTTCATTTCCTGCCCATGTTCCTAAGCAGAAATCCAAACAAGCAAAATGTAAGGGTCAAAGCTAAAAAGAGGAAAAAGGGGAAGAGAAAAAGCACTATTTTTAACTGAGGGGAAGGCCCCTGTTTTAAAAGAGAAAGCCAAGAGCTGACTTCCAGCTTTTCCAGATGAGTATGTTCTGCTCCTCTCCCCCACCAGCCCTTAATATGTACTTGGTGTGATGAAGGGCTGCACAACAAGAACTGAGCACCAGATGGTGTTTTCAGGTTTAGCAATGAAAGGCAAGGAGGCAACATGGGAACATGGGGACTAGGAGATGGGACTCCAGGTCCATGCTGCACAGCTCTGCAGTGCGCATCACTAACCCCCTTTGACTTCTGGACCTGTTGAATTTGTTTTAAATCTGAGCATTGAAGAGTTTGAACTGAATTTATTCTGAAGTTCACCTTTGCTTGTAAATAGGTTGCTTTTTAGATGGGTGTTCACTGTGTCCACTTATTCGAATTGTTTTCTGCATGGTGTTACTGTATTTTAATCTTCAAAATAGTTTCAAAAATATTGCTTCAAACGTATCACTCACCTATAATTCACTCAAGGATAGAAAAATTCAGTATTTGTAAGAGCAAAATGTAAAGAGGAATGCAGATTTTCAGTGGCCCCTTCTCTTTCTGGTATCCTTCTTACCCTTTGTGAAGAGTTGTGTTCCAGCTGCATGGTAGACAATTTCCAAGTCACCTAATTTCTACTTGTAGATCCTGCTCATGGCCACACTACATCTTCAAACAGAGCAAAGGAGACATAAAAACACAACAAGACAGGGCAAGCAAATCTTCCTTGAGAACAATAATCAGTTGGGTAATAAATCATGACATGAGAAAAGACAGCAATGGGAATTCTTTTAGGAAGGTTGCTAAATAAGCTGGAGATCTGCTCTTCCCAATCTCAATGAAGCTGTACCATACACTCTCGTGAAAAGATCTCCTGAATGTCATAGGAGCACAAAGGAGGGAGTGCCTATTTAGTTAATTTTAAATTGTCAGCTTTTTCCCCCTCCATTCTTTCAGCAAAATAAACTGTTTTGAAGAATAAGAGGGTTAGGAAAAGGCCTGAGTGAGTCACTCCTCCAATCTGTTTCCACATTCTAAACAGTCAATAAAAGAATTTATTGCCTCATTAGGCATTTTGAGTAGATTTCTGGAAACCTGGATGACGTAAGACCAAAAAGTAACCTAGTAAGATGTTTTAAAAGCAGTGGCAGCTGAATTCGTGTTTGAGATTTCAAGCTGCCCATGAGGCTGGGCTGACAAGGTAGTGTTAAGAAATAGTGCTAGGCAGTGAGAGGGCTTGACTCAGGTGTAGGACGGGAATGAGGTGGAACGTCTATTTTGATCAAGTTCTGAAAAAACAGTTGTAAACACTGTTATAGAAAAAGTGCTGTAAAGTGATAGAGGACAGAAGATTTGAAGGAGTCTCAATAACAAATATCAACAGCCTCTTCTCAGAGAAAGTGCAAATTGGGTCATTGAACTGCATGGTAAGCAAGACACATACCACATACAGCACCTTGACTTACTCCTGCTCCCTTGCACTTTGCTTAGCTTTGCTTAGCCCAAGTGCACGTGCTCAGACTAACAGTCAGTGTTCCCTGGGCTCCAGGCATTTGTAAGCATCCTGTCTCCCCTGTGAGATTCAGAGGCTCATTAGAGGTCCAATGAAGGTAGGCTCCATGCTTGTGATCATTCCGTAGAAATGTCTTCACTCTTGGATGATAGAAAATCAAACCAGCAGCTAGCAACCTATGTCTGTGTTTGTGAATAAAGGAATGTTAATTTTGTTTTTTAAAAAATGTGAACAAACATTTTTCCAGGAAAGAAAAAAAAAATGTGAAGAGCAAATGATTTGTTAGTACGTCGAGCATAGTGATGAGTTTTGCTTAACCAGTACTTTGGCAGATAAACACATTCATCATGACCAGCCTGTCCTACATTAAAAGAATTGAAGGCATTTTAGGAAGTTTTCCAGATACTAGGACTAGAGATATTTGTTTCTCATAGTGAATACTGTGTGCGCGTGTGTGTGCGTGTGTGTGTGTGTGTGTGTGTGTGTGTGTGTGTGTGTGTGTGTGTGTGTTTGTGTGTGTGTGTGAGAGAGAGAGAGAGACAGAGACAGAGACAGAGAGACAGAGACAGACAGAGAGAAACAAAGAGAGAGAGAGAGAGGGGAGGAGGGAAGAGAGCGAGAAAAGAGGAGAGATTTTCTATTTAACAGAGTTGAGCTTCTGTGATTTTTTGAGAAAGGAATAATGAGATTTGAATACTTTAACCTGAATCCTGTTTACTTTACTCAAAGACAGATTTCTTAACATGGTTTTGTGTTATTACAAGTTTCCAAATTTAGGAGTTCTGTCCCATCCTTAACTCTTTCACCTCTGATGCCTTAATCGTCATTTTCCCCATTAAAATTTAGGGATCCTAAGTTGAGATGGGAGAGGCATGGTGGGGGGGCATTTCATTCTATTACAGTGGCTCTCGATAGTTTTCTCCTGTAAAAAGTGACATTTGGGGTACATTACTTCAAATTGCCCTTGAAGATTATAAGGGCAATAAATAAATCAAAATTTGTGTCACGGGGGAGATAAATCTACTTATAACCTGAATGAAGAAATTAAAGTCGCAAAATGATCTGCTTCTGATTAACCTCTTTCTAATTAACATTATAAAAGTTCCAGATCTGAGGTGCAGCCAAATGCCAATGTTTCCTACTTTGTATAGTCTTCTACATAGTATTTCTTTCTAAAGGAATATAGGGTGTTCTTTTTAGTGACTTGCAAACATGCAATGTGGACTCAGAGGCTATCCATATCTGATCACAAAGCCACAAAATCATTACTAACTTTACAAATAAAAATTGAGACAGATTGAGACCAGTGTTAGCTGTATATGCAGATGGTTAAGGTACAATCTTTGGCAGTGCCACCAACTGGCCATGACCTTGAGCAAATTCCATACACACTGCAGGTAGCGTTGGGAGAGAGTGTCACCTTTTCTCCTAGGTAGGTTGGAGAAATAAGAGTTAATTCAGCTATTGGCTTGTGGTAAGGACTCTTAGATTATTACAGATATTGCTGTGTAGGGGAGAGAGTTGATAGTATTAATGCTCTTCTCTTGCAATGGCTTCTTTCTGATCTCGTGAATGCCGCTGCTTTGTCTAAAGCCCTTAGTACACAAAGAGTGCAGGGTATTTTTTTTTTATTATTTTTTAAAATAGATTTTTTTCATACAATATATTCTGATGACAGTTCCCTTCCCCCAACTCTTCCTCCAACTTTACTACCCACCCAAACACACACTCCATCTTTCTCTTTTCTCACAGGAATACAAAAAAGGTTCTAAAATAATAATAATAATAATAATAATAATAATAATAATAATAATATAATGATCAAACAAACCAAAATAAGACAAAGCAAACAAACAGAAGAAAAAGAACCAAAGAAAAATCTCAAGAAACAGAAGTACATGCATAAACGCACACATTTGTACACAGAATCCCATACAAACACAAACCTAGAAACCATAATATGTATGTAATGGACCTGTAAGGTTAATAATAGTAATAGTAATAATAATAATAATCATATAATAGACCTGACAGAACATTATGAAATAAATATGGGGTGATATTTTATTTGTGCTTTAATAAATAAAGCTTGCCTGGAGATCAGAGGGAATAGCAAGCCATTTTAAGTAAACAAACAAGTCAGACAGTGGTAGCATATGCCCAGCAGGCAGGATCTCTGTATGTTCAAGGCCACACTAGGGAACAGAGCTAGGGGAGTGGCTAGGAATTCTAACTTTAAGAGTCATTTGTGCCGGGCGGTGGTGGCACACGCCTGTAATCCCAGCAGATGCAGAGGCTGGTGGATCTCTGTGAGTTAGAAGCCAGCCTGGGCTACAGAGCTAGTCCAGGACAGACCCCAAAGCTACAGAGAAACCCTGTGATTTGTATCCCCGGTGAGACTCTGGTGGGAAAAAAAGCTAATGTTTTGTTTCCTAGTGACAGTTTCTGATGATAGTTCTGGGTCAGGGATAGGGGCTTGTGTCTACTTCCTGTCTCCGCACTACCCAATCTATTTCAGACTTGTATAGGCCTTGAGAGCACATGCTCTCTGCTTTGCCAGTCTCTATAGTTTGACATGCAATAGCTGAACCTAAAGCAATAAATACATTTTCTTATGTTATGGATGACTGTTCAGATCCACTGGACATCCATGGGTATCTCAGGCTCTTATGTCTCAAGAATAAGAAATTGGACAAAGACACAAGACACTCCTAGAAGAAGACATCTTTTTAAGGTCACAGGACTTTCTGACAGTAGAAGTTGGCCAAACTGGAGAAAATGTCCGGAGCTAAAATCCATGACCAGTGGATTGAGATCTTTCTAACTTATTTGTTTATTGCTTTTATTTTATTTATTTTTTTTTAAATTAAATACAAGCTTTGGCATTCATTAGCATTAGCATTAGTGCTGGCATCCGCAATTCTCCTCAACCAGTGTTTTCTTTCATATGCTAATTCTGACCCACTCCCTGCTCAGTTCTTCTTCCTCAATTCCTGCCTGAGATTTGCAGTCCTGGCCTAATGATTTAAGTAAGCACCAGTAGGTGGGTTGGAACCAAGAGTCAGCACAAAGTCACCCCATGCAAACAGATCTCACTCAGAGTTTTATTGGGGGAGAGAGAGATGCAAAGGCTGCCTCTGATCAAGGGTAGGAAGGAAAGACAAAGGGGAGAGAAGGCAGTTGCTTTTTATAAGGGGGTGTAGCACATTCCCATTGGGGGAATGTACAGCTCCTGGCAGAAGTAGGAAGGTGTCACATTTTGGAGGCTGATGATGATGTGTCTCTCTGATGCTGCTTGGTCTCTGAGGGAATCTGAAGTGCCTGACTGCTAACACCCAAAAATCATTTTTTTGGGGAGATGATGAACCATTTTTTTATGATTAGTTTCCTGCTGATGAAGGGCATAGTTCATGGGCTCAATAATATCACAAGGCTCTCTCCTTGTTCTGTTGTTGGGACCAAAGGATCTGGTAGAAGGAAATGCTGAATCTTTGTATCACAAGTTTAACTTGAAATTGATATATACTAGAAGATACAGATTTCAAAAGAAAGTTGAAAATACAAGGTTAAAATAAAATTACACTACAGAGGATATATCTTAGTGCATGAGCTGGCTGTTTGGAACCTGGGGCTTACACAGGGACACTTTGCTCAGCCTGGAAGGAGGGGACAGGACCTGCCATTACTGAATCAACCAGGTTTAAATGAGTCCCCAGGGGTGTCTTTGTGCTGTAGGTCATGGGAATGGAGGGGAGGGGATGGGGGGAAGGTGGGGTGGGGGCGGGAGTGGGAGCCGGGAGGACAGGGGAACCCATAGCTAATGTATAAAATTAAAACACATAATAATAATAATAAATAAATAAATAAAATTACACTAACCATTAGCCCGGCCAAGGGACAAACATTGGGTCATGGAGAAAGGATAAGGGGTGAAGTGTTCACTGTGCAAGCATAAATGGCCTGAATTTGGATCCCCAGCATACAGAGATAAAAGCAAGACATTGTGGCACATACTTGTAATCCCAGTGCTAGGAGGCAGAGACGGGGGAGGGGGGGGATCCTGGGCTCTGGGTGGGCAGCTAGCCTAGCCAATTAGTAAGGACCAGGTTCAATCAGAGACACTGTCTCAAAAACTAATGTGGAGAGGCATGGAGGAAGATACTTCATATTAATCCTTAGCCTCAACACATGCAGGGAGAGGAGTGTATCCAACCCACCCACCCCCCATATACATACAAAGAAGTATGAGCCTGAAAGGCCATGACTATGTATTGCTCCAGGAAAGCCATTCTTATGTAGACTATTTCAGGAGGTGAGCTCCCCTGGCCTTTTAAAAAAAAGAAGAAAATAAAACAAAGTGACTGGAGAGATAGCTCTGTAGTTACTAAACTTTTCTGCTTTTAGAGGACCTGCACTCAGTCCCTAGCAACCAGTTTAGGTGGCTCACAACCAACACAACCACTATTCCTCCACCTTCAGAGGATTCCACATGCTTACCTGACCTCTGCAGATACCCACAGACACCTGGTATACACACACAGACAGTACATAAAAAATTAATACTAAATCCCCAAACAAAATATACTTCCTGATGGCTCTGTATTGAGGATATGGCAAAGATGAAAGAAGAACTTTAGGAAGGAATCTGCTGGTTGAATAGATTAAAAGTAAAGAGACTAAGGTTGCTGGACCTGAGATTATGTTATAGCAACAGTGCCAAAGGAAAAATAAACCCCAAAGATAAAGGCACCACTACTGATTCATAAACAGGGCTTATCTTTGTTTGTAAAAGGTTAAAGTATCCTTTTATCTTGCTTGAAGAGAACTTTTAAGCTAGGCAGCCTTCTCATACTTTGCAGATGGAAGTGACCTTGTCTTTGTGACATCTTTGAGGCTGAGGAAAGTAAAGGTTTCGCCATTTCTTAGTCTGAGTGGAGAGTCCAGTATCCATCCTGAAAAACTTGTCAACAGTGGTCAGAAGATATTTTTTATTGACAAAGAAGCAGGCGTAAAATACGGTTGTCAATGTTTTCTTTCGAATGTTTCATCCTTTGTATGAGGTCAAAGGACAGCTGATTGTTTTCACTACCTTTCCTTTCAGAGCTGTTGTATGTTGTATGCATCCTAGTGTCTTGGTGATACAGAAAGTAGCTAGAGAAGTTACGGGTCCAGAATGCCCTCATTTTACGTTATGGCACCCAGTGTTGTACCATGCATACTACTGGGTAATGAATATCTCAGTTTTCAAAGCTGGGATTGACAATCGTAAGTTCTTTGGCTTTTGAGAATTCACACTGCTTGCTCTCTAGATCAATTCCTTTTGTACGGAGTTGGAGGTTATTGATAAAAGTAGAACATGAAGCCTCAATCCTGGAAAAAAAAAATCAAGTTTTGTTTGTCACATTAAGTGTTATCCAAGGTGTCTTGATGGGCACCTGTAACTACTTCAGTGGAACTTTGCTAGAGGGAACTTAGGCAGCATCAATTTTTCAGGACATCATCTTGGGAGCTGAGGATCCATCCTTTCCTCTGAGGATGGACCATTATCTCTTACAGTGATTTGCCTCTTTGCAGAGGGTCCAAATCTCTGTGTCTAAAAAGTTTCTCCTTTCCACAGCTGTAGCAATCATTTCCCCTTTGGGATTCTCTTTATTTTATTTCCATTTTTTTCCTTACATTATATATAATGAACAATTTTGCCTGTGTAATGTCTATATACCACATGTGTGGAAGAGAGCTTGAAAAGGCCAGAGAACAACATCATGTCTCTGGGATGAGATTACAGATGGTTGTGCGCAGCCATGCTGGTTTTAAGAAGTGAACCCCTTACTCTGTAAGAGCAGTTAGTGCTCTTAAGTGCTGGGCCAAATCTCCAGCCCCTGGAATCATCCTTTACCTATGGGGTTCTCTGTCGTGACAGGTTATAATATGTCTGGAAAGCAAGTTATTTTCAGGGCTAATGTTACACACCAGGCTTATTTGTGTGTCCATAATCCGTTTTCCTGGACTCTTTTGGACTTTCTCTTTTATTCTCTGTTGTTGAGAACCTCAAAAGCCAAATCAAAAGTTAGGTAACTTGGTGTGTCTTTGTCCTATTTCTTTTTATTGATTTTTCCTAATGTTTGGAGAACACTGTCTGAAGAAATAAGCAGCAAGCAGTTTGGATTTAGGAACAATTGTAAAACCACTTAGACTTAACCACGGGTAAGTCATTATTCATTTTATCTTTCATACACTTTTTTGTGTGTGACTCATTTTGACAATCTGAAACATGCTTACCTTTCTGGTTTTTTTCCTTGGTTTTTATTGTGATCTTGGAATGATATTTACTTTAGGGGGGAAAAAAAAACCTTTCAAGATGGTCCTTAATCATCTTAAAGTATTTATCTTCTTTTTCCTAAGCCATTCGAAACCAGAATTAGCCTTTGTTTTTCCTTTAACTTTATGGTTCTAGTTGTCTCATTTATCTTTAGAAAACATAATAGAAATAGAAAACAATTTCTTAGCAAAATAACTATCTTTCAATAAAAACACAGGCAAACCATGTTAAGAGTCCTAAAGATACTATTATTATTATCATTATTATTTTAATAACAAATTCAAATTAACCAATCTGTTGGCGATTTCAGTCCTATTACACCAGGTGTGTAATCCTCGGGTTACTTGACCATTTGGGGGAGATCTTATTTCCCTGTCACACTATCAGATAGCCTGGGTGATCTTGATTATAAAACAAAGGAAGGTCAGGAAACAAGTTTGAACTTTCGACCTTTCTAGGCTTACTCCTTGTTTGGCTGGGTTTGAACCTATGGCTTTTGAAGTTTCTACTCTGACATGTGTTTTGCAGTGTGAGTCCCCACTATGGGCTGCTTTGCAGTATTTCTTCTATCTCAGTGGAATAAGAGCTCAGTCTTAAGAATTTCTAAAATAACCCATGCTTCACAGTAGCTGCAGAGAAGGGCCTTGCCTTTTTAAATTTCTCTGGGTTTGGGTTCAGATTACCATGTTTGTTAAAAGAATAAAACAGACTATTTTTTTTTTGACCTTATGCTGTTGGTTATGTATCAATATCTGGGATATGAAACCTATGTCCTCAGGGTTGGAACTGTCTACACCAGTGGTTCTCAGCCTTCTTAATACAGCAATTCTTCCTCATGTGTGGTGACCCCCAACTATAAGATTATTTTGTTGCTTCTTCACAACTACAATTTCACTACTCTTATGAATCACAGTGTAAATATCTGACAGCAGGCTATTTGATATGTGGCCCTGTGGGAGTCAGGACCCTCAGGTTGAGAAACACTGGTCTACACTAAAGGACCAGGAGGAATATGAAAATATAGATAGGATGAAGTAGAGGAAATCAAAGTAGAGAAGCACAAAATGTCAGCGGGGAAGTGTGGAGCAAAGCTAAGAAGTGAAGATAAAGATGAGAAGGAGAACATGGCGTTAGGCAGGTAAAGTACCTACCATCACTGAGAGCTGTCACATGTCAATTCTGAATTAAAATAAAGCAGTGTTCACCCTTACAATATTTTTCCATTTTCTTTTATGTGAAGTGGAAATTCAATGAAACCATACACACACACACACACACACACACACACACATGCACACACGCACACACGTGTGTGCATGCGCGTACATAGAAATAGTAATTCCTTGCCTGATGAGGAGAAAGGAAAGAAAATATTCACATGACCAATGAAGGCTTTCAGAGAAGCTTGCTATGTGTTTGAGTTAGGCAAGCATGTTAGTTTCCCATGTTATCTAACTTTAATTTCTATTTAATGAATTTTATTACATGTAATTGGTAACAATTATGAGTTTACACAGCTTTGTCTTATCCTAAAAGATAATGGTTATGTGTCCAGACCATTTAAATATTCACTGAGGAAAATATCTTCAAAAGTAGGCATAAACTCTGAACTAAGTTTGAACATACTTAAGAATGTGAATAATTAATGAATTTATTTATAGTCATTATTTAATAAGCAATCAAGTTTCAAAATATTAAAATGAAATACTCAATTTGAAGATAAATTTCTGACCCAACTCACTCTTGCATGGAAAGATAAAATTACAAAGCAAGTCTCTATTGATCACATAAAAATTGAGGTAATTGGTAAAATTGCTGACACCTTCATAAATATTATTATTTACTGTTTGTTATTTCATTCTCTGCAAAAGTCCTAAACAACTAAAGATAACTTTTAATTTGGATAATATTTCTTCACAAACTATAATGAAAAAAATCTCTAAAATGTATTACAATTGAAACAAGGTCTTTCTAATATCACACTAAATGAAAAATACTATGTTGATTCTCCTGTCGACTATGAGGTCTTGACTATGCATGATTAAAATGAAAGCCCTCAGTCTGCTTTTCAGCCCAATGGAACTTGTACCATAACAAAGGAAATAAGACACCCATTTAAATAAGAAAGGGTCTGTATCTGTGGTTCAATTGGGAAAGTGCTTCCTTAGTATATACTAAAGTCCTGGGATCAGTAGCCAGATGTGGTGGCTGTGACATCAGATGTGGTGGCTCATGCCTATAATCTCAGCATTTGTGAGATGGAAGCAGGAGGATTGGAAGAAGTTCTAGACCACAAAGTTGAAGAACAGCCTGGGAAACATGAGACTATGAAAGGGCAAAAAATATAAAACACTATAGGCAGATGTATAAACATCTCAGCATAGCATAATATAACTGGCAAGAGAGGGACACAGTTTAGTTTACTAAATAAACACTGCCATGGGCTGGACAAGTATGGTCAAAGTAATGCTACCAAGCAGGTGCTGTTTTAAAGGCAACATCAGAGAGCTGCAGATATTGGTACTTAGGTGGCCTGTTACACATAGGTAGCATGGCAGTTTTTGCTTGGGTGGAAAATTGAAAGTCCAGGGGCAAAATGGCTTAGAAGCAGCTGAGTAACTAATAGAGGTTTTGCAGCTTGCAATGAGCATTTGGAAAACAGCAGAATCCCACTGATTTCTCACTGGCAAGGACATCAGAATGTGACAAGCTTGTGTTGTAAGAAGACTTCAGAAATGATAGCCTAAGCTGACGTCATTCAGATTCTGTTCAGAGTCTAGGGAAAGTCTCCCCCACTCTGTCTCTTCCTTCCTTCCTTCCTTCCTTCCTTCCTTCCTTCCTTCCTTCCTTCCTTCCTTCCTTCCTTCCTTTCTTTCTTTTCTTGAGAGTGTCTCATTCTCTAGTTCAGTAGCTTGTGGTAATACCTCTGTTTCAGCCTCCCAAGTGTGGGGATTAGAGCTATAAACCACCAAGCCCAACTGGTTGGTCAATTTTAATCAGGTCACCTTCCTCTGCTCTAGTATAGACTATCATGTTTTCATTTCTTGGTACTTTTATCAGTTGTAAAATAGAAACTTTGAGTTCATGTAAGCAAGCACCGATCTCCACTTTTTGATGGTCCATGGCTATTACACTTTTGGTAACCTTGCTTCTAACAGATCAGCATCCATCCATACTATATTCTAATATTGTCCAAACCTTTTGAACTTATTGAGAAGCAGAACCAAAAGTGTGCTGTTCACTTCCATAGATCTTCCACCTCCATTGAGAAGCATGACTTCTCATGTACTTTATAAACAGACATATTTTTAGAAAGTTTACCTCTGAGCTGCTAAGAATTCATCCATTCTTTTGTTGTTCATGTATTGGGGTGAATAGAATATTTGATCCATGTAGCTTAATTTCTGAGAATCATCACATCCTAAAAATTGTCTAAGCGCTCTCCTCTAATTAGCAGCGAGGATTTCTCACAGATAAATGGAAGAAGAGCCCAGATTGAAATAGAAATCAGTGACACACCCTGTTGCCTGATACTCATTTACACACCCACAGGACTGTGCGCACCAGAGGTAACCTGAATTTACTTCTTTGAAGTTGCACATGTCGACTTGCATAGCAGATCTGGAACAGGGTGGGAGGAAAGCATTAAAAGGTCTCTCTCTCTCTCTCTCTCTCTCTCTCTCTGTGTGTGTGTGTGTGTGTGTGTGTGTGTGTGTGTGTGTGTGTGATAGCATCTTGTCAATTGCTGGCTGATCCTGTCCTGAAAACAGGGCCTATCCCATCCAAGCTCCTCCTAATGTGATAGTTATAACCATCAACAAGACTGGTACAGTGTGTTGCAGTGATTATTTCTCTTGGGAACACAGCAGGTGTGATGTGTTTTACAAATTACGCTTCAGAGACCACATATTTCTAGAGTATTCTGTTTTTCATTATGTTAGTGTTAATGGAAACAGTGACGCTTCCCAATGTATCACTGTGATGGTCTTTGTGGCCAATTAGGTCACTTTCCCCAGGATACTGCAAGCTGTTTGACCCGCATTCCTGTGGAAATGAAAAGGGTCTGCACTGACCAGTCTGGATAATGTGGTTTCTCTAAGAATGGCAGAAGGAGAATTATCAGAGTAGGATGGTTTCCAGAAATAACAGTGGAGTGGCTCATCCTGTTATGGGAACTCCCTTTGTCCTGTGTTCTCGGTGTGTGTCTTTGGTGGAAGTTTCACTTTCAAAGGTCTTCTGCTCTGCAAACTATGGCTTTGCATTTGATTTGTTTTGAAGGTAAATGGGATAGAGCAGGCTTTCTTATGAACAAGTTGATAAAATCGGCATTAATATTTCCCATTGGAATTTTTGAATGAGTGCCCATTCTGAAATTGTGAATCAACCTTTTTTTTCCTCAGGACTTTTCTTTAGATTGCTCATGGTGATGGGGAGATGGAATGGAATAGTAATAACCAATGGGTGCCTTTCTTGGAGTCAGTCCAATACTCTGGAGACCAGATTAAAACAGTCTACACGTTTCTAGAGGAATATACATTGCCTTTAAAATAGAATTTTTAAATCAAAATTGACTTACATATTTGTTCAGGAAATTGTATTTACTATTTTGTTTTTGTTTTGTTTTGTTTTTTGAGACAGGGTTTCTCTGTGTAGCTTTGGTGCCTTTCCTGGAACTCACTCTGTAGCCCAGGCTGGCCTGGAAATCACAGAGATCTGCCTGCCTCTGCCTCCGCCTCCCCAGTGCTGGAATTAAAGGTGTGTGCCACCACTGCCCAGCTATATTTACTATTAAATGAATTTCGCATTTATTTATAAACATACTGATTTCACTTCTCTATGAAGAGAACAATGTTTTACTAAAGCAATTATTCATGTAAAATAGTATAACTATTAAAGTTATACTAGTAATAAGATACATGTATTTTTTATTTTTCTTTTATAATCACATCCATATATATTAAATACTTAGATCATATTCTCCCATCGTTATCCTCTCATATGCCCCTTTTGCTCTCATTTAACCCCTTCTTTTCCCCCATAATTACTCCCTTTACTTTCATGACCTTTTGTGTGTGTGTGTGTGTGTGTGTGTGTGTGTGTGTGTGTTTGTGTGTGTGTGTGCTTCACTGCATTTAATTAGGATTGCCCAGTTGCGTATAGGTCAGGAGCTATTTACTTGAATAAAGGCCACAAGGTTTCATTGGCCTTCTTCCCTTCTTCCAGCAACCATTAGCTGTTCATAGCTCCTCCATGAGGCATAGAGCATTGTGAGCCCCTCTTCTATCTAAGATAGAATGTTGATAGGTCCAGACATTGCAGGTATCTAATGATGCTATATGTAGCTGGAATTTTTCTGTGTCCTGCCGGGCCTGTGGTCTGGGCAGATCTCTCTCACCCACTGGTCCTGCAGCTCCTCAGACACAAGTAAACACACAGAGGCTAATATTAATTATAACTGCTTGGCCATTAGCTCAAGCTAACTACTGACTAGCTCTTACACTTAAACCCAGACCATTTCTGTTAATCTATATGTTGCCACATGTTCCGTGGCTTTACCTGTGTGCCATTACATGCTGCTGCCTCGATGGCGGAATGGCGTCTTCTGACTTCATCTTTGCCGAATTCTCCTTTTCTACTTATCCCACCTATACTTCCTGCCTGGCTACTGGCAGGAAGTATTTTATTTATCAATTAGCATTTTATTTATCAACCAGTGTACAAAAGCATTATCCCACAGCAGCTATGATACATGGGTACAGAGCCATGTCAGGTCTAGAAGACAGCATTTCACAGAACCCCCTTCCTAACTTTCATGTTTAACATTCTTTCTCCCCACTTATTTGATGTTCCCTGACCCTTGGAAGTAGTTATTTAGATGTCCCATTTAGAGTTGAGCACTCAATCGTCATTTATTCTCAGTACTTTGGACAGTTTCAGACTCTAAATTAGTGGTTATTCATTGCAAACAAAAACATCTCTGACCAAGACTGAGAATTGAATTAATTTATAATTATAAACAAAAATATATAAAAGACATTTTTTATAGCATTTTCATTAGCAAAACAACAGAAGTAGGTTAACCCCTTGAACCTATGACCTACTCAGTCATGGGATTTTGACAAGGTTTACAGTACCCAGTATGATTTCCTCCCATGCTGTGGGTCTGAAATCCAACCAGAAAATGGCTACTTAACTCCCTAACAGTAATGTCTTTAATGTACCAGAGACACATCTTATTGGACAAGTTCATATTTTATCTTTATCTTTCAAGGTTGACAGTTGGGTAAGAAAGACTGTTTTCATAGCATCCTTCACAGCATCTTTCTTCTCATATGCTGCAAGCTAGCCAGCAGAGAGAAGTACCTACCTCAGTCCATCCTTATTTCTCTATATCCTGCACCAAAGCATGTAGTGTCTTGAATAATAAGGTCTTTGTGTCCGTCTCTGGTGGGTATTAAGAGCATTAGCAAAAGACTTTATGGGTTTGGGGGCCTCAGAGGCTCTTTGGTCAACAACTCATAAGGTGATATCCCTATGCCTGGTTTTGGGACATAAGTTTAATAACCCATGGCTTCTCAAAGCAGCTCTAACACTTTCTTCCTATTGTTTTGCAGTAGTATTTCTTGTACAGTACAGAGCTTCTGTTTCTGGCTAGGTTGGTAACCAGAAATCCCAGTAATCATCCAGTCCCTGCCTAACTCACCTGGTCAGTGCTGAGGTTATAGACATGTGCAGAATCACACTTGGTTTGTTATATAGGTGCTGGTGTCTGAACTCTAGTTCTCACAATTGTGCAAGAAGTACCCTTAACCACTGAGCAATCTCTCTAGCATCCTTCCCCATGGACTATTCTGATATAAATTTGAATTGTGTAATATTTAATCAGGTTGCATGCATTTATCTCATCAAACATTACATACTTCTTTATGCTGAAAATAACTTCCACTTGGAATTCTCAGCTGTTTCCCCATTTATCTTCTACATTTCCATATTGCTGAAAAAGCCAATATCATTTTAAGCCTCTCTTTTCTACCAACAGCTCTTGGGAGCTTTTCCTTACTCCATGTAATGTATGCTATTTGAATATGTCTTTTGGTCAGTCTTCCTTCAGTCCTATGGGGAGGTGCCTGCTTTTCCTTATCTATCTGTGGAAAGATAAAGATGGGAGACTATGGTTAAGGTATTTAATATATATGGATGTGACTATAAAAGAAAAAAGAAAAAATTCATACATCTTACTACTAGTATAACTAATTATGTGAAAACATTTTGTATTGTCACCTTAAAAATTTTCATTAACATTGTCTTTTATCTCCATCCTGCATAAATGTTCAGGTTTATGTGATCATCATAAATACATTTAGAGACAACACCGAGCAGAGAAATGTTTTTCTCCTGTCTCTGTTTGTCATTTTAGCCTACTTTTCATTATCCTTATCTTTTTACACTTTCCCTAGACTTCTGCTTTCAGAACTCACATGTTAAATTCTAACATGCCCTTTTTATTATCTTCCCTCTCTCCCTTTCTCTTTCTCTCTCCCCCTTTATTGTTTTACAGGGCTGTGTTTGTTTTACACTTGGGGCAATCATCATTTCTTTGAAATTTCCCCTCCCACAGAGTCTCTATTTCTCAGGGTCATTTGGCTTGTTTCATTTATTTTGTCTTCTGTTTTCTCCTGGATATTATCCCAGTGGTGAGCCCTGGCTGTCCAACCACATTTTTGAAAGAGTCGCTAAATACTTGATAAAAATTTTGCATGTAAAAATAGGTTTTTGTTGCAGTCATTGTGTGGCAGCCATCTTTTGTGAGTATGATACATGAATTTCTGAATTGCAGGTTATTTTTATGTGTGAAATTTATTTTCTCTCTACAAAATCTCAGACCAAAAGGCACTGAGATCCTGTCTCCACTACCTTATATTCCTGTCCACCTCTTAGTGCTAGGTTTAAAGGTGTGTGTGTGTGCCGCTACTGTCTGACCTCTATGGTTAACTTGTAGGCAGCTCTGCGCTCTGATCTCCAGGCAAACTTCATTTGTTCGGACACACACACACACACACACAAAATCATACAACAGAGAAGAGTTCTCAATCTTCTTTTTGGGTATATAAATATACTTGGTCTTAGCTAGGGTAGCATAATTCCATGTCAGTTTCCAGTATCATATGTGTTCATCTTACGTTAGAGTTTGAGATCTGTATGGGTCAAGTTGCACAGAGATGGTATTTCTTTTTCCTTTTAGGAAAACAAAAACAAAAACCAAGAGAACATAGGTTCTTTTATAGCATAGATTTAATCATAAATAGACACCACTAATCCTTACTGTAGAGTGTTTTAAACCCTCTGTAGCTCTGGATGCAACCATTCCTGGGAAAATGCCCAGGTGCTCCAACATTTGAACCCTCCATGGATTACTACATATATATGCTTGCTTACTTTTAATAAGTATCTGCTGTTACACTGAGTTCATCTTCCTTCTACTTTTTTAAGTCAAATACTACTACTTCACCTTTTTACTGCCTTTACATGCTGTGGTTTGAGGTTGTAAAGTCTTGTCAGATTTTACTAGTTGCCTGTATGTGGTAAGCAGATAATAACTCCTAACATATATCTATGTCCTCATTCTAGAGCCTATGAGTATTATCTAATTTATTTAAAGAACCTCCACAGATGGAAGTTGACAATTTTGCAATGACATTATTCAGGATTACCCAGGGAGTTCCTAAATGCCATCACATCAATTTAACATACACAGGAGAAGGTGATAGGTAATGTAAAGTTTTGAAGTCAGCAAGCAGGATGATGTGGCCACAAGGTAGGGAATACTACTCAGGAACAACCAGAAGGGAGGACTAGAGGATAGATTCTCCTCCCCAAAGAAAGCACAGTTCTGCCATGAAGTTAACCTAAAACCCTGTCCCTAGGGCAGTGACATAATAAGATTTTGTTGATTTTAGTCACCAAAGCTGTAGAAAATTTTTATAGCTGGTAACAATCACAGTTTGTATTAGAATTCCTTTTTCTTTTCTTTTTTTTTTTTTTTTTAATGCACCTACAAAGGTCTTCAGCCACTATGATGGTTTTTATTTGTCAACTTGCATATCACCTCTTAAGAGTCTGAATGAGAGACTAGAAAGAGCATGTAGGTTGGTGGAAATCCCTGTGGTGGATGGCCTTGGTTATGTTCATTGGTATGGAAAAATGCAGCCCATTGTGGGCTAAATTGGTTTCTAGATTGGGTAGAAGTAGAGAAAGTGAGCCAAGTACTAAAAGCATGAATGTATTTATTTCTCTCTGCCTTGGACCGTGGGTGTGCTGTGACAAGCTATTTTAATGCCTTCCACCTTAACTTCCCTGCTGTGATGGACTGTAATCAGGCGTTTTGAGCTTAAGTAAACCCTTTCTCCTCTAAGTTGATATTTCACAAGTGCATTTTTTCACATCCCTAGAAATTAAATTGGGATAGTCATCCTCTTCGAATGTTTTATTTTAAATAGCTTTGAAACTTTTCCAGACACTTTTCCTGTTATGACCGCAATTATGTCTAATCTCAGGACTATGAGTGCTATTTGAGGCAAAAAACAAACAAACAAACAAACCTCCCCCCAAAACAAAAAACAAACCAAAACCCTTAGCATTGTCTGTGTTTGTTCCTCATGTCTTTTTTATTATATTTCATTTTCATACCACTTATCCAGTTGGTTTTCCAGTTTCCTTCCCATTCTTTTCCTTTTCCAATAATATACCAACCACCTGCTAAGCATTAGGCACTGTGGTAAGCTTTAGGAATGTACAAGCCAATAAAGGAGTTTTCCCTCCCTCTGAGAGATCACCATCTATTTATATAGAAGAAGAAAAAATGGCATGGCTCTTGCAAAACAGAACACCAAGAGAAGAACTAAAAATGAACGAGTATGTCAGGTGGTGGTGGACACACATTTGACTCCACCACTCAGGAGGCAGAGGTAGACAGTTCTCTGTGAGTCTGAGGCCAGTCTGGTCTACAGATCTACAGCCAGGGCTGTAGAAATCCTTTCTTGAAAAAGAAATAAAGAAATTAATGAATAAATAAGTAAACAAAAAGAACAAGTAAGCTACAATCTCTGCATGCAATCAGGTGTATGTGCAGAAGACAGTGGTCTCACAGAACACATGAGAGACCAGTTTTCCCTGGTAGAAGGACATTTACTAAGCACTACCCAAGTGCAGTCTAAAGGGACATTGATGTTCTTTATAGAACTATGGCTCTGTGTTAAGCAGGATGCCATCCTACAAATGCATTTTTTTTCATTTATGGATGATAATACAATCTTTCTAGAAGTGATGTTCTTCTTTTACTTGACTGTGTGTCTATTGACCTTCAGGTAAGGATAGCTTCTCCAGCTTCTGTGCGTAGTAAATATTTTATAAATGTTAGCACACTGGAACACCCAGGCTTGTCCAAAGCAGGGTAGAGCAAGGATCTAAAAAAAGAGCTTGAAGCACACTAGGAAGGGTTAGAGTCAGTTACTGATACCCCCCAAAGGAAGTAAATGTTGTCATTCTTGGTAACCTAAGCCACAACAACCTCAATCTGTGATGTGTGAGAAACAGACTTGGTACAAAAAAATTGACCTGGGATAAATGATAAACTAAGTTAAGAGAGGAAAGAAATGTTATTGAAAGGAACTAACTCTGTGTTAAAGAATGCAGAATGCTTAGCATGTCAAGACATTTGGAGTATCCGGAACTTACATGAAAGGCAGGGGAAATGGCAGATTTTTATAACTCATGCTGTATTAAAGGAGTTTAGATTTTTTTTTTTTTTTTATTATTTTGGAAATGGCAGAAATAGAAATTTGACATAGAAAATTGGTATGGCTCTACTCATAAGGGAAGGAACTCGCAATGCTTGGGGCTATTTCACTACGGTGGAGAAGCTGTGAATCAGACCAGGGTCTCTTTCAGGAGACCAGATGAGGTACAGATGGAAACAAGCCAACAAAGCAAGGGTGTCAAGACAAAGGGGCAACTGGGAGGAGTGTGCCATCGCTTGTGTGGAAGGTCCACTGGAGTTGGGTGCGTGTAGAGGACCTAGCCAGTGCCAATGTCTGTCTGACTTCCTCATCCTTCTTCCCCTTTGCCCCTTAACAAGCTGTTCAAGCTCCTCAATAGGCAGATAACATAGGACGTATTCTTAAGGTTTTATTTTATGTTTTAAAGTACATGTATATATGAGTTTGGGGGAACATGTGGCCATGTATATTTGCACCTAGAAGCACAGAATAATCTTGGAGCTTGAATTATAGGCAGTTGTGTGTCCTCTGCAAGTCAGCCCATGCTTCTCAACTAAATACCCACGTCTCCAGCCCAATGCATTAATTCTCATCAGTTAAACACTGTTGTACACACAGAAATTCACAAAATTCTAGCATAGAAGTGGGAGGGTTTCCTGATGTCCAAGACTGAGAAACAATTGGTAGTAGATGGGCTGCTGTGTTAGGGTTGTGTGTAGATGTATCCGGCTTGTTAAATAAGAAACACAGAACCGATTGCAGAGTTAAAAACCACTAGGTCAGAGCAAGAGCGGAAAACCTTACCCTTCACTGCTTCTGCGGTTCTTCCTCTCCGCAAGAGACCTACTTCTCTGCGTCCTGTCTATTTAAAAACTTTCTGATCTCCTCTCTCATTGGTTGTAAACCCAGCCACATGACCTCCTCGTCACTGCCTGTTTGTACAGACCTCCAGGTCTTCTATGGTTGGTATTGAGATTAAAGGTGTGTGTCTGCCATGCTGGCTGTGTCCTTGAACACACAGAGATCCGCCTAGCTCTGCCTCCCAAGTGCTGGGATTAAAGGTGTGCCCCACTACTGCTCGGCTTCTGCTCTGGCTTGCTCTGACCTCAAGGCAACTTTATTGACATACAAATAAAATCACATTTCAATACAAATAAAATATCACTATAGTTGTGTTTGGAATGAGGATGGCCCTGGAGAGGCTCATAGCTTTTAATGGTTGGTCCCCAGTTGGGAGAACAGTGTGAGGTGTTAGAGGAGGTGTGTCATAGATGTGTGTGGGGAGGGGGTTTAAAAGGCCTGTTCCATTCTCAGTTCTCTCTGCTGCATGCTAGTAAATCAGATGTAAGCTCTCAGCTACTGCTCCAGCAGTGCCAACCCTGCCTGTCCCATGACATGCTCCTTGCCATGATGCTCAAGGACTTTAACCCTCTGGAACCTCAGCCTTAAATTAAATGTTTCTTTTTATTACAAAAAAGAAGATTGATAAGACCTTCTTTCAACAATTATCAGGGCTGGGGATTTTGCTCAGTTGTAGAGCACTTGCTGAGTATGCACCAGGCTGTGACTTTAAACCAGGGCTATAGAAATTAAGAAGTTAACACAATAAGTGCTCAGAACTTCTAGCTTTTGGAATAGCTATCCTGATTTCAAATTTGTCTTTTTAACATTTTCTGTGTTTACTGATTGTGATGGTTTGAAAGAAAATGGCCTCCATTGGCCCATAGGGACTGACACTATTAGGAGGTGAGGCCTTGTTGGAGAAAGTGTGTCAGTGGTAGGCTTTAAGGTCTCAGATGCTTAAACTAGGCCTAGAGGGACTTCCTACTGCCTGCTGATCTGTAGAACTCTGAGCCCCTTCTCCAGTACCATGTCTGCCTATGTGATGCAATGCTTTCTGTCATGACTATAATGGACTAAATCTCTGAAATTGTAAACAACCCCAGTTAAATATTTTCCTTTATAAGGGTTTTGTCATGGTCATAGTGTCTCTTCACAGCAATAGAAACCCTAAGACACTGGTGTACTTAGGTATTTGAACATTTCTTGATGCTATTTTTCTCAAAAGGAAAGAGAAGCAAGATAAATTTTGCACTGTGTTAGCTGTCTAGAATACTCCAAAGTGCTTTAGCTAAGATATTTATATACCTTTCTGATGCATATGATAGAATCAATTTTATTTTATCAAAATCTTCAAAATTAACTTAGCTATGGACTAGAGAAAACAATGGAAAATTTAAAAAAAATCTTTTCAGAACTAATTAAATTGCTTCTCTGGTCTGAAAACCAGCTTTTAAGAAGTTTGGTAAAAATTTGTATTTGTTTTACTAATTACAAGTTTAGGTATTTGATTTGGGATCAGGGACTCAGGAAAGCAGCATGTTGTGTTTGATAAATGCCTTATGATGATGCTGTATCTTAGTAAATTAGACCTCTTTGACATCATGGCTACACGATATCAGGCCTAGTACAATGGGTCTTTCAGGCCAATAGTGTGAGAAAATTAACTCAAATCCACAGCCACATGTATGGAATATTTGTCATCATTGATATATGTTGTGATAATTTTACTACATAGTCCCAAATATCCTGATTCAAATTCAGATCATCATAAAGAGCTTCAAGGCACATGCTAAGGAATGTGAGCAGAACAAACCATCAAACTCATCTTTACATACACTATAGCTTGGTTTGTATGAGTTTCCAGAGACTATATTTTAAAGAATCCATATTTTGGTACTGTAAGGATTTGTGCACCAACATCTTGAAAGAGAATAAGTAGGAAAGAAGGAGGCTAAGGGAAAGATGAATTTGATGGTTCATCCTGCCTATGTTCCTTAGCATGTGACCTGCAGCATGTTCTAAATTACTGCTCAGAAAGTTTTAATTTCAGGATGTTACTATGTTAGTACCAAATTAGTATCTTTGTTTTGGGTTTAGGATAGCCTTGTTAGCCCTCCACGACTCTACTGTAGCAAAAACCATGTTTGTTTCTTATTATACCTCTAATTTATTGTCCTCAACTGAACTTGTTACCACTTTGTTTCCTAGGTTTATCTCTGGGTGTAAGCAAATTTAGTCATGCTGTAGCTACTGGGATGATTTGAATGGAAAGTCTGTGGATAGAATGTAGACTAAGGACTCTCAGCATCTTACACATGATCTGAGATGAACCGGATGAGGATTCCAGTATGGCCCGGCCTTTTAAAGATCTTCCTTTGAAGAGGGTCATATTGCCCCTTATCAACAGCTTCAGACTTTAGCTCCACCTCGCTACGCAATACTGGAGACACATGGTGCTATGGTGCTTCTTCTTGGTGTCAGGTTTTCCTCCTTCTCCCACATCTTACAAATGCCTTTAGTTGTTTTTTTCTTTCCTGTCTGAATCAAGCTCACTATTTACAGCCTCTGGCACGACCTGCAGTTAGCTCATCTAGTCCACTTCTTGCACCCCTCTTTGAAGGCTGTATTCTCATGGATCTAACAGCACATGTCTGAGTCACTCACACGTGTACATTCCGAGACTCGTCTGGAGCCCTCCTCCCCTTTTCTCCCCAGTTCAGCCTTCATTCTAATCGGCTTTGACTTGTTTTAAATATGAAAGTCTGTCTTATTCCCCCCCTCCTCATTCATATTCAGTATTTAAAAAATGTTTCCTGGGTTTACACCTTTAAATGACAGCACCCAGGTTGCTTGTCATATACGTGGCTGTGAAAACAATTGCTGTCCGACCGGGTGCTCTTGGACCACCTGCTCTAACTCACTCAACACGTAACTCTTCTTACTCTGATTTGTTGTGAAGTGTTGCTGTGTTTGCATGCTTTCCTTCTTCTTCTCCCCTTCATTTCTTCCTTTAAAAAGCAACCTCACCCAGTCCCCTACTCTTCACCAATTTGGTAACACACGTCCTGAGCTACAGTCCTACACTACCTTGCTTTCCTTCTGCTGTCAAGTCCCTTGGGACCCAGGCAGACAGGGAGAGTCTGAGACATGAGTTATTTTAGATGGTCTGGAAAATCTAATTAAGGGTCAAAGCAGTGCATGGTGGGGAGGGGCATTTGTCACTGACTGAAAGAGATGACTCTTGCCATACGCTTTTAGAGGAGAAACAAAGGCCAAATGCATAAAGGAATAGGATTTTATGTATGCACTTAGCATTTTTTCCTGAAGATGTAAGAAGTGGGGTAAAAGCAATGGAATTTAAAAGAAAGGGACTTTTTAAAAATCAATTTTGAATGAGTCATTGAAAGTATTGTTTAACCAGAGTATAAATAACCAAAAATAAGTTAAAATTTTTAAGATATATATGCATATAATTCTAGAATAGTCAAGATACCTAAAGTGCTAACGCCTGGCTCTTCTACTGTTTAATGATTTTCTTTTATTAAAATTCATTTAATTTTAAAAATATAATAAAGAAATAGAGAAGCAAAAATAAATAATTGTGGCAAACAAGGATACAGTTTGCTACGGATATTTTGATGCTGGATTGTTTTTGTAAAGATTGTCATTTTATGAGCTGGATAAATGGCTCAGTGGTTAAGAAATCATCTGTATTTACAGATCAGAGTTTGTTTCCTAGTGTCCATGTCCACTAGCTGACAACTGCCTGTAACTCCAGTGTATCCAATACCCTTTTAGGTACTTTGTGGGCATCTGAACTCACAAATCCATATAACCACACATATATACACACACATTTACACACACACACACATACACACACACACACACACACACACACTTTTTTTAAAGATGGCTATTTACTTTTTTAATGTATATAACAAAGATGATTTATAAGACAGAAGTATTTATATCCCACAACTTAAGTTCCTATTTTCTTTCCTTAGAGTCTTATAGTGCTTCATATTATATGCCATGTACTAGGTCATGAGACTTTTCATTGAGTACAGAAGATGTGCATGTCTGCCCTTTAATACTGATGGAATAATCTTGAAAATGGATTAGATGTAGGTTAACAAAACACAACAAACACTCAGAGTTAAAATAACAAGATAAAAATAAAACAAACCAATACTTCAGTAATTTTGAATCAAAGAGAAAAATGAAACTCTGATTATAGATTGTATAGAAATTAGTAACAGTGCCACAAACAAGATACAGCAAATGTCACCTCTGTGCACAGCTGGATTTGGAAAAGCTCAGTTTAAGGAAAGTGGTAGGAGGCAGAAGAGATGGTTCAGTGGCTAAGAGCACATACTGCTTTTGCAGAGGAGCCAACATGGTTTCCCAGCACCTATGTAGGGCAGCTCATAACAGCCTGTAACTCTAGGTGATCTGACACCTTCTTCTGCCCACTGAGAGAGAGCACTTCATTTACAAACTTACACATAGACGTATAAATGCAACTTTCAAAAATATAACTTTTAAAAATGTAGTTGGACTGGTGAAGTGGTACAGTTGATCCTTGATAATAAATGGGTTAGTTTGAATGTAATTGGTCCCCATGAACTCATAGGGAGTGGCACTATTAGGAGGTATGGCTTTGTTGGAGTCATAAAATAGCCTTGTTGAGTAAATGTGTCACTGTGGGGGTGGCCTTTAAGGTCTCTCATGTTCAAGATACTACCTAGTTTCACAGTCCTTCCTGAACAGCGCTGGTTACTGGTGCTGGTTACCGCGTGGAAAGGTCACGGTCACAACAGAACCCAGTATCAGTTTCAGAGCTTTATTAGGAGGAAGAGGGGTGAGGGTGTACAAGAGAACCAAGCCTGGGTAGGTTAAGTGTGGAGAGCAGAGAGAAAGATGGTGGGGTGGGGTGGAAGGGAAAGCAAACCAGAGAGAGAGGGTGGGGTCTGCGTCCCACCTTTTAAGGGTTCCCGGTGAACATTACACATGTGGGCTTACAGAGCTACACCACTCATGTACTGATTGTGTGACCACGCCATGCGCATGTAGTCATCAATGAACACTGATGATGTAAGATGCAAGACCCTTTGTTTAACTCCTGAACTGTGCATGTGCAGTCATGCAGCTGGAGTTAGGACAGAATTCTAACACTTCTTATCAAGATGTAGCGAGCACCATGTCTGCCTGAATACAGTCAAGCTCTCCACCATGATGATAATAGACTGAACTTCTGAAATTGTAAGCGAGCCATCCCAACTAAATGTTTTCCTTTATAAGAGTTGCTGTGGTCATGGTGTCTCTTCGCAGCAATAGGAAACCTAACTAAGACAAACAAATGAATTAAAAGTAAAAATAGCAATGAGAATACTGAATTCATTTGAGTTTTGAAGATTGCTGCTTCATCTATTTTTCTCCGTAGATATGTTAACCAAAAGTTAGCTGAATTCAACTAGTGGTTATGGACTGCTCATCACTTGTCATAGAAATCTAGAAAATTTTCATTTTTGCATGCTAGAAACACAGGATCTTATTTATACCAAACAAGCATTCTACTATAAACTTACACCTTCAACTCTTAGAAATTTATTATATTATTTTCTTAAACATTTTATTTTCTTTTTTCAGTGGAAAAAATGACCCTCTTTTAAACATTACAGATTATGAGAGAAAATATATGAAAACAAATAATATAATTACTATAAAATATTAAAATGCAATTTATAGTTAATATCTTGTTATTATGTAAGTTTTATAGATTATGCTTGTATAACTTCATATAAGCATATTGGAGTCCATTAGTTTGAATCACTGAGTGGAATGAATTCTTTTTCAAAATATTTTCTAAGTTAGCACCTATAAATATGTATGGTAGTGTGTACATGATAAAATGATTTGGGCAGTGGAGATAATTTTCAAATTAAATAAATTTAGCAGAACATGATCTACCATGTTGGATTAAATTATCAGAACATCTAGAGTAGCAGACCTTTTCACTGTAAAGAAAGGAGCTGATGTGATTAAGTTGACAAACTCTTTTTAATAGTGTCCTGGTAGTGATCTTTCCCAAGTAATACCAGACTTCAGCAAAGGAGATTATTTTCATAACCCATGTGTAATTCAGAAATGTCTGTGGCCACATAAAAACTGGCACACTGGCCATAAAAATTGCATTATAGCCTTGGCAATCATCAAGGCCTGTTTCAAGGGCTGGTGTATGTTTTATGCTTTGTATGGGTTATTAGTGACCTTTCTGAACTTGCAGGAAAATCCTTCATTTCATGTAAGTAGAAGTTATATTACAATAAGAACCATATTGTGAAAGTGTACGACTGTAGATATCTAAAGTATAAGGCTAGGTGGCTTTGTGGACTCTTAAATTAGCTGTTAATCTTGAGTAAAGGAAATGAGAAACAACAAAAGTCCAATACAGACTATGGAGCAGCATTGACATGTAGCAACCTCCATGGACCTTCAAGAACTAACAAGCTTCTTGATTTTTCCTTATGTCTGTTAGCATGTATATTTTTCAATGATGCTCAGTTTTAGTTTGCAAAACAGACGTGATGGATTCACTGAAAGATGTCAAACATGTTCTATTCTTTGTTGTTGTTGTTGTTTTTTAAAACTTATTCAGTGGTGATATACAGACCTATCAATGACTTTGTTTTATATTTGAGAATGTGGGAACCCCAGTTTCTGCACTAAATTCAACCAGGAGCTAACTTTAATACTTTTAAGTATATTGTCTGTTTCTGTACTTTCAAAATTGGTGCTCTTATTCATTAGAAAGTATTATATAGTCACTAATTTTATACTCATCTATTTTAATTTTGTATTTGTTTGATCTATATCAGATAATGTATAATTGAAACTAATTCAATTTGCTAAGTAAAGGATGATGAGATTGATAGAAGCTCAGTATCCATCGGAATTTGCCAGGCAGCCTGAACTGGATGATGCTTTAGTTGCCTGTGGGATTACTCAGTAAATAGGGTGAAGGAGGGAGTGTTGGCCATCTAGCTCTGTCTGACTGACAGCCACTGGGAGATGGAGGGGTGTCTATTACAATCACTGTAAAAACATGAGCTCATTAGTTTGGTTGGATCATTCAAAAGAATAGGTTTGCTTTGGTATACAATAACTTGAAATTCCCTTGTCATAAATTTGATAATGATAACTATTATTGTATTTTTGAAGGATATGAAAACTTGATGTATAAAATGCAGGCGTAGTTTTACAATATTGCATTTTTATTTAGTGTCTCATAGATTTTCTAATGAATTCCCAGTTTAAAATGTCCTAAAGGAGAGATACACTCTTCTGAACTAGAGGACATTATAATTAATATAGTTCTGAAAATAAGAGAATTTGTGATGTTAATGTGGTGTGGAATCTCACCAGAAGTTAGCATAGCTATGCCCAGGTCCTCAAACTCATTTCCTTAGGCACCAAGAACTTTGTTTATAATTGAATTTTGCATCAAAATCCTTTAAAAGTCTAAAGTAAATCACAATACGATATAAGGAATGGATGTGCTGGTAATGATGTGACTGTCTAAGTGAGTTCTTTGGCATTTCTCTGTCCCCAGGCATAGAATATACAGGAAACATATCACTACTCAGTCCTAAGTACTGTTTGATCCAATGTGGAAAAGTATTGTTTCGGATTCACTAAATTAAGCAATACCTACTCAAAAAAGACACTCAGGTTTACCCTTTTGGCTACTTTACATCTTTAGCACATTTCCTATTAAAATATTTCTAGAATCCAGGGTCTGCCCAGCTTTGGTTATCTAAGCTGCACTAAGTAGCCTTGGGACCCCTGAAGGCACACCCCACACACTTATGCTGTGTGACCTCAGGTCACAAGTAATGGCTGCAAGCTAATTGATTGAGAAAGGCTTGTCTGGCAGGGCCCCTTTGCGTCCTCCCTGTACATTCCGAAGTTCTGCGAAAGAGGCACTAGCCGCTCAGCCGGGCAAGGCAGGAAAAGAGAGGAAGTTTCTGCGTTCTGATTACAGCCTGAGTTCCCTGTAGTGAGCTTGCTTCTCTCCACCCACTTCTCACCACGACCTCCTTAACTGGAGGGTGGACGATTTAATGCTAGATGTTACAGCCTCACCTGAAAAGTGTTCTGTGTATTCACTGAACTGAAAGGCCAGATCACCTATGTGAGGCGGTGGGAACCATATGGAGATTATATTAGAACTTCAGCCAAGTGCTCAGCTGCAGCACGCAGAAGCCATCGTTCAGACTGACAGGCAAATGAACCAGCTCGTGGACGGGGCCTCTGGGTGTCAGCTCCGGCCTTTCGTTTGTTGGACAACTATAGTCAAAACTGAAATGGAACAGGAGACAGGAAAAAAAAAAAAACAAAAACACACTTTCATTCCACGCAACAGTTGCTTTCACATGGTGAGTGCAGATTTAAGATGTGACTCAAATATTCTTTCTGGGTTGTAATATATGCTAAGGAATCTGTTATGCTTTGGGGGGAGAAACAAGCCAGCAAGAATATTTAGAAACGCTGAAGTTATGTGGCTTTGTCTCTGCTTGATTTCACGTGGTCTTTGCAATCCGAAAAGAGAAATACAGCACTTGTCGTGTCCTGTCTGTCCTTTTTCTCTTCCAGGTTTCCTTTTGTTTAAGTCCTGCTTTTCTGCAACCAGAGTCAATATTGATTTAGGGAAATCATGTGTGGCAGGGATGAGGAAGAAACCCAAGACAGGATATATGTAAACATTTCATTTAGTCCAGCTTCTGTGTCACTCGGCTATGGCTTCATGTTTGGGTGCCTTATCTCAGGAATATGCAGCAGAGACCTATGGAAAGAGCTTTGTGTTAACATTCTTGGCCAGGGGAAGGGTCAGGGCCCATGCTTAGCTGACTGCCAGCCAGCAGGACTTGTTGGTGCGCCCTCTTATTTTTAATGTAAAATAGGAAAGAAAATTGGTCTTCACACATTGAAAAGTAAGTGTGCTTTGATTTCCCCAGTCCCCCTCCAGTGGTTTATGTGTATTATTCCTGGGAAGGCTCTTTAAAAGTCCTTTGAGTAGCAGCGTGCAAACTTCTTTTGTTCCTGTAGATCGTGTTTGCTCACATTGTGTGATAGAAACTTTGCACACATTTCTTCTGAAGAATCATGTTGAAATAATGCTCAGTACTTTTTGTTTCAGTACAAATATCTTGGAAGTTAGTGAGCTTATGTTTTCTCAAATTAAACCTCCCAAGCAAAACGAAGACCTCTGAATATAAATGGTGTTTAATCCCTAGTTTAATCATACCTAAACCTTGTTTTAAATGTGTTTTTTTTTGTTCAAGAAAATCCAAGCCTGCAGGCACACCCAGAAATCTGAGCAGAAGAGACTTAATTTTCTCATTCCAAAGCTCCAAGTTCAGACTTACATTTGTAGTAAGTGCTAAAAGATAATTGCTGTTGTTCACTTCATTAGAAAATCAGTTTTTACTACCAGAGTAATTGTAATTGATTTTATCAAAAAAGGTGAATGAAATGGATAATATATCATCAATTTGCTGATTTGATAAAGGTCCCAGGTCTGTGCTCCATGCTTATTTAGACATTTTACTAAGTGGGGAAGGTAACACAATTTTTTCTACTTGTTTAAAGCATAGAATTTACATGAGGACAGCCTCATTTCTGGAGCTCTCGACTTTCTGCTTGTTAAAGTAAATTAATAAACTAAAAACAGTCAATGTGAAGCTATAGACCTGCAATAATGGGAAAAGCATTAAAGAGTGTCAGAATATAATTTCAGTAAGACAGTAGTTTTGAAGCATTACTTAGCTACTTTTTTGCAAGCTTTATGGAAACCTGTTAACTGATGGCGTAGCTGAGTCCTAGTCTGGCACTTTGTACAGAGATTATGCGTAAGAAAGACAAGTTAGTTTTGTGATATGACCTGAGCTGCGTTATCAAAGCAAAATGTGGTGGACACATTCTTTACCGAGAGAAATAAGTTCATTATGTCCTTGCCCACCTGTTACATTTACTCTCTCATCCCTGTGGTCATAGTTTCTGTTTGTTCTTGCAGCCAGAAAGGGAAGCTTGCTTGCTTGCTTGCTTTCTTTCTTTCTTTCTTTCTTTCTTTCTTTCTTTCTTTCTTTCTTTCTTTCTTTCTTTCTTTTTAAGAGAGAAAAACAACGATTTCCATATACATGTTTTGAAAAACCATGTTCTTATACCCAAAGCACCTGAAATCTATTACGTACGGCTTTTTGTCAATGTGAATAGCAAGGAATGTGTGTAGTTTTTGAAATCCTTGAATGTATATCAGTAAATAGAATGAAGGTACCTCTGAGAATTTATGAAAAAGATAGACATTTTGAAGAATATGGTTGAAAAAAATGTACTTACTATTCCCTGAAAACCAGTCCAAAATACAGAACTACAAGGCAACTTCATTATTTTTCAACACAGCTCAGGAAGTCAGCATGCAACAGGGAGGGGCTGCAGAGGAATGGGGTTCCTTTCAGAAGTGTGTGAGTTGCAAGGAACAAAAGGTAGAAAGGGCTGTTTGCTTTTAAACATTTAAGCTTAAATTATTATCTTTTATCATTGCTGGTCATATTTACTTACTGATGTGTGGTAGAGAATTTTTTTTAGAAAATTGAAATCAACCATAGTATCATTTTAATTCCATATTTTAAGAAGGTGTATATCATTTTACAAAATGCTAATCTTTCCTTGATGTTCACAGTGTTTTTCTTTCCTCAGTAGAAAACAGCAGGTACATGTTTACTAATCATATTTCATATTTATATAGAGAGCACATACATGTGTATTCCCTGAAAACATATATTCATGTCTTGTATATGTGCCTTTAACACTTTAAAGCAACATCCTCCCTCCTAGGGACATGATTAATTTTATTCTTGTGTAGATTAAAATCTACACAAGAACTCACAATAAGTAAGTACAGTAGATAAAAAAATAACTTTTAATACTGCCAAAAAAATAACAGGGGGGAGATGTTTACCAACGATTTGAAGGGTTATACAAGGAACTTGTTGCAGAGTATATCATGAATGGTAGGTTTTCATTCATCACTTGTCAGGCCTACCTTTCCCATGTTGGTGATTAACTGTCCTTCTATACACCAAAGCAGAGTGTGTTTCTCATAGTGTTTGAATTCATGAGTTCACATAGAGGGTTCCAGAGTGAACGGGACGTTGGTTGAGGTTATTAGCCTCTATGATTTTCTTAAATCTTATGCCCATTAAATTTCAGCTTCCTTCTTGACCCTTGTAGCAGTAGAGATCTGTAACACAGAATTTGGATCTGCTCTGCTCAAGAAGAGTATCACATTGCTTTATTTGTATTTCAGTTGGGCTGGTGAATTTTTTTAAATGATGTATTCCATCTACATTATAGATTTCTACAGCCCCTAACCCTTTATTGTTATTCTCTCATGAGCTGGAATTTTGGTTTGTGGATTGAGTTAAGCAAGAGCATTTTTTTTTTAAACTCTATTTCTTTAATACAGTCTTAAGGTCTTATACCTAACTTTGCATGTTCTCCGTCCAAGCCCATAATCTTGGATAAGGAGCATGTTATCCTAGATCTAGTTAATATATCAAAGAGCACTTTGGCAGAAGTTCTAGCCACAAGATCAAGACTCTTTATGTTCCTTAAGAAATTTCTGGGGCTGTAAAGAGGTAGTTTGCAAGTTAAGAACGTTTGCTGCTCTTCCAGAGGACTATTCACCAACCAACACACATATCTGGGAGCTAACAACTACCTGAAATTCCTGCTTCAGGGCATCAAATGTCCTCTTCTGGCCCCTGTGAGCAACTACATTCATGTGCACATATATGAATAGACACAAATACATACACATAATTAAAAAAAAATAACTACAGTAGTTCTATATAAGCAACTACAGTAGTTCTATATAGAGAACTTATATTCTATAAGGTATGGGAGCAGTCAGTTTTCCATCAGCAAACCTGGCATTGGGCATTGCTCACTGTGGGACAAATGTTAAGCCTAGTTTTCTCAGAAGTATATGGAGTTGCTTGTCTTTCATGCCAGGCTTCAACTAGTTTGTAGTTTATGGTTTGGTCTTGTTTTTGAGCATTGCTCTAATTTTATGTTGTCTCTATGGGCATTTATCTGTTATTTTGATGTATTGGAAGCAAAGGAAAGGGGTTTCTTGTCATGACATCTTGACAAGAGTTTCCTAAACCATGGGCTCTGCAATCAGAACATGAGTTCAAATTCTCACTCTAACCCATGAATGGCATCATTTTAGGCAAATCCTTTTAAGTATTAGATGCCTCTATTTGTTCTTCTGAAAAGTATCAATGGAATTGCTTATCTCATGGGGATGTTGTAAGCATTGATGCAGGAAGTCATTAATTCTGTACTTGGCCATACTAGACATGTACAATTGAGTAGGGAAAAGCAAGAAAAACATAAACAAATGCCAGTGCTAACTTTTGTACAATGAATCACTGGCTGATGCAACATCAAACTAGTTTGACTCTTGTATTCTGCATGAGTATGTATCAAGATTTACGATATCTAAAGAAATTTCTAATGATAAAAGACAAGAACACCAGGTTCCATATTTAACAGCTGTTTGGTTCTGCAAACTGTTAGACTACTTGTGAAGTTTAGTTTGTGTAAGGGAATGTAACTCGGAAAACAAAAGAACTTCCAGATGACTCCAGACATTGTTATTTTACTGCCCTGTAGCTCTTTTCTTGTTTGGGTTTTGTAGTTCTTTGTAAATTCTGGATGTTAGCCCTTTGTCTGAAGTAAATGGTAAAGATTTTCTCCAGTTCTGTGAGATGTCTGTTTGTTCTGCTGGTGTTTTCTTTTGCTGTGCAGAAACTTTGATTTTTGTATGTCCACTTATTGATTGTTGGGGATAGCACTTGTGTTGGAGTTTTGTTCAGAATGTGCTTACCTGTACCTGCATATTTTCCTTTTCAGGCTCTTTTATAACTGTTTGTTAATTTTATACACGTACAATACAATGTGTTTTGACCAAATACACACCCATCGCTTCCCCTACAAGTCCCGCCCCTCTCTACCATATCACTTTCCATCCCAATTTAAGGAGCTCTTTTTTAAAATACACACCAAGTCTGCTAAGTGCTGCTTGTGTGTCCATCAACTGGATTGACTTACGGGATGTGTCATCCATAAACAAAACTTACTCTCCATGCCCAGAAACTACCAACTGCCAATAAATAGCTAAGGAAGGCATTTCCTGAGTTCCTTCCCCATCCATGTTGGAATTTTGGCTGTCTTGTTCTTATGCATGTCTTAAGCATGCAACTATAGGTTGTATGAGATCATGTGTGCAATAGTATTGTCATGTCTGGAAAATACTGTTTCACTGTGGACATTGATTATTTTGGGCTCTTGCAATCTTTCTGCCTCTCTACCTCAATGATCCCTGAGCTTTGGGAAAATCAGTGAGATGCGAATGTCCCTTTTAGAGGTGAGTATTCCACATTCTTTTATTCTCTTTTGGACTCTCTGTATTGATCACTATCTACTGCAAAAATTTCTCTGATTAGGGTTCAGAGATTCACTAATATTCAGGTAAAAATTTACAAATTTAGTAACATGTTTACAATGTCTATTTAGTGGAAAAATAGTATTAACTCTCCTATAGAGTTATGACCTAGCTTGCCATGGATTTTTGCCTAGTTATACTTACCTGGCATGGATTCCGTTTCATAAAGCAGGCCTTAAATCAATTTTAAAAATGGGTGGTTACTTCTGCAACATTTCTGCCATTATTATACCACTGTTCATATCTTAGAAGCCCATTGGGATTGTAGTTACAGAGATCATAGGTAGGTAATATTGATTACTTTTCTCTCCCAGAAGTTTACATAGACCCTTCCAGAATCTTGAAAGCTATCCAGTATGAATAAAGATTCCAGATCAGTGTATTTGATTTCTCTATGTCCTATGATGTAAGTATATGGTATTTTCTATAACAGGGTCTTACCTTCAAGTTTTAGAAGAGTAATAACAATAACGATAGCCTAAAATGCTTATGAAATCTGTGGGATGCACTAGCCAACAAATTCTTGAAAAGAGGTAACCCATACCTGGTATTGGACTTTTTATTTGATAGCCCATGCTATCTGAGAGAGGCATTGTCCCATTCATTCAGAGTAACTTCATTTAACCCCTCTATGTATGTACATGTATGCATTTTTGGAAGCTTCTACAGTAGTCAATTTCTATATGGCTTATTCATAAGTGTTTAGTGTTATTCTTTCTTATGATCTTTCTTCTGCCCTAGTATTCCATCCTCCATCCCATTTAACCCTTCCTATTCAATTATTCCACTTCCCCCTTTATACACCTGTGTTATATCCCCTTCCTTTCAAATCTCACACTTGGCTCCTTATTAGTTCAAATTTACGTATATAAAATCTAAAGATTCATATCTAGCCATCACATATGAGAAAGAATTTGAAATATTTGTGTTTTGGGGTATGAGTTACTACACTCAGACCAATTATTCCCAGTCCCTTTCAAACTTGTGAATTTCATAATTTCACTAGTCTTTACAGCATACATATATTACATTTTCATTTTCCTTTCACCGGTTGGTAGTCATTTTGGCTGTTTCAATTTTATGTATATTGTGAATACAGTAAGAATGAATGAATATGGATGGTCCAGTACCTCTATAATAGAATATAGTCGATCAACAATTCTTCTCATCCTATAGAATGCCTCTTTACTCAAACGATGGTGTCATTTGCTATACCAAAACTTTTTAGTTCAGTGGACTCTCATTTGTTAATCATGAGCCTTAGTGTCTGCAAAATCTAAAGTCCTGTTCAGAAAGTCCTTTCCTGTGCCTGTAAGTTAAAGCACATGTCCTACTTTGTCCTGTAAAAGATTCAGTGATCAATTCTTATGATAAGGTCCTTGATCATTTGTAGTTGAGTTTTGTGAAGGATGAAAAATAAGGATAAAGTTTTATTCTTCTACACATATCTACATTCATCTATCTAATTTGATCAGCATTGCTTGTTAAATATGCTGGTGTCTTTAGGATATTTTTAGCCCAGTTATTGCCTTCTCCTATCTTACTGCTTTAGCTAAGACTTTGAGAACTATATTGAACAGAAAGGAAGAGAGTGGCAACCTTGTTTTCTTCTTTGTTTCAGTGAAAGTATTTTCTTTTCTTTCCCTCAACATGGTATTGACTTTAGGCTGATTGTATATTTCTTTATGTTGAAATATGACTCCTGTATTCCCTAGATTCTCTAGGACTTTTGTAATGAATGGATTTTTTTATACATTGAATGCCTTTTCTTCATTTAATGAGATGATCATGTTGTATCTGTCCTTGAGTCATATACAATGGATCCCACTTATTGATTCATATCTATTGAACTACTCCTCAATCTCTGAATTAAGTTGACTTGATTGTGGTAGGTGCTGTTTTAGATGTGTTTGATTTGAAAACATTTTATTGAGTTTTTTTTTTTTAACTTTTTTTTTTTTAACTTTGCCTTTTTTATTTATTTTTAAATTTTATTTACTTACCAACCACAGTTCTCCATCCCCTTCTCTCCTCCTGTTCCCTCCTCTGACCTCCTTTCTACCCGCCTCCATCCACACCTCAGAAAGGGTAAGGCCTCCCCTGGGAGTCAACAAATCATGGCATATCAAGTTGAGGTAGGACCAAGCTCCTCCCCGACTGCATCAAGACTGAGTGAGGGATTCCACCATAGGAAATAGATTTCAAAGAGTCATCTGATGTGCCAGGGACAGATCCTGGTCCCACTGATAGAACTCCACAAACAGACCAAGCTACACGACTATCATCCTCATGCAGAGGGTCTAAGTTTGTCTCAGCAGGCTTCCTAGCTGTCAGTCTAGCGTTCATGAGCTCCCATGAGCTGAGTTAAGCTGTCTCTGTGGGGTCTCCCACCATGATCTTGACCCTACCGTACTTTATAAAATCCCTCCTCCCTCTCTTCAAATGAACTCCCAGAGCTTGGCCAAGTGCTTGGCTGTGGATTTCTGCATCTGTTTCCGTCAGTTACAGGCTGAAGGTTCATAATTGTCTTTCTGGGTCTGGGTTACCTCACTTAGGATAATTTTTTTTTCTAGTTCCATCCATTTGCCTGCAAATTTCATGATGTCATTGTCTTTACTGCTGAGTTATACTCCATGAGAATTTTTGCATTGTGTTTTTAGGCAGATTGCTATATAATTTTCATTTGTTGTTGTTCTTCATTCTTTATCTGTTTCAATCGTCAATGTAATGCTGGCTTCATAAAAAGAATTTGGAAGCACTTTATTTTCCTGAACTGTTTCACAGCATAGTTTGAGAAACCTCAGTTTCTGTGGTAAATCCATCTGGGCTTAAAGTCTTTCCTTTCTTCCTTCCTTCCTTCTTTCTTTCCTTCCTAATTTTCCATTTTATTGACTGGGAGCTTTTTTTAAATTGCCATTTCAATATCATTTCTTGTGTTAAATTCATTATTTTAAAAAATTTTGCCAGGCAACAGTGGCACACACCTTTAATCCCAGCACTCGGAAGGCAGACCAGGTGGATCTCTGTGAGCTTGAGGCCAGCCTGGTCTACAGAGAAAATCCAAGACAGGCACCAAGACTACACAGAGAAACCCTGTCTCAAAAAACAAAAACAAAAGCAATGACAAAAAAATTCTTGGTTTATCTTTGGTATATGATGTACATTAAAAAATTCATCTATTTATTTTTTATTTTCCATTTTGGTGTAATAAAGGTGAGAACGTACGTCATTATAATCTTCTGGATTTCACTGGTGCCTGATGTAATATATTCCTTTTCATCTTTAATTTTCATTAACTTTGTTTTTCTCTCTTTCTGTTAATCTAGTTAAAGATTTGTCGATTTCCTTTATCTTAAGAAACATCTTTTGGTTTCACTCTTTGCGTAATTTTATTTGTTCCATTCATATTTTGTTAATTTCAGCATTGATTCTGATGATCTACTTTTATGGGGTGTTATTTGTTTTTGTTTTCCAAGGCCTTCAGGTACATCATTATTAACTCAGATCTTGTAAATATTGTATGTTGGTGCTTAGCTCTATAAAATTTCCTGTTAAATCCACATTCATTGTGCCCCATCTGTGTTTGACAAATGTTATATTTAGTATTATAACATCCACTTTGATTCAGTGTTCCCTTGATGAGTGTTCCTCCTTTTCTCTTCTGAATAGTGAATTTTGCTTTGAAGATTGTTTTGTCAGAGAGAATAATAATACCTACATGTTTTTGTTTATTTGCTTTTTAGTTCCACTTGCTTGGAATAACTTTATTTACCTTTTTACCCTAAGGTATTGTCTATCCTTGATAGTGAGATATATTTCTTGAAGCACATCCTATACACTAACCCAGTCCCCTGTCCAGCTGACTACATCATCTCTTCTTCATTCTGTACATCTGCTCAGCCCCAGTCCACCTGACTCTATCACCTTCTCTTCTTCCTCAACCTTCTCTGTCCATAACAAACATACTCAGAGCTAAAAAGGAATTTCACATTTTATCTCATAAATACCAAAAATATAAAAGATCAAGCTAGTATCTTCTCTCCCAAACCTACCAGTCCTGTTGAAGTGCTTGTCAATCAGAATTACCTAGATGACCTCCAGGACACAGAATTTAGAGAGAATAATCATTGGTTTTTGAGGTACTGCAGAGCAAACCAGGGTCTTGAATGTAGTATTTAAACCTTCCACTACTGAGCTCTTTCCCCAGAGCCTCATTTCTTATTTTGAGTTATGCATTCTCGAACTGTTAAGCCACAAAATTTCTTCTTAATGTAATTTGGAATTACTTCAATAACTCATGCTTATGAAATTTAAAATGTAACTCTCTATAGTATATTTCCATATCTACCTATCTTGGATAGATGTATAGATAGATGATAGATAGATAGATAGATAGATAGATAGATAGATAGATGCAGGTAGATATTAAATATAGATCTTACTTTTCTAATTCTACTTACAACTAGTCATTTTCAATCTCATTATATATTTACTAAATGTATAATAGTTATTAAAAGGTTAATAACATTTAGTAAGCATTGATCTTTTCCCTACCTACTGAAGAACCAAATTCTAAAGAATTATTAATGTGCTCTAAACCTAGGTGATTTGGGCTACATTTCTGTGACATTTCCCCCTCAGTAATTTCTAGTGTGTAAACAGTACAAATGAATATTGATTGCAAATATCTTGTTAAATTGTGTTGTGATATCCTGCCTTCAAGAACATATGAAATTTAATCCGACTAATCTGCATCTGACTGACAAGAAAATATTGATTGAGCAGATGAGAATAATAAGAAAACCAATTATCGGTGGCTATATGATATCAGATTTGAAAATGGAAAACCCTTATGTCAAAGAGTATTCCATTTCAAGACTTAAAATGTTTCCATCTCCTTTGCTGTGAGAGGTAATCTAGAGAAAATAGAATGAAATTCTTGCTGAGGAGAAAAGGTGATAGGAATTGAATAATGATAGAAAGATATTTAAGAAGAGCTGAAAAAAAAACCCCACAGGACTTTCAATTTAAAGTAACAAATAGAAAGATAAGAATTCAGAAATCAACTATTTCTTCCAGAAAGAAATGTGAATAAAGATAAACAAAACTAGTTAGTGAGGCTGGAATGCCTGATGAAAATCATAATGCCACATTAATATTCTTGAAAAAAAAGTTAAACTAATAATTAATAAGTCGCAACCGCTTTACCACTAAATGAGAGTACTAACATGAAGGGGCTAGCCTGAAGGAAATAAACCACAATATCAGCAGAGATATCACCATAGCTCTAGTCACAGTTTCTCCATTTGATGCTATTCCTTATGGAAATGGGCATCAAGGGGATTTAGGAGGATAAGAATAAAAACATGATCAAGTCATCAAGGAAAATATGTCATTCCTAGAAGAGCTGATACATCAATGTAACATTGGCAATTCAATGAAAGATAAAAGACAATGTACCTTGTACTAAATGAACTATGCTAACATAGCTTATTCATTGTAGAGGTTTTTCTTTTTTTCCTTAAATGCCCATAGGTGAAATCTGTAATCCATTAGGGATTGGAAGATATTAAAGAAGAAACAAGCTCACACAATGTAACATTGATAGAAGATTTTTTTATTTCTTAGTATTTTTTTTTATTTCTCTATCTAACTTCATATCCCTGACAATGAATTTGTAATTCCACAAGGAAATCCACAGAATAAGAAGAAAGTTAAATAAAATAACATTTGATAGAGGCAGGGGTATCTTGGCAAGTTCAGTTCAGAGTTAACCTGATCTACATAATGAATTCTTGGCCAGCCAAGGCTAAGGCCTTATTCTCTCTTAAAAAACAAACAAAAACAATAACAACAACTACTAGTAGACTAAGAATGTTGCACTTACAATATCAGGTTCAATCTCTTTCATCATAAAAGCAAATGATAAAATAAAATTGGAATCTCATTTCATTCAAAACATTCAAAAAGGGTAATCGAGAACATTCAACATGCCTCACAAACTAATACAGACTAGAACCAGGGCATGTGGTTCCTCCATCATTTCTCTTCTAAAGGAATGTATTTTTTGTTACAATATGTGCTAAGTTCTCTATCTAACTCACCTTTATTCACTTTCTTTTCCTAGAATAGGTGCTGTCTACTTATAAACCCAAGGGTTCAATCCTACAGTGGATTATTTTCCTAGTAGACTTAGGCTTTTCCTATATACTAGAGGTTGTATGCAGCAACTCTTTACTTTAATAATTCTCAAAAAATGTGTACCAGCCAGACATTGTGGCTGACATCCTTAATCTCATCACATGTGAGGTTGAGGCAGAGGGATGATTATGAGTTGAAGCTAGCCTGAAATGTATAATGATTTTGAAGCCATCCTCAGTTTTAGAGTGAGGGTATATCCCCAAAACTAAATGGAAAACAGAAGCAAAAGTAGTCAAATAATTTCATATAGTCATCTTTTATACTGGTATGTCCAATTTATCTGATCTTTAAACATCAAATCATACCAATGTGGAATATTCAAAGCCTTGTTTTAGGCACTCTGCCTTAAACACATTTACAATTAGCTGCTAGGAATTTTACCCTTTCAAGAAGGTTCCTAGTCACTGTTATGGTCAGAGCAAAAGATCCCCATGCATTCCTCTAGAAGGGAGTCACCCAAGTTTAGGTGACAGCTATGGTACTATAACTACCATTGTCTCAGCTATATTTCTGTTGCTGTAAAGAGACACCATGACCCAGGCACCTGAGAGAAGAAAAGACTTTATTGGGGCTTGCAGTTTCAGAAGATGAGTTGATGACCATCATGGTACAGAGCATCAACATGCTAAAACAACTACAAGATGGAGAGAGAGGAGGAGGCAGGGGTGGAGTGCTAACTAGGAATGGAATGAGCATTGGAACCAAGCCCACTCCAAGTGACCAACTTCCTTCCACAAGGCCAAACTTCCTAATCCTTCCACCCACCAGAGACTAAATATTCATATATATATATACCATTGGAGCCATTCTTATTGAAGCTAAAACATGTCACTCCCTGCCCCTCATAGGATTATGGTCATGTATCATAATGCAAAATGCATCTAATCCAACTTCAAATGTCCCAAAACTGCATAAATGTCTAAAGTCCAAAGACTATTCTGAGACTCAAGCCAATCTCTCAATTGTAACCTCATGTAAAATCAAAAAGCAAACCACATGCTTCCAGCATACAATGATGAAGAATATCTATTTCATTTCTAAAGAGGAGGATTAGGAGGATAGTGAGGAAATGATGGCCTAATGAAAGATTCACATACAGCAGGACAAACTCCAAATCATGTAGCTCTATGTCTGATGCCAAGGGCGTTAGATGGGTCTTTCCTTCCAGCTTTATAGACTACAACACACTTATCTCTCTTGGGCCAGTTTTACTCTTTGTATGCAGTTCTCCCTGACAGATATCTTGTGTCTCCATGAGTCTTGTGTCTCCAACATCTTTGGCTTTCCAATATGTCTTAGTCAGTGTTCTATTGCTGTGAAGAGACACCATGATCACAGCAACTCTTATAAAAGGAAGCATTTAATTGGGGCTCCCTTACAATTTTAGAGGTTTAGTCCATTATCATCATGCTGGGGAGCATGGTGGCATGCAGGCAGGCATGATGCTGGAGAAGCAGCTAAGAGTTTTACATTAAGATCTGAAGTCATCAAGGATAGCAACATGAGCTTGGCTTGAGCTTTGAAACCTTGAAACCCAGGGATATACTCCAACAAGGCCACACCTCCTAATCCTTTCAAATATTGAGGCTCCCCGGTGACCAACCATTCAAATCTGTGAGCCTATGGGAGTCATTCTCATTCAGACTACCTTACAACACAATCCAGGTTCACATTCACAGCTTCACAAAATGGCCTCTCTGGGCCTCCATTCAGGGACAACTCTATCTCATCCTTGGCTTTCCTTAACCTTGGAGGGAGATTATAGAACAACTTTACTCATGTACCTTTCATGGCTCTAAAGCCAAACAGCCTGGTCAGTGATGCCAAGTTCACTGCTTGCTTGGGATGGAGCCTGGTCCCTTCCTTAAATTACATTTGTATAAGCTTTGGTACTTTGTTGATCTTTAGAAAGAGATAATTCTTCGGATTTTTTTTTTCTTTTTAATGAAAACTGCAGGATTACCTGGGGGAGGGTCTTGTACTGAGAATGCCACTTCCTTTATTCCATTTCCTCGTATTTCTAACATGGCTTTTCCTGGGGCTCCTTTTCTGGTTAAATTGTACATTTTTAAAATTTCTTTTTGTCTTACTTGCTCTTTTTCACTGTAGATCTGCATAAGAGTGACAGATAATAATCATGTGACGCAGTAAATATTAAGCTGTCTTGAAATCCCCTCTGCCAACCAAATTAGTTCAAAATTTTCAATTGAACCTCAAGCAGATTCTTAGGAAAAGGTAAAAAAGCAGCCACATCCTTTGCCAAAGCATCACAAGAACGGTCTCTAGCATAGTAGCTAATATTTTTTTCCTGCTAAAACTTCTTGAACTAGGCCTTTGTAATCCATATCACTCTCAATACTACCACTGTCTCCCAAGCTACTACTAGAATTGACCTTCAAGCCCTGCTGCATCTGGTATTTACAGTGTTCAATTGCTTTCCTAATCCCAAATCCCAAAGTCTATTGCATTCTTCCATAAAACAGTACTATCGGGCCAATCACAACAATAACCCACTCCCTGGTCCCAATGTCTGTCTTAGTAACTTTTCTGTTGCTGTGAAGAGACACCAAACAAATTATAAAAGAGAGTAGTTGGAACTTACAATTTCAGGTGAGTCTATGACCACTGTGTCAGGGAGCACAGTACCAGACAGGCAGGCATGGTGAGGAAGCAGCAGGTGAACATGTACACCTGATCCCCAAGTAGCAGGGAAAGAGGGAGGAAGGAAAGATGAAGGGGAGGGAGAGCTAACTGGACATGACATGGGCTTTTGGAACCTCCTAATTCTTCCCAAACAGTTCCATTAACTGGGAATCAAGCATTGAAATATTGAACCTAGGAAGGCCTTTCCTACTCACGCTATCACAATAAGTAACTTTAAATTGAAAATTCATGTTAAATTTATCTAACTTTCAAGGAGATTATCTAACCTTCATTAAGCATTTACATGCTTTCTGTGTGTTGTTAAGAACAATTGGAATTATAACACAGAAGCAGAATTCAAATAAAAGTGCACTCAATTGTATTAAAGTGCTTTAAACCAGAGAGCTTTCATTCAACTGCAATGGGTATTGTTTATATACTCTTAAAGTTTAACTTTCCTTTTAATAATGAATAAATTAAAAAAAAAAAGACCTGGACTTGAAGTTTGAGATACTTGTTTGTTCCTACTGATTGTTATTCAGAAGACAGAAGAACTTTGGCAAAACAACAGGAGGAGGCTGGATTAGTCATGAAAGGTACAGGTTTATCTTAAATTCTGGTACTAAACATTAAATTTGCTTGAGTTTTGAGTTTGTATCCATGATGACTACTTATGTATAAATTTCTTTTCCATGTGAAAGCATCACAGTCAAAAGCAGAGAGTGATAAATCTGATGCTCAGCTAGCTACCTTGATTGCCTTATGGATATGTCCATATTCATGAATACATCTATATGTAGGTACTTCTGGAGGCTAGTTGAGGGAGTGTGATTCTCTGGAACTGGAGTTACAGGCACTCTTGAGCTGCCTGATGTGTATGAGAGAGCTGAAGTCAGATCCTTGGCAAAAACATTATGGGATATTAACTGCAAAGACATCTCTCAGAACCCCTCCCTGATTTTGAATGAGTCTGAGACTGCAGATCGTGACATGGTATTGTCCAAATTTAGGGTGTATCTTTCCATCTCAGTTAATCTAATCTAGAAAAATCTCTCACAGACACACCAGATGTGTGTTTTTGTGGTGACTCCACATCCAGTCAAGGTGGTAGGAAAGATGTCACTCTCACTGCCTGCTCTTCATTTTGTCACTCTGACACTTGGTTCTGCAAACTTGGTCCTCAGCCAAATAGTGTATGTTCCTGTACTGGGAGAAAGATCCAGTTTCTGTAATTCAGAAAAGCAGCAAGCGATTCAAAATGAGCGAACATATGTACTGTCAAATCAGTTCTTCCCTTCTACACTGCACATTTTATGTATCACACCATCCAACGCCATCCATGTTTTCCAAGTGTCTTGGTCCCTTGGTACTTAAGTTATCTCATGTTCTGGAATCTGTGATTTGAGCATCAACCTGAAAGTGTGTAACAATCAAGATCTCACATTCAGTTTGTTTTTCTTCCTTTTTTTTTTTTTTTTTGCTGATTTCAGAAAGCCACACTATAACCTTTTATAGTTTGTGTGGAGGAAACATGGATTAACTCCAGCTGATTTTCAGGTCTTCTAGAGTTGTAGGGAAGTATCTTCTCCCTGTTTATAAGTTTGTAAAGACCCAATCATCATTTCTTATTCTTTTCAGGACAGTATCATAGAAGTATTTAGAATTAAAAAGTCATCATTTAAATGATACAACAAAAACAAACAAAAAAGATAGCAGTGGGCAAAGAGGAATAAACAAACCTCTGAAGTGAAATTTTGTATATAAATGTATTATTGTATCAGATCTTCTGATGAGATATGTTGGGTAGTCACAAGAATTTGGTATGTAAAATAGAGTGAATGTCATAGACTCGTGATTTGGATTTGATAAAATATGGGCTAATATAAAATATTACTCCATTTAGAATAATAAACCCACATTAATGTTAGAATAACTGAAGTGTATTAAAGACTCATTGAAAACTTTTTGTAGGCCACCAACCAAAATATTAATTGAGATTAGGATATATGTCAGGTATTTGCTTTTCATTTTTATCCTGATTCTGCTTTAAGTAGTAGTAGTGTGTATTTTATGGTTTTATTGTAAGGACAGACTTTTCCTTTCATGTACAGATTCAGAATCTACAGAGGGAGGACTGAAATTCCCTAATGTGTACTGAGAGGATTAAACATACATGCTGTTATTTTATAACCTTCCCGTTGCTCATCAAAAAATATCACCATCATCCTTACACAGTTCCAATAAGAGGGACATTTCACAGATAAGATTGAGATTATTCATGGAAAAATGATAAGTCACTGCTGACTCTCACAGATAGACAAAACAAACAAATCAAGTGTTGATCTGTAGATGTGAGGAAATTCTCCCCAGTTCAGTCAGCATCAGGAAGAGGATGGATGACCTCTGTGAGGAAGTGTAATGTAGCTCTGAAATTTGTCCCAGTGTGCAGGGAAGTTCCAGAGGAAACGGTGGAAATACCAACACTCATATTAGGAGCCAAATAGACAAAGTGCTGAACTGTACCCACTGAATGCTAAGAATAATTGCTTGTGCTAGCAATGATGAAATTCAGCACAGCAGGATGAGCAGTGGGTGAGCTGAAACCTGGGCATCACAGCAATACTCTAAGGAATTCAGTTCAATCAAGAGGAATGAAAAAAATTACATATTGTAAAATATATAATAATTCTCCTCTCAGGAGGATTTGCTTACTTGTGATCCTGGAATACTTATGAATTTCCCAGGTTACTTTAATATTGAAGATGTAGTCAACATTCAACAAATACATGTCATTTAGAATACACATGTATATAAGAGAAAGCGAGTACTAACTTAAATATTTGGCTTAGTGAAACATATTAATCATAGCCTAAAGTCTTAGGTAATCCTCATGACAAAATCTGGCTGTATTTATAAATTAGCAGAAACATTGATCATCATTGTAGGTTAGAAGCAGTGGCTAGGGATGGAGAGAAAAATCATCTAATAAAGGACTTGCCTTGCATGTATGAGGACCTGAGCTTGATTTAGAACCTACATAAAAGATAAATCAAGGTGGTGGCATGTGTTTACAATGCCAGCACTGGGGAGAGGAGGAGACAGGTAGATCCATGTGGTTCACTGGCCAAAAATACAATGACTCACTCCTGAGGAACAGCAGCTGTGTCTTCCATATACATGTGTAATCCACATCCCCCATATACATCCATCGGGCCACATGTGAACATAACGCACCCACCCTCACACACCCACACACATACACAAAATGGATAACTTAGATGTGATCAATGCAAGACCTGCCTAGCAGCTGTTGAGATTGCATAATTACATGTGAGTTTCTCATCACCAGGTATCATGTTTCCACTAATACAGATTAAGAGTGCCTGTATGAACTATAATTACCTCTGTGTCTTGTGTTTAACATAATTAGATTTTAGTAATGCAAAGTGTTCCACTAAGTGGAACATGATTTTTAAAACTCACTGAAACGGCCACCAGAGCAATTCAACTGAAGACAGAAATGTTGGCCCACATAACAGTGATGTGAAAACATGCTTATCTCTTTTGTTTTATGGTTTTCAGAATTCCAAGTCCTGATTCTGTGGTAGACACATGGAACCTGGTTTCAATTAGGCTTTCTTGCTGGAGTTTGTGCACCAGGTGTCCAGACCACGAAATGGAAAACACAATCTTTGCTGTGTATACATATAGTCCTAAGGTTCACTTGTCTTTTAAATGCCTGGTTGCTATTTCGTTACAAAGTATCATTCTTTGTTTTAATTAATAACAGTAATTAAAATATAATTTTATAATCTCACCTTCTCCATGATCCCTTCTCTTTTTTTTTGCCAGAGCTGAAGACCAAACCCAGGGCCTTGTGCTTGCTAGGCAAGTGCTCTACCACTGAGCCAAATCCCCAACCCATCCATGATCCCTTCTACTCTTCATTATTCTTCCTGATCCTCCCCAAAGTCATGGACCCTTCTTTTATAACAAGTGTTATTACATGTACATATAAAAGAATAAACATAAATTCAACCCACTGAGTCAGTTCAGGATTGCCTGCCTTTATATATCCCTAGGTCTGACTTCTTGGTCTTGACTAATTTAGATAGAGTAATACTACCACCACTACCACCACCACCACCACAACAACAACAACAACAATAACAACAACAGGAACATTAAAACAATAGTGCACTTCAGAGCTCTTTATGCATTTATCAACATAGAATATGTATGAAATATCTGATAGCCTTATGTAACCAGGTTTATTGCATGGTAGTCAATATTTATGTTATATATAACTTTCTTAAATGGAACCATCTAATGGTAAAGTGCATACTGTGCAAATGTGAGGACCTGAGTTTACATCCTAAGGACTCACATATAACTGGGTCTGGAAACCCCATTCTATGATCCCAATGTTCCTACAGAAAGACAGTAGGCAAAGAAAAGAAAATCCCCAGATGTTTGTGGGCCAGTTAACATGGCATATACATGAATAACAAGATGCTGCCTCAAACAAAAGTGGAAGGCAAGGATCAACATCCAAGATTGTCCTCTAACCCTTCTCCCCCTTATGTTCCTTAGCATGTGTGTACTCATACACATATAAATATGCACGCAGACAAGCAATGATACAAAAATACTAATGAGAATTTTTTTGTTGATCAATAAGAGTTAACTAAAACAGTGAATACCACAATGAATTTCTGTTCTTGTAGTATCTTCAAATATATGGGATTTTAAGGTAAATGTGGTACAATAGTGTTAAAGCTGAAACGAACAAATAGAATTTGGACACAAGCTCTAAAATGTTGCTATGCAGATGGCGTGTAGCCTGTTGAACAAGGGCAAGCCTGACTTCAGGGGCAACCTGTGATCCAGCTAATCCTCCACATGGCATTCACATGTCTGCGGAATATTGCTGGGCAATCTGGTAGCTAGAAAGAAATGCCTTTAGGTGCCCTTTGGGGAAGTATGTTCTCTGGTAGATTTGAGGCCTTATGACTGCTACAGCTCTAGAGACTCTCCATGGCCCTGCTCTGCCCTTTAAATACACAAAACTGTAAAATAAAAGTTGTTTTCTTTTCCATGTCAGAGAGTCCGTGTATCTCTCTTCCAGAGGCCATACTCTTCTTTTCCAGGTACTAAAAGCTTTAGATTTGCTGTGCTGGGAGCTGCACTAGAATATTCGTCCCTTTCTCTGTTAGTTTCATACTCTCTGAACCTCCCTTGGACCACAGTAAACTGATTATAACCAATCCAGGAGGGCTATGAGGAAAATTAGATAAAATAATTTACATCAATAGTCACCTTAGATTATGTTTGTTTATTCAATATTTAAAAAAAATCATAGGAAAATTATCAGTCTGTTTTTTCTCTTTCACTTCACAAGATAATATGAAGTAGAACAAATAACAGTTTTGAGGAATGCACTGTACTTGAAATTGTTTTTAAATAAAGAGATTGTTAAGTTTTCCTAGTTCTGGAATAATTTTGTCCTTTCTGTAATCACTTCTGGGATGTCTATCCCTATCTTCTCTGTTACACTGTTTAGAGGGAGCAAAATATTTTCTAATATTCATACTTCTGAAAGTATTTCTCATATATAGTCTTTTAGATCTTTCATTATTATATTTTACAGTTTAGATTGTCCTCTTGATTTCACTGATAGTTTACTCAATTGCTTCTCGGCCTTTTGGCTAAGATCAAGTGTAATATTTTACTAACTTAACAGCTGAGCCCAATTTCCAGACAAATGCTCTACTACCAGGAACTATATAATCAGTCCAACCAATTCCTTGCATTTAGTTTCTTTAAATATGGACTGGCTTAGATACATGGCCATTAACAGGGCTCCAGTAATTAATTTACTAAGAGTTTTCTCCCTCTGCATTATTCAATACAAGACAGACTGTTTTCTGGCATATTTCCAAATGTCAAGATCTTATCCTCGGCTTTCACTGTCAAATCCCTTCCTACATCTCCACAGGAAAGGCCCACTCCATTGATGACTGGAAAAGGTGTGAAAGCCAAATGGTAGCATAAATTTCACCCTTGAAAAGTACAATCATACCCGTCCATACCACTTAGTTTTCTATTGGAAGCATAACATCAATATTATTTACTATTCAACAAATTGGCACACGTAACGATATCTATACATTAGGTGAGGTAAAACTACATTTTAAAATTGAGTGTGCCATTTATAGTGTGGCAATAAGTCTAAAATATGAAAGTATGAATAGATAGCCACAGCCTGCAAATGGCTATTGGGAATGAAGAATAATTAGAACCATAAGTGAAATCCACTTTTTGCTTAGTTTAGTAAGATTAAAATTTAATTTGGAAGCAAATTATTTTACTTTAAAAATATATTAGTGGTTAACACTGAATTTAAATGAACTCAACCTCATTTCAAAGTAGATGTCTTTTGTTGATAAATATATATATATATACATATATGAATATATGTTTAATGGATTTCATTTAATGAATTATAATTATCCAAAGACATGTTATACTACCAACTAAACTGTTTTAATTTGTATAAATTAAGTTTATATAATAGATCTGAGTTGCTGAAGGAGTATATTTCATTGTAATTTAAGAACACATTTAATGAGCCGACATTTGCTTTTTGTACTTAGAGGTTAAATTATTATCATTTTATCCAGTTTTAGAGTTTGAGGTGCTAAAGCTGAAAAATGTCAGTTGCCTTGCTCCAAGTTAATTTTCAAACTCCATTGTTTGTTACTACTTTATAGTGGGATGAGATTTCTAAGAATTAGGAAAGTTCCTCTCTAATCTGAAACATATCAGCAACTTGTATTGCATTATTTTTTTCTGACACTGAATATTACCATTATTGGTATTACCTTCCCATATTTATGCCTGGGAAATATTGCTTAAGATTCAAGTTGCATTCATATATCCAAAGAAACAATGCAAATACAGTTATGTTTATATCACTCACTATACCAGCAGAATGATAATTCACAATATGATGATATACTTAGGCATCCTCATTGTTGCATGCTTATGTTGTTTCTTACACTTTATTAAGCAGCCAATAATAGACACTTTCTTTGTGTAAATGAGGCCACTGGCTAAATGTTAAACTTTAAAATTATCTGTACATCTTTTAACATTGTGAGAGAATACATATGACAGAAAAATACATTTTATGTATGGCATGTGTGTTTTTGTTAATGAAATTTGTTCTTTGACATTTTCATACATGTATACAGTCCATTCTGAATACTCTTGAATTAACAACCTCCCTGTTACCTTCCGACCATCATCACTTCACTCTTTTCCCTACAAACACCTTTTCCCAGGTTCATGAGTTTTTGTTTTGTTTTGTCACTAAACGAGTTTAACCATGGCAATCTGTGAGACTGTTCTTAGAACCCTTCACCAAAGTCTGGTGTGCTCACCAAGGACTATTTAAGTGATGGCAGAGACTCTCCATTCCTCAGGATGCATTGTGTCTAGAAGATGACATTTTATAGTTTTCTTCCTATCTTTTATGCAACGTTCTCTGAGCTTTAGATGGATTGGTATAAAGGTCCTGTTTACAGCTAGGCACTCAGCTGTCATGTATTCGCACTACCTTGAGCAGTCATGTGCTCTAAACTCTCTTCTTTTTTTACTGTAAATAGACTTCTCTGATTAAGGCTAAAAGTAGCCTTTTTTTTCTAGTAGGTATAAATATACATGTTTAGAAGGTAGTTTGAAGCTATCCTCTCTGAGACCAATTACTTTTCCACAAATTAATTTTAATGTTTTTTTTTTTTTTTTTTTGCTATTGAGGTTATAATATAATTATGTCATTCCTCCTTACCTTTCCCAAGTCCTCCTATATAACCCTCCTGCTCTTTTTCAAATTCATGGCTTCTTTGTTCATTAATTGTTGTTCTATGCATTTTTGCATATGTTTATACACATATTCCTAAAAATAACCAGCTAAGTCTGTATTATGTTTTTAAAAACAATATTTTATTTGTTCTTTGAGAATTTCCAAGCAATCTATTTTCATCATATTCTTTTCACTCCTTCCATTACTCTAAGATCCTCTGCTACATCTCCACCCACCCAATTTTATGTTCACTTCCTAAAAACATAAACAACAACAAAACCACTTGAAATTTATATTGGCCTGGTTGGGTACTTCTGGGCGTGGAGCCTATCCTGGAGTGTTGTTGACACACCAAGTGCTGAAGAAAACTGACTTTGCTTCACCCACCAGCAATCAAATATCTGTCGCTTCTTGGTTGGGAATGGAACCTCATGCTTACCTCCTCTCCTGTGTTCTTAGACATTATTTTTCTAGCTTAAGTTTGCTCAGCTCCTACGTAATTCATCATGGCCCCTGAGTTCATGTGTGAATCTGCTCATTTGTGTCTGGAAAACTGTGTTTCCTTGAAGTAACCTACCATCTTTGGCTCTTGCCATCTTTTAACCTTCTCTTCTCTCTTCTCCATGCATGTCTGAGGTTTTGGGGGAAAGATATGATCTAGATATCTCCTTTAGTGTTGAGCATTCCAGTCTCTTATTCTCTGCACATTGACCAGTTGTGGGTTTCTGTGTTAAATGCAAGTCATCATTTTGTGTCTCTAACTTACAGTACCAGAAATCAATTCCCTCCTGTGAGGTAGGCCTCAAATCCAATCAAAGAGTAGTTGGTTACCCCTGTAACAGTTGATGTCACTATTGTATAAGTGAATACATCTTGCTTGTTAGATTGATATTGTCATCAATTAAAGAGTTTTTAGCTGGGTAAGGTTATCTTTTTTTTTCTCGCAAAAGCATGTACAGTATCCTCCCCAAATATTAAGACTAGCTAGCAGGGAGGAAGATTCCAGCTTGATGTCTCTGTATTTGGTAGTCAAGGAATTTAGTGCCTGCAGCAGTGGGGTCTGATCTCCTATTTCTGGTGGGCAACCATAGATATGATAGCATAATAGGGTAGATTATTGAATCTAATTTTAAAGAGCAACAACTTATTTAAAATATTTTACATTGCTATGGATTTTAGTTTATTGATACAAATTTAAAGTTAATTTTGTTATTCTATATATTTCTACTCTTGTTTAAGGTATTACATTTATGCAAGTCATTTACAATTACAATGTATAATTAAGAAATACAGATTAATAATTAGTCATCTATGATAATTAAACATATAGTCACATTAGTTAAGTTTTCTAGTTATACATAAATCTACTTGAATTAGACAGGTAATCTTCAAACACTTCAAAGATCTACAGAATATGGCATTTAAAATGTTTTAAAAACTTAAACTTTTCTGGACATTGAGACATGTCTGTCCCTGGCAGCACCAATCTATTTTAGAGAAGGTAATGGGCATTGAAGAAACTCTATATGGAGTTTGCTTTCTTTATGGCAAAAATAGCCATTTGGGCAAGAAACTGCCCTTGCCTGGACTGCTTGATAATATGTTGTATAAAATGGACATGCAGGACCCATAGGAAAATGACCACAGAATTTGCCAAAACAAGGCGAAATGGTCCTTCAGTTTCCTGCTTCGCAGAGGAGACTACCAGATATTCTACAGGACACAGGGAAAAGTGACTGAGCGACTCTAGGCATATAGGCTGAAGATGGATGCCCCAATGTTACAGAAGAACTTCAGGTGACTGTCCAAGCAGCCAGCTCTCTATGTCATTTCTAAAATTATGAAAGTTTCATGCAATCACTTCCTATTTACTCAGGTAATATTGTATCTTTCTGGGGTCTTTGATGTAGTTGAAGAGTAAGTAGTTATAATTTTCATTGGTTATGGTAAAAGATAAATTAGATGCAAAACTTTAGATTCACAAATATAGGCTAGATGATAGAATATTTTCTTTAAATTTGTCAAATACAAATAGACTAGATATTGTAACTAATTCTTGCTTGATAACTGTTCTATTATGTGTAATTTTACTATGTTAAATTAAAACCTTTCTTTTTGATTAGACAGAAAAGGAGAAGTACTGTGGAATGTCTTTCTGTAGGCTGTGAATATATGTTGCTCTGATTGGTTGATAAATAAAGCTGCATTGGCCTATGGCAGAGCAGGATACAGCCAGGCAGAAAAACCAAAGAGAGACACTGAAAGGAGAAAGGAGAGTATGGGAAGATACCAAACCATCGTCCAAGGAGCAACATGTAATGGGGCATAGGTAAAGCCATGAAACACGAGGTGGTACATAAATCAATAGAAATGGGTTAATTTAAGATGAAAGAGATAGATAGCAAGAAGCCTACCACAGGCAATACAGTTGGTAATTAATATAAACCTCTCAGTGATTATTTTATAAGAAGCTGCAGGACCTCAGAGACAGGTGGGACACAGGAAAACTTCCAGCTACAGGCAACCCATAGGAATGGCAAGAGCCTAGGTTGTTTAGGGGACTGGCCTCTAGAGCCTCCCTGAACAACAACTCAAAAAATGGTATTCCACACCTAGCACTTGAGGTTTTGTTTAATAACCAGTTACTTCTAGAAACAGTTCTATACAGAGAGAGGGGGGAATGTGTGTGTGTGTGTGTGTGTGTGTGTGTGTGTGTGTGTGTATTGATGGTTATATTTTTAAAATATGTTATGGAACCATAGGTTTCTGTAACTTTTTCATACATATTGCAGCTTATTTTACCTTGTCCCCGTTCCTCTCCTCTCTCCCATTCTCCCTGCTTAAACCACCTGCACTTTTCAGAGCACAGATGTTCATCTAAATATATCTCTTTCTTGTATTATACATATTAAACACTTACTTTAGGGAAAATAAATAAAATTAGAGGAAATATAGAGATGAATATTTTTATTGAGCTATATGTGTGAATTGTACAGTGAAAATGATTACATGTGATTTAAAAATTAAGAACTAAATTTAGACTCAATGTTAATTATTACATAAATATCAGATTAAATGGTGTGAAGTCATTAAATCAAAATTTCACAGTAGGAGGGTGATGTCTTTCTAATTTAGATATGTCTGGCCATATCTTAATTTCTAAGGATTTTCATTTCTCTAACATGAATATTTTTATATGTAGGGTTAGTTAACTAATGAAACATGCTGGATTTATAGAGAAAATTATTGGTATCCATGCCACTTTGTGTGTCCAGTTTTAACTCTGTTCCACGGGAAAAGTAAACATGTTTTAAAAGTCTTTATTTACTGGAGCATAAGCAGTTCACATGCTTTCCTTATGTCTAACTTTGGTACATAAAAGGATGGCAGCTAAAAGGTCTTTAAACTGAATTTAGAAATGGTGCCAACTGAATTTAAGCTGAGCATGCAATTTATTTTAATTGCTTTCCTACTCCCAAAAATCTTGGAGTTCAGAGTTTAACTCAAAATTGTTTTCTCCAGTTTAGCTCTAGCCAAAGTCCAGGAAATGGCTTATGTCTGTCAATATTTGACTTAGTGGATTTGTCCTATGTTGGCACTTTGTCCTTTTCGTACTAGACTATGCCAGTGACATAACTATGTGGCTCTTCGCAGGCTCCACTTTGAAGTAGCAGTCAAAAACCATGAAGAAATCAGTAATTCTTTAGATGGGTTATTGATTCTTAGTAGAGTTAATTAATAAATCATGTGTTTATTAACTCATTATTTTACTTTTATTTTATCCCGATATAGTTTCAGTATTTTCATGAATTCCAACCATATTTAAGAAGTTTTTAAATCAGGAACAATATGAGGAGGTCCAAAGTATGAAATCAATGAGTTATCTGAGTGTTAAGGTTGTTACTTAGTGGGAACTTTTTACTGCAGAAACAAAGCAATGTAGAAGAACCTCTTCAGCCATATCATGAAGAGAAACTGTCTTAAGTTGGAGAAAGTCCAGCAGAGTCTAGATGAAAAGGGACTAGAGTTTTCAAGGCTAGGGTTGGCTGCATATTTAATTATGTTAGGTGGCTGAGAGGAGAAAGCCTACCATAAAGTGACGCATCTGGTGTGTGTTCTGCTGAAGCTTGTAAATATGATATGATAGGAGATTAGTGCACATGAGGCACTTTAAAAAGGGTTCACACTTCTGAACTCATAAGAACCTGCAGTTGAGACCATAGATCCTAGAGAGTTTCAACTGGAGAGCAAAAGGCTGTCCATTTTCAGAAGACTTTAACAGTAGTGCTAAAGATGAATAGAGTGAGAACAAGAGGCATCAACCAATTTCTTCAGGGCAAAGTGAACCTTGAAACATTGTCAAATGGCAGAGTTGGGCAGGAGAAATATTGGCTGTAGATATGATGGAAGTGGTGTAGGTAAAGCTTCATCAGCAATGAAAATTGGACCATGTAGGGAATGCAGTAATACTGTTTTAATTCCCAGACATCTGTTTTAAGTTAGTGGGTGGAGAGTTGGGATACTCACAGATGGAAATAGGAAGTAGTATATTACTTGCTTTTATATAATGGGTACCACATTACCCAACAAAAATAACTTATGGGAAGAAAGATTTACATTGTCCCACTTTTTTCAGAAATTTCATCTCATCATAGAAGGGTGTGTGTATGTGTGTGGTGAAACAAGCCAAATCAGTGAAGCAACAGCATGAGGCAGAGGCTGTTTCATACTTACCTATGAGGAAATAAATTTAATAACTACTATTAAATTATTCTTCTACAATTTCATCAGTGTATATAATGCCTCTGATTTCTCTTATCTCTTGAAAAATCATCCCCTTCCCTACAAGTCCCCTTTCCCATATTCACATGTCTATGTTTTGTTTTGTTACATTCTGAGTTTGACCACGGTTATTCACTGAAGCCTGGTGGGATCATCAATGGGCATAAAACTGAAGATAATGACTCTTTATCTTCCAGAATCCATTAGGAGCCAATAGTTCAGCAAAAAAGTTTAAGGCACTGTTGCCCCCCATTGCCACCAACCATGTTATAGATTGTTTCACATTCTTGTGAAAGTTCAGCACAGACAACCACGACTGATCCAAGATCATTATTGCAATGGCTGTGTGATGCACAGAGGATGGCTTATTACAGCCCTTTTCCTTACCTTTTGGCTTTTACAAGATTCCCAACCCTTTTACTGTGATGTCCCCTGCTTCCTAAAAAGGATGTATGTCTCATTTAGGAGTGTTCAACCACCACTTATTCTCAAAATGTTAAGAGTCATGAGTCTTTGCATTCACCTCATTCATTGAAAAAGGAAGGTTCTCCAATTAGAGCTGAGGTAGCATTTGTCTATGAATATAAACATAATATAGAAGGCAGTTTGATGCTGCACTGATATAGCTAAATAGCAGTGGTAAGTTTCCCTGTATGGCTTAAGGCCTCCTCTCCCAACTTTTAAAACCTGGTTATACAGTATTGGTATGAATTCTTTACTGTGGATTGGGCCCCAGACACAATGAGAGGGTAGTTGATTACTCCCATAATAGATGTGTCATAATTGAGCCACTGTGCATCTTTTGCCTGTCAGGATGTTGTATAGTTCATAGGGCTCACTGATGCTTACCACACCCCTACACCAGCAGTCTACATATCACCTCTGACACTGTGCAGGCTTTGTATACATGGAGGAAGCTTCCAATTCAATTCTAATTTGATTTCTCTATATTATTATGCTTGGTGTCTTTTAGTTCCCCTTGGCAACCAAGAGCAGTAGCAAGAGCCTATTTTGTTTGGGGAACTTTGGGAAGCAGACATATAAGGAAGTATTCCACACCTGGTACTTTGATATTTGTTTAATAATCCATGAATTTGAGGTGCAGCACTGTCTAGCTATGCAGGATATCACCTTTGTAATTCGTTTTGTAAACCTATAATTTTTAATTGGATTACAAATTGTAGAATTTCAAATGGATTTTTCATTCCTCTTTCATCTTGGTCAGCTTTCCTTCTCTTCCCTTCACCTCCCCAATGCTCTCACTCCATGCCTGCTTAAGTCTTTTCATCTAGTAGAATTCCTTTTGAGTGTCTCATGTCCACAATCCACCTTAAAGTATTTGTGCACCACAATGGCCATTTAAAGTTTCCCTGGATTCTCCAGGTATTCCAAATTAAACACACAAATCCACTTATTCGAAGCTAGGATTCACATGAAAGACAACATATGCCATTTGCCTTTCTAGACTTGCAAATTCTACTGAGTAAATATTTCTCTAGTTCTGTCTATCCATTTTGTATGTGTGTGTGAATTTGTTTTCATTGCAGCTGAATAGAATTCCATTATGTATAGCTACCACATTTTTATTATCAATTAATTAGTTTATAGACATGGAGACTGGTTCCATTGCCTAGCAATTCTGACTATAACAGCTGTGAACATGGTTGTGAAAGCTTGTAGTAGGATAAAAACTTAGAGTATAAGCCCAGAAGTGCTATAGCTGGATCATATGATACTGTAAGTTGTTAGCTTTTTAAGGAACTTCAGCACTGATTTCATTAGTGGCTGCACCCATCTGCACTCACATCAGTAATGGATAAGGCTCCTCTTCCCATCATGGCCATCTTTTGTAGTCATTTGGTTTCTTGATGATAGCCATTTTGACAGGGGTGAGATGGAATCTCAAAGTAGTTTTAATTTGTACTTCCATGATGACTAATGATGATAATGAGAATAAATACTTTTAAAATTATCTATTAGCCATTTGTCTTCATCCATTGACTTGTTGTAAATGGAACTGATTGGAGATATCAGGTAAACCTTTGACTTGTGGGCATATGCCATAATGCAGGACTGGATGTCTCTATTGCTCTAGAAATGGGGAAAAAATGGTCATCAGCAATTGAGAACTGTAATATTGATAAAACTAAAGCAGATGTTAAGAAAAAACAAGTTAGGAAGAGTAACTTGGAGAAAAGTGTATTTAAGAGAATGAAGTGAAGCTGACATGATGCCTTGGTGCTGGCGCGTGCCACACAGTCCTGGCAATCTGTCCTTGATCCCAGAACCTACACAAAGGTGGAAGGGGAGAACTGGATCTACGAAGTCATCCTCTGGCTTCCACGTGTTTACTGTGGCACTCACACACGTGGTAAGAGTTACAGTGTCTAAAAAGAAGGAAGAGCTAGTAAAAGAGCTCACGAAAATCTACAAGGTGCCACAATCAGGAGTCTATTAGGAACCGATGAGAGAATTTCGGAAACATTGGAAGTCAAAGTTAAGATCTCACTTGCCGGTAGAGAAGAATGAAAAACAAATGGAAGCAGTAAGCCGTGCACATTCACATTCTGTTTTGAGGTGTTTGTAGGAGAAGAAAACATTGACTATCAGGATAAGAGACAAGTAAACCTTAGTAGTGTTTGTGGTATACAGGTAGTAGAGGGGGACCTGGAAGCATGGACAAGATGGTAACTACTCATGAGGCAGAGACATAGCAACTCTCAATAAGTCGGTAATGGACAGCCACCATTATTCACATTGTGAAGGAAACTGTGGATAATCAAGTCCAAATTACGGCAACTGAAAGCACCGTCTGTTAACTGGAGCTTACATAACAGGTGGTTTCAAACCTTTGGACAAGCCAGGCTTCTCTTTCAAAATCTCTGTTCTACCATATCCGGATATTTTCCTCCATAGATACACTAATAAAAAGGGGATATACAAAATCAAGACAGTTGCTCCATTCAGAGACTAACAGTCTGTCACAGGGACCCCTCCTCCTGTGGGGCACTTTACATTTGTGAAACAGTCCATATGAATTTCCGTGACTTGCTAAAATTTTGGAAAGAACTGTAATTAAAGCTGAAATTGGCAATAGTGTCATATCTTCAGAATATTATTTTGGGCTCTTAGTTTTTCATATTTCAGCTGATAATTTCATAATGCAGAAAACATTGCAATTGAAATATGTGAAGGCCCATACCAATATATTTAATATTTCAATGTTATTAAGATAATATAACTAAATTTAATGTACTTACATATTACCAGTAAGAGGTATGAAAATGTAACAAGAAATTTGCTTAGACATCTAGAAGTGCAATCTTTGTATTTTAAATGATTTCATTCTTTTGCAATGCCTACTGTAAACAGGACACTGAGTTCAGTGCCAATACAGTGCAGGAGTTAAGACTCGATCTGCAAAATGGCTCTCGGAGCCTGATTCTACTCTTCCATGTGGAACCCTTTGCATACTTGGAACTTTTAGTCTCTACAGTACTTTTTCAAACTTCACATTGAGCTTGGAGTTGATGAAAATTTAGATCAGCAGTCAAATAAAAGATTAATTTAAAAGCATCCAATGGGGACAAATGTTTCTCTCCATTTTAAAAGTTTTTTAGGAAAAAAAAAGTTTTATTCTTGAACAAGAGGTCTAGCCACAGGTCAAAGATACTCAGTTGTTTGGCTAAGCACTTTGTGAGCCAAAAAGACTTCAGAGGTTAAAGGAAAGATAGTCACAGGAAATGAGCCTTGGCTCAGAGTACAGCTGGACTCTGCCACCGTTTTACCTGATTGCATTTTATTCTGTATTAATCAAGTAGATGTAAAAGTGTATTCAATATTTTAATGAGCTGAGATCATTAGAGTTAAGCTTCATGAAGTCAGGTGATCTATCTTGTTCATTACTGATTCCCTAGTGCCCACTTCAATCCTTGGCATTTATCAGAGCCTTAATAAAGGTGTTTTAAAATAATCCCATGGAAAGACAATGGATTGAAGCCCCAAACATCAGCATCTGGTCACAGTTCTGCCTCTGAACTAATGTCTCAGCCAGACAAGCTTTTCCTTGTTTCATTGTTCTCATTTAAAAAACAAATTATAAGGATTTTTATTGATGAAAATTCTTCTGGTTTCATTAAAGTGCTTGACAAGTCTATTTGGAATAAGTTGGCAATTACTACCTTAAAATAAATACGTTTCTCATAGAAGATGTAATTGCTAACATTATAAATTAGGTCATACAGTAAATGGAACAAAATAGATTTGAGGATATTGATTTCATCTTATCAGAGTGAAACGTTACAGTGCAGCTTTCCCACGCAGAAAGTTTTCAAAGTACTATGAACAAAGAAGAGCCTGGGGGTGCAGTTTCTTCGTTTTGTTTAAAGGAAATATTGAGTCAGAGTCCAGAGGGAATTATTTCTTTTAAGTTCACAGTGTGATTCCTGCAGGTCAGAGTTGAGGCTGAGGGCAGGCAGGTGGGGAAGGAACTCCTAGTCCTAATCCTGGGGTGTGAGTAAATAAGACCTGCATTACTAACAGAGGGTAGACAATATTCATATTAAGTAGAACCATGATGTTGAAAATATCTTTATGGAAGTCTAAAATAAGAATATCAAAGATCATGGAATTAATCCATGAAAATAATGGTTATAGAAATTAGGCTGTACTGATCCTCTCCTATCTCTCTTGTATCGTAGATCTTTGAGAATGTTACTGGGATAATTGTTCAAATCAAATTCCATGCATCCAGCCATGGTGAGTAGAACTACTTAAAATATCATGTTTTGTTTGTTTATATGTAATTTTTTTAATGATAATCACAAATTTCTGGTGACTAATATAGGAAATTCAAAGAACTGATCTTCATGTTTTATATTTTTATGATGGAAAGGAGAATGATAGGCTAGGTAGCTCAGTTGGTAGTGTGCTGGACTAGTATGCTTGAAGCCCTGACTCTGCCCAGCAGCACCATATACAGCTGGGATAATGCTGGACTGAAATTATAGCACTGCTGTTTGACGCAGGACTATTCTAAGTTCAAGGTCAGCAGCAGCAGCTACAGAGTGAGTTCCAAGAAGACTCTTAGAGGTTAGAATCACTAAATAGTTTTGACTAAATTTTAAAATTGTTATCCCGAAGTGCAAATATACAATGTATAAAGTTTTGTGGTGCTTGTCACTTACTTCTAAAATCTGGCAAATGTAAAATGCCCAAAATAAATCCACTTGCTACTATCAAGTCTATTTCACACAGTGTGGGAAAGATTGTATATGGAAATAGACATATGAAATCCCCTTGTCAAGCTAATGTGTGTCTTTGATTCTCTTATGATAACATTATGAAAATATAACGCTCAGGCTTTAATGGAAAGAAACTGTTTTGTTGTTGTTGTTGTTTGTTTGTTTGTTTTAGCATTTGTTTTACCCTGGCAAACTGTTTAAATTTGCTTAGGGGTTATCTCATCATCCTCCACAATGAAATCATTTTTACTATTGTCTACAATCCCAGATGGGACTGGACATTCTCTTGGACAATATTCTTCTGTTGTGTCCATCACAGTGTCCAGCAAATGAGTGCTCTTGTATACAGAAGAGCTGTCTCAAGTACTGAGAGCTAAGAACCTAAATTAAGGGCTTTAATGTGGCACTATCATCGTGATATTTTGTTTGTGATAGAACAAATAAAGCTTGCCTGAAGATCAGAGGGCAGAACTAAGCAACTAGTTAGCCAAGAGGCACACAGAGTTCTGTGAGTTCAAGGCCACCCTGGGCTACACAAGACTGATCCAGTCTAAAAGAGAAACAGAGTCAGGCAGTGGTGGCACACACCTTTAATCCCAGCACTAGGGAGGTTGATATGGAAGTAGACAGGAAGTGATATGGTTGGGTAGAGAAAGGAATATAAGACAGGAGGAGACAAAAGTTCAGTTCTTTCAGGCTGAAAGGGTTTAGAAGTAAGAACTCTCTGGTGGCTGGATGCTCTGCTACTCTGATCTTTCAGCTTTCACCCTGATATCTGACTCTAGATTTTTATTATTAAGACCAATTAGGATTCGTGCTATAGGGTGTTTTCATCCCATAGGTTATGATGTTCATAGTAGAGCTATGTATTAAACATATATAGTACAATACATATAAATCAGCCATATTCTCAACACTTAACATAACCATGAAACTGAGGGATATTTTCAGTATATGAACACACAGCCCACTGTCAGGATGCTAGATATAATGTAATGATGACCTAAGTTTCTTTTCTGCTTCCATCTCTCATTGCAGCCAAGACTGGAAATCTTGCTCACATACATGTCCTTTTAACCTTGACTGATTGTCAGCTTGCTCTAAGCTTTCCCTTTTCATCAGCAAAATGAAGCAAAGAATTTATATCTACCTGACTGAGTGTCTCTAGAACTAAATAGATTAATGTGTTAAGAATGTTAGGTGTGTACACACACACACACACACTGACCCCAAAAATGTTTCGACTAATTCTCTTAAAAACCAGTTACACTGAGTTCCTTAGAAGGTTAGTACTTGGGCCCTGTAGGGTCAGAAAAGGGAAAGGTTCTTTATCGATCACTAGTCATTAGCAAAACACAATGAAAACAATGATACCAGACATCATACCTCCTAGGGTAAATAAAATAAAAATACAGATATTGTAATAATGACTAGGATATGGGAAGGGTAAACTCTAAAACATTGCTAGTGTGGTGGTAAAGTGATGTAGCTATTTCTAAAAACAGTTTAACAGGCCCTCAAAAGTTTAATGTAGTTATTTTATGACCAAGCAATTCCATACCAGGTCCATGCCAAGAAAAAAAAAAAAATAGAAGCTTACTGTTGGGATGAAGTGATTGACAAGAAGCAACTTCAGGGAGGAGAGGTTTATTTTGACTCATTGTTTGAGAGGATACAGTCCGTCATGGCAGGGAAGGGCTCAGAAGTGAAAGTAGGAGGCCCCTTATAACACAGCCACAGGCAGGAAGCAGCTGGGAGTGGATGCTAGCGGTCACCTAGCTAGCTTCCCCTTTACATTTTGTTCCAACCATTATAATGAATGGTTTTAAATAAAGATGCTTTGTGGATAATGTCTAATTCTGTATAACTTAGTTGAACTTAATGGAACAATAAAAGATTGGCCTTTTGTATTAAAAGGGGTGTTAAATAATACAAATTACTTAGATGTATTTGAGAGATTTCTGTAAAGTCCATTAGAACAATGCACACATGAGTGCTTCTTACCTTCTGACATCCTATGCAGCCTTTTGCCATGTGCTTGTTCTCCAGCTATTTTGTGGCTTTAGGCATAAAACCACATTATCTGTAAATAAGAACCATCTTAGGTCTTTTTATTCTTTCCTTTTACTAAAACATACTTTAATATTTTCAGCTCATTACTTAATGGTGTGGTGGTAGCTTGTAGATGAACGTTAAATGACTAAACAGTATTTTTTTTTCTGGTTTTATTTAGAATTACTTTCATGATTATTATTTGAGTATCACATTGACCATTTATGTGTGTCTTTAATTTACTAGAATGTTATCTAATTACTAACAAGCTAAATTAAATATTATGAGATTTTTTTCCTAATCTCATTTGAAATATATGGAGAACAATTTTAAACTGATAATTTGTTTTTTTTTCTCTTGGCCAATGCATTTGCTCTTATTATATCTTCCTTGGATAGTTTCATAGCTTACTATTTTTGAACAAATATTATTAACAATTTATTTATTATGTGTTCACACTATCGTATGTGTATCTTCAGATATGGAGGTCAGAGAATAAGTTCCATGTGTGGGTCTTGCCTTCCATCACATGAGAGCTGGGGATTTAACTCACATCCTTGGGGTAGAAGGCAGGGCCTTTACCTGATGAACAATCTCACTGCCCAGCTCTCTCTTTTGTTATATAGTTTATGTCAATTTGTTTTATTTACTTAAGAATTTTGAGAAGTATTGCAGAATGATAATAGCATTTCTTAGTATCCTTCCTTCTGATAGTGTTAAAGAAAAGGTAAGGGGTCACTGCAAACTCTCCCTGGAATGTGAATCTGGGGGAAGGATACAAGTAAAATAATCAAGCCACAGACTTTACTTTATAGGTGGTCTACAAAAAGTTTAAAATAGCTGAAAAAGTTGGTGCATGCCTTTAATTCCAGTACTCAGGAGTCACACCCAGGGGACCTCTGAGGCCAATGTGCTCTACAGAGCAAGTCCAAGGATAGAAAGGGCTGAATAGAGAAATCCTGTCTCAACAAAACAAAACCCCCCAAACTTTATATGAATTTTATCAATTATTATAAAGGAATTACACTTGCTGAGTTTATTTTCAATCTGACAGCTCTGAAATACCATGGTGCCCGTTTTGTTAAATTTTGCATCATATTACCATATGTTTATAAATGAAATGCTTTTTCCTTGCAAAATTACCACTGAATAGACCTGATGGACCAGCTGATATTTTGAACTTTTATGTATTTAATCTCTGATTTTCACTTTTTATGTCAGTACTTTGGAATATTTTACTGATTCTCTCAAAAAGCCCAACCTGTAGTTATTGCTTGGTATTGTTTGTTAAGTTGTCAATTATTCCACTATATTCATATTACAATATTCATTACTATGGAAATGTCTCTGATTGTATTCTGAGTTGTGTAAATAGGATTTGAATGTAATAGTTTTCCGATGTTTTGAGTATGTATATGAAATAATACAATAGGTAATCCTTGTCATATAATAATTTAAAGACATTTCTATCTCATCTTAAATCATTATATTGTATAAATTCTTTATTCTTACAGATGGAGTAGACAAAGACAAGAATTATTTGTGTAAATTTGTACAATGCCTTGGTATTCCATTTGAGTTTATATACTAGGTTTAACACTACCAAGTCTAAATGGGTGAGTTATGTGAATAGACATCTAGAAAGAGGAGCACTGTGGAAATGCAGGAGGCCGTGTGCAATGAGTTGACTTCAGGGTTAGGTATAGGAATGAAGGGTCTCTTGGGAGCCGCATTGTCACACAGAAGATCGAGATTTCTACTAACTTCCCTCCTGTCTGAGAGGGAAGTGCCAGTGTTCCAGTCATTTCTCTGAATTACTCAAATCTAGTATTTTCACCCTAAGTGGATTTCTTTCTCGTCCATTTTGTGGCACTCAACAAAAAGTGCAATCATTTTCTTTTGAATGACTTAATACTTTTCTCCTGTGTCTTATTTTAAGCACTATTTTATAACTAGTAAAACTCAAGGCAAATTTCAGCCAGAAACTGAGACACAGCATTCTTTCTACTAGCCACTAAACATTCTCTGAAACAAACTGTGCGCCAAGCTACATACCAAGAGCTGCAGAAAGCAGACTCAGACTCCCTACCACAGATAACAAGTCTGTGGAAGACAGCATGTTCTTCTGTTTGAACCTTCCAAGGCTCAATATCTCTACTTTCTAGCAACATATCTTTTATTTGTGAACCTAGAGATACCCTAAACGTGGTGAATTTTATCTTGAATCTGTCCTTCTTGCCAATTCCTGACCTACAAATGGCTATTCATATTGCCAACCCAATGGATTTTCCATGTGTAAACTTTGCTGAATTAATATTGTATTAATGTTGCATTCAGTGTTTTTCTTAACTCTTACTAGCCTGCATCAAACTTCTGCTGACCACATATCCACATATATCCCAAACTCTTCTATGTATCACCTTAGATTCAGAAAATAAAATAAGCTCCAAGTGTTCTGTAAGCCCTGACAATGTATTCCCTTCATTTGTCTCATTCATCCTGTCAGCAGAGTGCTTCCTGAGAATGATCTGTATTTGTGGTAAATTGTATGTCAGTCTGATGCAAAACAGAACTACCTAGAAAGAAAGCATCAACAAATAATTATCTGGATCAGATCAGCCTATGAGAGATCTTCTTAAATGGGTTAATTGAAGTGGTGATTCACACTCTGAATGTATGCAGTGCCGTTTCATTCCTTGATTCTACTGTGTTAATATAGAGAGGGTACTGAAGCAAGTGAATTTATGTGTTCTCTCTCTCTCTCTCTCTCTCTCTCTCTCTCTCTCTCTCTCTCTCTCTCTCTCTCTCTCTTTCTGCTTTTGACTGATAGAACATTACTCACTGTCTGAAATTTCTGTCGCTATGACTTCCAGGCTAAGATGGCCTGTAATCTGGAACTGTTGGCTGAAATAAATCTTTTCTCCTCAGACTTGCTTAATGTCAGGGTGTGTTTTCAGAGAAACAGAAGACATGGAATATATGATCATGTCAGTCACTTACTCATAAGTTTTGCCTTTGCATTGTGCAAAAGAGAACGTCAAGGCACATAGACAGTTACTCAGTTTTATTCACAATTGACCCAATTGAACTCTTCTCACTTCATGTTGCATTCATATCCTTGTTTCTCCAGATCTGATCTCATTAATTATCCAGGATTATTGCTTATTCATATTCAATTGCATAGATAATGTATATATACTAATCATTATTTTGAAAAGAAAAAAATAGAATAATCAGTAAATGTTACCTGTTACATGAATCGGATGGAGAAAACATCGCTTAGTTTGGTAACATAGAGAAAATCCTTGGAGTTTTATTATGAGAAGAATGACATAGGAATGTAATTCTTATGTGTAATTTAGATTTGATCTAGTCTACATGCTTTTTTGTATATTTAGAAATAAAGTGTTAGAATCTTATAAAGTGCTACAGTTAGCAAAGTTTAATAATCTGGCACCTAATATGCCTTAATCTTATTGACCAAAATAAATAGTATTTTGAGTCCAAATTAGAAATTCAAGATAATAGTAAACTATGAGTTTTACATGAAATTTACATGAAAGTAGATTCCATTTTAGATTTAAATAACTATATGCATATACTACTAAAAAATTTACCTTGAAGGCTGTAATATTAGGCCTCTTCTAGAACATTCATGTTCAGCTATTTGTGATCATATAAATGTCAGTATTATTTTAAGTATATAGTTAGATATTTGATCCCGTGACACAAAATTCAGGACTGGGATGGTCATAAATGCTCATAAAGATGTCGTCAAAAATGGGAGTTGCAGAGATTGACTCAGGTAGAATGAACTCGCAGGTGCTTCACAAAACGTGGCTCAAATACAGCTTGGAGGTCTTGTGTTCAACAAACATAAGTCAGCCAACAAAAATGTGCCTTGTATTTTTTGATAAGTGAAAAAAATCTAAACCAAGTGGTATATCTTTACAATTATTCTTTTAAGTTTTTAATTGTTTGGTCTTTGTCATTTCTTTCAACGTCAATATATTAGTGCTTAACAGCATTGTATAATAGTCTAAAAATGTTACCAATGACAAAAATCTTCAAATAATTTTGAAAATAGATCACATGTAATATGATTTCACTGATTTTTCAATTATTGCTGGAGCACATATTATTTTCAATTGACTTAGCTACTATTAACTGATTTGTTCCAAGTCTGGCTTATTTTGTTTAACATTATAATCTCCACTTCTGTTTTCCTTCTTATAATTGATATAATTTTTCTTTATGGTCAGATAAAACTTCACTGTGATGTATACCAAATCTAGTGTTATCCATTTATTTGTCAGTGGGAATCCTGGATGATTCCAGACTAAACACATTGCTTGTGGTCTCTCCAATGAAGAATCTGTTGCTAAAAAACAAACATGACAGTAGAAGGATTATTTAGGTTACAGAAGGGAAGAGGCATAAAATAGGAGCATTGGAGATCATTCCAGAAGAGTAATATAATCAAAAGATATATGAGTATATATAAAAATGTCATAATGAGGCCAATTTTATACAATTAATGTTTGCTAATAAAATATAGAAGTAGAAATTGTTCCTATTTCATGAGGTTTTTTTTTAAAAGACCTCAACTCCAGTTCAATTGGCAAGGATAAATAGTGAACTTTCTTTAATGCTCTATATTTTGTGAATTTAAAAAAAATATTATAGTTTTATAAGAGTAAAAGCCTTTGAAATTTTGTAGATTTTAAAAACACATTTAACATAGGAAACATGCTAAATTCATAATAAAGGTCAATAAAGATCTTCTTCTTTGGTGAAAAGGGTCCCAAGTATTGGAACTTAAGGAATACAAGAAGTCATATAGTATCTTTAAATGAACCTTATGTTTCACACACTGAGGTCATTCTTATTACAGAAGTGCATGCTTCTACATGTAGAATTATAGCATCAAATTAAAATGTTGTGTAGTATCTCGAGAGCATTTGATCTAATGCCTTTATTATGTAGAGTGCCAAAGAACACCAGTGGATTAGTGAATTCAGAGGTGCAGTCAGCAACTCAATTTAACTATAGTGATAAATAGATGGAGATAAACACTATTTTTTTTTACCATTTGCTTTAAATTTGAATACAGATTTTTGAAATCAGATTATATATAAAAGGCTCCTGAAGGCAAATTTGGTTGAGCAGATTCAATGTACCAACTTTTCGAAAGTATTTTGTAATGCAGATTCTCATGAGGAATGAATATGTTTTTTCACAAGTATATCATTCTTTTTCTGTGAAAATACACTTCACAAATGCTACTCATGGGTCATTAGACTTGTTCTTTCAAATATTTGATTTTTTGGAGCATATGGAACCATTATATTGTCTTCATTAAATGGTATGACCTAATTGACTTATTACACAATTTGTGGCTGAGATACTATGGAAACAATTCATAGATGTAAAGACCAATGCAATCTGATTCTTACTACAGGTGTAAAAAAAAAAAACAAAACAAAAAAAAAACAGGCTACTCAAATATAATTCTAAAATCTGAGAAGTGTTAGAGCCTTCCTTTTCCCTTCAGATACAGCTAGCATGGTTTAGGAAGCATACAACCCCAGCTATATTGTGCTCAGAAATCCCTACCATGATAGCACAGTGGAACTAAGTCATGATGAATGATCCAGCTCCATTTCCTTTTCCTGCTCAGTATGCCTAGATTTCTGTACCATCTGCTCTCCTTCAATTGAGCTCTGAAGCTTGTGGAGTACCTCCTTTCCCCTTACTAGCTAGAGGTTTGGCCTATATTGCTTCATTTAGCAGTCAGGTTTGTTTGTTTGTTTGTTTGTTTGCTTGCTTGCTTGCTTGCTTTATTTATGGCCAGGGGAGGGCCCTTTTTTTCTTCACTAAACTAAACTTTCCATCAACATAGATGGAGATAGACAATTAGAAATACTCTTAATTAAATTTTATCCAGATCACAATCTTGGAATCTAGCAAACTTTCTGAAGATGCTCTCCACACCCCTCTTCTTAGTAGGGTTACTAGCAGCAGACCTTATCACAAAAGACAAGGACAAATATTTATTGAGCACAAAAAATATCTGAAGGACCCCCATTTGTTTATATTGTCTTCTGAAGATGTTTAATTATATGTGGCATTATTAGGGGTTCTAGATGAAACAGTGTGTTCTTTAATATTTGTAAATAAAACTGTACAGAGTAAACAAATGGTTAAATGGCTTTCAGGTGTCCAGAATAAATATTTAAAGGATATTTGTTTTAAGATGAAGGCCTCTGAGAACATCATGTGCTTTACTAAATTTCTGCAGTATCTGTCTTTTTTCTGGAACTTGTGGGATTCACGGTTTTGTAACAATAGTATTTGCAGATGTGACTTGTCTTCACTTGCAGAGGCATGGATGGCAAGAGAAAATATTTTAGTTGGATTAAATAAAATTTTTTCTTAAAGAATAAGAAAATGCTGAAGCAAGACTGTACTGCTTCAATTTGACACATTTCAGAATATGAATAGAGTAACTCTTGACCAGTTATGAATAATTTACTTTCTCTATTATGCTAACAACACAAAAAATTAAGGAGAGAGTATACAATCCCTGTATTGTTCATGAGTTTATGTTTTTCTAAATAACAAAGATACTTATACAAGTCTTTAGGGATATTTGTTTTGATAGATATAAAATTGGAATTTATGATTTATTCTTTCAAAATGCATTTTAAGAAACATTTAGGAGAAATTTAAATGGAAAAATTTTCAATTACTGATTTAAGAATTTTATTTTCATTACAATGAAATAGAAATACCTATTATTGTGAGAGATGTGAATTGCTGATATTCTTCTCTATATAAGTTATACTCTATAATAATGAAACATTCTACTCTCCCTATATTTTCATACTATGGATTGTTATTTACTGATTGAATAATCCCAGTTAACACAGAGAATTATATGGAGAGTGGGTTTTTATGACAAATATATTATCATTTTCCAATGAAGTTATCTTGAAGAATTGTGTTTAATCTCAGCACTCGGGAGGCAGAGCCAGGTGGATCTCTGTGAGCTCAAGGCCAGCCTGGTCTACAGATCAAGATCGAGGACAGGCACCAAAACTACACAGAGACACCCTATCTCAATCCCCCTCCCCAAAAGGATAGAATTGTATACATGTTTTCATGATTTTTCTCTTATAATTTTTGAAAAATTTAAAGGCAAAATATTTGGTACTTATAAGGTAAAAACTTGAATTACTATGTTTATATATGATATTTAGGAAATGAAGAGCTAATGGTTTCAGAAACATGTGTTTTCATGGTGAATATAATAAAAATTTCATTTTCTGTGGTTTCAATTTGTTTAAATAGCATTTTTCTATGTGAATTAAATATGGTTAATTTAAATTCTAATTTAATATCTATGAAATCTACCTTTGTCCAGTTCTCTAATCTGATATGTTTAAGGGTATTAAAACACATGAAATTTTGTTTTTTTTTTTTAGTCTTTTTCTTAAAACAATTAAATAGTTTACTTTAGGTTTTTTAATTAAAATGAATTTTAATTAAATACATCTGTGGTTATTTTTTCTTTCCTATCTGGAAGCAGATGTTTTTGTTTTGTTTGGTTTGGGTTTTTTTTAACTATATGCCATTGCAGTAAAAGGATCATGTCTATTCCTAAGGATTTGTTTAAGAGGTTGTTTCTCAGATAAAGACTTTTCTTCTAACTGGAAGAATCTGGTAATTCTTTGTATTTTCCCATAGAAGTTTCTCATAAATTCTTGTGTTTATCATGCATGTGCGAAGCATCCAAGACCCCAACCACAAGGCAGTAGTTGTTGAAATAGTTTCATTCCAGTATCCTTGGAAGTCTGGTTAAGTATTTGCTGATAAGCCTCTGTGGCTCTCATGGTTCTGGCCATGTGCTAGATGAAGATTTTACAAGAACAACCTGCTGCATTTATGGAAAGTTGGCTTTAGGAGATTTTTAATTCCTACCAAGTGTATGTTCTATGTATTCACTGATAAAAGAAACCAAATTCTGTTTTTGAAAACAAGGAATATATTTAAATGCAATTTAAGCCCTTTGATAAATTCAGCTCTTAAGTTTTACTGTTAGGTAAAATTTAGACCTATGAGTTGTTGGGTTTTTTTTTTTCCTGATAATTTGAATGGGATAATTGAGAGCTCATTTACCCATTTAGCCTACTAAAAATCTTAAATGCAGAGCAAAATTATAAAATCACAGGCTAAAGACTGGTCTGTCTAGCCTAAGAATGAGATAGCACTACCTAGACCCAGTAACTCTATATGGATTTTATTTATTTTGAAAATTACATTACTTGATGATTTCTCATGTGTATATAATTTATTTTGATGAATGTTTCCCAGTCCCCTCATCTATATTAAAAACTCACTCTAACCCCATCCACAGCATTCTCTTTCCCAGAGTCACGATTTTTGGTTTTATTATCAGAGGCACTGAGTTTAACTAGGACCGTCTGTGTGGCCATTGGATTAGAACTGCTGATTGGTGCCTGTAGAGTCAACGTGGGTTCACAACAGAAGGCAATGACTCCCACTCTTCTTGAATCTCTCAGTAGCAAATAGTTTAGTTAGTAGTAAAGTGTGGAGCCACTAGAGTCCCTCCTTCATCCATGCCTCCCTGTTGTGGGTCTTCTGCTTGGGCAGACTTGGAAGGCATATACAACAGGTATATATTTGAGACTAAAATGTCTGTGCCTTGCCCAGAGTACAATAAAGAAAATAAAAAGGTGTTTGAAGGGAGATAGCCTGAGTGACTGGAGGAAAACTCATCTCAGAAGCAGTGGTACCTCTGCGAGTCGTTGGTCAATGAAGACTTGGAAACCCTGCAAACAATATAGCCTTTTAGCATTCCTCTAGTTGCCCACTATAACTAGACCCTATTGCTAAAGACATTATACACCCTGGTTATGCATATAAAGGAGTCAAGGGCTTCCTCCCTGATGGTCAGCTATCAATGTTTTTGAAGGTAATATGCATGACAGTGGGGACAAAAAGGCATCAGTAATCTTACCCAGATTGTAAATCCTATTATCTATGGGACCAACCTTCCATGCAAGATATGCCCATTTAAGATATAGTGGCATTACTGTTATGGGGGTAACCAAGTGCACTCCGATTGTCATTGAGTCTTGCTACTATAAACCTGGTGAAAAAATCCATGGTGGGGAAGATCATCAATACAATGGAATATATATACATATATGTATACATTATATATATATATATATATATATATATATATATATATATATATATATATATATATATAAACTTGAGGACTTGACACTTGAGGACTCAAACTTTGGTACTGAAAATAAAAAACTAGAAATGTTATTACAAAAGAACTTTAGTATGGACATACAAGCTAATCATAGATCATTTTAATTTTTTCATGAAAATAATTTGAAAACTGTAAGAGTAATTAATTATGCTAATTTTACAATTTATAAAGCTTGAGATTTTGAGTTGCAATTTAAATAGCTTCTGAACACTCCTGTCTTATTAATTATATCATGATAATGTAGGTGTCAGTACTGTGAAATCCCTGTCTTGCTTTTGACAGAATTGTTTTCAATTGTATTGTGAATATTTCAGAAGACAAAAGGATCTCACTGCATTAGTTTTATCATAATTAGAGAGGGACCAACTATGTTGAAAATTTTAATGATAGAATAATTCCCATAAAAAGTTTAAAATGCCATGTCATGGAGAGAAAGACATTGATTTGAATGGATAATGCTCCTCTGTTTTCTCTTCATTGCTATTCAGTCTGAAGATGTTTTGTGCCGTCTCTCTTTTGTGCTCTTTTGGCTCTGTTGCAGCCAACTCTGAGAGAAAGGACAGGATTAATGCTATGTTGAATGCATTAAAGATACCACGTCTAGGAAATCCCAGGCTAATTATGTGCTTATCAGGAACATCCTTATTCTTTCTGGTTGGTCCTCAAGCATGTTGGTAATGGCCTGGTTCTCACTACCAGCTCCTTAGATACCGCTTATCCAGTTTAAACTTAGATCAGTCTGGCATGGCATGACTTTGTGACTCTACTGTCGTAATGTTAGACTCTATGCAAATGTTTCAAGCTTTTGACCAAAAAACTTATATCTGTATTATGTGAATATAAAAAAATAAAGAAAATGGCAAAGAAGTATTATTAATGTTCTACCACTTGTAAACATCTAGTTGTTTTTTCATTTGCATTTTGGATACATTTATTTAGTCGATGTGTGTCTGTGTGTCTGTGTGTCTGTGTCCTGTGTCTGTGTCTGTATTCCATATGACCATACTGAAAAGAGAAATAAAACATTCTTAGGTCCCATGATCCTTCAGTTCCTTGTGAGTTACCAACTCAAGGGTTATATTTAAACAGTGAGTTTATTTTATTTTATGATCATACTTTAGATGCCTGTTTTCTAATGGGAGATAGAAAAGGTATGGATTCAATTAGAATGTGAGGTGGATAGGATCTTGAAGCAGTTTGGGAAGGAGAAACAATCAAAATACATTGTATGTAAAAATATGTTTCAATAAAAGAAAAAGATAAATAAGTAATACATATGTAAACAAACAAACAAATAAACAGCAGTCCTGGTCAAGCTGTGGTCCTGCCAATCATTACCTTCTTGGTCTGTCCTAAAATTTGTCAGCATGTAAAATCTTTCTGGGGGGAAACAAGTTCCCATCAAGCCTACACCAGAGCCCTAATCTTCCCTGTCCCCATCATGAGAATCTTAGGGCCATTTCCAGTTTCTAGGAGCCCATCTTCTCAGTAGGGAAGAAGGGAGAAGCACAAACGTCTGTCTAGTATCTTTGCAAGGATGATTATACAGCTACTGTCTCATTCAGTGGTTCTCAACCCTCCTAATGTTGCAACCAACCCTTATTACTGTTCTTCATCTTGTGTTGACCTCCAACTGCAAAATTATTTCATTGATACTTCATACCTGTAGTTTTGTTACTGTTATGAATAATAACGTGAATATCTGATATGCAGGATATTGGATATGCAATCCCAAAGGGGTAGCAATCCACGAATTGAGAACTACAGGTCTAGACTGTGTAGATCAGGCTTTGATTCATGTGAAACATATTGTCCTTTGAATTTCAGCTAGTTTGATTACAACTAGAAATATATTAAATGTATAATATTTCACAGAACAAAAATGTCTTGAAATATCTGGGTAATGTATACTGAGTTTTCTCTTTACAAAATACCCATGGTGTTTAGACTGGTACACCGAATCCTAGAATCCGCATGTATGTTACAGTTGTGTAGCATTGTCTTCTTGTGAGACTCCCAATGGCGAGAGCCAGGGTTGTCTCTGACCCTGATGCCTGCCCGTTCCTCCTCCTGGATTGCTTCATCCAACCCTAGTAGAAGAGGAAAAACCTAGTCTTACTGCAACTTGACTTACTTTAGCTGGTTGATATCCATGGGAGGCCTGCCTGTATCTGAAGAGAAAGAGTGGAGGAGGAGTGGATGGGCATAGAAGGGAAGTGGGAGTTTGGGAAGAGGGGAGGGAGGGAAAACTTGAGTTACAACAAACAATAACAACAAAAACAAGCAAACAAAGAAAAAAAAGTCTCATAGGAATTCATTTGTTCAAGAAACAAAAATCCTTACTCCAGGAAAGAAACCCTCAAAGAATATTTGTTTATCATGTACTGTGAGAAGCCAGTGATGAGATGACAGGGGAAATCCTGTAAAGCAAGCCTAACTTTCTTTCTGGCTTCTCATTCTGCTCTGTGGTCTCCTTTCCTTTGCCTTGCTCTTTCTTGTGATAGATGATCATACCTCTTCAAGCAGCTTCCTGGAATTCACATTTGTGAAGAATTAATTATCATTATACCTAGAAATTACTTGGATAGCATAATGCAATTACATTATGAATTTGGTTGGTTTTTGGAATGATCCAAGAAAGAAATCCATCCTGTCCTGCCAAAGGCCTATATTCTTTTGTAGGAAAGTAACAGGCAAATTACTGATGAAAATCAGACTTTTCATCATTAATTTAAAGAAATTTGGAAAGAATGTAGATCAACATAATTCAATAAATATAGAACCGACAAATGTTTAAATAAATATTATAATGTTTTAGAATGTATATTTTCATATATCTTGACCTTATTATTTACAAAATACAGTAAATTCCTAATAGTATGTGTTTGAAATGTAAATAAAGAGAATAAATGTGCAATATGCAATGGATCAATAAGAACATTTAAACATTCTCTCATAAAGTACATAGAGAAGGCATTTCTTGGTTATGTTAGAACGTGGAACAAGGGATATTATTTTTCTCCTATTTGTCATTTCTTTTAACTTAAATCACTTTTACTTTGCCTTGTAATCTCTCAGATAACATACTTCAATATTTTATTGAATTCAGATTTTGACATGATTTTGTATCCTATTTCAGACTCATACTGCATTTCTGTATCTCTATGAGTATGGGCACAGAATTGTGAGTATTTATATCTCACTTTTTTGCAAAGTGATATATAAGCAACAATATTGGGCACAGAGTGATTTCATCCAAATCTAGTTTGGTGAACCAATGTGTTTGTTGACATTCTACAGACAAGCATAAGTAAGGCATTGTTTACAGTAGTATGCATGGTTCAAAGGTTGTTGATAATAACTAGTGAAAGCTGCATCCTGGAGCTCCCTGTCCAAATTGAAGTCAGCTCCATGCAATAATATCATCTCCCCAGTAATTGTTTACTGTTTTTATAACCAAAAGGAGGTGCCTAGTGAATCATGTAACTTTCTAATCTTCCTGAACCTTGTAAGTTTCATTAGTTTACTGACTCTTAGGAGTGTCCTTTCCTGTAGAAGGGGAGGTTTCATGTTGGTGAAAATAGTTGTACAACAAACTTAAGCATTATACAATATAATGTTGGGGAAACTTGTTAGGAGATATTAAATCTAAATATTGCTAGTATTGTTTGCTATGGTTATGGTTACTTTTGGAGAGAAATGAAAATGATGCAGGTTCACTTCCTTTTTTGGTAGAGATTAACAATGTGATCGTATGTGGATGTCTTTGTTTTCCCTGTATTTTGTTGAAAGACAGTGATAGAGGATATTTCTGAGGTCGCAGGACAGAACTTACCTGAGGCACACATCCTATTTCCATTTTCACTGGTGTGCGTAGGAAATGAAGAAATAGAAATTTACAAGGGAATAATATTAAATAATTTTGGATTTAATGGGAAATAAGTCCAGGTCAATCATACCCTTATAGTTCACAGACAAAACCCATGAACTTGACCATTTTCTCCATCTCACTTGTCCCGTGCTACCAAGAAACCTCTCCGGAATCACCTTCCTCTGGTGCTTTTGTCACCTCTCTGTTGATTAATATGGCTTTTTATAAGTCACACTGTTAGAGAGGACTTACATAACAGAGAAATAGATCTTTCGTTAATTCTTTGAGAAATTTATATAATGTCCTTTGAACATATTCACCCCTGTCAACTCTTCCCCTTTTCACCTCATCTTCTCGCCTGTCACTTCCCACCAAAGTTGAGATTATTTCTCTTTTTATTTTTCTTCTTTTGCCGCAAGTCCAGTTCCTGTTTTCCTGTTAGCCCGAGGACTGGAGCCTGTTCTGGGGTGTGGTCAGCACACCAGGTGTCCCATTGTTCAAGCAACTGACTCTCTTTCTCTCAGCAGCTATCAAATGCTAATATCTCCTCAGATAGTAGTGTGATGTAGTATCCACCTTCTCCCATTTCCCGTTTCAGTGCTGGAATTTTGTTTGGTTAAAGTTTACAAAGGTCTGGTGCATGCTGACTTAATGTCTGCTCTTTGTGTCTGGATAATCCTTTTTCCTTGGTGTTATTGACCACCGATGGCTTTTACAATCTTTCCACCCCCTTTCACAAAGATCCCAAGCATTGGTGGTATGGCTGTGATAGTATGACCCATTTAAGGCTAAGCATGCCACAGACTTGTATTCTCTGCATGTTGACAAGTGAGGGATCTGTGTGTTAAAAGGAGAAGCTTCTCTTCTAAGGAACGAGGGATATTCCAGTCTGTGAGTACAACAGTAAGTCACTAGGAGTTGTTTTAATACTAAGTTAGTTTATCCTACCAATAGTATTGAGTTCACCTTCAGGGCCTATGACCTGTTTATTTATGGGTTCTTGGCTCCTGTAACAGTACCAGCCAGGTGTGGGTTCCATCTCATGGACTAGGCTTTAGATCCAATCAAAAAGTGGTTGGTTACTCTCATAACATTCATACCATCATCATCACTATAAGTGGTCCTGTAATATATAAGTCAAGGCATTATTGTAGCTGCCTGAGATTGAGGATTATGCTGCTTCTCCAGCAGCATATAGAGCATCTTCTAGAAACATGAACGCTTATCAGAGGGTTGAGACCTCCAGGTGAGTACTATATTGACTTCCCATATTCTGAAACTCAAGAGTGTGACATCTTGAGCAATAAGGTCTTACTATCAAATTCTAGAGAGTAGAAAGTAGTATCTGCAATATTCTATAATGCCTGTGGGAGGGGGCGTCTATGTGACCCCATTGGCCAACAACTCAAAAACTAGTAACCTGTTCCTGGTACTGTTGTTATTTTTCCTGTTAGCATTAGTTGTCTAGTTGAGATATTGTTACCCCAGTGTAATAAAGAACTATCTTAATGGAAAGATTATCACAGTTATCAAACTGTTGATGACAAATACATGCCAAACCTCTCATGATTAAGGAATAGGAAAAATGATAAACAACTATGAAATTAGTTATGGGCCAGTAGTATTCCATGTTATTGTTCACTGTACTTTGTATGTAGTAGATAATTACTGAATGGCAAATCCCTAATGCTAATCTAATAGAATAATTAGAGAACTCTTGGCCCCAAAGGGGTTTGAGGATAACATGGAGCTTTGGTTATTGCCAATGGTGGGATCCTGAAGTAGGTAGGCATTTACTTCCTTGGTTTGTAGTCATGATACTCATAGGCCATCCTCTCCTTTAAGATGAATGTTAAGTGTTATTTATGTAAGATTCACATATGGTAAGCTTAAAAGAAACCCATTTCCTTTACCTCTTCATCTTTTCAGGTTGGTTTTTGTCCTGGATAAGCAAAGCATTAATTATTCATATTTTCTTATTAGGTATCAAAAATCTTGTTTTTATTTAACCTCAGATGATAGTACATTGTCTATAATAATCATGGATGACCCAGCCCAGCCTTTTTAGAGTGAACTGTCAAATACCATTCTTTAGCTATAATAGTCACATCGTATTATTCATTTTGTGTTTTTCTTAGTACCATTTATATTTATAATATTTTAGTCTTATCTATTTAAATCTCTCTAGTTAAATTTGAAGTACAAATATGTTTGAGTAGTAAGTTTCATAGTATCATTTGCAGTAGCATTTTAAATTCCAATTGATATTGATTTTTTTAAATATATTTCTGGCCAAAACATTCTTTTTAGACCATTTGACATTTTCTTTACATTGGAAATTGTAGAAAGTTAGCAAAACAAAACAAAACAAAACAAAACACCTACTGTCATTTCAGTCTTGTTCAAGCTGCAATCATATTGCTTAAAGATAGATCATAGATTATCAGATGTTTCCACATTTTTAGTTTGTGCAATAGCCTCATTTTTATAAAAATAGAAAGCTTATATTTCCCCTTTATGATTTGATTTCATTTATTACAAAGATTCCAAAGTAATTGAAGTAAAATTAAAGCTAAATGAAATAATTAAATAAGCAATCTAATTTCTAGGTGCTAATTCAATTCTGCTTCTAATCAATTTTAAACTTCATTTGATTGCTATCTTCTTCTTGCTGGAAGGCCCATATCTCTCAAATTGTGGGGTAGGTACACCCCTGAGTAGTTAGCATTATGGCACAAGGGAAAAATTTTACAGACTAGACAAATACACTTAACAGTTATTCAATTCTTTGGGAGTTTCCGTCTCCAGATGGCCATATCTTGTTGATTTGATTGCCTTTGAATGTTAGCAATATGTACTGTAAAATTATAGAATTAGAAAAGAACAAATCTTGACTTACTAAAGGTGACCTTATTGCTCCTGAGATATTTGTACAGGGAAAGAGTCAGTATTCCAAAATGAAAACGATGAACATGGTGAGTGGAGACCTTCTTTGTGTATCATAGTAAATGAAATTAAGCCCATTAAGTATAATTATAATTTTTATACTAAGGTAAGCACATTTCTGTCTCCTACCAACACAATTTCAAATCTGAAAACATTTCACTGAAGCATTTTCTGAATTGGCGTGTGAATACCTGCTCTGTAAGTTCAGGGCTGACGCCAGCTCCTTCGGGGACAGTTACTCACCTCTAAGCTAACAGAGCTGCTACTGCAGCAGTTCTATCCTTCATGAACCAGAAAGCTAAGGGAAGGTGTTTGGAAGGCTGTCAGCGAGCACTGTGACAAACAGCCTCCTTCCTAAGTGAGCAGATTATAATATTTTTGATAACTGAATTTAATAGGATTTGACAGAAGGGTTTTTTTTTTTTTTTCAAGAAGCCATAAGTAACTCTTTACACAAATACTGGTTTTTGACAGTATTTGAAAAAGAAAATATACTTTTTAAAATATTTGCTTTTAGATGCCATTCATAAGCCCTCATAGCATTTTTACTAAGAGACAAACCCTTCATAAAAAACAAAACAAAACAAAACAAAAAAACTCCACTAAAAACTTTTAAGGGTTTGAACTCACATGAGGTTGATGATTAAATTAATCATGACCACATTATGTCTATTTTTAAAAGTAAGATGTTTAGAAGCAATTATACTTTCTGAATATTTTTCCTGACAGATCTACAAGACAGGAGAATACTTAAGAATAAAAATATTAATGTATCTCCTAGGTTACTTTTTATGACATTGCTTTATGATAAAGCCAACACTCAGAGCTTAATAGTGCTAATGTGGCCAGTATTTCCTCTTAACCAAACTGGGAGGGGATATATGTATAAAGCTATCTGCATTCTATACAATACATAACATGTTGACTCTTTTTAGAGTGAACCAAATTGTGTAACTCTACTGAGAATATTGGTCATTAAATCAGGCTTGTGTGTGTAAGGGGAAGAGGGCCAGGCACAGGGAGAGAGTGGAGGGAAGAGGAGGAGGGGGGACAGAAAAGGAAAGGTGGAAGGAGAGAGAGAGGGAGACAGGGAGAGAGAATTCTTTATAGCCCCACTCAGAAACAAGTTCTGCATTCCTCTGTGTCCTTGGGTTGCTTGGGCATCCCTTTGCTTCTCTGTGGCTAGACACACACACCTAAATTATATGATTGTGTGTGGTAGCAATCTCCCTTATCGACATCTTGAAGATGGATTAAGTGAGGCTGGATTTGTGGATTTTGCCTTTGGTCCTGTCAGAGACCAATGACCTATCTCCTTTGGGAATTTGCCCTACCCGGGAAAGAGAGGCCATAAATTGTGCTTCCCACCCCCATCTCCTTGGTGATCAGAATATGGGCTGTCAACCAGGCAATCTATTGTTGCAAGTCTATGTACATCCTGCATTTCTCAGTTATTGTGCAAGTCCCCCTAGTCCCTTGTTTCTATATGATAGCTCCATGATTATCTACTGAAAAGTCTGTTTTTGTAATGTTTACTTACCTAATAGGAATCTTCCGCTTCTGACTGTGACAGTCTGAAAGCTTCTTCCAGAGAAATCTAATTATGCTTCATCTGGAGTGTTCATCCAGTGATACTGCTAGCCTCCTGGGTACTAAGCATGCATGGTGACAGGTGATTCATAAGTACAGTGTGACATTTCCCAATGAGTTGTTTTGTCATGGGTTATCCATTTTGTCAGACCTGCTATTTCCTTCTGAGCTGTATATGTTACTATCACATTGCTGGGCCAGTTGCTGAGAGTGTTGTAAAGCTTGGCAAAAACATAGCAAGCACCATGTGAACCAGAACACCATTTCTAAACCAGACCTATGACTCTTAGATGAGGGTCCTGCTGAGACACAGCTAATCTCTTTCTAAGTATGTGGGGTCCAATGTACTATGAATGGCACATTGCCTTAATCAACCTTTAAAAATAAGTTAGTCCCCTCCTCCCTTCACCCAGGCTGAGCAAAGTATCCCAGCATAGGCCCCAGGCTCCGAAAAGCCAGTTCATGCACTAAGGACAGGTCCTTATCCCAGCCTGGGTGCCTCCCAAACAGTTCAAGCTAATGGACTGTCTCGCTTATCCAGAGGGCCTGCTCCAGTTGGGGGCTCCACAGCTATTGGTTCATAGTTTCCACTAGTTTGGCTATTTATCCCTGTGCTTTTTCCAATTATGGTCTCAAGACCTGCCTCAGCTGAATCTACCAGGCTGAGATGAATCCCCCAGGGAGGACTTGCCCTGGAAGGGATGGGAATAGGGGAATGGATTCAAGAGAGGTGGGGTGGGAGGAGGGAGGACAGGGGAATCCGTGGCTGATATGTTAAATTAAACTAAATTATAAAATTAAAAAATAATAATAAAAAAATAAGTTAAACCAATTGCAGGGCATAATTTCTCACTAGAGTATTACCTGTTCCATGGTACTCAATTGCTGTTACCATGGACTGCCATTGAAGAAAGCAATATGTCATATCTGAGCTCAGATCTGCAATGGCCGGGTCAGGTGTTTCTGCTTGTGCAGTGTGAAAAAGAAGACTTCCTTTTCTCATCTACCCCCCCCCCCCACTGCAGGTCTTTTACAGACCACACCTGTACTGTAAGGATAACTTATTTTGATAGTGATTTTGTCATGTTTTCTATAATTGAGACACATTTCCAGTATAAGTAACATGTAAGTCTCAAGGCTACTTGTGATATACTACTATAACTATCTAAATATAAAACTGAAAGTTACCAGTAGAGTTAACATCACTGGAAAAAGGTAACCAGGGGTTTCAACGAAGGAAGAGTCATTTGTAACAATTAGGAAGCCAGAGAAAGTAAGATTAGGGCATAAAACTTATGAACTTATAATATCTTTGTATTTCAAAGCATCTTACTGAGTCATAGCTTCTAACAAGCAGTTTTAGGAAAAGTTGACAACTTCTAACATTTTCCCTAATTTTATATTAAATTTAAATAAACCATATACTCTTTGACAAATCAATGTTAGAATTTACTACCTTATCAGGTACCACTTCAATTTATGTTACATTTTGTTACACTTAACTGATTACTTTCAAAAGGTATGTATGATAATTCAATATGTATAAAGATATAACTTATCATTCATCCACTGATCCATATGAATGCATAGGAAGATACTGGAAATGAAGGGGTCCAATAACAATTCCTGAATATATTAGATACTCTACTTTCTATTTCCTGGGAAACCATTTTTGCATTTTTAAAGTTATTATAATTACATAAAAAAGAAAACATCATGACAATTAGGTTTTCTTATGAGAATACTTGCAATTTTCTAAGAAATGAAAGAAATGATTAGTAGCATGATATGAGTGTCTTCATTTTCTTCTTTACATGTTTCAGTCCCTTTACATTTGTATTACACATTATTTATTTATTATGTGTGTGTGGAGGAGGATACCAAGGTAAGCGTGGGGAGGTTGCAGAGCAAAACGTGGCAATTGTTTGTATTCTTCCACCATGTCAGTTTCGGGGATTGAACTCTTCAGGCTTGATGACAACTGTCTTTGCTTGCTTAGTTATCTTGTCAACCTGAAGAGATGTCTCATTGTTTAAAAGTACTTGCTTCTCTTCCAAAGGACCTAAGTCTGTTTCCCAGCACCCATGTTCGGGTGCTTATAACTGCCAGAACATCTGACACCTTCTTCAATTCCATTGCTATGCATAGAAATGTGGTACACACGTATACACACAAACACACACACACACACACACATATACATGCACACACCCGCATACATACACAAATAAAAATAAAAAATATAATAAAATATAAGACTTTCAATTTTTGAAAATATAATCATTTTTAAATTAACATAATAAATAAATCATTCTGGAAATTGCTATTAAAAAGAAACGGTATTTCCATGGATAAAATGATATAAAAAGTTATTTTCATAATGTGCAGTTGTGCTCTGTCTATTTATCAGCAGCCCCAGTAACAATAGCATTCTTTTAGGAAGCAGATTTTTGAACCTTGTTAAATGGGATGGAATTTTCCATTAGGATGGAATTCATTAGAGCACTATCTACCTTCTGTCTATGAAAGTATTTAGTAAACTTCTGGACATATTTTCTTATGTTCTTTCTTGAGTCTTTGCCACACAATGAAGTTGAGTTTTAATTATAACTGACATTTTTCCTGTGTATTTTTGACTATTAAAATTATGTTTTGGAGCTTGAGACAAGGCTTGCTGGATAAAGTGCTTGACCTCCTAGCAAGAGGACTGAGTATCAAAGCTCACACAAAAGCCAGACAGTTGGGCCAGGACGATATTATCCTAGCACAGAGGGAGGCACTCAAGGGACCCCTAGTAAAGCTTGCTGGCTAAAATGATCAGAATTGACATACTCTGGGTTCAATGAGAGACTTTGTCTTAATAAATAAAATCGAGACTCCACATATACAAACACTCCTGTGTATACACACGCACACACATCTGCCCAAACACATGTAAACATTTATACATCTGTGAATGTGCACCACATATACATGCAAAAAGACAGAAAAATTACCTTTATACTGATGAATTAAACAATATGAGCCATAATTGTTTTATAAACCTGTTCTAAGGCACATCCAGTATATTTTATTTTATTTTTTAAATAAGCAAAGGCCACATGAAGAATGGATAAATCCATTCTGATTTTACAAGCGAGCACCTAGGAAGTCCTGTATACACTGATGAGACAGAAAGTTGATTGTATGTTATTTCCACCTCTTTCTATACAATATTACTTTGTCAACACTGTAAAGGAATATTAGTAGATTTTATAAAATAAGTGGCAGTAGTATGATTAATTTTCCCAAATGACAAGTCAATCTGTTTTCTGAATTTTGAAGTAAAATTTGGAAAGAAACAAAATAGCCCAAGATGCTAGATATACTAGTATTGAGCCAGTCATAGTGGCATATGCCTTTAATTCAGCACTGCAGACGCAGAGGCAGGTGGATCTCCGTGAGTTCTAGACCAGCCTGGTCTACACAGAGAGTTCCAGATAGCCAGGGCTGATGCACAAGGAAAGTCTGTCTCAAAAACACATACAAACACACACAAATAAACAACAACAACAAAGAAAGACAGGAAAATATATGTTTTGAAAATAATAAATAATTTTGGATATCATAAATCCCCCATCTTCACAGAGCACTCTTCTTTGATTTTAAATTTACTATGAATATATAAAAGATTTGCAATGTACCTTGTGAAGAACTCATTTGCGAGATGGCTCTATGGGAGTGTTCATCACACATCAGTGCTTTCTACAGATCATTCCAGGTGGTAGGATGTTGTCACCAGGAACTTTAGTGTTTGTTGACATTGGAATTGACTTAACTGCAGAAAGTAGATTAATCACAGTACTAGATCTTTTTATTTTCTAATGTTGGGCAAAGTAATCATTATATCGATCCACTATAGCTTAATAAATAACTAAACATATTTGTAATTGTATGTTAAGATGCAATTTTTAGTTATTGACAATACTAAATACATTTGCCTATTTTATATTTTGTTTTATTATCAAATGTATAGACTTTTTTTTTAACTCCACAGTGTCTAGAAAACAAAATCTTTACAATTACATATCACAGAGTGAAAAGGTTGAATCGAACTTTTTCTTTCCAAAACTAACCCTCCATGTTGACTTCAGACTTCGTGAATGAGAATGTGAATTATTGAGGCGTTCTAAACTTGAAAGAGCAGTTGAGAGTTGACGGACTCCTTAATCCTTCTGTAGTTTTGCACTGGAGCAAGCATCATCAGAGATTCCTGTCGTCTGTCCCCATATTATAGGTTTGGGACAATATTTTCTGCCCTTTGTAGTTGCTCTGAAGATCAAAGAATTAATGAAATGCTTATGAAAATTATTAACTCAACATCCATCCCGTTCAAGGGATTTGACTATTACAGATCTATGTAAGCACCAACTACTGTTGATGTGGCTTGAGTCAAATCAAATTGTGGTTTCCTTTCTCTCTTGTCTGGACTGGTTCTCATGTTTAGAGGATCACATTCTGACTGCCTTCCAGGTGTCTCCTCTACTGCCCTTAGTCATCATCTCTTCCATGGGAATGTCTGTGATATTTACTTTAATCGCTGGTAAAATATAGTCTTATCAATGCAGTTTTAGTAAAATATCTTCTGTTGTTGTGTGCATTGTGAAATAAAATTTCATAGGTTTGTGGAAATTGTTCAATGGCAACTACAGAGTCAGCCCTGAAGGGAATTTTATGAATGGGTAATACAGTTCGCTTCTTCTAATAAAAGTATTGTGAACCTCATATTTAGTTTATATCGATTGCTTTCTGACATGGAAATAAACAAATCTTTATATTATGCAGGGTTCCTGTTAGTGGCAATATGGAGACAATAAATCTTCCCCTGTGACGTCTGTTTTTTTGCCTTTCTCCAACCTCCAGTGACCCTAATTTAAATTAGGTTTTTAATTAAAGTAATGCGAGCCCCTGAGTGTACCACTTTTTTTAATGCATGATCAAATTACCATAGAATGAATATGTTCCATCTCTGTTGTAAACCTGAACTTTCTGTATTGGTAATAAAAGTAGAGTTTCCAAGGTTGATTTCCACCTTCAAAACACGCTGTATTCTTTTGACAGTGCTTATGTAAACATGTGTCAAGTGTGAGAACTAGGAGATACAGTACTATCTAGATATCTATTATTGAGTTTGAAATGTAGACTCTGATACATCTTTGATTTTATTTAGCCTGTTTACATGATAAGGTATAGTTTAGATCACATAATTTCATTTGTTTATATAATGTATGTTTACAATGTGATAGAATCTTTTAAATTCACTTAATCTGAAATGTAAGACTAAGTGTTTTTCCTTAAATAAAAAGTGTTTTATATTTTAATCAATATTTCATTGCATACAGCAATAAAACCCTCAGTCTTTGGAGAGAAGTCTAAGGAAAATAGTGAACATTAGTATCCCTTGCTACTAGTCCCATGTTCTGAGTGCTGCTGGCTGTGAGCAAAGATAAAATACAGAATAGAGTTTAAGAATCTGTCATTTGGACGTAGATTATTTTCCAACACGGACTAGATTTACCACCTTGGCAAGGTATTTAATCCTTTTTAGTCTTGATATATTCATCTGTAAGCATGAGAATAGTTATATTTATGTTTTTCAGATTAAAGTAGGTTGGAGTTAATATAATTGAAACAATAACATATACAAAACAGTTGGGCCAGGCTGTGACTAGCCAGAGTAATTGATCATTCATCTAATTACAAAATATTCTCTTTGATTTCCTTTAAAATGTGGTCAGTGAACACGGGTTCAGTATATTTACTAATGCCTTGTCTATGGTCTTATGATAATTAAAAGAGTTCTCCACAGTGCTTTGAAATTAGTTTGCCTTTGCTGGATCTGCTATACTCCAATTTGATCCAACCAATTCTGGCATGTTCTTTCTTCTTGGTCATGTGAGATCATTATTTTTCTCTGTAATATCCTGCTCTTTTGACTAGGCTGTGTTATGTGATGCTCTGTACTTGGTTATAGCAACATATTTACTTTTATTCAGAATTGAATGATGTGTTTCCTCCCTCCTCCCTTCTTTCTCTCTCTCCATTTCCCACCCCATGAATTTTCTTTACTACTATGTACCACGGCATTATTTTGCTTATAATTACCAAACAGAGTTTCAAATAGTATTGATATCTTTAAATATTTTTGTCTTCAAACTGTTTCTATTATACTTAACTATAGATGGGTGGATGGACAGAGGCATGGCAGCTAGAGATTTATGGCATGCTTTATAATAGCAGACACATGTTAAATTTGAATAAACGGCAGCATTTAAAAGCAATTTTCTTATGAATTAATTTTTCTTCATGGTAAAATGTGTCATTCTTAAAACCCTCAAGCTGCCACACTAAACTTAACCAATTTTAAATATAAATACCAAATGATGCACTAAATATGAGGACTTGGCTTTGAGAGAAAGTACTTGGATTTTGAGATTTATTTTGCAGGTTTTTTTTTTTTTTTTTCTGTGTGTGTGGGTGTGCATGTCATAAACTACATATGGAAATCAGAGGACGACTTGGAAGAATCTCTCTTTCTCTTTTACCTTGGTCACTGAATGGGTTGCTGTCAAATTTCCAGACTTAACAGAAAGCTTCCTTCTCAGGGAAGCTATCCTGCACACTCCAGGATATTTGTGCTTCAGACTCAGAGTCAGCATTTAAGTTGGGGGTAAATCTGTGATTTAATTCTTGCATTGCAAACTTTGCTAAGGAAGAGACATAGAAGAAAGAAGTGATGTTTATAAAAAGTGAAAAACAAAAGGCTCAAAATCAAAACAAAAAAATTCTAGGAACAAGGCAATAAATATGATACATGAATGCTTTTGAGTATTTAGACACCAGTGTAGTGACTGTATCAATGATGGAGTTAAAGTCTCCAGTTTTCTGAGACAATGTCACCTAAAGTTGTACCACTGGATTCTGTCGATTGAGTGAATCTGTGGGGGAAGGTTTCTCTCAAATGGCCTTAGATAAGCATAAAGGAAAAGGAGGAAGTTTGATATTGCTTCAAACTTTGTGAAATATTCTGTTTGAAAATCAATTGTTACACTGATTTTGTGTTTTCCTTTGGTTAAGACTCAGATTTTTGCCTCTTCTATAAGATTCTAGTGTGGGTTTGTTAGGTCACCATGTGAGGAAGAGGCACCATCCATTTCAGTGTGTTTCATTTCTCTAAATCCTTTCAAGGGATTTCTGAGGATGGGTACCTGTGTCTTTGTTGACCAGGTGAGGATGCACACAAGAAGTTGATGCTTCCATTCATTGAATGCTTTGGTTAAACTCTCAATAAAATGTGTATTGGAAGTCCTTTATAAGCCTGGCTAAGGATACAATTGTAGGTCAAAGAGGCAGGAATCTTACCTTTCTTTTTTTTTTTTTTTTGAGCTGAGGATCGAACCCAGGGCCTTGCGCTTGCTAGGCAAGCGCTCTACCACTGAGCTAAGTCCCCAGCCTGAATCTTACCTTTCTTGACTGATTGGCTCTTGGAGAATCACCTGGATTATTTTATTAGATGTGTATAATGTGAAGACTGAGATAGTTTATCTTATTTTCCCAAAACAAATCAATTGTATCTTTAGATAGTAGGTCATCAGTTATGACATCAGTTAAGGTACCAAGGAAAATTCACTGTTGTAGTAAAATGCACTCCATGTTGTCTAAGGGTCCTCTGTATCAATCTGCAGATAAAATAGTGAGATTTGTGTGTTTAAGCCTTGTTGCCTCCTCAGTCTTTGTGGTACACACACCAGGAAAAACACCTGGGTAGTCAGCATGAAATAAACCTTAATGTGAGACAAATGATTCCTTTGATTCAGACGTTTGGAAAGTTTAGCAGTAACATTTGGTTGGTTACTATGATTATAGTCTGTGTTTTATTTTCTTAGGAAATTTTCAAATCCGTAATAACTCCCCTAAGTACATCATCATGGTATTATTATAGTTATTACCAAGTTTTATGTAAATTTCCAAGAAGCATAACCCTTTCATAAGTTTTAAGTACCAGTTTTTTCATGTTGTTAAAAAATAGTGCAAAATTTATATTTCCATTACCAAACAACAGCCTGTTAAATTACACCACATAACAAAATAAGTCTGCTATAAGCAACATGTTAGTTGCTAAGGTAAACAAGAGTTTACTGTTTAGTTTCTTTTTTATTACAAGATAATCAGAACATCACACATTTATAAATATCAGTTTTACATAGAATATTGAGCAATGAATTTTTTAGCCTTATTGGATATATTGATTTAAATCACATGAAAGTTTGCCATCTTTTTTTTTTCTTTTTATTATATTTGTGTTTTAATTTTACACATCAGCAATGGGTTCCCCTGTCCTCCCCCATCCTGCACCCACCCCTACCTTCCCTCCAGCTCCTCCCCTCCATTCCCATCTCCTCCAGGGACAAGACTCCCCTGGGGATTCATTTAAGGAGGGGACTGAAGCTGCCTGTACTAAATCCACCAGGAAAGTTTGCCTTCTTAATTGGAAGACATGATTTAGTTAGGAACTAATATTAGTTAGATTAGTTAGGTAGTGATGATACATATAAAAAAAAATAAAACAACCATGAACTGACAAAAATCTATGAAAGAACACTGTAAATGGAAGAAGATGTGGGTGTAAACGCACACCGGGTTTTCACATCTAATTATAAGGCAAAAGAAGAGAACAAAGCAAAAGTGTCCATTCGGATTGAAAAATCCTTTACAAAAGGAGTAAAGAAAAAGCATGTTGATTTTCAACTTCTTCATGAAATGCTGTATAGCAAGCAAATTTCTGACTAGTAGACACTTTGGCCCACACCACAATGTAACAATGTCTCAGTTATAGTTGAATTACAAATACATCAGTGAAATTTAAAATGTTTAGAGAAACCACCAATTTTGTTGTGAAAGGGCGATAAACAGTGATCTATAGTCATAAGAAACTTAAAACTCTATATCACTTCCACTCTTCAAATTCTACTTCAATTGGTTGTATTTATTTTCATATATATTTATTATTGTAGTTCAGCTACACATGACAATGTATTATACTAGCCTGTAATACATACTGTCTATGTATCTCAATGATTATCTACATTTTAGCAAGTTGTATAATTCACAGACATTTTTTTCCACTGTCTTCCATCAGCCATACTTTTCCATGATCTAAAAATTCTGTTGTACTTTTGATTGAAGAATGTTTTGCTTTATGTTTAGAACTTGATTTTGAATTATAGGTGCAAGAACTACAAGAGAGTTTATTTTGCCAAATAATGAACTAAAACTGCCTAGACTTTGAACTTGAGTTTATTGAGAGCTAGTTTTCATTTATTCATATTTTCTTAAAGAACTAATTGATTATAATACATTTACATATTTATTTATTCATTTATTTAGAGAGAACACATGCCACAGCTCATCTGTGGAGGTCTGAGGACAGCCTGTGGGAGTCAAGAGTCAATTCTCTCCTCCCACCTAGGGAGTCCACTGAATCAAACTTAGGTCCTCAGGCTTGGTGGACAGAGCCTTTACTTTGAAACAACTCTCTGGCCAGATTCTCATTTATTCTCGACAGGATAATCAAGGTCAAAGCCTTGGGACTCCTTGAGGAAGAAATTATGTCTAGGGTTATATAAACCATAGTGAGAAACACTCTATTATAGAATTATTCTACTACTGCATTCATATTTATATTTTAGAAAAGATTCCCATGCTTGATAGGTAAGGGCTGGGAATAATCACATGCAAAATAGTTCTAATAAGTGATTTTTACAGACTTTTCTTAATTAAGAAGTCTAAACTAAGTTTTCCAGGTCATGGCAGGATTTTATACACATGCTCAGATACACAAATTTAGCCATACATATGTGTGTAGATGTATATTTATGCATATATGTACAATATTCTTTATTTTTGTCATTATGGAATCTTTAAGGCTTCAAGATATGTAAGTGTGCCTTTTTTCATTTGTTTATTTAGTTATTATTTGGTGAACATGCATGTGTGTGTAGGTTATTCATGTGTGACAATATACAGAAGTAGGAAGACATTTGTGAAAAGTGGCTCTTTGCTCCTTCCATGTCAGTCCTGGAGACTGAACTTGGAAATAAGGCTTGGCAAGAATCTTATTGACCTGCTGCACCATCCTGCCAACCCAAGTCTTTGTATTTTAACTATTTTCAAACGATATTAGTTTTTATATGGTATGTGACCTTTGATGTCACCTTCATATGTGTATTTATTTCTAAAAATAAAAAAAAAATAGTGGTTTTTAAATGACAGTGAACAAGTAACCCTTGTTACAAGTAAGAGATAAGTTATTGTGGAACTATGGCAGAGAGATATGTATTGGAATGTTATAAAATTTGAAGTGTGTATTTATTTTAACTAAATACAGGATTTGTCATTTTATTCAATTTCTAGGAGTTTAATTTGGAAAAGCACTGCCTCAGTTTTCTTTATAATATTACACCATCAATCAAATTAGCAGCTGAGTTTCATTTGAAACTCACTTCAGGGTTATGCTCTTCAAAGTAAAATACATAGATTTAGACTGAGATATTACATGTTCTATTTGAGGTTTGATATATTCTCATATGACATATATTCTTAGATGAAAATTGAAATATATTTGTGAGCCTTAATTTAATGGCAAGTATGTATCTCATTTATTAAGTCTTTCTCATGACTTTTACAGCAATATGTAATAATTAGAGAAACAGAATCCAGGCTAGAAATATAATATTTATTATATAGAATATAGAAGTATAGACATATGTGTTTTTTTCTTTATCTAGTTTGAATTTCACTTGTGAAATTAATTTATTTAAGTTAAAGTTACAGAAATGTGGATGCATTGTATAATGGTTGGTGTCATGGACTCTGAATCCAGCATGCCTGAGACAGTCCTTAAATAGTGATCTATGTCAGTAAGCTATTTTCTGAAACTTTTTTTTTTTTGAGACAAGTTTTCTCTGTGTAACCCTGGCTGTCTTGTAACTCACTCTATAGAGTATGCTGGTCTCAAACTTGTAGAGCTCCGCCTGCCTCTGCCTCCAAAGTGCTGGGATTAAATGTGTACATCATCACAGTCTGACATTTCTGACGTTTTTGATGAACAACATAGTAATAAGAGACAGTGTTATTATTTCCTTAAAATCAAAGTTTAAAACAGATTACAGATGTTTTCCAGAAAATTTGAAAGTTTATTTGAGTCATGCAAACTATGCATATATCAGAATACTCATTTGTCAAAAGTTTATTACATCTACAGATTCTAGGTAATATTTAAAAGCCATTTAATGATTTTTTATATATATATATATATATATATATATATATATATATATATATATATATATGTGTGTGTGTGTGTGTGTGTGTGTGTATGTGTGTATAACTAAAATTTGTTTTATATTATTATATAAATTATATAGTACCCTATATTTATATATTATGATCAGTCAGATTTTTCCTATGTTCTAAGGAGAATTTTTCACATGTATTGTACCTGGTTTTTAAAAAAAAAAAAATATATATATATATATATATATATATATATATATATATATATATATATATATTTTTTTTTTTTAATTATTTCAGGGGTTTATTAAACACATGTGACAAGTTTTGATCACATTCACCCCACTACTACTCCTAATTCATCTAAGAACTACCTCCACCTTCCTATCGTCTCTTGACTTAGTGACTTCTTCTTTTGTAATTCTATGTATTTGCCCAGTCCAATTTGTGTTGTCCACATACTCATGGGTGTGGGGCTGTCTAGTAGGGCTTGTTCCACCTACCAGAGACCACACCTTTAAAGAAGAATGAGTCTCTTTAACCCAGAAACATTTGATTGTTCATAGCTCCTTAGCTAGGGGTGGGAGATAATGAGACATCTGTCCCTCAACTCCTGCATGCTGTAGTGTTACTGGCATGATCTTGTTTAGGTCTTATTCAGGCAACCACAGCTGCTTATGAGTTAATGAGTACAATGGCTCTATAATATCTCAAAGATACATTTTCAGTCTGGTCTTCCTCTACTTCTGGCTCTCTGAATCTTTCTTTAACTGTTTACCTACCTCCACAATGGTACCTGAGCCTTGGAAGCAGGATATAGATGTCTTATTTATGGCTGAGCAATCCACATACACTTGTTCTCTGCACGTAGACCAGTTGTGGTTTCTACTTTCCACTGAACAAAGAAACTTCTCTGATAAAATTCTAGAGATGTACTCATTTATGCGTATAGAGGTATTCATTTAGAGGGCAGTTTGGAGTTACATCTATTTAGCAAAAATAATAGAAGTAGGTTCACCCTGGGGCTTGCAAGCTCCCCAAATCTGTGTTCTTAGCCAAATTTACAGTATCAGGCATTTGCTTATTCTTGTGGAATGGGGCTTAAATACAAGAAAATGATTGGCTATGACCATAGCATTTTTAACACTTCTGTCTGCTTGTTACAACATACCTTTTCATAACATCTGTAATTATTATAGTTCACAAAGTTCACACCTTGGCAACACTGTTGATGACTTTTCTCCCCAACAGCCTTCTAATACTATAAAAGCTAGTCAATGCCTACTTGATTTCTCCATCTCTTGCGGCCAAAGGTTTTGTTACCTTCAGCGATAGGCATGGTCTCTCCTTCAAGTCTGGGGGACAACCAAGAGTAATGACAATAATTTGTATTATTTTGGTGGTCTCCAGGACACCTTTGACCAACAACTTGAAAGGAGGCATCCTTAATTTGGCAACCCTTGGCTTCTGGATGAAGCATTAAAATCTATATAGGATAAATATAGGATAACACTTCAATTGATTACGCGCGCGCGCGCGCGCATGTGTGTGTGTGTGTGTGTGTGTGTGTGTGTGTGTGTGTGTGTGTGTGTGAAACATAAATATTAGGCTTCTTCAAACATCCTTAATATCAGTTATTTCTCCAGACTTGCAAATGCACACTGAATGGCAAATGTGTTCCATGTACTCTTTTGACAAATATGTAGTAACTCAATTCTTTCTATGATTTTTTTCAGTTTAGACCTGTATTACACATGAGAAAATCAAGAAGAAGGATTTCTCCTTTGACACTCAACTATTAAATAGCAGTCCTATCTTTGAAGCACAGTTCCTAGTCCAAGATCCTCATGCTACATTTTCATTGCCTTTATTTTTCTATCCGTCTTAAATAGATGAATCTCATCTGAAGTTGAACTCTTCTGAAAGACTAGTAAAAAGAGGAAAAATAAGGGAATAAAGAAGGATGCCAATTAAAACATGCAATCAGTTGCTATCTTTTGTAATATGAGAAGATGTATCATACTAGCTACTTTTCAAAGACTGTTTGATTAGAACACATTAGGAATATCTCAGCATCTGGTCAAAATAATGCTACTTCCAGTTCTGAGTAGGGATGAAAGTTTCAGGTGGAAGAAAATTTTCAATCATTTAAGTTGTGTGTCTCCAAATATATTTCTTGGTAGAGTAATTCAAACTGAAAGAAAGTGAAGGAGTTTAGAGAAGTATTATGAAAGAAGAAATTCCTCAGATTCATGTAACTCCTGTGACTTAAAGCTATTCATATCAGTGATATTGCTCGTGTTGTGAAGCTTTAGAAACAGCTTGATATACAGTCAAAAGCACGTCTATAGCCAAATTTCAACTGTATCTAGATCCATAGCCTCAAATCCAATCTCTTCATTGTTACACTGTATGTTTTCATTTTTCCCCAATTATGTGTTCTGTTAGACAATGACTATATGAAAATTAACCGTTTGAATCTCTGCTTTAGGAAGATAATCAATAAATCTGGTTAAAGACAGACTCACAGCCTGTCCAGGAAGTAGGTAGCAGGGGGTTCATGCTTTTATAAGCAGCAAGAATTCAGGCTAATATTCTCACTCCCTTTGCACAGCTCTGAAAATAAATAAGCAAAACAAAATCTGCTTAGAATGCAGACTTTGACTCATTGCACTTTGCGATTGTTGTTGCTAATTTTAATGTGTTAATATTAGTCAGCTTGTGTTGATACACAACATACTGCAGGATGGAAAACATAACACTTTTCACTGTTCTGAAATTGTGAGTCTGTGATCTAGGACTTTGTCTTTTAGATAGTCACTTTCTCTTTGAACTCACATGTATTGAAAGCAAAAGAGATGGCTTTGGATGTCTTTTCTTATGACTCTCATGATACAGCTAAATCAGAGGCTCACCCTTATAAACACACTGAACCTGAATTATTTCCACAGATGCTCTTTTCTTAATCTTGCCCACTCTAGGAGCTAAAGCTCCAATGTAATACATTGTGGAGTAACAGAAGAGTCTACAATAATATAGAAGCTTGATGCCTCTTTTTGTGGCTTATTGGGTTTAGTCAGAGAAGTATGTACACCATATTTGTTGGTTCCTCCCAATCTTCCAATGACATTCAGATACATCTTTGCTTTCGTTTAAATCCAGATATGGATAGAAAGTTCCTAATGAGACACATTATTTCAAAAGATTTTCTCTCTAAAATTTTGTGTCATATTTTTAAAATTTATTTATTGAAAAAAATCCCTTTAGAGGAATTGACCAAATCATAAATCTGTTTTTCAGAAAATACTTCTTCTAATAAGTCTTAATTCCGTGATAAAATATTAACACCAGTAAGCAATAAGATTAAAGTCCTAGACTGGTAGAATTAAGTAACAAGTTCTTACTTCTTAGGATAAAAATTATTGATTTGCATATAGCTAGTTCACAGGAAACCAATTACTATAAAATAAAAAAATTGTTTTCCCTAGATAACTTTTCCCTAAATATACTTATACAACTTTATAAGTATATTCTTAAAATTCATTTATCAACTTTTATACATTTAAAAATTAATTTGATTTGTGTATATTTGAAGAACTGTTGAAACTTCTGAGCCTCTAGATGCATAAAATACATACCATTTGCAATAATTTATATCAGTGCTGAATCATAATTCTAAATTGTAGAAGTATATTTGCAAGCTGCTTTTAATGATTTTCTGCTTTCAAGGAGACAATATTAGATGATGTGATGTTTAACACAAAAGAAATTTCCTATGTTTAGAAACTTTGTCAAACTCATGACACTTATAGAAGAACTCCTTGAACTACCAATAGTATGACCCATAAACTGCAACTGATACCTGTGTCTACAGAGCAAAGGGACATGCTGTTTATTTGAAATGAGTGACATCCTAAGTTTCTATCATTTTACTTGCTAAGTGGTTAAGAAGACATTTTGCTTTCCTTTTACTTTGCCTTTCTTTTCTTTAAGGAAGGTAAGCGTAAAAGAATGTATGTGTTTCCATCTTCTGAAATATAACTTAAGAGGATTTCCAGATATTTGGTGATAATGAGTCATGTCCCATTTTCATCAAATCAGGTTTCTTTGGAAACATCACATTTAAACAGAATTCACAGTTCTTTCAGGAAGGCAGGAAGGTAAATAGGAGCTGGTTTTGTACAGAGCTATGCTGATCCTGTCATTTTACTTAGGAAAGCAATGCCATGCCATGGAGCCTTGATTTAATAGGACCAGATGTTAATTATAATGGAAACTATAACTGTGTATCAGGAAAGAAACCAGTGCATGCTAAGGCAATCTGAAAGTCCGGAGCATGGATGCAGATGAAATTTCAAACTTTTTCCTTGCTAAGTTAGAATCAAATTCAAGTAGATATATATTAATACTTTTTCAGTTGAAAAATAGTGGGTTTCCTTCAGGAACTACCTGGAAAACTTTATCTTCTTTTCCTCCTCCTCCTCCTCCTCCTCCTCCTCCTCCTCCTCCTCCTCCTCCTCCTCCTCCATCATCATCTTCTTCTTCTTCTTCTTCTTCTTCTTCTTCTTCTTCTTCTTCTTCTTCTTCATCTTCTTTATCTCCTACTTCTCTTCCTCCTCCTCCTTCTCCTCCTTCCTCTTCTTCTTCTTGAAAGAAATACTCCTTAGTTTTCCTGTTAAGGGTACATATAAATGAATTACTGAGTTTAAAATAGACTTCAGGGTGTAACACAGCCAGTCTGTAGGTTAAGTCCTTTCCTGTTGTTCTTTTGTTCAGTAATTTATTCCCAGCACCCTCTTTAACCCACCTTAAATGGCAGGCAGAAATTCATGTTTTTGTTCATCAGCCCATCCCTCTGAAAAACGTTCGATATTAAAACAGTTTACCAGGAGCAAAAACAAAGTGAACAAGTAAGTGCCCCAGCTAGGCTGTAGCAAGGGTAGAAGATACAGGTGAAGTTGCCTGGGACACACTCTAGGGCTTTATCCTGTCCAGCATTTGCATGGAGCTATCAAATTAATTAGTATAGGACTCTGTTCTCCGTGTTCTATATGACCTTTTATTATATCTGTGCCTCTCTAGCTCGTGTGTGTGGTGTCAGACTATGGGAAAATCTTCCCAGCTGTTTGACACGAACTGGGAAAATTGAAGCATGGATACTGTCTGAAGGTTTTGCAACAATATTGTACAGCAGAAGCTGAGCTGAACTCAGGAAGATATGCAGGGGTATCGGAATGTTTCTTTTGTCTTTGTGCCTGCCTGTCCCCCACCCACTGCTTTCCCTCATGATCAGGTGCGAGTTAAAAGTTGTCAGGAGAGGATTGGGGTGTTGGGGTGAGTGGGTGAGGGTTAGTGCAGGAGTTACATGGCAGAATTCCCACGAATCCTGGCGAAGGATGAAAAAGATAAAGAAATCTTGTGGTTTTTTTCTCCTCTGAACCAGAGGATTCTCTGCATGACTTCCCCGCTGTTGGGGCGGTGAGCTTTCAGGCTGCGATTTTATTAACGATTCATATGGAGATGGAGGGCAGTGGAGGAGCAGATTCTCACATAAACTTGATCTGTCCATGAATGCGCTTCTCTGTTTGCCCTGACCCTGAATGGCTTAAGACACTGCCTGTGAGGCCAGTGTGCCAGACACAAAGAAAGAAATGAAAAGCGAGCACATTCCAGGAGTCTGCACAAAGGAACCCAGCAGTTTCTAGCCGTCTCCCCAGGGAGGGTGGTATCTGCATGCGGCCAAAAACGTCTAGAATGTTTATTTGTATACCTTCAGTTTTAAAGTCCGCACGCAGTTCCTTAAGCAACCATCTATCAAGATGTTCTGCTGCATTTTAAAGTTCTGTTTTCTGAGCTTGTTGAAACTGGATACTTTATGAGGGTGCATTTTCTAAGTTAAGCTTCAGGAGGCATGGCCTCAAATTGTCTTTATTTGGTCTCTGGGTAGTTAAGTTACCTTGCCAAGTATGTCCCTTCTAGCAACTTTAAGCAGAGGGACAGAAAACATTTTAAAGCTGGGTTAGACTTTTTGATCCATCTTGACACTGAAGCTCTAAGTCTTGGGGTAGAACTGATGCTCGTATGAAACTTATATGCATTTGCAGGCTTGGGCATCACCATGATAATGGGCACAGACCTAAGTGGTACCTTAGGAGAAAAACGAAAGAAGCAATCAAAGATAAAAGTCTGAGTGAGAGAAGAGTCAAGGAAACTAGGAACTTTTCACAGGCTCTTCTGGAATCATCACCAGTTCATTGTATCCAGTAGCATGTGTGTCAAGATAAAGAAAAGTTTCACAAGCTATCTCTGTGTGACTTAATGTTTACTGGAGTTATTGTTGAGCAAACATGCAGTCTGGAATAACAGTATCTTGAGAATTAGGGGGCTAAAATCTGTATATGTTTAAAATGTTCCTACATTTAGTTGTGTATTCCACAGATGCTTTAACATTAGAAACTTCAAATACACAGAGTTTTGTATGTGTTAAGCTGTTGAAGTTGCTTCTAACTTTTACGGTTCACTATTGAAATAACTAGTTAAGGAATCCAGGCAAATGCCATTCATTATGATGGGTTTTGTTCCTTTCACTTTATGGTGGCTTTATTTCCATGAAATCAACTGTTGTACTTAGGCTAATTGTCAGTAATTGGGGACAAAATCACTTCATTGTTTCCCTATAGCATGATACTAATTAGGATCTTTGCAGTATCGGCTCAGTCATGTTCTGTATTTCACCTTCTAGATTGAGTCAGTGGCAGATAATATTGAATACATCTTTTAAAGCAATCCATAAGATAAAATGCTTCTATTAATAATTAAGCAAGTCTTTTAAGCAGTCTGTCACAAGTTAACTTTAAAACATTGACATTAATGGAAGCCATTGTTAGAAGTTTTGTTGATTTCCTCAAATATTAACTGATTTTCCTGGTTTGAGTGGAATCCTACTAAAAATGTCACTTTTGAGATATGGCAGTTCCAAATCTCCACCGTGTGGTTCTATGCATTTCTAGTATTCTGTTGGGGTAAATAATGTGGAAATTAGGATTACTGCAAGCCTTTTGTGAGATGTGAGAGGGCAGAAAGTGGTCTTTCTCTAATTCACTGATGAGTAAAGTGATTATCTTAAACTATGAATAAACATTGCCTCTTCTCTGCTTTTTTTCCTTGTTTTTTTTCCCGTAGAAAAATGAATTTTGAAGCACTGTATGTCATACAAAATATATCCAAATAGTTTTAATTGGAAAACTTCATTTTGTCTATTTGTTTTCACCCTAGAAAAGTGTGAGAAATAACTTTAAAAAAAAAAGACTTTTGGATGAGAAGCATTCAGAATTTGGAAGTGAGATTTAATGCCCATTGGAGACAGCATTCCAATAGCCTATATGCTATTGGAGCTATCACAGACAGTGGTGTTTTACTCCATAAAAGAATTCTTCTCATACAAGCCCCTTGCGAGTTTTGTCAGTTAGGAAAGTTTTCGAACACTTTGAAAAGTAGTCTTGCGGAGTTTCCTTTTTGCTGAGAGACTTTTTACCAATCAAGTGCCAATTTGCAGTTCACAACCCACTCGGTTTGTTTCCAGTACATCCATAATGTATAACTTGAAACTGTTTCTCAGTCCTCTCGGAGAAAAGATTTGACAAAGCGATTAGGAAAATAATTGCCTATTAAAAGGTGAAGATTGCTTGGAGCAGCACGTAAATGAACTTTGAAATTGAAAGCATGCATTGTTAGCATGGAAAATTCGCAGCAAATCTGAAATTAGTGAAAATGCAGAAAATACACATCTTGGCAAGCGTAATTGTTTGAATTTTCTAAAGCTGTCAGCCCATTTGCCTTATTTTCTTTTTCCCGTTAAAGAAAAACTTCAAATGGAAAGCTTCACCTTTTGCATAGAGTTGAAGTGTTTTATTATTGTGGAATTGTTCTAAACTGTACAAAACCAGAACAATTCAACAGTTTCCAGGGTGGGAGGGGGGAAGCAAATGAGAATCTGTCTGTCTCTGGTGAATGCCCATAGCAAAGCAAAAATAAGTATAAAAATCTATAGTTAATGCCTCCAGAAAGGGGCCTTTTGATTTCAGCAGCTGTCTGAATAGCCATTCAGGCTCTTTTTGTAGCAAGTTGCAATAAAAGCACATCTAAATGGAATACAAAACTTAAGACATAAACTGTGTTTGGTTTTGGCATCTCAATAGGTTGCCCAACAGGACTAAACAAAAGTTATTTTTCTCTCTGCCTTTCTCATGTTCCTGTGCCCTAGAAAATTAATTCCTCCAAGTAAAATCCAGCTTACTCCTTACTCATCTTATATAAGGTTGTCTTGTTTGTTTTTTTGTTTTGTCTTAAAGTATGACTGTTTCAAATATGAAGAATGTGATAAATGAACAAATTTGAAAATACCCCCAAATTTCAAGAGGGATAAGATATTATAACAGTTTGAGGAGAAAATCTTTCTGCTATTCAACTAGCCACATCAGAGATCCCAAGATAGCACAAGCTAAAGTTTGTTTTCTTTGCTCTTGTAACCATTCTAGCAAAAGCGAAGACTCTGATAAAATTATGGACCGCATAGATTGGCATCTGAATCCCATAGGAGTGAGAAAATGTGCAATGCCATTTCTCATGTAATCATTCTTGACAAGCATGGAGACAACACGGGAGCTAGCACGCGTTTTCAGGCAGTGTATTTGACCATATTGGCCCCTGAAGGTTTTTATAATTATAATCAGTTTCTTCATCATCTCACATTCTGCCAGCACCCCTAATTAGTTGTCGTCCCATTTTTAAAATTAAGAATTATCTACCTGAAATAAAAGCAACAACGTCAGCCACGCCTCAAGCAGGAATGATGGTCTTTATGGGAGTCCACATGAGCTCTGACCTGCATGGCATATAGAGTATCACCTTCCAAAGCGGGCAGTGAGTACACATTCAGAGGAGTATTTCCAACACCAAGGCCACCAACCTCTGGTGTCATTCTCATGTCTATAAACAGCCTCACCTCATACTGTTAAATAGATTGTCTACCCACTCAAACAAGGAGCCATCAGCAAAACAAACCTGGTCAGAGGTAGGACTTAAGTTTTGTTTACACTTCACAAATGAGTTTCACATTCTGTGAAAAGTGTCTTTTTTCAGGGTTTAAGCTCCTGTGGGCCATGAAACAGGGAGCAATGGCTGCATTAAAAAGGATGAACTATAGTAAAATAGTGTGACAATCTTGAGGTACTTCAGTGTTTATCTATGCTACAAAGAAGTGCATATTTTTGTGTCTTAGAAGATATAGGTGACTTTACCTTGGTAAAGATTTATGCTATTCCTCTTATTAAGAAACCTACATTTTAAAACATATTATATAGGGCTTTGCTTCTTCCTTTGACAAATATTAGTTTAAAATTTGAGCAAGTTTATGTGACGTCCAATTCATGTCTCAGCAAGTCAAAGGCAGATAAAACACATTCATTCATGCATGCCCCATGTCTCAGTTGGTCGAGCAGCCACTAACACCTGCTTCAGGTGGCCAGTGCCCGCAGATGAGACCAAATTCTGTGTTTAGTCCTTTGAGTTGTGTTATTAACTATTTTTTATTCATGAATAATCATTGAATTGTAAGCTTATTGGCTCTAGATACAGAAGTAACATGGACTAAGTAACATGATTGTGGTGCAAGTTACCTAGTTCTCTCTTATCTAAGACAACAATCTTCTCTTAGTTTTCCTAGCAAACGAAGAGTGAGATTTTTAACCCCAATTCTAAGCACAGAATATATTCATGCTCTAAAACAGACTTCACCCTGTAAACTATTTATGGTGGGCTATGAAATATATAATTTTCATATTTAGGACATCAATTTCGAGATTCATAAGTGAAGTCAGATATTAACATTCACAGTGTTTTATATTGTTAGTTAACATGAAATATAAAATTATGTATATTATCCCTGTAGGTATACATTATTCCAAGAATGGCTGCGTGTTAATGTAAAGCACTATATGAAAACAGGGAAATTACCTAGATACACTTTAATTTCACAGTAATACAGACAAAATGTACCAGAATGAGAAAAAGTAATGTATTTTGAAAACTACATCCATAAGTTTATTTTTCTTTAAGAATGCAAACATTTTCCCCCACATATAACTTATAACCAGCTCAAGATGTAAAGTGTTTAATGAATTATTACACCCTGCAGCCCAGAGCGTGACCACAATGTAAACTGTCAAAGATATATAAACACCAAAGCTGGGCATGTGATTTTGGTTAACACAGTCAGTGAATGTAGGGGCTACTTAATGTTGCTTTTTACTTGAGCAATTTTGTTCTTTGGTTAACATCTTCCTGTGATCGATTCCCAGCCAAGCCAGCACTCTTTAGAAGAAGGTTGAGAGCAAAACCGATGTCAGCCTCAGCTCTCGCAGAGTGGTGGGGTTATCAATAATGCATTGGAAGTCTCGGGAACCTTGGACATAAGCACAGTGCAGCTGCCCTGTGTTACAGCATTTATTGTAACACTCTGGGGTTTGAACACAAGTGTCACCACACCTATGTCAGAAACAGTTGCTGCTGCAGTCTCAAGAAATATTGGAAGCATAGGGAGAGCTGCTGGGATTTCTCAGTTGAAACATTTCATTGGAGGATAGTATTTAGGTGTGAGAATGCATCTATAAAATTGCTTTTTAAGGAAGATTATTTTATACCCATTAATAATCGTTTGTCCCCACAGCTACTCTCTAATACTTGTAACTTTTGTTTTGTTTTGTTTCCTTGACAAGTTTCTTCATATCATAACAGCTTGTCTGGCAGCAGGGTTCATGTTCTTCATGTGGGCTTTCTGGTCACAGTGGTGGCCGAGAGTAATGGAGAGGGGGAATAAGTGAGTGTGGAAATGCAAAGCTGTCTCTTGTTACATTTTATCGATCTCATTCTGGTGTCATTCAATTAAGACAGAAACGTGATGGATAGTCTGCACAGATTCCTGGGTTGCCCTCCATCCCTTGCAGATAAAGCCTTTGTGTTTTATTTTGGGGGAAGGGATTGAGAAAGGGCATAGACATGAGGGAGAAATCAAAACTGCTATGTGATCTGAATTACAAATCAATGCCTCTGTAAGGATGTTCCAAATGTCAAACAAGCCATATTTATCTTTTCACACACACAGAGTATTTCTGTTGATGTATGGCTGACTAGAATAGAAGGTAGGTTTAGTTTTTTATTTGCTTATTTTCTAATAGCCAAGATAATTAAAAAATGAACCACATTAAAAAAAAAAAAAAAAAGACTTGGCTTAATCTCATGCCGTTTTTTAAAGCTGGTAAAAATGAAGAAATTCCCTTGTTTTTTTCCATGGCCCTGTGAACCTCACTGATCTTTTCAGCAAACAGACTTTAGAGGTAGTAACATGAAAATAATGGTTAGTATGTTTTTATAACTTATAAATAAACCATTTTATGATTCCTATTTTACAAGGTATGCTATCTTGAGCAAAATGTTGAAATTCTGATAGAGTGTGTCATGGTTATCTCTGTTGGTGCCATGTTTCTCCTTACCTGCACATCACCTCTTTTAACTGCTAGTGATACAGTGAGATTGACAGGAACCATAGACGTGGGTAACTATAAAATTAGCAACCCATGTAAGCAAAATAAGTTTTTAAAAGACATTAAAATAATTGCTGTAAACAGATACCATCAAAGCAAGTAATGCTAAGCAAACTCTCTTGGTTCCTCCCAAAGTAATACAGTTTAAAACAGCATTGCTGGTTTTCCAATTAAGATTCTGGCTACTGGTAATTAATCCAACTAAAAGGCAGTGTGCTTGCTATAAGATTATAAGCAGGAGTTATAATATTAGAACAACGTGTTGACATCCTACTTTTTCTCCATTCTCAGCCTTTGACTTTAGAGAAGACACATACATGCTCTAGTTTAACCTGCAATTGTTTATCTAAAAATCGATAAACACTATTACAGTTAGAACAATGTAACTAAGAATATGGAAATTCCTGCTCCATGCTTGTCCTATGGCTTTGCATATGGGGGCATCAGACACTTTTTGCTTCATCCTGAATCCCCCTTTGTGGCTTTGACACTGAGTAATTTGGTCCTGTGTTAATAAGCTTGTGCAGTCATTTGTGAAAGGGATGTATACAAAGAAAAATAATGCATTTGGGACCTACTGCTGTGAATAAAAGAATTTTCAGATTCACATGCACAGAAGCTAATTTATCAATCTTTATAAAGAAAAGTTTGAGAACTCCCTAAAAGTCAGCCCTAAAATTTTGTTTACAGAATAATCTGAGTGTATTTAGGCCTTAATCAAAATTTGTCAATAAAGTTTGAACTACCTCGTTTGTAATAAATTAAAGGCTGTAGTTTGGGATCTCAGAAAGCATAGATTTCATTATTCAGTTATATGAAGCAGATCACCTAATATTTGTGGCAATATTTCCTCCCTTGACTAACAATATAACTAAAAATAAAGAACTGTGTTTGCAGTTATCAAAAAGTATAATATCATCTGTTTGGTTATCTACTTGAGTTACTGAAGTATTCAACCAGTTTGATTCTGACCTCTAAGCATAGCTAGAATTCTATAGGACTGACTTAAAACAGATTGATTCAAAGGTATGAAAATCAGAGTGCACTAATCTCAACAAATTCTTTATGGGACTAGATACAAAATAGAAATGAGACCTTCATGCTGAGAAAAATATTTTTTTACTAACTTGAAATGTAGATATTCACACTTTGACTAACTTCTTCCATGCTAAATTTTTCCTTCTTTTTTTTTTTTGTTTTTTGTTTATTTTTTTTTGTTTTGGTTTTTTTGTTTGTTTGTTTGTTTCCACCCAAAAGGGTTTATAAAGAGAAAAACTCACTATTTAATCCATAATGGGATCTACTTCTTGGTGAGATGCAAGTGTTCTAGGAATCTTTTGGAAATGCCCACAAAATGTATTTGGTCATTTATTCAAGAGTGAATAAATCCTTAAAGATTAACTCTCTCATGGGTTGGGGATTTAGCTCAGTGGTAGAGCGCTTGCCTAGCAAGCGCAAGGCCCTGGGTTCAACCCTCAGCTCAAAAAAAAAAAAAAAAAAAAAGTATTAACTCTCACAAAATCACCTTGCTGTGGCATCCCCAACAGAGAAGAGGAAAAGGAAGATTACTTTAGACAAGTGGACATAAATATATGTTAACTGGTCAAACTCATCTCTTCTCAGTAGAGCAGGCAATCTTAAAACACATATTAGTGTTAGGCCCTTACAAATTATAAAATCAAAATAAATACTACATATTAATTTTAATGACTGCTTATAGATAATTATCACCTAAAGTTCAAGTCAAGTAGATACTGTTTGCTATTTAGTTCATGAAAAGTTATCTTTAAATGTACTTTACATGATTTTTTTACTTTTTTAGTATGTATATTATCACTGTTTCTAAGAAAAATAAATCATGGAATTGCTTGATATAATTCAGTACAAGTAGCTAGAATATAACTAAATAAAAATAGGATTTACAAAGAACAATACAGTTAAAAAAAACAAGTTTGTCACTTGTAGTTAGAGATATATGTTCTGGGTCTATGTTTTTCCATTGTCTGTTGCTGTAACAAAATATCTGAGGCTAAAGTATTTATGATAAAAATAGGCATGTTGCATTGATAATGTGTGAAGAAGAAAGTTTAAGATCAGGTAGGCCATTTGAGAGGCTTCTCATGGAGGTTTTCTGTCAATGTTGAGGACCTGGCGTTACATGTTGGTGTAAACATGTGTGAGGAGGAGAGAGAAGTCTCATCTCACAGAAGGAAAGGAAGAAAATGGGCTTCAGAAGTAAGGTTTGATATTTTTGAAGCAATTCATACCTTTGGGAACTAAATGATTTACCAGTATTCGAATATGAAATGTTCTCTGTAAGATCACATATTCCAACCTTTTTTCCTTTTTTTTTTTTTTTTTTAGCTGTGGTCCTTTTGGGGAATGTTAGAAAACCTAAGGAAGTAAATATAGGTAGAGGAAGTGGATCATTATCAGGGCTGGCCTTGGGTGTTATAACTTACCTTGTGTCTTATATGAGCTCTCTGCTTCCCATCTGTCGAGACAAAACAAACCATGTTGTAAGTTCCTACCACCATGTCTTCCCCAACATGATGGAATGATAGTCCCAAAAAGTGTGATCCAGAATACTTACATCTTAAATTGCTTCTCTTGGATATTTTGTCACATCAGTGAAAAAGTAACAAATACAGGAAGTCCCTTCAGTGAGTGCTGCCATTTTGCTCTACATCTACAAACTCACGTATTAATCCTTCTACAACACTACCTCACTGGAGACCAGAATTACAGCTCATGGACTTTGGGTGAACATATGCACACTGTATTTCAGCTATGATAAATCTATTTTGTTCCTTTGTTTTGATTTCTTCAAGTCATAGCTTACTGCATGTATTTGTCTGGTTTCTGGTACTATGGCAACATACCTGAGCTAGGAGTGAGGTTTATTCAGCTTAAAATTTTAGAGACCCAAAGTCCAATATTGGATAGTTCTAGTGTTTATATCTCTAGCATGAATCTTAAAGAGTCTTATTAATAAAATCAAACCTAAAGCCAGGCATTGGGGTGAATGGTGGAAGATCAGAGAAGCAGAACAAGCCACAGCCACCTCACTTTGCCAATTCCTCAGCTGATCCTGTTTCCTCAGACTGGAAGCCTCTGAGTCCTTATCCAAATGGATCTCAGATGAACTGCTCCTCGAAAGCCTGAAAGCTTACTAAGCCTAGTTCCTGGTTTTCATGCCTTATGTACCTTTCTGCTTTATGCTATCACTTCCTGGGATTAAAGGCATGAGTCACCATGTCTGGCTGTTTCCAGTGTGGTTTTAAACTCACAGAGATCTGGATGGATCTCTGCCTCCCAAGTGCTAAGATGAAGGGCATGTGTGCCACCATTTTCTGGCCTCTATGTCTGTCTAGTGGCTGTTCTGTTCTCTGACCCCAGATAAGTTTATTAGGGTGCACAATATTTTGGGGAACACAATACCACCACCGCCATTACTGCAGATGATGTTAGGAAGGGGACAGCAGTGAAAACAGAGATGTACGAGTGAACCCTACATCCAGGGAGGAGCCCCCCACACACATACACTCGGTGCTACCACCCTTTGAGGTGCTTCTACCACAGGAAGGATTGAGCCACCACCACATGAAACACCTCAGAGTACACTACCAACTCAAACTAAACCCAAAGAGAATAGCAAACGCAAAATGAAGTCAGCTTAGATTTTCTGTCTTGTTCTTTCTAGAGATAGCCATTTATGATTTCACAGGTATATGGTGAAAGTCCCCAAATAGTTATACCCTTTTAGAATCTTTCTGAGTTTTTGAAGGCTGATTTCTCCTTCTTTAAATCAGCAAACTGAGTCAAAGGCTTTCCCTGAGCATTACTTTCAGACTAATGTGGTCTGAGCATACGGAAGATGCCCCCCTTCTCCCTTGAATAGCCCACAATGCTCATATGCAGAAGGGCACAGAAATGGAACTCGGAATTGAAGCAATTTTAGGTGCTAAAGAAAGGAAGTAGAGGATGTCCTGTTCAGCACTTCAGGATCAGGCTCCAGAGCAACCAAAGGCAGCAATTTCAAGTTTATATTTTGAGAACAATCCTGAATGAAAGTTAGAGACAAACAAAACGACAAAGGTCATATTCCAGAAAAGCCATTAATGTCTGTTTTCAACCTCACAGTTCTCTCATTGTGGGTATGTATTCATTATAAATGACAAACTTGTTTCACCCTATTAAACATTGCCTTTAGACATCCTAGGGCATGCATTGTCCGTTTGTTTTCTGTTGAACCTATGGATTAGTTTGATGATCAAATCAATTTTGTGTTTTTGATTATATGTAGAAGTACTAGAAAACACAAAGGCTATTTTGTATGACATATTAGTTGAACACAGACATGTAGGCAAAGCCCTTCATATTTGCATGACTCTATGGGTCTATCAATCCACAACATTTACAGTCATTTATAGACTGAGATGTTGTAGACTCAAAAGAAGGTAGGGAACAAGAAATAATGACTTGCTTAAAACACACAATGTTTCCTGCTTGACCACTCTTAAAATCCTGTTCTTTCTTAGTGTCCATCTCACCAAATGGCTTCATCTTCCGTTGGTGTCTTGAGTGTAAAATCTCGGTGTGGTCTTGGATGTCCCTCTTCTAAACTTTGCATCTTTCCACTCACCACATCTTGCCAATGCGTCCTTTTGGTTTGATCCTGGTTAACCATTTCCCCTCACCCCAATACTCTCCCTCCCCTTGAGCCACCTCGTAATTCTGTTTGCTACTTTTGCAATTCTGATCTAATTTTCTCCTTCCAGAGTTTGTCTTTATCTAAGAAGCCTCAGCTACTTTTCAAAAGTATGAGCTAGATGGAACCTTTAACAGATTCTCATTAGAAAAAAAAATTCTACTCCTGACTCTTTAGTCTCAAATCTTTAAGATAAAGCTTCAGCCCGTGTTTTGTTTTCTTCTCTTTCCTACTCTGCCGACTGTGTTAGTTATGTTTGCATAATACTATGGTATGCACCATCACCCAAAGCAACTTGATGAGGAAAGGGTTTATTTGCCTTTCAGGTACTGATCACAGTTCATTATTGAGGGAAACCAAGGCAAAAATCCAAGCAGGGCAAGAAACTGGAGGAAGATCCTGAAGCAGAGACTATGGAGAAGCATCACTTACTGGATTTTTTTTTCCCCCGTGGCTCATTCTGTTTGCTTTTATGTGCAACCTCAGCAGGTCCACCTGCATAGGGGTGACATGGTCTATGGGTCCTCCAATATCAATTGTTAATCACAATAATGCTCCAATCAACTTGCTTACAGGCCAGTCTAAAGGAGTCATTTTCTCAATTGAGGCTACCTGTTTCCAGATGACAGAAAACCAACCAAAACACTGACTTGAAGTAGTGTGGTGTCTGTTTTATGTCAACCTGACACTAGCTAAAGTCATCTGAAAGGAGGGAACCACAGAGACTGTGCTGTAGGTAATCTTGTAGGGCATTTTCTTAATTAGTGATTAATTTAGGAGGGCCCAGCCCACTGTGGGTGGTGCTGTCCCTGGGCTGGTGGTTCTGGGTTCTATAAGAAAGCAGGCTTAGTAAGCCTTGAGGAGCAAACCAGAAGGATCTCGCCTCCATGGCCTGTGCTTTTGTTCTTGCTTCCAAGTGGCCCTGTGTGAGTTCCTATCCTGACTTCCTTTAGCCTGAACAGTAATGTGGAAGCATAAGCCAAATAAACCCTTTTCTCCCAGCTTACTTTGGTTTGCAGTGTTTTATCACCATAGCAACCCTAACCAAGACAGTAAGTTTCTGTATGTGCCTTGGTCTTTGTCTTAGCCCTTCATGGTTGTTTTACATCACAGTCCTTTCTCATTTCTTTATGTGAATTTATCATCTCTGTTCCTAATAGCACTCATAATTTCAAAGATGTCTTTTGCCTTGCACATCCCTAGAAGTTATATGAACACTGGGAAGAAATATTTCATAAGTATTTGAATGATTTATTAGGAAAGTAGAGTGTGGTTTGGAAGGCAACATTTGAAGAAGAGAGATTGCCCTATAGCCAAAGAGAACTTATCATTAGATAACTGAATTTCTTTTTCTCTTTAATAATATTTTGGTTAGTTATTTGAGAATTTATTTTCATCACATTTACCCTTTCTCTCAACTCTTCCCAGATTGAACTCTCCCTCCCTGCCCAACCAACTTCTTGTTTTCTCTTTTAAAACGTGGAGCTGCCAGGCAGCAGTGGCACATGCCTTTAATCCCAGTACTCAGGAGGCAGAGGCAGGTGGATCCCTGTGAGTTCGAGGCCAGCCTGGTCTACAAAGTGAGTTCCAGAAAAGGCTCCAAAACTACACAGAGAAACCTTGACTCGAAAAAACCAAACCAACCAAACAAATAAATACATAAATAAATGCGCTGAATTTGTGTTGACCAAATAATCTTGAGTGTGCACTTGTCCTGGATCATGGTTAACCTATCAGAGTCATACCTTTAAAGAAAATTGACTCTCTCTCCCAACAGCTAGAATTATCAATAACTCCTTACCTAGGGTGGAACTTCATGTCCTTTTCACCACCTTGCTGGAATTTTTGTTTATCCTGATCTTGTGCAGGTCTTGTTTGTGGCTGTCATTATCATTGTGATTTCATATGTACACATACCATGTTTTGTCTGGAGACCAGGGTTTCCTTGTAACTATTTGCTGCTTCAGCATCTTACACGCTTTATTCCTCCTTGTCTCAGGTGATTCCTATGTCTATGTTCCATTTAGGGCTGGAGACTTCTCAATCTCTTATTCTCTCTGTGTTGTTTATTGTTATCTACTACAAGAAGAGACATTCTGATGACGTTTGAAAGGTTTGCTAATTATGAGTATGATCATAAGTCATTACAAGTCAGGTTCCTATTGTGAGTTTCTTTTCTGTACATGCATGAAAATAAATTATCATCCTGATTTGTGCAGAGGATAAAAAGTGATGACTACATAAACATACTGATCCACCAATAGAAAAACTTGTTGACATTACTACCATTACCAACAACAAAAGACATAAGTGTAATTATCTAATGTCCTAAACTCCGTCAATGAAAAAAATGAAAACGCCCACCTTTTAATTCATGATTAGACTTTGGATAGAATATTCAATATCCACCCTTGAGAAATGAAGTAAGTGGCACAACTTAATAATAGTTTTAACTCATGTAACCGAACAATTAAAAAAAATAGACAAAAGGGCAAAGTCTTATTTTGGAACAGAAATTGACCTGATAACCTAATGCTGCTTTCTATTATTTCTTGGGAAAGTATACATGTTTCATTCATGGAAACATTCAATGTTCTTGTGGGGATGCACTTAGATAACAATTTCATTCCTATTGACAAAATTAGACCTAAGAAAGCATGCCAAGCATTTTAATAGTGCAAGAAATTTCTATGTAGTATATTAAAGTTCACTGACTAGATGAATGCCCACTTACATTTGTGTGAAGTATGAAAAGCTTCTTTCTCCTCTACTCAGATGAAGTACCCTTGTGGTTGTAGTTGGATATCTATATCTCCTTGTATGTCAGTAGTCAGAACCTGGGCTCTGTATGACTCAGCCTTACTCACCTATATGGCTCATCTCACTTTTACATAATACCATTTGCAACCATAGGTAGACTCAATACAAGCAACTATACACAGGCAGAGACCCTGTAAATGTAAAGACAAAATAGGAGTCTAAATAACATGAACTATAGGATGGCAAAGCTTAGCTAAAGCTTCCTTCAGCTGGTGTCTTTGAATGAAATGCAGAATGAAACTGTGTGCTTTCTACAGCTGAGGCTAATAGTTCCAAAAATTGTTGCTTAATAAGGATAGAGTGAGTAAGGGAGAGATGATCAGGAACTGGGCTTGAACAATGCAAGCAGAGTGTCACTTATCTGGAATGCTTGGGATCACAAGTATTTCAATATTTTTTGATTTTTCAGATTTGGATATATATATTTCATATATATGAATATCTTGTATTTAGACACACATGTGAACATAAATTCACATATATCATATATATAAGTAGCTTTATAAAATACTTGCAGTAGTTTTACATTTAGCACAAAGTTTCATCATGTGGAATTTTCAATTTGTGACATATCAGCCCTGAAAGTTTTAAATTCAATATTAATCTTTTTTAGATGAAGAAAGAACATTTTTCTTTGTAAATACTTTTGTTGTTTGAGAATTTCATATATGAGTATAATGCACTTGGATCAAATTCATCCCATAAATATACATCTTGCTTCAAATTTCTCATCTATATCCCCAGTACTTTACTTCCAAATGCATGTTCTCTCTCTTTTTTAAAACCCACAAAGTCTATTTAGTGCTCCCTGTATTCATGGGTGAAGGACTGTCTACCAAAGCATGTGTACCTTCCCAAGATTTTGAAACATTCAACATACTCTGAAAAACACCAGTCGCATTTAACTTAGTTCTAATGATGTTTACTGAACATCCACTTCACTGTTGAACCTTATATATTATAGAAACGCATATGCAACAGTTTTGACCTTTAGAAGAAAGGCCTGAAAGTATAAATTAGCTTATAGATCCAGTAAAAACAGAGTATGGTAAAAATAGGAGGCATATTATGAAGAAGGGAGTAGAGAGAAGGGGTATCTATATGCTTCAGATAGATCAGGTGAGATCACTGTGATTGTGTGCTGATCCTTGAGGGAAGTGGGTTACCCCTTGGGAGACTTGAGAGAAGGCACTGCCACTCTGTCTTCTTAAAGTTACATTGTAGCTTTGGCATTGCAGCTGGTGTTTCCATTCGTGACAAAATAACAACATTTACCGAGGAAGAAACAGCACGGACAAAGACAAGGATGGAAGAGTGCAGACACTCTTCATGGAAGTGAAGATAGATAATCTGCTTCAGCAGGAGTCCAAAGGTCAGATACAGAGAGAAGGCTGTAGGTTGAGGTGGAGGAGACACAAATGGCAAGAGACATGAAATAAATTAGGCTCTAATGGAGCACATTTGATTTTCTTATCTCTTTCAAGATAATATGCTCAGAAGCCCCCCCCCCTCCCTTTTCCGTTTATAAACACAGTTGGTTTCCTAAGGAATTATCTGCCTGTGGGTGGGGATATGTGTGTGGGGGATTGGGGATAGAATTTAGGAGCATGCTCATGGTGGGTCTTAGAAGATCCATAAGGGCTTAGGAATGCAAGGCGAAAATGAAGATGGTGCATGGGAGGAACTTGATTTGAAATTGTTTGGATGAAACAAAAGGGAGAAGGCCAAGGGCTCAGAAAATTAAACCATCAAAGTATATAGTCCTCCTAAAGGACCCACTTTGAACCCTGGGAACTCAGGAAACAGATTTTCTAAGAGCAAACTGGCTTATAGCATAGGGAAATTTTCATTCAAACTATGGCCCACTCTTACCTCTTTAAAACCCAGAATGATGCCATTAATCTTCACTTTGAACTCCAAGGCATTTAGGCAGCTGTCCCCATATTCCTTTTGTATATTATTTTGGATAATTCAATCAGATTTGATTGGCATGTGGAAACAGAGTTGTGTGTTTTATTAAGGATAAAGATCTAAATGCTAAATGCCATCCCTTGATGCTGATAGTCGAGTATTTTTCACTTTCAGGTATTTGCATACATGCACCTTTCAAAAGATACATCTTCCCATTATTAAATTCTTTCAAATAATTAAAAATATTATTCTCTGAAAATTCCTCAGATGTATGCAATGTATCTTGATCATATCCACCTTCCATTCCCCCTCCACTTCCCCTTACACTGCGTATTTTTAAGTTATAGATCATATCTCTATGCTCTCAAAACCTTTCAAAGTCTTCTTATTGTACCCTCATGTGAAACCTTCTTTAGGAAAAGTCCCAAAGGACACTAATTAAAAAACTGCTACTCCTCCCTCTCAACTCACATGTCCTTTTGCCCACAAGGTAACTACTCCAATGCAAATTGCCCTTAGCCCAAGTAGCAGAAGATAGAATCTTCCCTTTGCTCCCCTCAGGCTTACATTCCTCTTCCCCAGTATTATCACGGGCAATTTCTACTGCTTGCTATCTAAGATATAGTACGGAGACGTTTTCAACTGCTTGGAACTGTCTTCAGTGCTATTTCCACCTTTTGGAGTGGGCAGTTGTGACACTCCATTAGGGTGCTGTGGGAACATGTCAGCGGTTATCTGAGGAACACTTGACTGTAGTTTGTACATATCGGGACAGTAGCATAACAGCCATTGCTGTGCTATCTTCAAATTATACTTTTCAAGATCTGCTCCATTTAATATCTTCTTCATATGTATTTTCCATCTCTTCTTCCAGGTGCTTCATTAGGCAGACTTGCTTTCATGCTTATCACTGCATGGGTTCACATGCAACTGTGGGTAGTCTTTTACTCAGACAAACACTGGCAATTCAGTGGGATTGATATTGCAAGAAGCTCTCTTTTGATAGGAAGCTATATTAGCTAATTAATATGCATGTGGTCTTGTGTATCTTATGTAGACAGGATCCAGAATCTTCAGACACCAAGAACAAAAACTATAGACACACATCTCAGGTCTTTGGATTTCATTTAAGTACAGTAAGGACTCCAAATTATTTACCAAAGAATCCCATAGGGATAATATTCTTCATATTATCATTAATTGTAGTTGGTAGTCTACAGTGGTTACAGAGAGATATCCTATCCCAGGCTTCATTAAAATGTGCCTCAGTAGATATCCACCGCCCTAAGGATAAGATCAGACTCCTTTGTAACTGTAGATTCTTAAATGGCAAGAGGCTAACTTCCACTAGACCTCAGAGATGACTTTCTTATTCTTCAGTTTGCCTAATTATGCTGATCTCCTCTTCTTGCTCCCAATATGCAGAGTACCTGTCAACCCAGGGTCTCTTCCCCAAGCTCTTCTTTCTAGTTCAAAAACTGTGTACCGTTCCCATGGCTGGACAGTTCTGAGATTTTCAAACTCTGTTCCCATTCTGCCTTTGAGGACATTTTTGGAATCTTGCCTCTTCTTTCTCACTCTCTTACTCTCCATCATAGCAGATAATCCTTTAATCATTTGTTAATGTCTGTATTTCTACTCACTAGAACGTTACCAATAGGTTTCTATCAAGTATTTGTTGAGTGAATAAATTTCCCTAAAATCTAGTATACCACAGAGGCAATAAAAATAATGATATTTGAATTGATGGATTTAAAGCAAAAGAAATACTTAAACATGACTAATATATTTCACTTTATGGATCATTTCAGAAGGGCCTTGTTGAAAGCAGGCGTCTACCGAATGATTACTTTCCCCCAAAGAGTTGACCATTTATTTCAAGTTTTTGTATTAACCTTCCAGATGATATATAACTACTTTTTATAGCAAAGTGTTTAAGTTCAGGCTCAAGACCTTGTGCATGCTAGGCAAAACTCTGAGATCCATTCTTGATCCTTTTCTGGTTTGGTATGAGTCTGTGTAAAGAACAACACCCTTTAGAAATGCCCTCGTGTTCCAACATTTCTCATCTTTGGTTTTAACTAACTATGGATTATCAGCAGAGGGCTTGCAGAATGTAGTGACTATTTACTCTCATGGTCACATGGCTGACCTGTGACTGCAGCCTAGTAACTACTGCTGTACATTGCAAGAGTCTGGAATAATATACAACACTGTATCAGGAAAATACCAGAGTTTCATTAGAGATATGTTTAGTAGTGCATACAAATCACTTTTACACCATTTTAAGTCAAAGAGTCCAAACCCAAGCTATTGTAAGTTGAATTATGTGTATATAAATTAGAAATTTGCTAACCTTTGGCAGCAGCACGACTAAGATCACAAAAGTCTAAGTTGTATTTCTAAGTTATGAATGGAAGTTGAAAAGTATTAGCTCAGTAACTACAATTCTAGCAATAAGTTTCACTAGAGAATTTACTTTGCAGAGGTATTAATTAAAAGAGATTTACTTCCTCCTCTAAGATCAGAGTAACACCTTTTTCTCATTAATAAGCAGTGTTCCTTATAGATTCTCTTATAGTTGAAACTAAGGAAAATCCAGAGTATCATTTCTAACATAACATATGTTATAAGCACATCAAGTACAGATTTTTTATTTTTATGACCATGAACTTTATTCATAAGGTTTTATTATTTAAGTATGTAGTTCTCAAACAGTTACTTCTTTGAAATTCATCAAATCTAAAAAATTATTCTCACTAACATTCAACACTTCCAATAGAAAAGTAGTATATTATAATTCCTTAAAAGTCTCTTCAACACAGGAAAAAAAATGTTTTTTTTTTTTCTATTCAGACATGTGAACACTGACTGCACATGAATAACTTCAGTTTTAAAAGGTAGAGTAGACACCATTTTCTACTAATTTTCTTAAAAGTTAAACAGAAATAAAGCAGTCAAGGACACGCAGTTGTTGATTTCTGGTCTCCCATTGGAAACCCTGGCATTCCAGACCAACGTGGACAGGATGTAAAGATGGATTCTCTTCTGAACTTTCAAGATGTTTTTCTTCTCTAAAGACACATGATGGCCATGAATAGAAAACCCAGAAATAAAGAAAATGTTAAGACCCTGCCAGGGATGCAAATTTAACAACCATGTTCTAGACTAAGAGTATTTAAGGAAGGCTTGCCGATTATGTCAGCAGTTAAAGGCACTTGCTGTCCAAGCTGATGACTTGATTTCAGTCTGTGGGGCCTGCCACAAAGAGAGAATCAGCTCCCACATATTGTCCTCAGACATCAATGTGCATGACACAGTGGGATGGATATGCTCATGCACATGTACACCTACATCATGCACACGTGTGTGCACACACACCAAGTGAACAACAAAAATCAACCCCCTGAAATTATGACTTGAGGTCTTTTAGTGTGTTCACATGTATGCAAACATTAAAGTAACTAACTCCTGTCTCTCCTTTGTGTTTATATTCACTTACTTTGTTATGCCCTTTCTGCATTTTAAGTGTTATATGATAAGCTCACACTAATGCTTATTCTAACATGACTATTTCCTGGCCATTTTCTTGTCATACATCAACATTAGAGGCTTATTTATATCTACCTCTGATTTCTATGAGTAATCCCGTAGGGGCTGAGAGCATAGTTTGAGCAAGTCAGTCTGTAAGTATGGTTACCTACTCAGTGTGAACCGTGTATCCAGGGAGCTGAGTTAGAAGGTACAGGGGTATAAGTGGAGGATGGTTTGTAGGAAAGAAATGTTGAATGATGTTAGAAATTCAGTTCCAGAAGTTGATAGGGAAAGAGATTCCAAGAGTCTTCTAGGCACATGGCAGGCATCTGAAAGCTCTGATATTAACTATTATTCACATACACAAGAAACAAAGAGCCAAAAAGCCACCCTTTTGGTCATAACCATTTAGAGTGGCAAAGAGGATGTGGGCATAACTTCTCAGAATATATTTTTCTTATATGCTATGCTTAAAAAAAACTCAATCAAGTTTTCATAAGAGAGAGGATTTCCTTAACAATAGTTAAAGCAAAGTCATTTATGATGAGTGACTAATAGTAGCCTCAAGATATTTTGAAGAAATGATAGAATTTTACATTAAGAACTATATTTTGTTGCGCAGATAACTCACCAAACTCTGAATTTTCAGGAGAGTCTTTTCCATGGAAAAATCAAAGAGATTGATCTACAAGTATATTATCCCTCTTATATGGAAGGGATGGACTGCATGTTAAATAACAAATATATTTCTGATATTGAATCTGGGAGAGCTTTCAGTTTTCATTGTCTTGAACATATTTGCAACATGTTAGAGAAAACTAAGGATGTAATGGCAATTGAAATAACTAATATGAAAATAAGAAAATACCTTCATTTATAAAATAAAGGTGTGGGATGATAGGGGAAGCTGGTCCAAGGGAAATAGTATCAGGATGAACATGCTCATGGACATTGTCTTAAATTAGCATGGTAACTCCAGTCAATCATAAGGTTTTTATAGGCTTGAAAACTGCTGAGGAGCTGCATGTTGAATGTTGTTACCATAAGAAATGATAAGTACACAAGGTAATGAATATATTAATTAGCTTTATTTACTCACTGAATAGTATATTCCCATATTAAAATATTACTTTGTATACCATATATATAGCACACGTGTTACACACACACACACAGATATATATATATCATATATACACATATAACATTCCCTATATGTTATAAACACACACACACACACACACACACACACACACACACATATATATATATATATATATATATATATATATATATATATATACACACACACATATGCCATATTTGTGGTATCCAGAGTGATTATACCTCTCTATACATATATAAAGTGGTTTTTACATATACATGATTTGTTAGTTATATATTTTGTTAGTTATATTTCCTTCACAACTCTGGAAGAAAATAGCAAAAGGGTTTTAAATTTATTCAGCTATTATTATTCTTGGTGTTTCATGGTTTCTCCTGTGCTTTCAAATAAGTTACATGTGAAGATGATGCTATTTTTGATATTTAAGAATAATCAGAGATGCTGCTGCTGTTCCATGTAAATGAAAGGCGCCATGGGGTGTATTCCCTTTGTTTGCTGAAGTGATTTACACATAAAGCTCATAGAAGCAATGATATTCATAATTTTGAGGCAAGAACTGATTAATCAGAATAAAGTCATTTTTGGATAGGTGATATGAAGTGACATTTGCAATAAGATTCCCTTTGCTAATTTTAAGGGAGAATCTTTGGTATGTGTCAACATTCCTTTGATATATTTTAATGAATGTAAAATCATATTCTCCTTATGTTATAGTGAATACAGAAAGAAAAATCCCTTCATAGCTTCTTATTGTTTCAGAGGCATGATTCTTTTTTTAGCGAGAATTCAATGCTAAATCAAGTTTTTGTTAGATCTGATATTTTATGTTACTTTAGGCATGTTTTCTTGAAGTGACCGTGCACACTAATTAGAAAGAAAATAATTTATTGGGAGCTGTATGAAGTACAGCCCTGCAAATGGTATGAGCCTTTCCCAAGGATCCATACTGTCCTTGGACTTGGCTGTTGTATTATGCTTTAAATGGAATTGATTGTGTGGTTGTAATGAAAGTAACAGATTGATTTCTATCCAGTCTCACAAAGAGTAAATAGAGAAGCGTCCCTGTCTTGACCTACATTCATAACCAATGTGATTTGCTGGATTTAGACCCAAATCTTATGAGAGATAAAATGCAAATATAATGAGGCTGCTCTCAGAGTTTAAATTTTTTAAATAGTCCTCACTGATTACTTTGGTTCTACATGTTGTGTTAATTAGATCATAGTCATCTAAGAAATACTTCTTTCTTTAAAGCCTTTGCATAATTTCTCATGAAAGGAGCATCCCTAACCTCATTCCTTTATGTATATACTAAGATATTAGAATGGATTATAAAACAGTAGTATATATTTCAGCACCCTAAAGTTTGAATGATATTTTAGTGATTCAAGCCAATGAAGTTTTTTTTTTTTTAACTTAGGGTTTATTGACTTTATTTAGGATTAACATAAAATATTTTTGTTGGTGAAGGATACTGTGAAATACTAGGAAAGACACAACATTATTACATTTTACTAGCACATTGTAGTTATGATTTTTGTGAAGCAATATTTCTACTGAATTTGAATTATTGTATTCTTTACTAAGAAATGGAATGTTTGCAACAATAAGCACAGTGTGTTTCTTTCATCTTCTCTTGATAATTTACAAAATAAACACATATAAGTATTACAATTATACATTTATTTTTTAATTCTAGTAGTCAGGACTGTGAAAGCCTGGTTCCCATTTATCCTTTTATAATAAACCTCAAGGAAACAAAACAAAGAGTTTTAAATTTGATAACTTCATTTTGTTATGAATGAAGAAATGAAAGAAAAAAAAACTTAGAAAACACAACAACAACAACAACAACCAAAAACCCACCCAACAATTCATCTGGAAGGAGCAGTTCTTTCACACATTATGTGACTCTTTTGGATTTGTTTTATGTTTGGGCAAAACACTTTAGTATAATGATGCCTAAATGAGACAAAACAAAACAAAATAAAAACAAGATGAAACACATAAAAGTTAGAAATGACAAAAAGAAGAAACAAAACAAAAAACCAACTAACACATTTGTCTCCTGGTGTTTCTGAGTTGCAGCTCCAAGTGCTATTCTTCCCAACCCACTCGATTACCCTGCAGGTTGTGGCAGACAATTCCTAGGCAAAGCTTAGACATGGAGCCTGCATGCTTCTTGACTCCATTTTAAACCTTTTGTTCACACCAGGGTGGCATTTTTTCACACCGCATGTGGCAATTTTGACTCCTATCCAACTTGTCTTGCAAAATCAAAGTCTGTGATTTTTTTTTACACCCACAAGGCGCTTCCTGAGCTGTGGCTGCGAGTCAGTCCTTCCGTAGCGATTGGTGCAGAAGTTTATAGCAAAAATGTGTTTGGAGGAGAGAGAGAAGCAGAAGACAGCAGTATGAGAAGTGTTCTGCCTCTCAACACTGCAAATACATGTTTGGATAAAATAGATGTTAACTCTGCAAAAATCACATGTGGGAAAAATACAGTGAGCTCTATGCTTATTAATTTTTAGCATTATGCTGAATGGTTGGGATAATAAAAAAAACCACCAAGGTGAAATAAATTTCAGGATAGATAATCCTATTTTTAAAAGTTGCCATAAAACAAGAATATCTGCAGGTTCATACTGTTTTGTTTGTCTCCACATCTCAAAATACTCACTAGGGCAACAGGATGTTACTTTTATTGCCGCATTGAACGTGCTGTATTTGATAGTCTGCCCAGCCAGGAGGAAAATGAAGCATTCTTATAAAAATGTATACTATGAGCCACATAACTGAATTAATTGCTCTTACTTCAATTTCCTTAAAGTATTTTCTGTCTTTCTTATTTGTTCTCTCTAAATATTTGCCTCATTCATTTATATTTTCTAATGGCAAATTACAAGATTATATCTAGGAAATAATATAAAACACAATCATCAGGGAGGAATAGAGGAAACAATAGTTTACCAAATTCAAAGGTTTGTATAATGGTTATTCCTGTATTTCTAGGAAGGACAGGAAGGAACAAAAATCTCTGAAAAAAACAAAAATATCTGAAGATAATAGGGGTAGTCCATCTATATGTATGCTTCCCTTGGATATTTTTAGCCTGTTATCTTTTATTTATATTAGTAAGAACACTTAAAATGACACATTAAAAACCTTCCCTCAACATACATATTAATTCATTATCTGTGTAAGGATGCCAGGGGAAGGTTGTTATTTTAGTCAACAAATTGATGATAATTACATGATTTCTCAGGTTTTCTGCAGTAGTACAATGATCATATGTTTGAATTATAAGTGACACATTGTAAAGAGAACTGGAAAATCTGTTATTAGAAGCAATAATAAACATGTAAAGTAACAAATATTAAGATCAAAGAGGCTAATTGCTTATTGTTTTTTTATGTAATAATTGATACTAAATTTTTAGCTAAAAGCTCGCATAAAGGAATAAAACCATTTTAGTTAATATGAGCTGCATGATTTATATATCAAAATAACAACACTATTGTACTGTAAGAAAAAAATATATAGCAGACATATCTGAGGACTATGTATGGATTTTGTGCCTTATTCCAGAGAACATGTAAGTTAATTCACTGCATTTGAATTATTTACTGCAGTGTTTAAAATGAGAAATTTATCTAGTAAATTGCAAAAGCCTCAATTAAGAAGTTGTATGCACACACTCACACTCATGCAAACACACACACACACACACACACACACACACACACACACATTTTATAGGTAACTATATAACAAGAAACGGTAGATGAGAACTCAGTAGAAGGAGGGCAGCCTGCTGTAAGTTCTGCGGTAGTAGATGGACTAGCAGACAAGACTTCCTAGCTTTCCTTTAACACAAGGTAATTACTTCAGTTCAACTTAGAAAAAGTATTATATACTACAAAACATACAATTTCCAGGAATAGGTACACCCAGCTGGTTAGTATAAGAAAAAGACCAACTACTCAAACCTTAATTGCAGTGGGTTTTATAGTCTGAGATTTTCTTATGGTGCCTGAATAATTACCAGGTAGAGATTTTGTCCCTCAGTTAATTTAAAAACTCACCATGGTACAAATAGAAAAGAAGAATCTTTGCATTTAGATATAAAAATTTCAAGGGTCAAAAAAAAAAAAAAAAGTCTTTTCCTTAGAAATGAAACAAAGAAGTGACCAAAAGGAAAATATCTGCATAAACACACACCCATGGGACTGAAGTCTGGTATTAAACCCGTACAGAATGCTAACCAGAATCTAAAATAAAAGCAAAACCAACAAACCAAAAGCAAACCATTTGTCCCCAAGAAGCCGAAGGAAAACATTATTTAAGGCACAGGAAGTGTATGAAATAAAAGATACCTACTTTTGCAGCAAAAACGTGTGTTGAAAAAATGTAAGTGGCATGTGCATGCCAAAGAATATAGCAATCCATCTAACTCGTGTTCTTCACTGTTACAGGGAAGCAACACCTTTAATTGCTTTTAAGTTTCCTCCTTTCCATCCTCTCTGCCTATTCCTTCTGTTTCCTCAGACCCTCTCCTGGCCAGTGTCTCTTCTATGTTAGGAGAAACAAAATACCACCCCCAGACAGACACAAAAAAATAAACACTCCATAGCCAAAGAGAGATAGACCTGCTTCTTTTTTTCCGGGTTTCTTGGGTTTTGGTTTTGGTTTTATAGTTGTTGTTTTTTGTTTTTTTAAATCAGCTCCTACATTCTGCCACAAAATTCAGCTTGTAAGTAATCCTGTGCTCCTTAAGGCTAAATGAAAAGACTACTCACTGAGAATTATATTTCATCAGTCACAATAACCTTCTTTATCCTGACATGGACCTCCCCTTTGCCTGTGGCAATTAGAAAAAATAGGTATGCCTTCAAGTATGAACTACTGGTTTCTTCAAATCAAACCAAACTGTTCCTGATGACACACGCAGACAATGCTTCCTAATCACCATGCTGGAGAGATGCATCTGAGACTTCCTGAACTTGTGGAGTTTCATAAAGACACAGTGAGATAGTGCCTTTGAGATTGAGCAGGTTGCATAGTCTCATCAGCCATTAACATCAGCTGTTGATGAACAGCAATAAATTTCGGTCATGTTAAAAAATGAAATGCAAAGACTTTTTTCTTTCAAATTTTGTGTTTTCTAGTTAAATCGTACCATGAAACAGACATTATAAATATATTTATTCAGTATGCTAAATCATAGTGATTTTATTTGCCTCTCCTAAGCACAATGAAGTTATATGCTTTTAAGTATATTTCAGTGCTTCCAAATAATACTTTTCCTGATTTTCAAAGGGGGAGAAAACAAAGAAAACAAATTCCTTTCAAATACAGTTTATCAAACAATACTGTTCAACTTAAAAATCAATGTGGTTATCCGGTTTACTTACTCTTATAAATCACTGAAATCACCTTGAGAGGTTCAAGTCCACTTTTCTGGATTTGAGCCTGTTAAGTAATAGACAGCATCAAATCGCCCCCTTAAAAGGGTAACTCAGATGCGCGCCTTTATAGGATGTAGTAAAAGTTAGACCACCTCTACCTACAAAGCTACAAAAAGACCTTAAGACAGCTACAACGGAAAACAAACAGATGACGGGAAAAGAAAAGTTCCGTTTTGACACCAAGACAAAATCCCTGCTGGTCAAGTATCGCATGCAGTCGCCAAAACAGCTGGATAAAGGCTTACAAATAATTTAAGCGAGCATAAAATTCATCAAGTCTGAAGAAAGGAAAAAAAAAATTCTTGAGACTAAAATGAAAACCTTTTGGCCCATAGCACAGGTTGGACACAAAAGTGCTGGCTAAGCTATCTATTTCACACACGCAAGGACAGAAGGTTCGATATTCATTCGATCGATGAGTAAAAAGGCACAATGGCAAAATCAGACAGACTTCTTTTCAAATACGGATCTCCAATGTCCCCCTCCAGTCTGCAGAGGCACGGCTGGTGGTGTGGCTCAGACGGAGCCAGGGTTACATCAAGGCTGCTCTCTGGACCGTGCAAACAGTCTAGACCAATGACCTGCAGCATCATGCCCTTTGAAGAAGAGGCAAGTTCGGTCATGATGAAGAAGAATCGAGGCGTACCCCCTTTTAACAATAGGGAGCAGCTCGGGGCTGCAAAGAGGTAAGCAGGGTAAGAAGAAAACAGCATCTGCTTCCATGGTTACAGGCCAACTATGAGAACCTTGCTTTTCAAGGGAGTCTGTTCTCAGGCTCCCTCGTGGGGTATGCGGTGCATTCTAAGCGAAGGCAGGTTCAGCTGAAATCGCAGTTATTTCAGAGTAAAATGATACGGAGCACATGGCTGGCAGGGGAAAAAAACAAGTCACATGACTTGAACAAGACTTGGGCTGATTTGGAATAGATTTTTTTTTCATATACCAGTTTAGAGTAAAAGAAATTTGTATAAAACAAACAACGACGACAAAGAGGCTCCTAATTTCTTTAGTTTTTAATGTGAACAAAGGTCAAGGGTCAAGACATTCTTCTCCCCGGGGGCAGGACCAGGAAGCCTATTGTTAGTGTAGCTTTATGATGTATATCATTGTAAAAAGGGTTTCCTTTTTGCCAAACTGTAACCTTGATATGTATTTTTCTTAAAGTCTCTCTAACTTCATTCTCTCTGTTGCTGTAACCAATATTTCTCCATTTTATGTTCATTTCTGTGGCTGTATCCCATTAGAAAACCTAGGAAGCTCGGGGAGAAACTTTCTCAGCACAGTGTTAGTGTTTTAAGAAGGTGCAAGGATTCTCCTGTCTTTGCAAATGTGCTTGAAGGGAATTTAAATGCGTAGCAAACCCCAGCCTCAGCCAATTGTTCTGTTCCTCTCTTTGTATTTCACTCCCAGCTTGCCTCAGTCCTCTTGTGTGAGCAGATGTAAAGTTTTCCTTTCTGTGGAATAGTCAGCTAGCTACTGTTTGGACCTAATGATAGCCCAGCAGCTATGGACAAACATCTAACAAATATGAAATGTGGTGCATTCTGTATCATTAGCAAGATCCTGAGTCACCACATAAAACACAGACATGTACATACTAACACAGAAAACGGTCTTACAGCCACCTATCACAGTACAGTGTTGAAAGAGACCAGACAGTTATTTTCCACTTATGTGTTTACAGATATTTCATGCCATCTACCCTTTGAGCGATGTTTGGTAGCTTAAAAGTGGGGGAATGGAGAAGGAAACAGTGGTCCAAACGACAATTAACAAGGCATCTTCAGATTAATTTTGTAGAAGAGCATTTTATATTGAGTATGCCAGAGGAAATGGTGTCCTTCTTTAAAAACGGGTTCTCAACATCTGAGGTGGTAAATGGCTAAGAAATACATATGCCTTGCTGTCACGAGTTATGTATTTTCCTGTAAAGGAGCACCATGTGGACTAGAATTTAAAAATTCATTTTCAAAATGCCTCCTCTAAAGGAGCATGTTTTGAAGCTTCACAAAGCCAACTGTTTGTGAACATGGTTGTGACCATTCTGTTTTCACTGAGAAGTGAGAAAACTGTTTTCTGGTGTGCTTCCCTATTGTGCTTCTTGTTTTGAGCTAGATGGACATGAGTTCATAAACACATGCATGCTTGAAGCTTTCTTTGAATGTGTTAAAGTTCATCGTGTTTTATTTCATTTTACTTACTTATTTGCTTTTATGTTAAGAAAAACATCTGGGGTATGAAATGCACCTCTGAAGTATTGCAGTTTTAGTATAGTAACCATCCACACATTAGTATAAGCAGTGAAAGAACATACTACATTGATGCAACCACACTGCAGTTTCTTTATAAAACAGAAAAAAAAATGTTACAATAATTCAACATCAGAGAAACTCTAAAGTGCCGACTGATCATACTTCCTGCCAAAGGTCAACAGCCAAGTATTTTGTAATTGGAAAACTTACCTGTTAATTATCCAAAGGAAAACTGAGCAAGCCCAAATACACTAAGGCTTGCACATTGAATTAAAATCTGTGAGCTGTGGTTAAAGGAAAAGAAGCTATTCCATGGTGTCTGGTGTGAGGTTAAAAATTAGATTCTCTTCTAACTATCACATTAACCGTCAGCCTACTCTTGCCCTTTTATTTTCAAAACTTTATTTCATTTTATGAAAACATAAACTTAAGAAAAATGGCTATCCAGAAACACTTGGAAACTTTCTCAGAGTCCAACTGTCAGTTTATAAATTAGTCACTTTAATATATTAATATATACATGAGAATATTTAATGTTGAATAGTTAGAGACAATAATAGATTTTTTCCATAAAAATTCTCTCTTATCTGAGGTACCAAATAGATAATTAGCACCAGTATTGTATGTAATGATCAACAAATACCCCACTCATATCACAAGTTATGCTGGCAGGAAATATTTTTTAAAATATTCAACTTTAGAGTAATTATTTTGATACCTCCATTACAATATTTTTTTAAAAAATGAATCTTGTACTATGTAATATTTATCCATGAAATTAAGACATCAAACCTTTCTGTTGCCTCAGTGTGTGATAATGTCTTCAACATAGCATGTGCTCAATAAGTATCTCCTACAAGAGATAGGTCAGAATCATCTGCATTTGAATGCACATTATATTTCAACTTCTACTGACTTCTCTATACATGTGAATACTATTTTATCAACAATATTTGATTACTAGATGCCTACTATGCATTCCTAAGTGAAGTGTATGATTACAGCCTTTGTAAATATGGTCCTGAAATATTATTCTAATGTCATTAGTGGATATTATAAGGAGGAAAGGAGTAAAATAAATGAAAAGTGGAAATGCAAACCACAAACATTTGTTTCATATATTGAAATAGATTTTGGGTACATGGTTTTTATGAAATGTAACATATCAATGTACAGCGTATACCCTTAAGAAGGACATATAGCTGGTAAACATTTTACCAAATGATTTAATCAACTGTTTATGAGATGATTAACCTAATTTCATGTTCAGCTGAAGATGACTCACAGTAAATAGAAGCACCAGCTTATGTCTTCTTACACTTCATTTTCACTGATAACATTTTCTTTAGCTTGAGACCAGCTGAAACAAACATTTCTGAGAGAAACACCAGTGCTAAGACTGGCTTCTTGTCTTTCTTGGAAACTGGTGGTTTTACCACCCCACTGCAGCCTGATTTCTACTCTGCTTCTCTCTCTATAGATTAGTCATGACCATAATGATGCAAGGAAGTTCAAACTCCCTGAAGTTCAAAACTACTGAAACTAATAGTAAATATTAGACATAGAAGATTGACAGATACTGGACAGTAACTTTCTTTAGATGTTTAGTTATTGTATCAGAAAGTTATGCTGTTGTCTTTTTATTTAATCGGATAGATAAACCTTTGTGTTTATCCTTATATACTATTCCTAACAAAACAGTAATATAACGGCCAGGTGCACTGGCACATGCCTACATTTACTTCAGTTAGAGGATAAGGTAGAAGAGTTGAAAGCCTGAGGCTAATATGGATTGAGTGGGATAAGTGATGCCTTAATAACAAGGTTTTGCAAACAGACAGCATCTTTTAAAAGTAGCCCACCCTTGACTCATTACCTTTTTGTCTTAGGAAGTTGACATGATGAATCTTTTAAAGCAGCATAGGATTATATATCATATCACTTAATCTTAGGAATTTTACCACAAGCATTGACTTCATTTACACATTGAGTTAGATTACTTAGAGGTAAGCAAAGTTATAAAAAACTATGAACTATGAAGCTTCTCTTTACCATTTGACAGATAAACCATTCTATTCCTGGCTGATTTTTACACAGTAATTGACTGGGGAGAGGTTAGATGTCCACCTCTAAAAGGTGGATGTCTGGAGAAGGTTAGATGTCTGGAAAGCCAATAAATAACCCACAATTCTGGATGGATTCAGTCCTTAAGTTAGAGCAGTGTGTTCTTGATGACAGGCTTTGAAAGGTATCTGGGACTCTGCTTTGAACAACAGAGTGACATTCATAGGACAGTTCTAATTTACCTTTTCAAAGCTCACACCCTAAACACCAAGCACTTCTTGTACATATGCCACACAAATGTGGTTAAATAATCCATCTATGTTGGTTCGTATATTGGACTAGTTATTGGAAATTAAAACTTACCTAACACATGCTCTTGAATTTGATATAATCCACATTATGATGTGCAGGTTCCAGCTTTTGTATTCTTCTGCCACTGGAGAAAAATCAACTGAATAGAATACTTCTTAATTGAACTCAATATACACATTGATATTAGGAGTTCCCAGAATTATCTATGTTTGCTCTTAATTCCCAGAATTATCTATGTACAATCCCACAGACTTTCCGTAGTCTACATTTACCACTTACTGCTTCATAGATGTTGATCTGTCACAGAACGGTCATAATCACAAATGAGATGAGGAACAGGAGAGTTGAGGAGACAAGGCTAAGATCCCATGAGGCCTTAAGTAAAAAGTAAGTGAAAGATAAATTATAGAAATTAATTGTTTCTAATCGTATTTATGAGCACGGCAGGGGAAAGGTTCATAAAGTAGAAATTCTCTGAGGACACCTCCCATTCATCATAAGGCAAATATGAATTCTAAACCCAGTTGTAGTTGGTATAATGGTTAAGTTTAGATGCTATGGTGGACATGTATGTACATGGGAATAAGTATTTGAACATGTACTGGGCGTTTGTTGTAGTTTGAAAAACTCAAGTGACCATATTAGTATGATTATTGTATCTGTAGCCAATTAAACTCATGAAAGGCTTTATGTTAAAATCTATACTACAAAAGCTGTGCAGTTTTAAAACTGGAAGTCATCTTCTCCATGCTGTAAAATCTAGTACTCTTCCATTCAAAAATTATTTTCCGAGGTAGAAAACAAACATGAAAGATTTTCAAATGATGTTTTTAATACCAAGCATTGGATGAACATACTTTAGATAGTTTTATATACAATGTGAATTTACAAGCCTTATTACTGTCCAATTAGGTAGAATAGTTTTAGACAGAATTTTAGACAGAATTGTTTCCTTCTTATTTATATGCATATTTACTCCATTTTTACTGAGATAGAAAAATAATGATAAATAGGTGGGAATATGAGAAATCTTCAAATGTATAGAGAAATTCTTATACTGGAAATCTGTAATAATTAAGTATGAAACTCAACTCTGAACTTCCAACTACTCTTCATAAATGTTCAGTCTTTTTAAACTTTTTTTAAAAGAAATTCCTCTTTCCCCATGGCAGGAGAATGAAACCCCAATCCTTGTCTTATCCACTGTTTTATGTAGGAATGAGACAGGTTTGTGATTATTAAAAACTGTGTTTAGGTTCCATGTATTCTGCTTTCTAGCATTTGTTATTTTTTAATTAATAAGATAATATCAAAAGGCTATTTCTCTTAATTGGCACAATATAACTTTCCTATTTTTGCTTAGCTTTAACCCCATTTGACTCAGCTATTGTGCATGCTCACATTTGTATGTAGACCCCATAATGTTAGCATATGGTAAAGTGAGCATTTCTCAATGACTTCATTTTACTGATGGAATACAACTGTTTTGTTTTCAATATCCCCCTGTGTTTCCTATGGGATCTACTTTTCTCCACAGCTAAATGATTAAATGCATAGTCCTTAATTCTCACCAGACTGCTCAATTTTGTTTTAATAAAAGAAGCTCATTTCTCTGAATATTTTCCCTTGAAGGACCATTTTATGTACTAAAATCTATTCCTTTATAACACATATTTGTCATGTATACTTTATATAAATCATAGTATCATTTAATGATGCTGAGAATTTTTTATAAAACATTATTTGAATTATAGTAATTACAGTTACATAACATGAGTGTTATTTATAAGAATACTTTATTTTAGATAAGTATGAAATTTCTATATATGGTTTCTCTATTCCTTTAAATACCCTTGTGTGTTATAGTGTGTGTAGGTATTGTTGACATGGTGTAATTATTTAAAGCCAGGCAGATTTATGTCTAGTTTCAAATCAGCTAAACAGTTAACTGTAATTCCTCAAATAGGAAAAGCTGAGCTTGGTATGTATCTCAGTGATAGAGGGCTTGCTAGCATATGTGAGACCCTAATTTGGATCCCCAACTTTGAAAAGGACAAAAAATAATTCCTTCTACAAATACTGTTAGTATCCAAAATTGTACTGAATTTTCAGGAGTGGAGTCTGAGATTCTGTAGTTTTAACAAATCCAGAGGACAAAATGGCTGTGGCATACTGTGGACAGAACTAGCATGCCAAGGAACAAGATGTGACCTGACCCCTGACTCTAATCCTAAATCAGAGTTAACCTTCCCTATCCCATCCTGTTCCTCAGATGTAGGAAGCACAATCCCTGCCATGGCTTCTGACTTCTTACAGAATGACTATGTGCTGTGTTTTAAATCAATTAGGAAAGTTCTTTGTCATAAAACAATGTAAGAGAAGATGTCTTGAGATTCACATCTTCAGTCGACATGCCATAGCAATAACCTAATTGCTATTGAAATCTGTCTACCTGTCTTAAAACAATGGACTTGGAATTAAGGCAATCTCTTAATAGTTATTTTTCATTCTCCTTTTGCTGAGTCATTCATTTAATCATTTAATATCACTCAGCAGACACCCCTTGTGTATCTATCAGGCACAGTTCATTGTGCTACCTGTGGCTGCCACAATCTACTCCCTCCACTTACTTCAATTTTCCCAGTCCTCTCAAATGATTTTTTCATTGACTTTGGTGTACACTCTTCATCTCCCATATCCCTTCCTTCTTCAAAAGTGGTAGAATCACAAATTCAATGGTTTCTGTTTGTTTTCTTTGAACCAATGGTATTTAATCAGATCCTAGGAGCTCATTGACCAGCCATCCTGGATAAATGAATGCATTCTAGATTTAGTGAGAAAACTTGTTTCAAAAAATAAGGTAGAAAGTGATGGAAGAGTAACCCCATAGTCAATCTTTGTTATCTACACTCATACATGTAAGCACACCTCCATGCATTCATGCACATACTCTTACAAACACATACTGTGCTCAAGAAAACACGCACACACACACATGCACACGCGCGCGCTCACATACACACACATGCAGGTATGCACTCAAGAATGATGTGTGAGGAAAACAAAAACTAGAGGAGAATAAAAAGTCTCACTGATGACACTTTGTCATGTCCTGGATACAAGCTATGTTTTATTTAGGGGAAATGAGGGTCTTGAGGGAATCTTGAAAGTTAGTGTTGGGATTGTCCTCCTTACTGAAAGACAATCTTAAGACTAACTTGTAGAATCCTAATGCAAATCAATTATCCTTGAGAGATATGAGCTCTGGGGATCTGAATACTTAGTGAGCTCAAGGTAATCATTTGCCAATTTTCTCTAAAACAGCATCCCTCGGTGGACACAGTAGAGTGTGCCCTGTAAAGTTTAGGCCTGGTTTACTACCTAGCCAGCTCTCTACTCTTAGAGAGGACACTGACTTCTGTGAGTGTTGAGCTCTTCTTAATGATGGGAATAATGAACTCGGACTCTGTTTTCAAAGCTTATGGGCAGAGATAAATATGGCCAGTAAATTAGCAAATGTCAGTTCTGAAAATGCAGTGCCCTATATAGTATATAAATTTTTCCATGTGTTTTCTAGCACACTACCCTACCTCTGTTTGGAGAAGGGGTTAGGAGATATTCCATTCCTTTTTTTGTATAAAATGTAACTCACTAAGCTTTTAGAAAACACATCTAACAATTGATTTATTTCCCCACTTCTTCTAGAAATTCCTTTGAATCACTCATGAAGATGCAACCTTTATTTTATCTAATTGTTAGTTTTTCTTCATGGCAGGCTTGACTACTTAGTGTAGCCATTCTGACCTTAGTTTAATGAACACTTCCTGAGATATCCATCACCCATGAGGCATTGCCCCCTCCCCATGGACCACCTGCCCTCCTCATTCATTTGCTGCATGGCACTTTTCATTACCTGGAATCACCACCTTTGCTTATTTGCTTGTATATTGTGTGCCTCTTTAGTCAATATGACTTTATTACTTCATTACATGATAGACAGTGTCATGGGAATCAGCAATGAAACTGAGTCAATAAGTATGCCCTTAAGGAGATGGGTACTAATAAATACTGATAATAGTAACTATCTATATATGTACATAGGGGCCAAGAGGCAGAAGATGATGTGAAGAAAAATAAAGCAAGCTGAAGGATTAAACCCTGGAGGTCATTGTGCCATCTTATGTCTCATTGTTAGGGATAGATTTTCCATCTTAGGTGATAGTTATTCAAAGGTCAAGACAAAAATAAAATATCTAGCTGGAGAACATGTTTCACTAGCATGGAGAACTAAAAGTGTAAAGATTGTGACATGAGACATATTTGGCAAGTCCAAAGATAAGAAAAAGACCATGGTGGCTTCAGGACAGTAAGCCAGACACGGGTAGTAGGTGATACCAGGAAGAGTCTAGGTACCTATCTGTAGGTTGTGAACTTTGGTCAGGATCTAAGACCTTACTCTGAGTCCATGGAAAGCCTTTGGGCAGAGCATTGACATCACCAGATTCAGGTTGCCCTGGCTACTGGGTGGTGATGAAGGGGTTATCACATGTGCAGGACGAACAACATGCTTGGATCCTCTACACCCATTGCACCAGGACCTACTGGGCTCATCACTTTCCAGATGCTGCATTTTTGCTCACAGTTAGCCACTTTGCTAATTATGCACCATGATATACCGAGAAGCTGTGGCCTGGGAGTCTTTATCACTAGGTTTAATTTCCTCCCTCGTGTCCTCCCTCTTTTCCATCCTTCCCTCCCCTCTGCCTTCATTCCTGACTGCCCACCTTCCTTCCTTTGTGTTTCTTGTTTGTTTTCTTCCTCCTGTGACTTCTTCCTTAATTTTTTTTCACGTTCTTTCCTCTTCCTTTCCCTCCTCTCTCTTCCCCTCCCCTCCCTCCACTCTCCCTTCCCTTTTCTTTCATTCTCTTTTCTGTTCCCTTCCCTTCCTCATGTTTCACAACATTAAATATTTAGTTATTGTTTATCATAAAATTAAGTTAGAAAGTGGTTAAACTTCATTAGGAATCTTTTTAAAGATGGCACAGCCTCTGCTAAATGGGGTAGAAAGTGATTAAGGAAATATTTCTTAAATAATGCAGAAAAAGAATCAAACTTGGTTTCTAGTGTGTGAGCATTAAGTAAATAAAGGAATGATGATCATTGATAAAGATTGAAATATCTTTAAGAAGAGAGGTTTCAAGAGGAACATCAAGAGACTGATCCTGGGCATGTGCTAAGTTTTTCCAAGTGGAAATGCTGAGTGGGATGTCGGATGCATGAGTTTCACTTTCAGAAAAGAAGACTTGATTGGATTGCAAATCTCAATTAGGAATAGTCTTTAAAGAGAAAGGACTCTCCTTGTTCCCTGTAATTGAAATGGGGGCCAAAGACATGCCAGGTTTTCAGGGTTCTCATGCAGAACAAGGAGGTACTGTCCACACTGCCACTGGGTTTTCTTGAGATCAAGACAGATAGTCTTTTGTTGCTTTTTACTTTTAATTTAATTTTAATTTTAATTTTACTTGGTGTTTCATTTGAGACTGAGTTTCACATTATAGCTCATGCTGGCCTTGTTTTCCTCTGAAGCCTAGGCTGAGAATGAGCTCATTGCAATTCTCCAACCTCAGCATCCCAGTGCTGGGGTTATAGATTTGATGTGAATCACTATGCCTGGATTCTTGATACATTATACCTAAAAGGATTATGGCAAGTAAATAAGGTTTGCTCTAGAATAAAACCTATCCTTGATCTTTCCCAGGTCTGGTTCATGTACATGCTTTCTGAAACTAACCAGCCGTAGTATCATTGTTTATAATGTGGTCCCAGAATTCAAAGACTGTGTATCAGAATTAAGTGGGTACATTTTAAAATGTAGGTCAGGCACTCAAATACCAGGCATAGTAAATAACAAGAATAGCCAGGGTCCTGGGATCCTCATTCTAACTCATTGTTTAAATGGTTCATTCCATTAATCTATAAAAATGATTTTGGTATTGTGTCAAAGTGCTTCAATATAAATTAAAATATTTTTCTATACATTTTAAAGGATATTCCAGCACAAAAAAAGTTTAATGATTGTTCATAGAGTTCATGTGTTTGAAGTGCTCTGCTTCTATTCTGGGTTGTTGGGATTAGAACAGATTTAATTTCAATCAAATAGATTTTAATGACATTTAAATAGTAAAGCCAAATTTAACTGTTCTGCTTTCCTTCAAAAAAACCCATAATTTCAGGATATACCATAACTTTAGGATAAACTACTCAAAACAGAAAAAAAAAACACCTTAAATTGTGAATAATAAATTACAATGCACCTAAAGTATGAAGTATTTGTGATTTCCTATTTAGGGCACATGAGAAAATTGTGTTCCATTTCCTAGACCTCTTATGATTTAGACAGAGTGAGAAAAATGGTTGTGGCCAAGCAGCGTGGTACTGTAGCCAGGACATTTGGTTGCCAGCGTTCCTTCTCATTTGAATCTTTTTCCATATTTCACATGGCAGCTCCCCTCTTTCCTGCTTGCTCATGCTGCTACGATTAATAGCACTTTTATGGCAGCCCATAATGGGCATTTAGAGAAATACTCTTGTGTAATTTCAGCTTGTTGATTCCAGGGCATAATGCAAATAATCCTTCCAAAACAAAGTGAAACACCTGGCCCTTAGAGGTCTTCTTTCTATTAAGAAGGTAGTTTTGTTTTTGTTTTTTGTTTTTTTGTTGTTGTTGTTGTTGTTTTTTTTTTTTTGGCTCCATCAACAAATTAGCAATGTTTGTTAATATTTTGACCATTGCCAATAAAGAGTTGGGAGTTGTTTGCATTTTCTCATACAGTTCACTACTAGATTAGTTTAATAAATTAAAATAAAGGGCAAAAATAACAAAAAAATGAAATTGTGAACCAGTTGCTACAAGGGTAGAGATGATTTGTTTTAAATAATCATGTGCAGAACAAAATATCCAGTCACAGTAATTTGGAGGAAGTTTCTATTCCCTGTCCTTTGAGGATTGTGGTCATGTGTCTTAGAAGTATGCTTCACTGCCAAAGAAATACAATGGGTATTTCTTTTGGTAGTTAGCAGATAAAGTGTAATCCTCCCAAATGAAGGGTTGCTAACAAATCAAAGAGGTTCTAGACCTGTAACTTCTAGGATGTTAGTCTTAGCCTAACGCTGCTATTTCTAACAATTTGGTTACACAGTTAGAAAGGGATTGCCCCAGATTACTTACTACCCAACCTTCACCTGCCTAATCAATGAATAATTTCCCGTAATGAATGTTTGAGTCACCAGGTTCCCACATACAGCTTCACAGGACAATATTAAGACATTGAAGTATAATTTTCAAATCATGAAGTTGGAATCATAGCAGGCATAAAAAGTGGACCATTGATTAGTGCTCCATAGATATTAACTTTTTCCAACATGCATATTAAAGATAAACTTGTACACTGAAGACTCTACTTAAGAAGCTTTTGAAAGTAAATTGTAGCCACTAACAATCAGTTAAGCATCTTGAGTTATTTTCCCTTGTCCTTTTCAGGATACAAAAGCAATGAAGCTTATATCCTTTTATTCAATAAATGCAAATGTATTTGTACTCGATTGTTAATAGTACAATATTTTATTATCAATATTTAATATTAGATTACATCATTAAGAAGATCAAGAATTAATGGTACTTGAAATACTGAGATGAACTGACTTGGATCCCTGGAACTCATACAAAGGCAGAATAAGAAAATCAACTTCACAAACATAACCTTTGCCCTACACATGTACTGTGAACATGTGCATAACTACACTCATATATACACATTAGGCAAGTTCATACATATTCATGCAATAGCAATAAATTTAAAAATGTTAAATAAATTATTTATTCACTGAACAAGCATAATATATGTATATATGCACATACATATAATTTAACTGTTTACATAATTTTAAATAAAAAATTAGACCGTATCCACTTGAAATGAAAACGTTGAAACATCGGGTAATAATTTTCCATTCTGCTTTTCTGTATTTTCATGGTCTGGAGACTAGCCTTACTTAATGTTTGAGTTTCCAAATATTATGCCAACTCTGGATAAATTAGGTCAACAGAGGGAAACATGCTTTCTACCGCTTACATTAACATTCTGCTGTCTGAAAAACTGCACTAGCCCATCAATCATCTTGTTAATATTTGCCACTTGGAACAGAGTTTGAATGTGATCTGTAACACCCCCAAATCTTCACTTCATTTAAAATTATTCTACTCTGTGTCATGCATAAATAATTTTGGATGGATATGACATAAAATAAGAGTGGAAAGAAAGGAGTTATCAAAAAAGCATATAAAATGGTTTACTTTTAAAAGTTAAAAATGTGCTTGAAAGAGTAGATTTAATGTTGCAATCTAACCATTAGATTTTCATATTATACTTATGAATTATGTTTGAAAGTAGCCTTTCATTAGTAAAACCTGTGATTGAAAAAGATGTTTGTATATTTATAGACATTGAACATTGATGACAGAATTTTGTGCATTTGTTCACAGGCCAATAATTCATTTCAAAAATGTTTTTTACCACTTAATAAACAATAATCATTGAACAGCAGTACAATTTGACTGTATAGAAACCTAACTATGGTGGACTTACTTTAATAGTTTAATTAATTTGTATTCTTATGAATTTTTATGTTTATGAGTCATATATTTTCAGATTTAAGAAGTAATAGTTCAGTGTTTCAAATTGACTACTAGTAGTAAAGATCCATTTGATATATTTTACATCTATATTTATATTCAGGGTGTTTCATCTGGCAGATGTTAAAAGTGAAAATTTTAACTATTTTAGTAAGCATGCTTGAGTTTTAAGCCCTCTTTGAGAAAAAATGTGAACAATTTAGATACCAGTCAGGAGTATTTTTGTTTTGTTTTGTTTTGTTTTTCAAGACAGGGTTTCTCTGTGTAGCTTTGCGCCTTTCCTGGAATTCACTCTGTAGCCCAGGCTGGCCTCAAACTCACAGAGATCCTCCTAGCTCTGCCTCCCGAGTGCTGGGATTAAAGGCATGAGCCACCACCGCCCGGCAGGAGTATTTTTAAGGTTGATAATACTTCATTTTATTTCTTCTCCTTTCAGGTACTGATTATTGAGGTGACATAATGACAGCATAACTCCAAAACAATGGTAAGTCTTAAATATTTCCTAGTTCTATAATTTAATGATGCACTGTAATATACCCTATACCTTATTGGGTTGCTTTTCCTATTCTAATTTTATAGGTCTGTATAGGATGTAAATTTTGAACCAGACCATTAGACTGTAAGGTATTTATGACAAGTCAAAACATTTTAACTCAACTTTTGTACATAATAGTTTTTGGATTTGGCAACCTGCAGTGTAGTCCTCTTTTTAAAGAACGTCAATAAAAGTAATTACTTTCCCATTCAATGTCTATTTTCCCTGAAAGATTTATTTTCCTTTTGGAATAAATGCTTTCAAATACAGTGGCAGTAGAGCAACAGCAACATGTTGCTTCCCTGTACTGTGTTGAAAATAATAATATTCACACTGTACTTTTAGATGGTCAGACAGAAGATCTATTAATTAAACTAAATAAAATATGATGATAGCAGCCCTTTCTGTATTGATATTAGAAGGCTCTTCTTAGGTGCAATAAGATGCTTACAACTAATCCTCACACACTGCCATTGCTTTTTTGAAATCATGACTCTTTATATGCTTATTATTTGTAACAAAATTTCAAATTGTCCATAAGCTTACTTGTGGCACAGACAGGTGAAAGATAGATAGATAGATAGATAGATAGATAGATAGATAGATAGATAGATGATTGTTTTGTTAGAGACAGGGAGAGAATGAGAGGGAGGGAGGGAGAGACAGACAGACAGACAGACAAACACAGGAGAGATAGCATCTCAGGCACAGTAGATGGTAAAAATATTGCAAATTTTTATTTGTTTTGGGAAATAAAATTAGGGTCTTATTTGTGCTACTAAGTACTCTAGCAGTGATCTATATTCCTAGCCCAAATATTGAACATTTTCTTCTTAATAATTAAAATAAATTTAAAATGTGTGCTTTGGTTGAATTGGCCTCTACTTTTATAAAATGATGTTTTACTTAAATAAAATTATGTCCAATTTGACATTAAAATGTTCTTTTCATTCATGAAATTTGTTACCTAAATATATACTTAATGATTTATTAAAAAAGAAAAACAATGTAAAATAAAAACAACAGTAAATTTAGATATATGGACAAGTGTATGTGTGTGTATACTTATTACACAAAAGTTATATGAATGGGTAATAACATATCATTAATTATTTTGTAGGTATGTAATTGTATTTTAAATGAAGCATATAGGCATATATAAGTAAATTGCTTAAATATGAACAAATATTCAGAAATATAGAGATATAATAATATATAAATGTATAAACAATCCTTGATAAAACTCAAAACAGCTTTGTGTAAAGAAAAAGTCGTAACACAAGGCAGTGCCTCTTTTGGTCATCCTCATGCTGGGGCATCTGGTGATGGGACATGGCATGTGTCCCTTTGCATCAATACCGTGGAGCCTCCTTTCTGTGCTCAGAAAACAAGATGCAAGTTCATACAACTCTTGTCACCATAGAAAATGTGCATTTGCCCACATGGTTTGTTCTTGCTGATAGAATACTAAATACAATGCATTTCAGCCTGGTTTTCATAATGGCCTTGCAAACTAATATATATATAAAAGTAGAAAAATGACAGTGAACAGAAAACCTCATGGATGTGTTAATTCTATGTGTACTAACCACAAGAAAATGACTGAAGACTGCAGTAAATCAGGGAGTTATGAATCAAGTCACTCAGGAGAGTAGCTCTTCACTGCTGTGGTCCAGTGTGACTGATATCTAAACACCTCTTTGGTGCCTAGAGTAGAGCACATGCTGCTTTGCTGTAGTGGGAAGTTGCATTCTCACATTTAAGAGAGAGAGAGAAAAAAAATCACATAACCGTACCATGAGCGGAAAGGAATAAGCTAGAGAATCACCTCACCTGGATCATGAGGGATTTTAGACAGATACCATGAGGACCATGATGATGTGTGAAATCAGAGCAGAAATACACTAATTAACCACAGGAACAAAATTCAAGGAAAATAAACATGATAAAATAATAAATAATATTGCTTAGTAGAGAGCATTTTCAAAAATACTGTTTAGGTCAACATGTCATAAGAAAAGAACATATATTTAGTATTAACGTATTATCAATGCATTGTATTGTACATTCAGCCACTGCAAGTATTTGATGGTATTATAGCAATATTTAGTCTTTTATGTATTTACATATTTCATAAAAATATGTTGATATTTTGTATCTATCATACTATGAGTTTATTTAGCCTTTATTTTTTTAAATTCTCCATACCAAAATAAATGTAGGTTCTCTAATCTTTCAGAATTTAAATTCTAACACAGTAATATAACTATGGTAGATTGTGTGTTGGTGAAGTTTTCAGAGTAAGCTTTAGAGGACTGTGTGTCTGTGTGGGTGGGGGTGGGGCATGTAGTTAGCTTTGAGTCTAAATCCAAAGCAAGAAATGTAGATCAAGCAAACTTACCTCCGCTGAAGCATGAAGACAAAGTTGATGAAAATTAGCCACTTTAAACCATCAATATTTATTAAACACTTACTATAAACCAGGCCCTTTTATAAATGCTAAGGTTGTAGCAGTGAATACAAGACCAGGAAACAAGCTCTTACATATTAGTGGTAAGTGGAGAGAGGACTTATATTAAATATGAAAAAAAAATTAAACAAATATTTTTGACAAAGTTGAATGTGTGAAGAAAGTAAACCAAGTAGGGTAAGAGGCTAGGGGAAAAATTTTCAAATTAGTATTAGCTGAGAAGAGACCTGGAAACAGAATACTCATATACATATAATATATATTGTGACAGTTATCCTGAAAGGAACATTCCAGGCAGCAGGAAAAGGTAGGATCTGCTTGCAAGTAGAGAACAATGCAATTTATTTGAGCAAAAGTGAAGAGATCAGTAGACAAGGTGAGGCTCTGCTGAGTCATGTGAAAAAATTATTATTTTCTTCTTTTTTGTTGAATTTATTCATTTTTGTTAGTGTGTGTGTATGTGGTGTGTGTGTGGGGGGGGTGTATGTATGTGTATAAACATATGTGAGCAAACTGGTATCATGTGAGCTTCTGGAAGTCATATGACCACCTGTAGGAACTGATTTTCTCCTCCTCCTTGTGGGATCAGAGGATCAAACTCAAGCCATGAGGCGTGGTGGCAAGAACCTTTTTACCTGCTGAGCCATTTTTCTGGTCCTGGAGTATTGAATCCTACCTAAAAGGGAGGCCATTTGAGGCATTTGATCAAATATATGAATTGATTTACATTTTAAAGGTTCCATTGTGGTAGATGAAAGAGCCTGAAGCAAGCTTGAGAGGTTATTGCAGTCTTTCAGAAGAATGAACATGTTTACAGTGGGTGCTTTTAAATAGAATGAACTACAAGGAATGATTTAAAATTTATTTAACTTTTAAAACAATATTTTTGTTCTTTGAAAGTTTCACACACTTACATAATGTATATTGCTCACATCAATCTGCCACTGTCTCTCTTCAGCTCCCCATATTGTACCCAACTGTCTGCTCCTCAACTTCATATTCTGTTTGGATTTTTATTGTTTTTAATAGTCCCTTGAGTTGAGTTAGTGCTGGTTTATATAAGCACAGGTGAGTGACCATTCCCTAGGGCATAAACAACCTACCCACTGCCATATCCCTAAAGGAGAATGATTCAACAAGACCCTTTCCTCATCCATGACAGAATTTTGACTGATTTGATCTTTGGCAGCGAACTAGAGTTGTGGTAAGTTGATGTGTGCATCAGCCATTTGCTGTTTCTATCTAAGTTGTTCTGTTACCATAAAAGACTCAAGAGTCAGCTATTGGGGCAAAAACCTGATAGATCAAAGAAGCTGCAGAGGAGTGACCAGCTATCCTTCTCTCCACACTTCCCAGATCAAAGTAACTGCAAGACCTCCAAGTCCCTCCCTACTACTTCCTGTGCATCTTCTCTATCTGTATTCTTGACTTCTCTATGGCTAATTTCTGTCAGCTATTCACTGGCTCTGCCCCCTGATTTAAGGTCAACTTTATTGACACAGTCCCAGGATGTCATTGTGTGATCAAATGTCCCTCAACAGCCATTTACAACAGAAGTAAAGTACGGAGTCTTTAGCACAGCATTGGCATGTGGTAATCTCTACATAAGTGCTGATTTTAGCTTTTTCCTCTTCAACATCATTACTATTGTTTTCTTTATCAAAGTTATAATAGAAGCCTTAGGGAAAATGCCAGTACCTTTAAGTGTTATGTGAGCATTATCCTCCTTTTCTTGCTACAGTCATATATTAAGCACTTGATTTGAGAGAGCACCATACTTAATTGTTTAAGGATAATATACGTAACACTTAATGCCCTGGTCACTGCAAAAATGTTACACAACTCATAGTTAAAAGCTGTTTCTAGAACAATACTGAATGTAAGAGTCGCGTTGTTTCTACTTTAAAACATAAGCTATAGTCATGCCTTGCCACCTCTCATTTATCTCGTCTTCAAATATGCCCATTTGACTTTCTTTATTTTTCTTAGCATTGGTTGTCCTTAAACTTATATACGTTGAGTGTGCTGCTCTTTATTGTGTATATTTTGATGCTCAGTCATCACTGATACATAGGAAATACACATATACAAAACTATTCATCACAGTGGCTGTGGCCTTTGAAATTCATGTCTTAGAAATGAAGATAGATATTAAGATTTGTTTAAAGTAATGCAATTATCTGTAGTTACTTTGAAAAAAAATCAAGATTTTTGAGGAAGTATTATGGACTGTACACTCATGTACACATATAAATTACTATATGTTACTAAAAAGTTGCTTGGGCAGTCACCACCATTAAATGCTAGGGTGGATACAGAATCGGATTTGGAAACTAGAAACTGGTTTGCTGTGACTTCTCTTCACAAACACTAATTGCTTCTTCAGTTTCATGAGCATTTTAAAAACTTTAAAAAAGGCCTATGGAATAGAGTTCAGTAGTGCTTTCTTCTTGTGATTTTTATTATGGGTGTGATACTTTCATCTGTTTCTTTTGTTTGTTTGCTTATGTTTTGGCCTGAAGAAATGATGCAGGGTTCTCATTTTAACTGGAGTTTCAAATATTGATTTGGGTATTTAAACACATACTTTGGTTAACAAAAACAACCATAAAGCCAAATGGAGAAGGATAAGGTGCTCTAATTTTCTCTTATAGGTCTGGCAACTGAATTCATGTAGTTTAGAAATCTGTGTATGCTAGCTTCTCCAGTGCATAAACTGGAAAATGTTTCCACATTGTGTGTTGAATTAGAAGGGAAAAAAGCACAGAAAATACGTGAAATCATTTAAAAATTATTGCGCATGTTCTGAAATACAAAATGATTCTTCATACTTGCTTTTTGGTAAATGTCTCTTGTTTAATCATAAATGTGTATGTTTGTTTAAATCCAAGCCTGAGGTAGAGCAGAACTGAAGTTCAGGCTGGCCTCCCATGAGGAGTGTGTGACCACTGACAGGCTTCATACTGAACTCATTTTGGGTTTTAGCTGCAAACTCAGTTGAGAAAGTTGGGGTTGAGAAGTACTAACACTTTCAAACTTTATGTCCATGTTGATGTGTACTTGTTCAGACATACATCTTTTATGGAATAACTTTGAAATTAAATAATTGCTTTTTACAAGAATTAATGTGACCAATGCCAAACAGGGTTGAGTGTTCAGACAAAAAAAAAAAAAAAAAAAAAGACAAAAAAAAAAAAAAGTAAACCCAGGCCTATCTGCCATTGGTCCAGCACTTAGATGCCTTCTGAAATCTGTCACTTTGAAAAGTAGTTCATTTGGCCTTTCATGCTCTTCCTCAGCATGCATAAATAAATACCTAAGCTACTGTCTAGACACTGTCAGATTGTATGAGAACACAGTGCACTTTATCTTTCTACTATTATCAAGGCCAAATTCTATATTCTGCCTTGGTCATTGGTACAAACAACCCCAATTAAAAATAGGGTGCTTGAGAATGAGGAAATGGAGAGAGAATAAACAATGGAATGGGGGCAGCACACAGTACTCCTTCCCCAGAATACAGATTCAAGTAAGTTCTTGCTCAGAGACAGCAATTAGCCTGTGTCCCTGCCAGTAACACATTAGAGACCCAATACAGATCCCCCTCATTTCCTCATTTTCTTTTCTTTTCTTTTCTTTTCTTTCCTTGAGACAGGGTTTCTCTTTGTTGCCATGGCTATTCTGGAACTCTGTAGAGCAGGCTGGCCTTGAACTCAGGGATCTGTGTAGCTAGAAGTTTCTCTGGTCCTGCCTGGGACCTGTAGTCCCATGGCCTGCTTATAAAATAATCACACAGAGGCTTAATATTATTTATAACTGCTTGGGCATTAGCTCAGGCTAACTACTGACTAGCTCTTTCACTTAAACTCAGTCCATTTCTGTTAATTTATATGTCGCCATGTTTTCTGTAGCTTTACTTGTGTGCCATTACATGCTGCTCTCTGGACAGCAGGCTGACGTCTCCTGCTCAGCTTTTCCTAGCATTCTCCTTCTCTGCCTATCCTTCCTATACTTCCTGCCTGGCTACTGGCCAATCAGTGTTTTATTTATCAACCAATCAGAACAACACATTCACAGCATACAGAGTGATATTAACCATCATTCCTGACTCTGCCTCCTGAGTGCTAGGATTAAAGGTGTGTGCCACCACGACCCAACTGTGTTTTACTTACTGCATAGCCCTAAGTACAAACCAAATACATCATTCTCTATAGCTAAATAAACCAAATGTTTTTGGAAAAATAGAAACCCTTGTCATTGATAAACCAAGACATCCTGGGTTGGACTTCATGAAAAACATTTTCAAGTTTGATTGGACTTAGTTTATCAGTTTTCACTATGGGCTCACTGCCTTAGAACCCAGCTTACTCTCCACTAACCTGTTTCTGCTAAGAAGTAATCTACCAGGGCTGTTCAGAGAATGGTTCAGGGACCAGATGTTTCTGAGAACTGCCAGGAACCCATCATAAAACATAGAAGCACAAGAATTGAGTATTTTTAGAAATTTCTATAAACTTCTCTTGACTTCATGATTTTGTGCACTCAAATAACACATCATGGATGTTTTAAAAATCTCTAATTTTTCTTGCCCTTCACTTCTTATTAGATAGAAAAGTATTAATAAATGGCCACTCAGAAAGAGATAGGTCAAGCCTCCTGTCATAGTCAGGGAAGCATTGGTCTTGCACTTTCCAGCCTAGCACAGGTAATTATAGGAAAGCTGTGATCAACATTAACATGTGTTTCTCATCGCCTGGGACATCAAGACTACAATGAGATGGCATAATTATATCCCCAAAGGAACTTACAATTTGATTAAAAAGCTTCCCTATTCTTTTCTTAAGAAAATTGTTAAATATTCATGTAAAAACATTCAGCACACAAGCAGTCATATTTAAATGCTAAATAGGATATCAATAGAATTGCATTTATATATGCTAAAGCCCTACACCATTTTATATGGACTCATTTATTTCCTCCTACCATTTAACTTCAACAGGGCATTTTCTTATGGTCCTCATAGAGAATTTATGAGGAAGATACCTAGTAAAATATGAATTGGTCAATCCTACGTGATTATCAATGAAAATCCTGAACATTTGCATTTAGAAATCATGGTGGTCTCATTAAAAAAAAGGAAGGTTTTAAATCCTCAACAATAAGGTGCTTTCTATATTTATGCTTGAAGAGACTTATTTTTAATAAACAGCCATCTATTTTCAAGATTGTACCATAGAAAATTATTTAGAATACCCTGTTCTCATAGTTAGAAGTAAGATATGCAGACAAGACTTAGTAATCTTGAAAAATCTGGAGAGTGAAATTGGAACATAAATGTCAATTTAAAAGTTTTCACTAATTTGTCTCTAAGTCATTGTTCCTTCCATTAAAACCAGAAGCTCCCAGAGATCTCCCCTCAGAGTCATTGTTTTCCTCGGCCTGTGGCAAGCTGGAGCACGCTTTGTATTATTAAATTGTTGTTACTGCCCTCTAGTGGCAACAAATAATCCTTGTTCTTCCGCCTGTACTAACGGAGCCCTAGAAGTACAGGACATAAAGGCAACCCACAGCCTGTGTAATTGCAGGATGTTAAATAGCAAACCTAGGAAACAACCTCATAACATGTAATCAAGCAGGAGTCTACTCAATGTGTAAGTTAAAGCGGAGTGTGGAGACAAAAGGGTGGAGGGCTCATGCACGTGTTGAATTCAACTGGTTTTTCATATGTTCAAAAAACGAGTCTCAAAAATTAAGGTAGCTTAGATAAAATCTTCTCGATAGTTATATTGCATTCTCTATGGTGAGGAACTTGTGAAATGCAGATTCAGATTGTAGGGGCTAGAAATCATGACTCAATGATGACGATGCTCTCTGGCTGTCCATGGTCAGCCATAATTTAAAGAGCTACAACCCTTGGACAGATTATCAGAGAAAGCATAGAAATGAAGATCCTTCCCTAAAATATACTTCATTGTGGAATTACCTTATAATGCATGGGAATACTTCATTCAATGACTTGTTGAAAAAGAAATAGGTATTTACTGGGTTTACCGCTTACCTTGTAGGTAACCTTGGAGGATACTAAGCACATTGGACCTCCCTCTAATCTTATCATTTGTCTATACACACACATATAATTATTAATATATATGTAGAGTCAGAGCAGAATTCCAGGTTCATATAAGAAGTAAATGACCTAAAATAAAATATATTTATATGTTAAAAGTTAGTAATTACAATTTTATATTATATGTAATACCCAGTGAGCAATAAATGTCAGCATTGTCAAGAAGTATCACAGGATTAATATTCAGGCACATATGACCATATAACCTGGAAAGTTTCCCTCAGTACAGAGAGGATTTTGACATTTCTGTAAAAGAAACGTGTTATATAAATCCATGAAAAATGTTACCTTGAGGTTTCACTGAAGGACAAAATAAATAAGAAGTTAGAATGATTCTATAATCAAATTCAATTGAGTGTGGGAAAAATAAAGAATGATATTAAAGAAATGTTTCAATTATTTACTTTTCTCTTTCCCTATTACCTGGAACCAAGAGCAGATGGGAAGGGAAATGCATCAAGTTAAACATCAAATTCACATCATGTCACAGCACATATAAACCACATAAACATGAAAAGGAGACTCTGGGTAAACTTTATCAGGTTTTAAGCATTAGGTGAGGAAAATGGGTCACAAAATATGTGTTGTTTCCCAAATAAATCACATTGCATGTGTTTGAATTCTGTTATCATTGTGTCATCAATAATTTTACATGGTTTGAAAGCTATGTGGTATCTATAGTTCATGATGCATTATTAAAGTATAAGGGAAATATTCATGTGTGTAAAGTTTTAAGAAAAATTGCAGCAGTGTAGTTGGAAGAAAGGCTATACATTTACATGCAAAACCCTTATTTTCCATAAAATTGGGGTACTAAGTTTATATGAGTTTATATTTCTTCATTTTGACTCTATGATTCAATGCTTTCTCTGGAGTGCACCAACTTTCAACTTACCATGTATTGATAGGCAACTTCAGAGTAATATGTAACATATTAGAAAGGCTTCAAATTATGAGTTAGAACTAGCCAAAGTTGATATTAATGGTTATTTATGTGTGATGTCAATAGAGATGTTTTAATTCTCTTTCAGAAAACCTCTCCTTTTTACTGTGTTTTACAGTGGAAGTAATTTCTGTAACTCTATAGCTTAGAAGATTAGAAGCCAGTATGATCCGAGGAGTATGGACAGCCCAGCATAGACTATGAATATGATTATTAGACTCTATTTACTGGATGATGGAATTCAGATTGGTGCTGTAAAAAAAGAAATCAAGGAATTACTGTATTGTGTTCCTAAAAATGCAATTGCAATGTCTTGTAGCACCAAAAGGCTGACACTCAGGGCATACTAACAGAAAGGGATCGAAAACAAGATACTTGTACATTTACATTCATAACAGCATTATTTCCAATAATCCCCCAAAGGGAAGAAAACCCAAACTATTACTGAGAAAAAAAATGTGTCATAAATATACTTTATTCAGCCCTAAATAAAGATGAAGTTCCTGTTATATGCTTTCACATGAGGGATTTTTGTGGTCACCATGCTAGGAAAAACAAGCCTGAAACAAGAGGAAAGACATTTTAAGATTGCAAGTATATGAGGCATATAGAAAGTCAAATAGCTAAAGAAAAATACAGAGACTAGTGGTGACTGGGGAAGAGGGGAGGGAGCAATGAGACCTTACTGTTAAATAATATAGAGTTTCAGTGTGGATACTGTAAATGTTTTGGAGATGGATAGTGGTAATCAATGTATAGCTATGTATGTATATATTTACAGTGACTAAGAGTGTGTCCATTCTATGATGTTTTCTATAAGTGTATTTATTTAGTCTGGTGAAAACAATTTCTAAATGAAGGGGCTGGATACTGAGATCCAGGCCATCTTGCCACATAAACATGACTATAGACACCAACTGTATTCTGTTCTATCTTCACAACGAGCTTCAAGTGAAAATCCATGCTTCACATATCTGCAATTTAAGAAAAATAAAAACGAGACAGGACAGTGATGATACGTTTAGTTATAGCCACAAAGCTCAAAGCTTTTCAACATAATAATGATAAAATAGTTTGTAGAGAAAAAATGCTGAAAATTAGACAAGAAATTACCTGTGGGCATCACATCTGGCAAATTTAGTGAGCACTAAACAGCTGCCTTCGTCTGTTAACACTACTCAAAGAAAATGCCCAAAGCTGGGCATTTTCTGAACAAGCAAAGCTTAGTTCTCATTGTTCTGAAAGGAAAAGATTCCAAGGCAAGGAGATGGCACACTCCCTGACTGGTAGAGCGAGCATGGCTTTCTATGTTATAGATCTTCTCACATTTTTTCAAATGTTGGAAAAATATTAGTGTCTTCTGATCTTGTTAAGAACATAGGTCCCATTCTTGAGAGCTTTACTTTCAAGCCCCAATTATTCCTTTAAGTTTCCACCTTCTAGTCTCGTCACCTTGGAGGTCAGGTTTCAACACAGGAATTTGGGAAAGCTGAGTCAGGTCTTAGGGCTCTTTTTATGGAAGGTCTCACAGTGGAGATTTTTACTGAAAGAACTTGAGACAACTGTTATCACCCCAGATGCATAAAAAGTGTACATTTACAGGTGATGAATATCTAGCTGGTGGTTTTATTGTTTCCATTTTGAAGATAAAGACAGAAAATTGTTATAAATTACATGAACTCAGGAAAACATTCCACTGAAAATATATGGATCCTGTAGTCAAAATAAGCTTGAGAATTAAACAATAATATGTAAAAAATAGTTTAATACAGTATAAATTTAAGATAAATCTCTCTCTTACTTTGCCTCCCTTGCAATTGTCATAGGTGTAGAATTAATAGTATCACTAACTCTGGAGGAAATTGACTTTATTAAAACACGCTATATGCATGAATGAAATTCTCGAACAATAAAAGTACAAAAATATGACAATGAATTAAACAATAAAAACAAAAACAAATTTAGAAGCAATAACAAAATTACCAATGGTCCTACATAATCATTTCAGCTAAGCACTGCCACATGCAGTGGTTTTTGCTTCCTATTAAGCCTTGCAAAATATCTATAAAATAAAATTTTGAAAATTCTCAACTAAATCAGAAATTATAAACTCCCAATTTAAGTAGAGATTATACCTGGAAAAGTAACAGTGTATACAACAAGCTTCCCAAATGCATACCAGAATGTTCCTTTATGCTTGGCTGCACAATGCAGTCAGTAGCAAATTTTGAAAGTTCTGCATATTTTCCATAGCAGCGTTTTTAATCTGTGAGTGTTTTTAAAGAAGATATGATGGCAAAGGTGTCTTAATCCACAATTTATGAGTTTTTGAACAGAAATTCTTACATGTAAATGTTCACATCAATTATAAGTCATACTTGCCTTCAGCCATCTCAATTTTAACAATCATAAGGTAGAAATATTCTTATTAATGTATATTAGAGTACATGGACTTAACCTACTTTAGGAGCTCTCATAAATGAAGCTGAGAGCAAAAGGTGAATTTTAACTTCTTTTATTAATATATGTTTTTATTACTAAAAATATTTTCTTTCCTTTTACATACCAATCCCTGTTCCCTCTCCTACCTCTTCTCCCACTCCCCACCACCTACCCCCATCCCACCCTCATCCCCTCCTCAAAGAGGGTAAGGCCTCCCTTGGGGAGTCAACACAGGCTGTCATACCATTTTTAAAATAACATCATTGAAGATTAGGATGGTGGTACATGCCTGTGATATCAGTGTTTACTATTAAAAGCAAGAGGATCAATAATCCAAGAGCATTCTCAGCTTCCTACAGGATTTAGGTCAGCAAGAGCTAATGAAGAACCTGTCTCAAAACAGGAACAACAAAAAATTTTAAACAAACATTTAGTTGCTTGAGTTTTTTGGTTGTTTATTTGTTTGTTTTGCTGGATATACTGGAAAGAGAGCTCAGGACTTCACATGTCATGGGCAAATACTTCTCCAAAACTGAGTTATAGCCACAGACAAGTACAATGAATAACACATTGTAAAACTTTCTCTGCAGGAGCGTTGTTTTTCACCACATACGTGTGTTCAAGACCAGTCTGCCTTGCTGCTCTAGATTGCTCTAACTTCAGGGAGGTGTCTTTTGTTTCTGTTTATTCATTTTTTATATTATGAAAGTACAGAAAGATATTATCATTTAAAGCTTCTTCTAAAACTGTTTAGTTATCACTCAGCTGAGTGTCCAATTACTTGCATTAATTTACTTATGAAAACAAACTGGTTTGTTTCTACATGGGTATGTTGTATAACTGGCTTGCTATGCTAACATGCTAGTGAAACCATAATAAGCCATAATCAGTATTTAAAAGTTTATTAAGTTTTTTTCACCTTTCCCCCTTGTGAGATTGAAATCTCTTTTTCTCATTGGCATATAGGAAACATGAAATCATTTTATTCATTGCTGATTGCTGTCTACAAGCATTTTCCTCCAAATAAAGTGGCAATCTTACTTTTTTAAAAACATGTATTGAACAAAATGATTGAAGTTGTTTTTAGATTATTTACCTTTTAGATTGTTAATATAAAAACCATTCAAGTCTAAGGTAACCCTAGTTTGAGGTAAAAGTTCTGAGAACTAACAAAAAAATGAATGAGTGAAAAAAATGAAAGACTAGGTAGAGGAATAGGCTATAGGTCCGATATTAGCAAATAAAGCACACAATTAAAATTTACGTTTCCAGACGATTGAAGGTGTGCCAGCTATTTCTAACAATATAGCCCTGGAGACAATAATAAAAATAATGAAATGTTATGACATATTTTTAAATTACATATTTTCATACAAATGGTGTTTCTCATATAAGACAGAAAACCAAAATAAATGGGAAATAGAGAAATTATTTATAATCCTCATCTTGAATGTAAACTGCACATTTTTTATACATGTGGACTTTCATGTTATTTTCTAAGTAAATGTACATTTTGCATGCATTAGTTAATACATGTTATATACAGTACTTTTAGCTATATACAGAAGTTTTAGAAAAAAATAGAAGATAAACTTTCTTGTACAGCCTTTGACAGACGAAAATGTAGCAGAATTGTGGAAAGTTTATTTAAATATGTAAATATTCTTTTTAAATTAATTAATTAATAATTAATTAATTTTCTACTGTCAGCTTGATACAGTATAAATTCTTATCCTAATAGTGAAATGTTTCATTGAAGCTTTAATTGAGTAAAATCAAAACTTATTATAAGCCACAGTCATCCTAGGGTCCCCCCCTGCTATATGGCCTTTAAAATAGCCACAAATAATATAAAATACTTTGGGATAACACTAACTAAACAAGTGAAGGACCTTTTTGATAAGTTGATAGCCATTTTCATAATTGTCATTTCATGTAGTTAGGGAAATCTTGACAATTTGGTTTGGAGAAAATAACACCAATTTTGGTGTTTTACTGGATATGGGTGTAGGCAGATACACTTTCAGCTCTACCGCTTCCCAGAAACACCTTTTTTTGTGGTTTTAGTTCTTAAAAGTCAACCATGATCCCAAAATACTAAGTAGAATTTTCCAAAAATAAACAGTACATATGTTTCATACCGCTCTAAGTAGTGTGATTTTCGTGACATCTTGTGACTGCCCTAGGGTATTAAACATTCCTCTGTCCAGCGCACCCAAGCTATATATACTATTTTTAGTTACACAGTAGCCATCTGGATTATCAGCCTGACTTTCACAATATCCCGGTATTTATGTTCAATTAAATCTATTTTGGCTACTGATGATCTTAATGTGGGAGAATAGTCGCATTGACAATTTGGCTATACCAAGGAGAAGTGGTAAAATGCCTCCTTTATATTAGAAGAGGAAGTTCTCAGCTTTGTAAAACAAACAAACAAAAAACTTATCTGTGTAAGGATTGCAAACAAAAAAATTACTTCGATCCTTGATTTCAAGGATGTGCTAGGAGTCCTGGTACACAATCTCACTGATAAATGTGTTCTGTGGTTCTCCAGTTGGTCCAACTTGCCTGACCATTTTCTTTAAATGTAATATGGAATATGACAAGGACAGACTTAATAAAACCTCAAATAGATTACAGAAAAGCAATTCTGAAATGTTGACACCTAATAAATGCCAACAGCCTTCTTTTCTAGTTACCACACTGCCGATTTTACTATCTTGTAGCAGTGCGCTTGCTTTGTAATGTAAATAGGCACCAACTGCCTTATTGTTTTATCCATCTGAGGTCATTCAGGCGTGCACTGTATGCTTCATAACAAGTGAGACTTGAAAGGGCCTTATAGAGGGGGCCAAACTTTGACCAGAAACTTACAATCTACCAATCTTTATTTGTTTGAGACAAGGTTTCACTATCTAGCTCTGGCTGTCCTGGAACTCACTATGTAGACAAGGTTGGTCTCAAACTCACAGAGATCTGTCTGCCTCTGCCTCCCCAGTGCTGGAATTAAAGGTGTACACCAACACTCCCAGATAGGTTTGGAACTCTTAAAGGAGTATGGGAAGACTTTGTAGTGTGAACTCAGAAGCAGGAAAAAAAGATTAAGTTAACAGTAGCCTTATTTAGATCATTAAAATGCAAAGTAAAAATTAGACTTCAAATATGGTTGTTCATCACTGAGCTGGGTTTACATTGGTTTCTATGGCAATATAGAGCAATGGATCCTCCTCAGTATATTGGGTCCCTGAACTTATTTATTTATTTAGTTATTAAGAATTTTTTTTATTCATTTTACATACCAATCACAGATCCCCTGTTCCCTCCTCCCTCCTGTCCAGCCTCCCCCGCCCCCAACCCACATGCTATTCCCTCCTAAGAGAATGTAAGGCCTCCCATGGGGAGTCAGCAGAGACTGGTACATTCATTTGATGTAGGCCCAAGCCCCTCCCTTTGCCTCTGGGCTATGTGAGGTGTCCCACCACAGGTAGTGGGCTCCAAAAAGCCAGCTCATGCACCAGGGATGGATCCTGATCCTACTGCCAGGGGGCCCCTTAAGGCAGATCAAGCTGCACAACTGTCTCGCTTATGTCTAGTCCAGTCCTGTGGAAACTCCACAGATGTCGGTCTAAATTTCATGAGTTGCCACTAGTTTGGTTTGGTTGTCTCTGTAGGTTTCCCCATCATGATCTTGATGCCCTTGCTCATAGAATTCCTCTTCTCTCTTTGACTGGACTCCTGGAGCTTGGCATGGTGATTGGCTGTGGATCTCTAAATCTGCTTCCATCAGTTACTGGAGAAAGGCTCTAAGATGACAGATTATTCACCAATCTGATTACTGAGATAAGCCAGTACAGGCACCCTCCTCACTATTGCAAGTAGTCATCCTTGTGGGTTCCTGGGAACTTTCCTAGCACCCAGTTTTTCCCTATCCCCGTGATGTCTCCCTCTATCATGATATCTTTTCATTGCTCCTCCATTCCATCCCTGTTCCAGCTTGACCATCCCATTCCCTTACGTTCTCATCCCCCATCCCCTACCCTCCATTGCCCACACCTCATTCCCAGTCTACTCATGGAGATCTCATCTATTTCCCCTTCCCAGGGTGAGTGATGTGTTCCCCTTAGGGTTTTCCTTGTTTCCTAGTTTCTCTGGAGCTGTGGGTTGTAGTCTGGTTATCCTTTGCTTTACATCTAGTATCTACTTATGAGCGAGTACATACTATGTTTGTCCTGAGTCTGAGTTTCCTCACTCAGGATGATATTTTATAGTTCCATTGAAATCAATCTTCCTGAATTTATTTTCTTAAGTATAAAACAATGAAATTTTACTTTCACTTCACTATGAAATATCTAGTAAGAAAACCAAGGTAAGAAAAGTAACACAGTTAGAAGTTCTCAATTTAAGACACATTAAAAAGAAATATGGTACAATAAACAACTTTATACATCTTGAATTTGTACCAACTAGAATTTGGAAAACACAGTAAAATGATAGTGAATTACTAGAAAAAATAAAATGTGACATTTGACTCCAAATTTTGTCTTTCCAGTCATTTATCCCACAGATTAGTTTTATTACTATTTAGAAAGTTAAGTTCCAAATTTTACCTTGATATTTCCCTTTTCCAAGAAAGTGAAGATTCTGTTGAAAGCCACCCACTCTTAGATCACAACTTCAATAGTACTGTCCAATTGAACACACATATATGGAACAGCCTTTTCAGGGAAAGAGAACATACAGATAATGAACATGCAACAATACATATATCATTATCCATTCCTTGAGTTTAGATTCTACCAGGAAAAGATCCACTGACTAAGGAAAGTGTATATTATATTGCATGATTATAGATTCCATAGACTGTAACAGGAGGAAGGATAGGTGGAGAAAGGCAAAGTTTTGTATAAGAGGACACTGAAGAAAACTTCTTCTGAATCTATTGAAATTCATTACTTCCCACAAGTAAGTATTTAAACACCTCCATTGTGATTATATGTCTAACTTCTATTGTCTACTAATTTATAAAAATCATAGAGTTAGATTGTTTGAGGGAAGAAATCACCTATTTCCTTAGTGTTACTTTTCTTCTTTAATATTCTAAATAAAACTTATAAATATACAGAATACTATATAGCAAATAAATGCAAAATATGTTTCCTGTTTTGTTACTGATATGTTTAAAGATATTTTACTTATGCTCATATCTGAGAGAGTTGTTCATTTTGTTGTTGTACTGACCTTTTTGGTTTTATTCTTAAATTGTTTTGGTTTTTGTGAAACACATTCCATAGCCTGCTTGCATTCTTTTATCCACATGAAGACATTTTTTTAGTAACAGAGAAGTGAAGAGATGGTGAATATTTTCCATAATATGGTGAAACTGTGTCACATCAGTCAGTCAATTCAGTCCTTCTTTTTTAACTGGTATTAAATTTAGAATATTTCTTATCTGTTGAGGTTTCTATTAACAACTATATGATTAATTTATAAGATTAGAGCAAATCATTTTCATATCAGCCTACTAATATTTTGTTCCTATCTGAGATTATGTGCCTTTTATGGACATTAATGCACAAAGCATATCTATGTTTATAAAATAGATAGCAAATTGAAGTTCCAGTTTTCAGACGGTTGTGTGTGCTTTCTGTTTCCAAGCAGTATCATCTGTTTGGGTGTCTAGGCTAATAGGGGTGAGAGATGACACTATAGGACCTTTTTGGCTTCCAGTATCCATATCTTCCTACCTTCCTTTCTTACTAGATCTCTGTGAGCATTTTTATAGCCGACTTGCCTGCCCCTCCCCCTCATTGACTTTGGAAATCCATCCCTGTCAAAGCTCAGAGGTGTTGTATGGCTTATTTTGATTGGAAAAAATACCTTTCCTAAAGCTCACACCCCAAAGAGCTTCAAGTATGGGTACTTTATTCTGGCGTTCATTGGCTTGCTCAGCTCCTCATTGGAGAACTTCATTGCAATTCCACTTCAAGGCAAAGAGCAGAGCTGTCTTTCCCTCCACAATTCTTCTGGAAGATTTGTTGTTTATCTGGAGGGTAGAATCCTGACTACCTCCACCTCTGTGCACTCACAAACTGTGAGTTGAACCTCCCAGCATGCCTCACTCATTTGCATGAGATTTCACCATGATTTTTAGTTTGGATAAGTCTTTAATATTTATTATTATTCTACTTCAGATTTCTATGAGTCTAAAGCAGAAAAAAAAACTAAATAAATCATCAAATTGTGAATGCTTTGCCATCATGACTTGAAATCTCCTTTTGTAAGAATGAAATCTGTAATTTTTATCCATGAAGTGTTATCTTTCCAAACACAGTGTCTTTAAATAACACAGTGGGGGGAGAAGTGAGAGAGGGGGAATAGAGAGAGAGAGAGAGAGAGAGAGAGAGAGAGAGAGAGAAAGATCAGATGTTAATGAAATTATTTTATAATAAATTAGACATGCACACCCCACGCAATTTGACCCTGAGACTTACAGAATGTTTAGCCACATATTCTAAAGATATTATAACTCTATATGTCAACTGGTAGAAAAATGCAAGGAGGTATTTCATATTAAAAGGAGTGGTTATTGCTCACAAAACAGCACAACGTTTCCTATGAGAAATGGAGAAATGTCAATGACAAGTACCTTCCCTTTCAGACCCCTTTTGTGCCTCCACTTCACCATTTGTCTTGTGTAGCCAGGAGCCAGTGCCATTGGTGAAAGGACCTCATGCTGTTGGATTGAGGGAAGAGGTTTCTGCCCAAGATGTTTTTACCTCTGCATTTACTAAGCCAGACAAGTCCAGCAGGAAAAGATCAAAGTACTAGCTGACATTGTAAATCTCAATGTTTAAAAGATGTCTACAAAAGCTATGGATCTTCCCAAGACTCCTCCCCCCGCCTCGCCCCAACACACACACACACACTCTGGTGGGAAAGAACCATGTAGACTCACAGTAACATGAGTAAAAGATAGTGGTAAAAATAAAACTGGTTTATTTAGGACTTTGAGCCCAGCATGTTCAATTAACTTGTTTACTGATTTTTAATGTAAAACCTTTCTGTACATTTTCCTCACTATGATAATTACCACCCCAGTGTTGAAAAATCTTAAAAGGATACTGGTTTGGAATATTCATGTGTGTTTAGAGTTTTTGATTAAACAAAAGATATTTAATGAAATCAATCCTCCTAGACCTTAAATTGCAATCCAACTCATATGAATTTAAATGAGTTTCAATGATACTGAGTATGTATAAAAAGTCAAATAGGGGAAAAATAAATCACCAGCTATGCTTCTGTTCAATTTTAAGGCATGATAAAAAGAGTTACTGTGTCATGGCTCATTAACACACCACCATAAAACAAATCATATAGATCGCATTATATATAACATTTTATTTTTTGCCTGATTATGTTTCCTTATAAAATAGGCCTCTAAGAACTTTACACACGTGGTAAAAAAAATTACCTCTAAGGACTTTTATTGGCCACTAGGTATTGTCTTGGGTAAACTGTTTAGAACTATGAGGGTCTTAAAAAGACATTAGTTTATAACTTTGTAAGTTCACGTAACATACACACAGCTTTGCTGTGATAATTCCATGACTGTTTGTATCCCAATATATTCTTCTTTGGCATTCTTTAGTTCTTTCTCTTTTTAGACTTCTTTTTTGCCTCTGAGATTTTGATGAGTTTAAAATGAATATTCACAGTAACATAAGGAGGAATGTGTTCTTGTACCATAAATCATCACATGGATAGAGTAAACAAGTAAGCTTCTTATTCACTTTTAAACCAGAGATGTCTTATAAAATGCAGGGATGCTTGATGCTCATAAGGAATAATTATCAATATAATACTTAGAACTGGTAACTAAATCACAGTTAGTTATAATCAGGATCTATTTGCTTATTGTGTGTTTAATCACCATAGTTTTTAATGTCAAGTATCTTCCAACATACATAAAGATAAACTTGAATTTGAGCATGTAAATGCATAAATGTCATCTGGAAGAGTAGGGTTTTGTTTTTCAAGTTAAATACATGGAGGAATACTAATAAATTACAGAAGTTTCATTTCTTATTTATAGCGGGAACAGAGTATAGATGTATAGTTGACCTTTATATTGACTATTTTCCCCTAACTTCATGCCATGGCTATGGAGAATAAAACAATATTCCATGGTAGTAAACATTGTTCAAGATAAGCAAAAGTAAGAAATTAAAAACTTGAATAAATATTCCATATTTATCACTTGTAAGTACTGTTACTAGCTATAACAAGCTTTGCCATCCATAATACTTATTACTAAAACTTGTACAGTAGCATTCAAGTCACATATAGAAAAAATAAACATGGCCCATTTCCTAAACTTTCAGGGGACATTTGAAGTATAATCTGATTTTTCTCTTAGTCACTATCTTCATCTTGTTTGAGGAAATGGGGATGTGACTCAGAAGCATTATTCATTTCAATTTAGATTGGAAACTGTTGACTGACCTAAGAACTGACTTTTGAAATCTCTCTTCAGAGATATTGACTGACAGTTATTAACTAAATGTTATAGCGACTTAATGTAGTTGGAGAGCCACCAACCCCCCATGGTCCCATAACCCACGTATAAAATAATCGTACGGACACTTATATTATTTAAAATGCTTGGCCATTAGCTCAGGCCTACCATTGTCTAGCTCATACTCTTATATTTAGTTCATTTTAATTAATCTATACTTGCCACGTGGCTTGTGGCTTACCAGTACCTTACATCTTGTCATGGTGGCGGCTGGCAGTATCCCTCTTCCCAGCCTTCCTGTTCCCAGCATTCTCCTCTTCCTTGTCCCGCCTACCCTATCCTGTCTGGCTACTGGCCAATCAGCATTTTATTTATACAAATCAATATCCAGAACACTTCCCCTTTTCTTTTTTTTTTTAAAGGAAGTTTTTAACTTTTACATAGTAAAATTACATATAACAAAACAATTATTAAGCAAGAATTACAGTTACAATATTAAGGAAGATATCCTATCTATCTTATATTTGTGAGTCTGAGGTTTTTATATCTAATTTATCTTTTATCATAATTGAGGAAATTATAACTATCTAGTCTTCAACCACATCAAAGACCTCAGAAGGATATAATATTACCTGAGAACCAGGAGAAGGACGCAAGCAACTTTCAGGAGTCTTGCAGGGTAGACAGAGACAGCTGGCAGCCTGGACAGTCTCCTAATGTTCCTTTGTAAAGTTGGGGCATTTGTCTTCAGCCCACAGGGCTAGAGTCTCTTGGTCACTTCTCTCAGTGTCCTATAGAATGTCTGGCAGTTTCCTCTGCAAAGCAGGAACCTGAAGGACCATTTTGTCAAGCAAAGTTTAGTGGTCACCTTTCTATGGGTCCTGCATGTCCAGTCGATCCAGCAGTCCAGGCAAGAACAGTTTCTTGTGCAAATGGCTATTTTTGCCAAGGTGAAGATAAGATATAAAGTGTCTTCAGTGCCCATCCTCCTCTCTGAAGTAAATCGGTGTTGCCAGGAGCAGACTTGTCTCACTGTCTAGAAAGTCTAAATTTTAAAAATATTTTAAATGCCATATTCTGTAGGCCTTTGAAGTGTTTGAAGATTACCTGTCTATCTGAAATATATCTATGTATACCTAGAAAACTTAACATGACTATAAGTTTGACTATCATAGAAGACTAATTGATCTGTATTTCTTAATTATCCATTACAACTTAAATGAGTTGCATAAACATAATACTTCAAACAAGAGTAGAAATATTAGTATAACAAAATTAAGTTTATATCAATAGACTAAAATCTATACCAATGTAAGGCATTTTAAACAAGTTGTTCTTTAAAAGTAAGTTTATTAATCTACCCTTTCATCCTATTATATCTATATCATATGCCCTTTTTTATTTTAGAAAGAGATCATATTTATAATCAACCTGTTTTAAATAAAAATATTGGTTTTTCTCTGTCCCACACCAGAGGGCTCTTCTGATTTGGGACACAAAAATCTCTTAACCTTTTCTTTTAGCAATATGTCTGGGTTTAGAGAAGGAGCGAGCCAGTTCCATCTCCAAAGCCAGCTTAATAATTTTGGGAATGTGGGCATAGTTTCTCTTACTACTTCCTGCTGGAGGGGGGCGCTGTATCTTATGGGGACACAAAGAAAATTTTAGGATTATGGAGTAGTCTGTGCGGGTAAGCCTCTGAACCAGTTGCCTTGAAACCATTCTGGATGTCAGATCATCTGGGCCATGGTGTCATTGGAGACCTTTCAGGTGGTCTTGGCTGATCAAACCTGATGTATCTTAATCTGGAACAAATCCACAGCTTCTGGCTTTCTGTGGAAAAAAAAAGCAGAAACTCTTTTCCAAAGCAACATATCCTTATATCCAAATTTTGAAGTCAAGGTACCTTTAAAATTTACATATTTATTTAACTCAACAGCTTTTATGATCAAATCTTTTTTTTGTAGTTAAAAATTCCAAAGACAACACAAACCAGATTCTCTGTGTAATATCCATCTTTGTAAGACTGAAACTCAGCTGTGGCTGCTGGCTCCACCCACCTCAACTTCCCAACAGGGAGTTGGTACAGTTTATTGCCAGCTCTGGGTCTAGAGCTATATGTACCATCAACTATCAGAAGCAGTTCTATCAAAGCAGCGCATAGCCCAGAAACCTTTTATTTATTTATTTTTTTAAACTAGCAAAGGCTAAATCCAACATGCAGCAGAGTAAAGTGCTGCTTGTAGACTCCTCATTCCCGCCACACTGCAGGTCTGATGAACCCACCATAGTAGCTCAAACCGGCAGGCTGCTGCTAACTTGAGAGAAACAACTAGGAAGCTATTTTTAGCTCCATTTTAGAATCTTTTTTGTCAGGTTTTAGGTGGAAATTCTTGCCAACACGTTGGGTGCCATTTGTAGTTAGAGTTTTCCTGCCTGGCCCACAGTCAGGACAAATCTCTCTCACCTGCCAGGCCCATAGAAGCTCAGACCCAACCAAGGAAACACACAGAAACGTATATTGTTTACAAATTGTATGGCCGTGGCAGGCTTCTTGGTATCTACTTCTTCCATCTTAAATTAACCCATTTCTATTAATCTATAAGTTGCCACATGGCTCGTGCCTTACCAGTACCTTACATCTTGTCATGGCCTTATCTCTCTCCTTCACTTTCCACTTCCCAGAATTCTCCTCCCTCCTTGTCCTGCCTAAACTTCCTGCCTGGCTACTGGCCAATCAGCATTTTATTTATACAGATCAATATCCACAGCAACTTAATTATGGTGTTTGGAGATGACATGTCCTTACTATACTTTATAATTTTGTGTGGCCTGACATTGTTCTATTGATGTCCAGTGTTGGAAGCACTTCTTTAGACAGACATCTTTCTATCTTATAACAATGTTTGAAGTATTTCCTATAGGGATGTAACATTAAGTTTCTGTAAAATTAAATGACTTGGCTGCTAAATAAATGAGTCAAAATTCTTGTCAGAAGAGGCCACATATCGTCAAGGTTAGGAATCTGAACCTTAAAATCAAAAGTTCACATCAAATTTGAATTTTAACCTTTCCTGATTGTACCCTTGTACAATTGTGACATCTCTTCGCGTCTAAACTTTGTTAAGTCATGATAGTAGAGTTCCTTATAGGGTGATGTAATGACTTGATGAGTTTTGACACCATAAAGTGATATATATATATATATATATATATATATATATATATATATATATATATATCACGTATACACACATATGCATCTGTAGATACACAGTAAATAACCATTAATTGTTATTGATTAATGTCAATTCAGCTTTCAAATTCTAAACTGTTGCTATTTGGTCAGAAGTGTTAGCTTTAGTGAGAGGTGTCTAAATAAAATTAACTTATGAAAAAATACTAAATTTCTGGACTTCTGAGTTGAGGTAGTTGCTATGACAACTCATACATTCTGAGGATTGAGGCATGGTTTAGTGTATACTAAAGATCTTTCCAATATCCTTTCTGCTGTCTCTGGTTCACAATAATGGGTCTCATTCTTGTCCATCACAGATTAGGTTTGTTCTGGTTGTTCCTTTGTCAGTTCTACAGAGGAGTTGTCCTTAGACATCCCTATATGTACTAATTCTCTCTCTTAGGCCAGTACTGCTGAAGAAACAAAATGTGTTATGCCATGTATTGGTGGACTAGAGCTTCATGTTTTGGCTCAAGGTTTCAATCCCAGCCACCAGGAGGTTGAAATAGGATTACCAGGAGTTTGAGAAAATTCTTGATTACATGGTAGACCTTATCTCAAGGGGGAAAAAAGTTTAAATTCAAAGGAATGAAAAATATGCCTTTAGGGGAACATAGAAATGAAAATAACATTTAAAACATGGGAAATTGGCACACTGGTCTTCTGCAGAACAATATGGTACAGGCAGTTGTACCGATGACCTCATGGCAAACAGTTGGTTGTGAGTATATAGCTACCCAACCAATGACACATTCTTCCAAACATTCATTTTACACTTGAGGTCATCAAATGTTTGTCTCTTATAGTCACACAAAACGGGAAAACAGAATCAACTGCCTTAGCGATCTTATTACTCTATCCTTAAGGTGGGATTTACACATCTTTTTTTAGAGAACACACATATTGTTAAAATACTAAAAAGTTATTCAAAGTTATATTTTCCTAAGTATGGCATGTAAAGTAAAATTTTTGCTAATCATTACCTGGCTCTTCTATGATAGCTAAATTACCTTAAAACAAAAGAAAACAAAACAAAACAATTATATATCTTGCAGTGGTGGCTGAATTAAAGAATTATTTGTTTTTAAGTACTGATTTACTATAAAATTTTAACAAAGATAATTCTATGCTTTCCAATATTACTGTTATTAGTTAATATATACTTCAAATTCTTTCCCATTATACATCTGGTTTGAAGTCTGGTGTGTTGAATATCGAAGCACAGGATTAAAAAAAAAAAACATTAATCAGCATGCACTTGAATAACTGTCCTTACTAGAACTCCTAAAACCCATGTGAAGTAGGCATAGTGTGTCTGGACTGCACTTAAGCACAAAATCTCAAGTTCCAAATGCTTTGAATCCAGAACATGCAGAGTGGTACAATGAAGTGAGAATCCAGGTCATTTGCTATATCTACCAATGTATATGCAGGTGTGTGCAGCCAGGCTTATGCACACATGGATTGTGAATGTATGCACTTTGTAGTAAGTATAGATGTTGAATGCTCTGTTTCCTGACAAGATAAATGATACTATTCATGGTGAAATGTGGTAAAGAATAGATGTATGATATCTGTTTCTATAAAGGCAAACAAATATGTACAATGGTCTACCAAGAAAAATTCTCATTGTTTGTAAAATTGTATTCAAAACGTTTGTAGCTTCTTGGGATGATAATACCTTTCTTATCATTATTCTACATTCCTGAAGATTCTTCCATGCATACTTATTGCCCTAAGATTAAAATTAAATGTCCAGAAGATGTAAAATTAATAAAAATAACCAAATATGATCTTTTATATTGCAAATATGGGCTGCATACCAACCAGAGAGATGGCTCAGTGGGTAAAGTCACATATTGCCAAGTCTAGCACCCTGACTCAGATCCTTGAGACTCACATGATGGAAGGAGAGACACTACTTCAACAGGTTGACCTCTGAACTCCATAAGCATGCCATACTATCCATACACAAACACACTCATCCCTCACCTCCAACTTAGACAAATAAATAAGTATAAACATTTAAATAATAATGGAAATTAATGGATAACACCAAATGAGTCACCAAAAAAACACCATTTACTTAAAAGCTCTATATGGTAACTCTAGAGTCTTGGTCAACTTAAATTTAATTTATTTAAATAAGAGCTCAATTTTTTATCTATTTTTGAGTGTATGCATGTGTACATGCTCCTGTGTCTATGCACATATTCATATAAAGTCCTGTGACTGACATTGAATCTCTTCCTCAATCTCTCTCCATCTTATTCTTGGGGTAAGACCTCTCATTGAACCACTGATTCTACTAAGCTGGCTGGCCAGCAAACCCCATTTCCATTTCTCCATTACTAGGGTGAGGATCAAACTCCTATCTTCATTCTTGTGCTGAAAATACTTCAGCAGTTGGGCCACCTCTCCAAAATTTAATTTGTTAAATTGTTTTATAACTACCATTTCTGAAAATTATCATGTGGCTTGAGAATTAATCTGGTATGTCTGAAAATTCAATGACTTTTGAGGATTCTTTCAGTTCCTAGTTGTGAATTAATGGTACCTCACAAGTCCTTTCATGCTTGAATGATTCTAATATCTTTAAAGAATGATAGTGTATAATGTATTTTTTTAAAAGGACAGAAAATGAAGATTGGCTGCACAAATTTAATCTAATGCTAATTGGATGTCTTATTTATTTAGCTTTGCGTAAATAGAACCATGCCAGCAATTAGTGTTGAACAACATATGGAATCCAGAGGGAATATGTATTTGAATGTTCATCTCAAGGATATCACAGTAATTTTGCTTGCCTAAACATAAATTTTAATGTAACTTACTTTGCAGATTCCGATGTCTTAAAATAATTCATACACTTTTTTTCTTGATGTGTTTTAATATTTTCTAAAATACTGAATTTTGAACTTTGTGTATTATCTACTTGTCCTATGCCCTTATGTTTAGTATCATTTTATTTATTATATCCATAAACATACCTATGGAAGTTCCATACTTGACCATCCATATGTATTTAATAAATCTTTACACACATAAGGAGAGGCTAAACTCTTATAAACTTTTAATATTATCCTATAAAAGGAATTGTCATAATGATTAGTATTATTTTGATATTTCAATGCACATGGACATAAACCAGGTTTGGAAATTAATTTTATAGCTGTCAAGATACCATAAACCTTTCACTCTCAGTTTTTAAATTTTACTGAAATTTTATTATACTGTGTTTATTCACTTATAAAAAGTACTTTAGACATATTTTTATGTCATATGAATAATAAACAACCAAGAATCAATGGCAGCTAAAGATACCCTTTTGATTGTGGAGAAAAATCAAAACTCATTTGTAGTAGGAAGTTTTCCTATGTCCTGCCCCGGCCGGCGGTTGGGACAAATCTCTCACACTTGTATACCCCAAGTAAACACACAGAGGTTTATAATAATTATAATTCTATGGCCATTTGCTCAGGCTTATTGCTGACTAGCTCTTACATTTAAATTAACCCATAATTCTTTTATGTTTAGTCACGTGGCTTGGTACCTTTTCTCAGTTCTGCCTTCACATCTTGTTTCCTCTGTGTTTGGCTGGTGACTCCTGACTCAGCCTTCCTCTTCCGAGAATTTTCCTTGTCAGCTTATCCTGCCTATACTTCCTGCCTGGCTATTGACCAATCAGTGTTTTATTAAATCAGTATACAAGAGCATTATCCCCCAGAACTCATTGATCGAATGATAAATGGATTTGAGATGTAAAATAAAGTATTATCATCCGTTATTTAGATTTTAGAAGATAGATTTCTGAGTTAACTATGTGTGGATTACAAAGTGATAATTATTTAATAGAGCTGTTATCTAGAAAGAACCAGTGATCTCACACCTGCCCCTATATAAAGCTAATAATAGTCAACTCATAAAGGTGCACAAAATCCTTTGCAAGACATTGAACTTTAAGGGTGAAACCATTGTCCATTCAGTCCTCAGTGTTGGCACACAAAAATATTAAGTACTAGACAAGGGAACTGCTGTAAAAACACATCACAGTAAAAAGTCTTTTCTTGGGCCTGGAGAGAGGGCTGAAAGGTGAAGAGCACTTCCTGCTCTTGCAGAGGACCTGTGTTTGGTTGATACCAGGTGTCTCACAACCTTCTGTGTAACTCTAGTTTCAGTGGGTACAAGGCCCTCTAATTTGTGAGCTAATTAACAAGTACTCCTTTCTTTAGCTAAGGTCAAGTGGTTTGTGTAATGGATGCCCCAGATAAGTTGAAGGGAGTATGGAATTTGCATGCACATAGTACATACACATACTGGTAGGCAAACACTTGACACTGAGAAGTAGTTGCATTTGGATTTCAGGAATTCTTGAGAATGTATTAATGTAAAGCTGCCAGAGTTTCATCAGAAAGAGAAATGTTCTAGATGATCTCTGTCTCCCCTTTCACTGAGGAACTAGTTTCTTTTCTTCATGTGAGCTTAGTTAATATAAACAGAGATTCTGGTTGTGACAGGAAATGAAAACAAATACCCTCTTTGTTTAAGTTGTATTCATACTCTGCGTGAATGAATGTCCTTAATGAAAATATTATGTCTCTCTTTCCCTCTCTGTCTCTCTTCCTGTTTCTCTGTCTCTGTCTGTCTTTCTCTCTAGCAAAGTTAGAAATAAGGCTCAGCCATTCCTTCTGTATTTTCTAAGACCACTTTATCTTAGCACATATTTATATAACCAACATTTAGAGTACTAATAAGTCAACTGATATCATAAACTAAGGTGGTAGTAAGTACGTTCAACTCTAAGTTGATTTAAAGTCTTAAACACTTAAATTTGGAATTTTGGCAAGCACTGTCAGGTGGCTGGTATAAATGAAGTAAACAGGAATAATGCCAATTAGAACACAGGAAGAAACCCCAGCATCAGTCATTTAATGGAGTGTTTAATGTCTCAAAGCATGATATTGTGGTATACTTTATATCAACATGCTAACTTCATGTGATCATTTTGAATAATCTTCCCTTTCACCATTTTATCCAATTTTGTGTTTGAAAGGTTTTTATTTTACCATGAATATTTTTATGTTCTATGGTATTTGAACCCATTAATTATGGTAGTTACTTTTGAATAGTATTTTTGCCCACTTTTCTATAACTTTCAGTCTGAACATTTCCTAAGGATCATAAATTCCACAATAAAGATAGCACAGTGTATTTGGGATTCAATTGTATTTTAAAAGCAAATTTGACATTAGATTTGAAATGTTATGCTTGTATAAAATATCCAGATTTAAGTCATAATCAGTATTGTCTGTGACTCAATATTTTAAAATGTTCTATTTCAAAGTAAATGTAAGAAAATATTTAAGTAACTAGAAACAAATGCCTAAAGTATAAATTTAAAATATCTCTATTTAAACAGTTTGACCAGTTTGAAAATTTTCTAAACTTTCTTACATTAAAAAAAATCTATAACAAATACAAGAGTTTATAGATATGTTGCTATAGTGAGTTTAATAGAGGGAGACATGACCCATTTTTTTAATTTGTGAATTATATATGAAAAGATAGATATTTTGATAGAAGTTAAAAATGATAAAGTAAAAATGGAGATCTTCATATACTCCCCCAAACAAATGAATGTGCACTCTTTGTTTAAATGAGAATTTCATACTATTCAGAAATGTGTCTTTGATAGTTCCCATACTGTCAGAGAATGGCTGCCATCTGGAATGTAAGCCAAAGTGTGGAGATGGCTCTTATACAACACTGGAAAGTGAGAGACACAGTTTTTCTGCAAGTGAATTGAAATACAAGAATATATGCTTGCTGAAGCACAGTTTTACCACATGCCTATTGCTTACTAACTTAGAGTGTCTACACCAAATGGAGCTACCTCACTGACACAAGAGGCTAGGACGGCTTGCCTCCTTACCAATGTGTTCTGTAGAGGCTAAAGTGGGGGCGGGGGTGGCTTTCTCATTGACATTGGTTCATAATCAATGCTCTGGACATTGAAGATAAATCTCATTGCATTATAAATTAAATTGTTTCTAATTCCAATAAGTAAAGCCCGCCAATACACAGTCAATAGAAAAGTATAACACCTATCTAGACTTTACTATGTTTAGTGGACTCTTGATCCTGTTCATTTTAGCAACTTTTTTCCAATGAACAGGTTGAGGGGAGAAAATCAAATTCATTCAGTTTGCATCTTGATTTGAAGTGGAAATGAGGGAGATGCTGCACAGTTGAGACGGTCCTGTCTTTTGGAATCATTGGTAGATGGTTTAGTGGGCGGAAAGGGACGGCTTACTTATTACTCCTCACAATAAGTGTTATAACAAAGCAACTCACCTCATTCAACTCAAGTCTGCCTTTGAATATCCTCAGTCAGATAACGTTAGTGCTGAATTTGATCATTAGTCAGCCTCCTTCAAGTTCTTTTCTGATAAATTTAGAAAATGGAGATTTTTTACTTTATTTTAAAACATTCATTGTATGTGAAACAAAGAATTTAGGAAAACATGAACAAAAGCTCTGAATTTTTAGCTGAAGATGGACCTTGACACATACATGATGGGTAATTTCCAATCTCTGAAATCTTAAAGCTCACCCTTTTTTGTCCCAGAAGTGTTGGATCTGTGACTTATGGGCTGTCCAATTTAGAGCTAGAGTGATGCTTTGTACAGAATGGGAGCTGTGGAAGTGGTCCCTGTGGTCTCTGGATGAAAGAGCCAATCAAACAGCTGGACCCTAATAGCCTTCTAAGAGAAAACTCAAAGAGCCTCCTCAGCAAGGCCTTTTACATTATCCTTGGGATGAACGTTACCCTGGGGCCTAACTGGCAGCATCATCTTCATCTCCCTCCATCCCAAGGCTTTCTATGATACAATTCCCCAACTCCCTGAATGTACTCTGCATGTGGAGGGGAGGGTTGTACAAGTCTTTTCATGGTTCATGTAGCAAGACACAAGAACGGTCACATTAACTGGTTCTAACAAAAGCACTGATGATTTGGTGAGCTCTCCGACATTGATCTTCAAAGCCAAGTGAAAAAAAATATGCAATCTTTATTTTTAATTTCAAGCATATCAGTTCAAATCTTCCAAGCAGAAAATTCCATCAAGTAAGATCCATCGGCAGTTAAAGTTCAAAGTCAGAGAGCAAATGGAAATCGTTGTAGCATTTCTCATTTCCCCATGGGCATGACCACTCTGAATGGGCCACAGGATTTACTGTCCCCGGATAGTAATTGACGATGCTCACTGTGAGGGAACTGGTACAACACTTCGGGAAAAAGAGTATGGAATGGCCTTTTTACATTATTTTTGGCTCCATTCTGGTGTTTGTCTTTTTAATTTTCTTTCTTTATTTGAAATTAATTTTCACATTTTGATTCTATCCCATAAAACTCAAGCTTTTTGGAAGGAGATTAATAGCATCATCAAAGAAAATTTGAGGGAACAGTTAGAATTGTAATTTAAGATAAGTTTACATGGTAAAAATAAAGAGTCAACCACACATAAGAGAAATGATATTTGAGCTGTATTCTAAATGTAAATTGGACTTTCCTGGGATTCAGTATACATTAGTATTTAATATTCTCCTTAATAATTAGGAAAAAGAGATTATTTTATGTGTAAATATTTAAAATATTAAAATTTTCCTTGGCATTAATATTTCTAAACCTGTTCATTTTGTTTATTGAAATTCTTAATTACTATGTATTTTATAGAGTGTGTGTGTGTGTGTGTGTGTGTGTGTTGCTTGAGATAGCTTTAAACTTTGGAACTCATTTTGTAGCCTAGGCTTGCTGTGTAGCAATTTTTCTGCCTCAACTTCCCGAGTACTGGAACTTGCACATACACTCTTATCACCTGGAATCTCCATAGGTACCTTTAATGCTTAAAATATCTCATGCAAATCAAATTTTGATTTAATTTTATAATGACTTCCAAACATTAAAATGTGGGCTAGGAAAGTAGGGCCTGACAGAAACAGCCATCTGTTCAACAGTGTGGATTCCTTTGTCATGGGCAGGCTCCATCATCCCTTCCTTTTGTTCTTAGCTGCTACTGTTTCTTCTTCCCACTCCTCCCTCTCTTTGCTTCTCCTCATCTTCTCCCAACTCCCTCTCTTTTTCTTGCTTCCTTTTCCTTTGTGTGTTGTTGTTGGTATCCACTGTTGTGGTAGGCATGGAATGTATTCATTATGCATACAATTATATAAGTAAATCTACCAGGTTGCTTCCACAGTTCTGTGAGCCAAACAATGTACAGTATCAGCAAATTATCGTTCTGACTGTTAACATGTACTTCAGTGTTTTATTAAGGAAAAAAACAGGGCCAGGGTGGGGTAGTTAGCCAGAATAATGCTCAAGTGAAGATTTTTTTACAAATAGGTGAGACCATACAGCAACAACCAAAGGCATTTGCTTGGTTATTTATAAGGAGTATTTCACTCTTCTATTTTGTAAGGTTTTCATTGTGCCAAGAATAGAATATATAGTATAATAAAATATGTAAAATGCAATACTCCATTCCAATTAATAATTATATACTCTTAATCTTTGGAAAAAAAGAAGAAAAAGATAGAAAAAACATAACCTTTAAAGAACTACCCAAAGCAATTCTTACTATATTTATCTAATATGTTTATTCTACTTGCTTACATTCAGTTTATCATTAATTTAGCAGATTCCTTTTAGTTCCATTTACTTTGAAATTTTAATTTTTTTCTCCTAAATCATTGGTGTTTTCTCTTCTGCAGTCTTTCATGAAAGACATGTGTTCTTTGTCTTAAAACAAAATACTGTTCATGGTTTCATACACTGCATGTTATGATAACAAAAGTTCTTATGTGTACTACTTTGTGTTATGTAATAAATCACTGCTTATATTTAAGTGGTGAGTCATTGTGATGGTTCATTAGAAATTGTGAGAGAATCATTTGTGTGTTCTTACAATGTATAACTCATATTAAAGACAACAGGAATAGAAATATCTCAGGAAGTGAAATGCCTTCTGCCATTTCTCTTGTCTTTTTTTTCCTTTTATTGAAAATACCTTTTTTTTTTTCATCTAAACATAATAATCCTGATTATGATTTCCTTCCCTCTCCTGCCAGCTCTTCCACACCTCCCCTCCAATCTGGATCACACCCTCCTGTCTCTCAAGAAAACCATCTTTTAAGGGATAACAACAAGATAAAATATAATAAGATAAAACAAAAACTAATACATCAGAATAGAACGAAACAAACAGAAGGAAAAGAGCCCAAGAAAAGGCCTAAGAAACAGATTCATTTACACACTGAGGAATCCTATAAAAACCCTAACCTGGAAGTCATAACATATATGCAAAGGACCTGGAGGGTTAAAAGAGAGAAATAAATTTTATCTTAAGATATTTTTTTTTTAAAAGAGAAAGCTCTGACATGATAAAATAAGATAGGAACCTCCAAAAATACTGTTAGGTTTCTAAATGTTTACTTTCAGTTGGTTATTAATTAGAGGCAGCACCGTTGTTAGGTATGAGGGCATGTGTCTACTTCTCCATTTAGCTCTAGGACCCCACCTGGTTCAGACCTGTGTAGGACCTGTCTCAGTGTCTGTGATTTTACAGGTAAGTTGGTTGATCCTGCTGATTTATAGGAGTTTACTTTTTTAGTGTCCTCAAACCCTTCTGGCTTTTACACTCTCTCTGCCTCTTCTTCTACAGGGTTCCCCGATCTCTAAGAGAAGGGATTTTTATGGAGACAGCCTGTTTAGGGCTGAATATTCCAAAGTCTCCCATTCTCTGCATAATGTCTAGCTGTGGGTCTCTGTATTTGTTTCAGCTGCTGCTGGAGGAAGCTTCTCGGATAATGGCTGAGCCACTGCTTTTGTTTTTGTTTTTTAAACAAGGCTAAATCTCCATAGTTAGTCATGTTCCTTTACCGTGGTCAGCAATGCCATCAGCTATTATAGCCTCTGTTGGCTAAACTACTAATGCGCTATCCACTTGGGTATGGATTTTAATAGTAGTAAAATTCTTTCTTTTTTTCAACTTCAAATATTGCACTGTCCCATTTTCAAAGATTTGTCTTGAAAAAAATCAAAGATGGCAGAGCCTTTGAAATTATGCCATCATTGTCTTTTTATTACTTAAATGGGAGGGATTGGTTCTTTCCATGAAGCTGGGTCTATAAGATCAGTAAAAGCATGCAAGGGTGTGCATTATAAATTCTAAGTGTAAAATTCTCCCAATAATGAATGAAAATATGAAACATTGTTTAATATAATAATACAATATCAAAGGCTCTTGTCAGTGATTTCAAATTTGTTGATTAACAAGTGACAAGGTTTTTACTGTCAAACCCTAATTTCTGTCAAGATATAAGGTCATTTTCTGTTTGTTCAGTGTTTTCTCTATTGTGCTATGAAATATGATGACTCTGAAAAGGAACTGGAAGGAAGTAACATCAAACACATTAAAATTAAAGATATTTTGAAGACCAGAACTTTGTTTTTACATATATATATATAATATTGTCACAATCTCAGATGCACAAAAAACAATTTTCATTTTGAGACAGTGTCTCACTGTGTATCTCTGGTTGGCCTAGAACTTGTTATGTGGACCTGGCTGGCCTTGAGTTTAGAGGTGTCCTCCTGCCCTCTATTATAGATGTACAACCACACCTGACCAAATGAATCTTTTATTTCAAAAAAATCACATTTCTAACAAGTAATAAGAATACCACATATTTATATGATTTCTGAATACTATAACAATGTGAGACTATTTAAGTGTACTTTATGAAGTTGGGGCAGAATGTGACTAGAAACTCAAATAATACAAGATGTCAAATAACTCTTACCGTACTGAGACCAGGTACCAATGTCTTTGTTTTCTCACTCATGTGAATGTCAACACTTACCAGGGATGCTTCACTCTAGATTATGAGCACTAAGTGGTCATAGTACCATGCTATGAGAAATATCAAAATTTGCCCCAGTAACATGATTTCAGAATAACAGAAGACAGTTCTTTAGGGAATAAGATCAGAATGATACCTCTGGGTGTTAAGACAACATTTTGCATTCTTACATGGACATTTTCATGACACAATATTTAGTGTGTGTGTGTGTGTGTGTGTGTGTGTGTGTGTGTGTGTGTGTGTGTGTTTGTGTTCGTATACACATGATTTCATGAAAGTAACATGACAATAAAGTTTCCACCTAGGAAATAATAAGATCATGCTGGGTCTGAAAACATCAAGTTCTGAGTTTTCAACAATAAACTTCTAATTCTGCAGACACTGTTGAATAACAAGTATCTTCATAATATCTTCATACTGATCTTACAGTATGTCTACTCTGTAGATGAGGAAATAGTTTTAATAACATATGCAAGAATAAATTGATGAGTGGAAGACAGAGATTTTATAATAGGTCACTTTATTAAAATATTCCACAAGAACTCTCTTTAATATTTTTACATTTATTTGTTTATTTGTGTGTGGCTGTATGTGTATGGTGTATGCTCTGGTGTATTTATCGAGGTCACAGGACAACTTCAGAAGTAACCTCTCTTGAGCCACCACGAGGGATCCAGGGACTGAGCTCAGGTCTCAGGCTTTAGATTTGGTAGCAAGTGCCTGTACCCTAGAGACATATCTCTGGCACCAGGCTGTGTAGTAATTTGATTTCATAGTAAAATTCAAATCCTTATAAGAAATAGATAGGTGAACATCACACAAATTGGTGCTGAATTTATCTAATGTTTGAGTAAAAATTTAAAGATAATTTGAAAACATAAAAACTCTCAACTCCAGGACAAAAGAAAAGTAAATAGAATAAAATAATTACATTTAAGAAAGAAGATCTTGGGAGGCAGAGGCAGGCGGATTGAGGACAGCTTGGTTTACAAAGCGAGTTCCAGGAAAGATGCAAAGCTACACAGAGAAACCCTGTCTCAAAAAACCAGAAGGAGGAGGAGGAGGAGGAGAAGAAGAAGAAGAAGAAAAAGAAGAAGAAGAAGAAGAAGAAGAAGAAGAAGAAGAAGAAGAAGAAGAAGAAGAAGAAGAAGGAGATCTTAATTAAATTAAGCTCCAAAATAAGCAAGTACTTGGGGAAAAACCCCCAGAACATTTCAGTGTAGTAAACGTTCATCAAATAAACAATTCCTCATCTCCACAAATCCATCAGTATACAGGAAGGACAAGGAGCAACAACATACTAGATTGGCTATAATCAGAAACCTGAGAAAGGAATGTCAAACTGCAGAGAATGCAATTCAATCTGGAGCCCTAGGGAGAAACATATCACACTGAGAAAAACTAGCTAAAAGCCTAAGGAGGAATGGGATGCAGCCATGAGCCAACACAGACACACTCACATGTGCACACTTGTACAGAGAGGTATGCCACTATATAACAAAACAACATAACCCAACAATAAAAATTACAACTGATTTTACGGCCTTCATTGTTTACTTTTTGATTTGGAAATTATTATTACTGACCTGTTTGTCTATGCTGAAATTTACCTTTATCAACATAAGAAGCAGTCAAGGTAAACAATGGAAAAACTGAGAATTTTTACTAAACATTTAGGAACCTTGTTTAAGATGTAACCATTGGCAGCAGGGTGGTGGTGGCACACACCTTTAAACCAGCACTCAGGAGGAAAAGCCAGGCGAATCTCTGTGTGTTCAAGGCCAGCCTGGTCTACAGAGTGAGATCCAGGACAGGCACCAAACCTACATGGAGAAACTCCATCTCAAAAAAACCATAATAATAATAATAATAATAATAATAATAATAATAACAATAATAATAAAGATGTAACCATTGGCATGCAAATTGCATGTTAAAGATCCTCAATGAGCTAATTAATTAACAAGTTCTTATTTGTTTAGAGAACATCAGGTGACTTGTATAAATGGAAGCCCCTACATTTCCCTTAAACCAGACAGAGCTTAATCAGTGGATATTAATGATATATTGTTATTAAGGTCTGGTATTTTGCTTCCTAAAATGCTAAACATTTTGTTCTAGTATTATATCTTAACAACAGAAAATCATGCCTACCTGCCTCTAATTCAAATTTAATTGTCCTCAAATTCTTGTCTCTAAATAGCTTGTTTGAAAAAAAAACCACTGCCTAAGTGATCTACAGTTAAATCCATTACATGAAGTCAATATCAGCATGTTAAAAGTTTAACCAAAAGTTCATTAATAATTGCATGGCAAGCATAAGTCTTCTGCCTTCTTTTGAAATTCTCTAAAAATTGTAAATCTGCCGTCTTTGAGAATTTACATCTCTCAGCTTGATAGTTCACCCTGTGGATGGGGAAGCCAGAAGAGGAACCCAAAAGAGTAAGGAACAGGTTGCTCTCAGTTTGCTTCTCCTTGGCTCACATTTGTCTCTTTGGCATGGTAAAGGGCTACTCCACGTTGACTGTGAAAACAAACACAATTAGTACACATGAAGCATATGCTAGCACTGCTGCAGGGGGATGACTGATGAGCTGCAGGCGACAGCAACACCTGTTCCTAAGGAGGATGTGTGACACACAACCCCAGTGGAGTAAGGCACTGTCAGCCACAAAGTGCACATCCTGCCAATTATAATGGTTTGTGTGGCTCTGGAAGTGTTCTCACTTTTATTAATCTCTTCTCTGATTGCCTCTACGTTCCCTCATTCATTCAGAACTTCACAATTGGCACTGAGCTGTGCTTAACCAGATGTGGCGGCTATGCAGAGTAGACACATGAGAGATATTAATGACTCTAAGTTCTAAGGCACTGGCTGTGTGTTTCCATGTCATAATGATCTTTTCTAAAATGCTGTCGTTATCTTATTGATCCAGATGTTTATTGAACTTATTGGGCACCTCCAGTAGCTGATTCTTTACTTGGAGATTTCTTAGCATCTTTTGAAAACCTTACTGAGAAAAAAAACAAAAAACAAAAAACAAACAAAGAAACAAACAAACAAACAAAAAAAAAAACCGAGATAAAGCGAGGAGATTATGACAACTCCTAAAGTATGGAAACGACTTTTATTGTAGATATGAGGGAGAAAGCAGGCAGAGGAAGAGTCCAGACTGAACATAGGCCAGCTGACTAAACGAGATCACAAAGGAAAAAGGGGGAGAGAGAACAATAGAGGAGTCACTGACCAAAGGAGGCTGCCTGGGCCAAGAGCTCAAGAAACAAGATGGCTGAGTTACATAGGAATCAGTCTAGAGGGAAGGAAGGGGCAGTGTAGCCCCTAGGAGGGAGAGGTTTAGGGTAGGGGATGGGTGAGACATGGTGGGAGGAGCCATGGGTACTGACTGATGCTGGGAGAGCTGGCCAGCACTGGCTTTGCTGTGTTAAATGGGCACCTCCCACGGTTAGTCCAGGGTATCTGAGACCTAACCCTTACAAGTGAGTGTTCCTAAGCATATGTGGCAGTGAGCTCAGTATATAATACACAAAATGCTCAAAGTGATGCCAACTGTTATATAAAATGACAAATAGTATGCAATAATGCTAGATGTCCTCTTGTATCTTTTACCCAAGGAATACATGTCAACACATAAGAAGTTTCAGCAACATTTTTCTGTTTTATTACAAACAGTCCAATGTCCTATATAATGTGTATTACTCCTACCTCTGTCATTTACTGCATTTTATTCCTGGTTTGCCTCTTTTTGCTTTAACGCATAATTGATAAAGCTCTTCCCTATCACAAATATTATCTGTACCTGAAGGGGCCTTGATAGAGAGTGTGTCTTCCCATTTTAAAAGTTTCAGTGAATCTTTTAGCATCTACACATCAGCTCTGTTGCCATTTCTTTTTTCAGTCTTCCAGTTTTGTGAAGAACATCACAACTCCAGGTCTTGCCCCTGTTTTGTAATCATACATCATTGGAGAGTTCTCAAGTCTTCAAGTTCATTGCTCTTATGTCTTCATAAGTGTCTTTTAATAAGATTAATAAAGGGGATGCCAAAAACTTAGAACTTCAATTTTTTTCTCCTGAAAAATCTATAACCACCAGCTTTCTAAAAATGTTTCCTTATGATTGTTTATTATTCATCTTAATGGTCAAATGATAGACTCTAAATGTAAGGAAAATATTTGTTGTATCTTCCAAAGGGTAATTTAGAGAGCATGTGATGAGTAGGCTGTAGGGAAGACACTTCAGATTTTAAGTGCTGTGTTGCTAAGTAGCAGCTGTTGACTATGGGAGGTTTCTGAAGTTGTTCATCCACACCAGTTGTCTCATGTATAAAGTGACAAATAACTTTAAAAACTTTTGGATCTTAAATCTGTCATGAGAAAAACTGAATTAGAATAATTAAAATACTTATAGAGTTTAGCATACAGTATATGCCTTATGTATTCGAGTTAATGATGTTAATTAGGTATTTCTAATTATCATCATTTCTATAATCTCAGAATCTCACCTCGTGCTTGGCTCCACCCAGCTTTCAACTAATGTTGTGTTGGTGGCTGAATAAAATGAGTTAATGATTGCTGTAATTGGCACAACTGATACAGCTACATTTTTATAATATTCCCATTTTGGATACCTCACTATGAAGACTTTATTTCTTTGGAAATAATCTTTATCTATCCAAGAGAATTTCATTCAAATTCTGCCATATAGGTTAGTAGGGCTCTACCAGCTCATTAGAGTACAGGAAACATTAATGGGGTAGAAATGAAATTATTAATGCGATGGCCTCATGCCCCATCTTCTCTTTTGTTAACGTTAAAAATATTGCTTCACACAGCATCCAGAATAACTCTTTAGCAGTGTAAATTGAGGTATGTCCCTCTGTTCTTTAAAAGTTTTCAATAGTTTTGTTTTACACTAAAAAGAAAATTCACACTCCTTAAAGTCTAGCCAAAATGACCCTGGCTCTGTCTCTGAATCCATATGAACCATATGTCTTACCAGGCAGATCACAAAGTCATGGAAACCTTGATCTTTAGAGATATTCAGATCATCCTGTACTTGAAATGTGTTGCCTCTCTCTACAAGGCCTTTTTTATGGATTCTGACTGGACTCACATCTTGCATGGTTGAATTGTGCTCTCCTTAGATATCTTCCTTAATCTATTCTTCCTCCCACCCAATCATATGTTTCTGCTTTATTTTCTTCTTCAGAAATTCTCAATTTACCTGTTGACTTGCTTATGACTTTTCGTCTTTCCCATTACAGTAAAAGTTTCATGATGACAGGGACTTTGTCTGACTCATCATTTCAGCCCAACTCTTATTATTTACTATTTGTTAAAACACACAAAGATGCTGGATACAGGAGCCATTTCACAAAGAGTCTTGGAAATGCCTTGTTGTAGAAACTGGATTGTTCCAACATGCAGCAGAAACAGTCAAGAGATTTAGAAGACTGCCTTTTTCTGGAGCAGGAAAAGTTTGAGCTTGTCCTAGAACCAGTGGAATTAGATGAAGGGAAAGGTGCATCCCACTGAGACAGCCTGTCCAGATATTCCACAGATTATGAGATGATTTAAAAGGCTGGAGCAGATAAGCCACTAACTGCTGACATTTTCCTTCACACTGGTGGTAGTGGGAATACTATCATGGTTGGAATGAACCATGCGATGTTATTTCTTGGCAGCAAGATATGAATTATCTCCTGGGTGCTCTTGAAGTTCTACTACTGAAGATAATGTAACAAAATCCTTCTGATCATGTAGATTCCCTCTGAAAAATACTTGGTTTCCTTTTGGTCCTCTGATGAGAGCAACAAAGACTTCTCGAAGCCACCCATCCCAACTTTCAGTGAACATGAACCTAGCTCCAATGATGTAGTGATATTCCTGAGGTTAGAGATCAAGTTTACCCTCAAGACTTCCTAACATTCGTTCAGAGAATAGTATTCTTAAATTGTGACTTCCTCTCCACTTAAATTTGTCAGTTTTCAAGTTATATTTTAAATTGTTCCCCTTAGCTACTGAATTCTTAAAATAAATTTGTTCTCTGGATGAATTTGGATTCACCACATACTAGATATCTTCTCCCAATAAGCCTAAGGAATATGATATTTATAAGAGAGGCTAAAGGGTACTAGAATTAATTTGGGAATATCCTCCAAACCATTTGGCCCTCTTAAAAGTCTCTGTGAGGATAATACACAGTTCTTCTGATAACAAATATCGGCCTCAGAAGGTTGTCAGGGACCACCCACGCTATGTAAACAAATACTGTAAAAGGAGCATCAGTGTTTGTTTTTATACTTGTAAGCATTTTTTTTTAATCAAAAGATTTCTGGAATATAAAATAACAAAACACCACCCCATATGGGACATTCTTCCTTTTCATTTTGAGGGAGAAAATAAGGCCACATAAAATTATGATTCAAGTACAAAGTGATCTGGTGATGTCTTTATTATGTATCATAGAATTCTGTCTCTCCTGTCCTTCAGGGAGATGTGCCCAGTATATGTGCATTGTCTACAGTGTTTGTGCTCTTGCTCAGTTAAAATTCCTGCTCAAAAGACAGAGTGAAAGAGAGGTGCCAAAAGATATCCTAAGCTGAAAACAAGCCAGATAATAAATTATTTAAAAACTCACTTTGATTAATATTTGAATTAAATATATGTATTTTAAAACTAACCTTTTCCTGGTTTATTTTACTGTATTGTATCAACTCATAATTTGGTTCTCCACTTTGATGTTTTCTTCTCTAGATGCATACACTAAAGTTTTCTATTTCTCTTCTGCAATATTAATACAGCAGTTGTAGGTAAAATCAACATTGCATGGTTTGTGTTTTTTTGAAAACAATTGAAATCCTTTTTTTTTTTTTTTTGGTTGCAAACATTGTTAGAATATGAATGTCTGTCAAACAGGAGGAACTAAAGATTGAAAACAGGACAAAGCAGTGTAGACACTATTGCTGAGCTCTAATGAACATTCTGTTGTCCTTATCTTGTTACTATATCCAAACAATCCATCTTGATAACTGACACACACACGCTCACTTTCATACAGATGGTTTGATTGGCTGAAGGAAAATGATTTTTTTTTCAGTATAATTTTCACTGCTGAACCACCTGTATTTTTCCATATTTAGATATCATTTGTGCTGCTAAATCAGGTTGCCCTCTAGCCATAGTGGTTGAACTTTGAATTTCAAACAGATACTTTATTTGCTGCTGTCATAGGACATTAGTTCTCAGCATAAAATGACTGGTTGTTTTAAGTACAAAAAAACCCCCAAAAACCCAAACCCACAAAAATGGTGAACAGGATTCTCTTCTTTAGTCGCTGCCCATTGGCAAAGCCTCAGGATGTTGTCGTTTGAATTTCTCTGATGTGCTGTCATAGCTGTCACCAGAGACGTTTTCTGTCCGTCTCTTAGATGCTTTAACCACCAGCCCACAGATGGAAGCATGCCAGCACCACATCTCAGCAGCCAGTGTTTACAGGACTCAATGCTTTCTTTCCCTATTCTTAGTGGTTTCCTCCTTCACCACCTCTGGGAAAGCCACAGCATCCACAGGAAGAAGGCAGTCCAGCATCAACAGGCTGGTACCCCATGACCTCACACCATGCGTGCCTCGAATCTGCCCTTCAATCCCAGGGTCAAGAACAGTAAATAAAAGAGAAAACATCCCCATAGGAAAGCTAGTCTCTGCTTTCAGCTTTCTACATGGAGTAAGTTTTGGAGGAAACATTATATTGACTTGCCTTACCTACCCTCTTTTCTAGTCTCTCTAGATTTACATAAATAATCTCAAGGGATAATGTGATATATATCTGTATGTGTGAGTATACGTGACACATACACAAATACACAGAGAAATACTTCAGTATATGTATATATACACATGCCCACATACAATATACATTTCCCAGCCTAACAATTTAATGAGCTGGGTATGGTGGCTCACCTTTAGCCTTTGAGAAGTTAAGCCAGGAGGACTGCTACAAGTTGGAGTCCAGCCTGGGCTAGAGAGGGATACCTTGTCTCCATAGAACCACAAACAAACAAACAAAAATCTGATGACAATGAGCTTATATTTTAAGAATTTGATGTATTCTTTTTGGTCCACTGCTAGATTTTCTCCTGACCTTACTCCTGGGAATGCACACACCTTTTATTTCTCATGCTACAGAAATATAATATATTTAGCACAGAATTCTCTATTATTTTTAGGTCTTAGTGACTGCACCTGTGAACTGGTTACCAAGTGCTGACATACACTTATTTCGTAAAGGAACATATTATGCCTCCCTTGTATAGGACCTGGAGACTTGTGAAGGGTGGAAACGTTGTCAGTCTGCTTCTCAATTCCTTAAGCACTTTTTTTTAAAGATTTATCTTTGGATTTCCTTATTGTCTACTGTGGTGATGCTTTTATTTTAGTCTCAATATCATTTACTATTTCAGATGATTTTCTCATGCTGTTAGATCAGTACTACTCAGGTCTCTGGTTAGAAAGATAGTCTTCTCTCTCTCTTTCTCTCTCTCTCTCTCTCTCTCTCTCTCTCTCTCTCTCTCTCTCTCTCTTGTTAGATTAAAAGGACTTAGCTATTTTCCCTAAGTAGGGGAAATTTCCAAATAGATAGCATTCATTGAAAAAGGTAAAGTGACAAGAACAAATATTCAGAAATGTAATTGTATTAGAGAAATTTTCTCTTTACCAAGGGACTTTTGGTTTAGCCATTCCATTGAATGTTTCATGCATTTAAAAAGAAGCCACGTGGAAAGATTTTTCCTTCCAAGGTGTGTCATCTGAAACACTGGTATCACCAGGTCTCATTGGTGGGACAACTCATCTTATCCTATCATCTATCTTATTTTTTCACAAATACTCTTAAAGTTCTTTTATCTCTGGCAACAAAGAAATCTGATTAATCCTCTTGGCACATGGCTTAGTAGACTCATTTGTTAGAGGAATCCTCTATTTATATCAGATCAAAGAACATATTTCTGTGGCTGGTGTTTCACGCACAGTTGCTGGAAGTTTACCTTAGCAACTGTTGACAGAATACAATTCACATTTAATTAGCAAAGAGAATCCCAGTTTATGCACCCTCATAGATAGCTTGCTACCATTTTAGCTCCCTGTGTTATGGAGCTTTAAGTAGTAAGCAGCACAGTGGTAACTGGCTCCCTGCACAGCAATACACTGGGAGTTCTAAATTCACTTTTCAAGACTTTGCCAGTATCATTTTGTAACAACTAAAGTTTGTATATGCTTTGCAGCCTATGGAAATGCATTGAATTTGGTGACAGTAATTCATTGACTATCGCTGGCTAGAGCTGATTATCAATGTGAACACTTGGTATTTACCTGGAACATAATTGACAGACATCACCCAAACTGACTTCCTCTCATGCTACTATTCTGTGAGACTCCACACCTGGAGCATTTGCTTTTCTCATTTGAATTGGATAATCAGAATAAATTTACCATTGTTCAGTCCTTAGGACTCTACTTAGATGTCCTCTCCCTAAAAATGTTCATCTACTTTGTGACTCCATCTTAAAGTCACTATACATGCAATGACACTTGTCTTAATTTCCTCAATAAACAGCTATTTATCCATACTTCTGCAAGATAGCCTCAATGCTTTATTGTTTGTCTTCATTGAGCCTTATTCATATTCCTCTTTGCACTACACATTCAGTGAAATGTAATTGATGGGACTTGATATTCTGTGATTTCCTATTAGAGACCAACAGGGTTGGTGTGCTTAGTAGGTACATAAAATGGAATAGCATAGCAACTTAAAAACTGGCCCTAATGATCCTTCTGTAACAGGAAAATAGCATTAAAATGCAGATCTCAAAGCACATAATGGGTTTTCAACTAATTTATAACAGGATACTTCATAAGAAAATGAGGAAATTCTGGAATTTAAACCTCAAATATAATTGGTATGTTTGAGAAATTTATACCAAGTATAGTTAACAGCTGGATAACCCACTCTTGTTGATGTGAAGACATGTTTTACCAAGCATAATTCTACATATTCAGGTACAAACATTGAATATGCCCTTCCTTAATAAATACTAGGCAGGTAGTACGAGAAACTTGAGGTAGTCACATTTAATTGTTTGAAGGTATCTCTCCATTACTCTGGCTGGCAAATCTCTGGCTTACGTAGATGACCCCTTCATGGATACTATAGGTACCACATTTAATTGCTGCTTCTAAACTGACATTAAATGTTATTTGATTTACTTGGCCTCCTTATCCCCACTTTCTAGTGCAGCTTTTTAAATTTTGTTTGGTTTGCTGTTTGTTTCTGGTTCTTGAGTGGTGATGGGATTGAACCTGTGACCTCCCACATGAATGGGAAGCACTCTCCCACTGAACTATCCAAGTAAATTTGTAGAATGATTTTTTTTCCAATCATTTGAACTATTTTAGGAAAAAACCCAGAAACTGATATATCCTAACCAATCTGAAGTCTGACTTCTCTGTCATGTCACTGAAATTTCTCTCAAGTGCCTGTAGTCTGTTACTAGCCAAACGTGTTTATTATGTGCACCACTTAATAACATCAATTATTCTCTATGAATCACTTACAATCTCAAAAACAAACAAACAAAACCCAAGGGTGAAACAGTCTCTCTTGGTTCTGCTGTTTCTTTCCTAAATGTTTCTTTTTATCCTGTTTCTCTATCACTCAGTACATATGCTTTGGAACTCTGCAAAGGTTCCAAAGCTAAACTCATCAGCTTTGTGCAGGTAACTCAGTATTTACTTCCAATTTGGATAATTCCCATGAACTTTACTGCTGAATTCCCAGTAAATAATACAACTCCATTAATCACCAAACCAAAATAGTAAATACCTTTTAATCATATTCTTATTAATCTTCCTCCACTCACTCACTTGGACTGAGACTAAATCCACTGATTATGTTTCTCTTTATTTTGTCTTGTTCAAACTAACCTGTAGTAGTATTAGCAGTAGACAGCACCAGCAGCAGGAAGAGTATTTTAATCTAGGCTGCTCTCCCTCTCTTGTTCCATGTTTGAACATGCCCAATTTTCATTTAGGAATGGCATACATACCACAGGGATATATCTTCAATAGAAAGGTGTTCTGATAATCTCAGTGATGCCATTATGTCCTGTAATATCTTTCATTGTAAACATGCATGTACTGCTTTCCTCGGGGACTGCAAACCCCTCAGGTGATGTTTGTGGTTTCCATAAACTAGTCCAATGCTTTATTTATAAACTGATTTTTGAATTGACCAGAAACAAATCCCCTCTGGATTCTTATGTTTTGCATTATTTAGTCAACATTGAAGTACCATGCTCTTCCCAGAGATGATGTGACTCTGAAATAGGGAGCCTATCAGATTCTTCATATCCATCTATTCAGTTATAAGTTATTATTAATAAATCCCATATAAAACCATGCATTCCCTGACAATTCCTGAACAATCAGTATGTTTAGTAGTTAATTAAATAAAATTGTTTTATTACACCAACTGTGCTAAGGCAAGAAATACAATGATGTATTTTTTTTTCTCTGTGTTTCTCCCATTAGTGATCAGCAAAGAAAACAGGTACTTGCTCTGATGCTTCAATTCTGAAACTAATGCTGTGCTTTTCATTTATCCAATTAGGACCTCTTAGCACCTCAAGTAGGTGCTTACAAAACAGCTTCATTTATAGAAACAACAATACTCAGATGTAAGCCTAGGGACAAAGGAACAAATGCAAATTCAATACTTTTCAAAAGAGAATATGTACATTTTTTTTAATCCCTGGAGAGCATTCAATAAATATCAAGTGCATTAAAATTAATCTACAGTTTGCTGATGGTTCTGTCCATGAATCATTTACTAAAGCTCGAATTTGGTTTATAAACACTGATGTGCATTTGAGATAAATATTCACACGTAAACTTGTAAGTGAGGACCTTCACAATCTAAAAGTCCTCTTTAGGAGCTGCTGAGATGAAGAAGATTCCCAATTTCAAGATTCTAAACTGAATGAAATGAAAACAAAATATAGTAAGTGAATAGCAAAATGTAATTACATTTCTAGTATCCTACTGTGTAGTTATTATTTGTGAAATGGATTATCATAAAATGATGCATATTGACAGTAGTTACTCCTACACACAGTTATGAAACATGAACACAGTGGAATCCAAATATTCCTACTTCCATCAGCTTGGCTTGACACTAGGCAATCAACCATAGCCAATTGAATACCTCCTTCTGCAGAGGTCCTCAATTCCTCTGCCTTAGTTTTTCATTCAGGTCTCTGATTCAGGAGTCACTTGTCGACTTTCTAGCTAAATTGTGCAGAAAATGTCTGGTGGGACCTGGGATCTGAGGACCTGGAAAAATGGGGCAGACTACAGCCTAATGCTGTAGACAATCTTACTTCATTTTCAGTGTACTTTTATACATGAACACAACAAAGCAATGATCTAAGGAAAGTTGTTTGAGTTCAGAAAAACATGTAAATAAATGCCAGTAAGGACATACTACATACTGACAGAGTAGCCCTTTCCCAGAACTTTCTCAGCACCAATTTAAGCACAGTTGCCTGGCATGTACTATAGATTATATCTGGGAACTCACAAAAGCAAGGCAAAAGGCCATATCCAGATTCAGGGTTCACTGACTAGTTTGGGTTCTATAAGTATGATATGACATCCAACAAGAATAAACATGTCTTATAAATTGATTGTAAATATGTAACACAGGAGGCAGGGAATCACATCCAAGAACAATCCAGGAAATAAAATGCACCTGAGGTAAAAGGCTCTTAGCTTTTTTTTTTCCTAGAGCATCTCTCACAGTTCCCCAAGGCATTGTTCAACCATGAATCATTCTTATGACCAGGTTCCAACATGTTAGACTGCCAACATGTATGTCTGTGCACTATGTATGTGCAGTTCCTGCACAGGCCAGAAGAGGGTGTCAAATTGCCTGGGAGTAGAGTTAGTTACAGATGGTTGTTAGCTGCCATGTGGGTGTTGAGAAGTGAATCCTGTTCCCCAGAAAGAGCAACAGGTGCTCTCAACCCCTGACCCATCTCCAGCCCTCATCGCAAGCAACAATTTTTAACCTCAGAAAATGTGGTCATTACTTTAGGTTATCCAAGTCTTTGCCGTGTGTATGCAGCAGTTGATTAAAAGATCTTGATACCTAAAGGACTTTTAAATGACTTGCAAAATCAAGTTCACATAACTCATGTGCATCTAGTGGCTAGGAGGCTCCTCTGTTTCTTGATTTTTTTTACAAGTAATGTCAGTTCTAGGATTGTATATTTGGAATGTCTTCTTTTTTACTTCCTATCTTATTCAGAAGTCTCTCTATAGGACCTCCTAAGACTGTGGTAGTAGTCAGGGACAACAAAGAAAACATGAAGGAAGAGAGCTCAAGGGTCCTTTCAGGTAAAAGACTAAAAAAACATAGTTCTTGGATAATCTCCGCTACCATTTCACCTCACCAAGTGCCCAAGAAAGTGTTTTTGTTGCAGTATCATGGTATCACAAACTTCATTTTTCCTCTACTAGTCAAGTTTTAGAAACCAATATTTGGTCTGATTCAGTGAGAACCTTTATTCTAGACTTAATGTTCTTAAGTTTTGGATCAAGAGAAAGCTTTATTTAAGATAAACAAAATCTGTTTGAGATATGGCTTGTCTTGATTTGTTTCATGTTGCTGTGATAAAATGCCCTGAAAAAAGCTGCTTCAGGGAGGAAGGGTTTATTTGAAGGTACATTTCAGGGTCATAGTCCATTATGGTGGAGAAGTAAAACTGTCAGGAGCTTGCGAAGATGGTCACATTATATCACAATCAGGAACCAAGATCCATGGATGCTACTGAACATCTTCACTTTCTGTATTTCATGCAGTCCAAGATGCCCAGCTAAGGGAATAAGCCCACCCACAGTTAATATGGCTCCTCTCACATCAGGTAACCTAAAAAGACAATCCCCACAACTAGCGTGCCCAAGACCACTATCTCATTACCTATTCTTGTGCCTATGAAGTTAATAGCTATCATTAACCATGGCATATGTTGAGATGCCCTATGTGTATTACTTTTCTTACAGAAGCCTCAGAGATGGTCAATGAGTTTTGGTGAGGATGCTAATGACACAAAAATGTTATTTACCCAGCATGCCTTTGCAAGTTCAGTATGAATGTGATTAAAAGGAACACTGGAATTAAAAAGTTTTAGTGAATTTATTTTCATTAATATTCCAGGTGGTATTAGCCATAAAATTCCTTCCTTGTGACTCCTTTAAAACTAGAAACATTATTCAGAAAAAGAATAAGTATTCAAAATTTATGTTGTTGTTATATTTGCTTTACCCTCTAAAATGTAAAACTTTTGCAAAGGAAAATATTGCAACTCCATTAAAATATAGACTGCTAGTTTATTACAAAGTACATATTTTATAGGGCATCTATTATTTTAAACTGTTCTACTGTTTTTAACCCTTGTTATATAAATGTTAATTTCTGCTATTTACAGTATTTGGTTTACTTTTTTTAAAAAGAATTTGTAGTTTTTAAAGGACTTATTTGTATTTTTTATTTTATGTGTATGAGTGTTTGCCTTCAAGGATGTGACACCGCTCCTCACCTCCATGGGCAGTGAGGAAAAAAAGTCTTAGTGCTTTCCCTTTCCTAGTTCAACATCTATTTTATTTTCACTGAATTCTGTTAAAACAGCCTTAGGTGGTATCTATAGCAACTAATGTCTAGTTTGTGTTTTTCATTAAACTAAACATGTCAGTCATACATAAATAGTACAGGCATTTTGGAGATTTCCTTGGTGGGGGATACGACATTAGTCTCTGATAAACATGCAGCATCGTCATAGTGACCTGTGAACATGGCCCCAAATGACAATGTGTTCTCCATCTAAAAGGCAAGCGAGTCAGGTAGGCTTCCTCAGGCACTCTGAAATGTTTGGAGTAATGAGTTTTTCTTCTCCAGTGAATCACTTTTCCAGAAGAAAGCGTTGAAATCCCACAAGATCAGTGCAGAATGCTACAAGATTACCTAAGTGGTGATGTTAGTCCTCAGTCCAATGCTCATGTCCTCCAGAACTGTAATATTCCTCCCAAAGCAGGAGCATCACCTTTGGCAAGAGGGAAAGCAGAGGATAATGGAAATAGAGTTGCCATGTGTAGATGATCTCAATCCTTCCCACAGCAAGTTTTATTTTTCCTTAGAACCCTCAGAGTTACCCTTTGCTAACCACCCACCCCAATGCCTAGAATTTGCTTTTAAAACAGGCAACTAATATTTCTCCAACATAAACTTTCGGCAGAAGTACCTGGGAACTTGAGTTTATTAAACATTTACATTCTTAACTGTGGCCCTCAGGGTACTTTAAATTCAACCATGGGCTTCAGCTCTACTTTCTTGTGTTTCCAAAGTATACAGTATGAAATAGATGAGAAGTAATTATGTAAAACACCCTTTCCAAATCCTCAGTCTCAGATTTCTGCTGGATAATAAAGAATAAACAGTGTTCATATGATGAAACACACTAGACATAGATTGAATTTCTAGAAAAATTAAAAAGTAGTACTAATGAATAAGAGCATAGCCCCAATTATATATCATAATATATACAGATGTGTGGAAACTGAACTAGAGATGAAGGTAAGATATTAAAGAATAGTTCAATGACCTGAGGGATGACATAATATAGAATATTAGGTAATTATTCCAAGAACTTGTGTGAGGGCTGTATGTGCTGACTAGAACATTTCCCATGGTATACATTTGGAGAAAAAAAAATAAACCAATTACAGTATACGTTGAGAACCTTTTGGTTACAGGCAATACTATGTCAAATTAAGTCTTGTGGATACAGCTTTAGTGTTATTTGTTTAGTGAAAATTTTGAATATATATTTGTTCAATGGTTTAATTTTCTTGAAATCTCTGCAAGACTAGTGCCATATTAAAGAAGTAGAATGCTATATATTAATTTTAAATAATAATAATAATAATAATAATAATAATAATAATAATAATAGCAGAGATTTTGAGCCTAGGAAGGTTTTGCTTTCCAGAACTTTCTGGTTTTATAGCCATTGAACTAATATTCAAGTGTTTTCCTGCAACATATGCTAAAATTAGTTGCCATTCTGCTGAGTGATGTTTATTGGAAAGTCATAAATAATCTATTCAGTAGTAAAAAACGAAACTCTCTTGGGTTGGAACAACATTCTTAAATTGTATACAGCTGTATTCAGATCAGAATCTCTTCAGCATTTTCATGTTATCGTTTTGCAGAGTAGAGTGACTCGCATTCTCTTTCCCTCGCTTTGCTGGATTGGATTGTGCCACTGGGGACACCATCCTCACATCTGGCAGAGCTTGATTGGTCATGTCAGTAGGTCTACCCCATGCTGCCTCTGGAGGGTGTGATTTGGAAGCAGCTCTATTTTTGTTGTGAGGAAAGGAGGAAGACAGAAAGAGGGAAGAGAGGAAGGGCCTTAGGGGGAAAGAGGAGAGAGACATATAAATTTGATTGTAAATAAAGGACATTCAGGTTTCTATTTTAATACATGTCCTCTTTGTCTTCTAGAAATTAGATTATCATATACTCAAATACTCTTGAAAATTTAGGTTCTGCTTCTTTTACAATTTACTTTGAATTATTTCAATCATATTATCAGACTAAAATTCTGCTTATGACCTGCCAAAATCAGCTGCCCCGAGTACATTGTAATTAAGCCATTTTTATCTGGTCAGACTTCACACCATAAAATTTTGTAATTCTGACTGACCCCCCCAGTCCTTGGGAAGCTTGATATCAAAACTTAGAGATGTTTTTGGACTAGTGGGAAATGTGGTGTCTTGATGAGTTAGGATTAGGAGTTACCTAAGAAAATATTTGGTTAAATCCAAAGGAAGCATTGATTGCCATTTTTCATCAGAAGTATTCCCATCAAATGCATCATTTTCCAGAGAACATCAGTCTTTGCTTATTTTTAGTTGAGAACTTTTTTTCGAGTAAATATTTGTACTTCATCTTTTCTTATGATATCTTGAGGTCTCCTTCAGTTAGCTGAGAGAATGGCTGGCTCACCACAGGATGCACAGAAGGTATCATTAGATGGAAGATATGATTTCGTTTTCCTTAATGTAGAGGATAGGCCTGTGGACATTGGAAAATGGCATCTGGAGCATTGTACTGTAGGAGCCTGCACTAAGGAGCCAGAGGTTATCAATCTATGAGTAAGAGATGGTGCAAAAGACAAAAAGCAGAAAATGAAGCCAAGGAGCAACCTGAAACAACACATAAATGTAAAACAATTGAAAAACTAAAATATATAAGAGGAAAAACTAATAGATGTCATGGAAGACAAGGAAATAGTAGTATTACTTTGGTTCATATTTCTCAGAAATTACTTTCTAGATCTTACTTCCTTACCTGAGGAAATATTTATCTAAATACAAAGGAAGCATTGGGATTGCCATATTTCATCAGAAGTATTTTAATAAGCTTTCAATTTTAATACTTTTAGAATTATTACAAAGTTTGTATAAGATGAAGTTATTTTTAGGTCTTCTCTTTTCATATTTTATTTTTGATATTATAATTTAATTGCAACATTTTTCTTTACCTTTCCATTCTCCAAGCCCTCCCATATGCCCTCTCTGCTCTCTTTCAAATTCATGGCCTCTTTTTTTCATTAATTGTGGTTACATGCAGGTATGTATACGTAGATACCCACATATTCCCAAATATAACCTGTTGTGTCTATATAATGCTACTTGTATGTATATTTTCAGGACTGATCATTTGGCACTGGACAACTAACTGCTGTTCTCTTCCCTGAGGAGGCCTACCTCTTCCACTCCCAGCTTTGCTCAGATGCCTATCGTTCTTTATGTGGGATTGACATGAGGTCTAATAGGCTTTTCTTCATTCAATTTGACATGTCATTGGTGTCAATCTGGTTCTTCTCACATTTTGATGGCATGTTAGTGAGACTTTATAGGTATAGCTTCTGATGTTACCAGGAGACACAAATTCACAGAGAACTCTCTAATCCACTTGCTCTAACAATCTTTCTGCTCATTCTTCTAAAATGTTCCCTGAGCCATAGATGAGGGAGTCTTTTGTACATGTATTTGTTGGGACTAGGCTCCACATCTCTTTATTGTGAATGGATGTGCTTTTCTACAGTGGTTTCAAGATGAAGATCTTATATAGCTCACAACTAGTTCCTATGATAGGAACATAATATCTTGATCACAATTAATGAAACATGACAATAAATGGTTATACTCCATATTTTATGACTTCTCAATATGCTTTTACTGATACTCTTGCTCTGAGAGTTCATTTGTTATCAAATTTCAGTCAGTAGTTTTGTCTCTAAGCTATACTTAGTTCTAACAGTTTCTCAGATCTTGCTTATGTCTTCCAACCTTGATCTGTCTGAGGTTTACTGATAATTTTTTCAGTAAAAGATCCCTCTGAATTTTCCTGATATTTCCCCAGGCCTGGATTGGAATTGTGTTTGTAGGCATAAAACATCTCTATGAAAGTATGGTTTCTTTATTCATCATTCATTCTTTAGTCTTAGGAAGGAAACCAGCCAAGAAAGAGAGGGAAATGATGCTCCATCCCCCAGAATAGTAGGTATACATATGGAACTTTGAATTCCTTGTGTAAGATATTTGCCTGCTCTCTGTATATTTGTTTAATCATTTACTTCCATCAAGATAGATTGGTGAATACATATTTTTTAAATAATCCACTATTATTTTATATGTGTGTTCAATTTGTTCTAGCTCTCATATCTGGACTTCCTTAAGTGTCATCTACATCCCTTTGAAATTCACTGACAATAAATTATTATGCTTTTTTGGTAATGCTTTTTATTTTTCATCACGATAAGGTGCTTCAGGTCCATCCTGTAGATTCCTGCCTGACAAGTCCTTGAGCCAATCAGCATTTCCCTAAGGATTCCCATTCCTTTTGTTGGAGGAACATATTAAAAGCTAGATATGCTTATTGCTGCCAAGATATCTTAGGTTCAAGACCTACCTTATAAAGCAGAAGAGCAAAACCATGTACTTATTTGGTTCATCCTTCACATCAGAATCAATGTTTCAGTTTTCCATACATATATTTTTAATTATTTTTAAATCCAAATATTTCATCTTTCTTATTATAGCAAATAGCGTTTTTCAGAATTTGAAATTTAGAGGTTTCATGATTGATAAAGTGAAAGGCAATTGGCTTTTGTCTGTCAATCATGTGTCAAGAAAATATGCTGTATTTCTCCTTGATATTTTCTATAAAGATAGTCCATAATCCATGAATAAATATGATTTTATGTACCTTTAAATTATTTATGTTTTAGCCACTTTTCTTGTCTTATTGCACTAGCTATATTTATATGGGAATAACAACTCCATATTCACCCTTGCTGTGATCTTAGCTATAGGTTTTCACAGATGTTCCTCATCAGTCAGAGAGGAGGTTGTTCAGTTTTCTTCACAACTGAGCAATGAGTTTGTCAAATGCTTTGTCTTCAGAATCAGTTGATATTCCATATGATCTTTCTTTTTTAGTGTGCTGAGGTGGTGGTTTCATATGTTGGATAAGCATTTTTTTACACCGAAAATGCTGCTTGTTTCTGTATATTAATGTCATACATTGGTGAGTTTACTTGTCAACGTCTACAGAAGAGTTTTCTTTTATCTTCTTAAAATACATCGGTGTAGAATTTTCTTCTCTCCTAGTAGCTCTCTTGATTTTTGCATGAAAGTACTTCTTGCTGCACTGAATGAGTGATTGAACGTCCTCTGCTTTGATGTGTCTTCAGAAAGACTAGTCTAAACTGTGTATATCTTTCTGCTTGTGAAACCTTTAGTGATAGGTGCTAATTTTACTGAAGAATATCAATAATTCAACTAAACTCTACATACTTGATTGTAGGCATTATCTGTTGCTCCTACCACTACTAGGTTGTTTTTAATTCCCTTGAAAGCATAAAATATGTGACCTGATATATTGCTTTCAGGAATTCCTCACAAAGTAGATTTTTAGATCTAGAAAATGGAACAGTGAACGGTGATCAATCTGAGTGTGAAGCTTTACAAAAGTCAGTCATGTTAGAAAAACTAAGTATCTTCTAGTCAACATCCTCTGTGTTGTCACATATGTCTGTGTGTCTGTATGAACTTCCATCTCCCACCTTAGGAAAAAGTAAAAGAAAACTCTACTTGAGGACTGTATATTATCCTTTAACTAGTAAAAATTTTGTGTAAAATAGTTCACACATTAATTTAGTATAATAGTTTCTTTAAAATTTAAAATATATTTAAACTATTATAAAATCATTGCAAATTTAAATCCATCAGACGAGATTAATCACACAGATTATACAACTCAAAGAATTTTTTATAAGCTAGAGCAACCATTCGAAATAACAACTATGGAGCTTCATTTTGTATTTTATTATTTGATTATAAAATATATTTTATGTCTTTATCCACTGTCAGACTGAAAAATCTATGAGGAAGTTAAAACAATTCGTTTTGCATCCTCTGACATAATTTGTGTTCCTTGCTTGCATTCAGCTCTTCCTCTTCCCTAATAAATAGTCTTTTTCTAACTCTTTTTCTGTATCTACATCCATATTTGTTTACATATATACATACATTACCAGCTAGATTCTGATTATGGGGAAGAACATGTATTTCTTTTTTTTTCTGAGATGGTGTTACCACATAATAATTTGTTTGTTTAATAAATACACACTGTATGTTTGTCATTTATGTGAAATATTTTCCAATGGTTCCTGGATGTTTTTCAGTGAGAAACAGGTGTTCACAATTTCTCCCTTATCAGGTGTTCAAAGTATCATATTATTATTAGAACATCTTCTCAAAGTGAGAGCCACTATAGTATACTTTGGAGTATCATACACAAAGGTTCTATTTTGAATTTTATTATAAAAGGCTCATATTTTAAAAAAAACATTGATCTTTTTGTTTTAATTAAAATTAAAAATAATAAAAAATATATTTACAAAGCAATAATGCAGAAGATAAAAATCATAGTTTTGTATAAACAGTGATGGATTTGGGCATTGGGAACTCAGTTGATTTGCAGTATCATGACATACATGCTTAGTAACTGTCTCATTTGGTATAAGTGTAGTAAAAAAAAAAAACAGGTAATTCATTGGCTATCAGCATCTTCACCACATCATATACGAAGAAATCATATTGTTTATAAAATAAAATTCACGTAATTTTGTGCTGTGTAGATCACTAATCAGTAGAGAGTTTGCTCCATGAGAGCATGAAGACATGAGTTCAGATGCCAAGACTCACATGCAAAACTAGTTCTAGGGGAGGCAAAGACAGAATGATGCCTGGGGTTTCCTAGCTGTCTAGTGTACCAGAACCTGTGACCTTTGTGAATCAGTGAGACTTTGTCTTTAAAACGTAGGACAAAGAGTGCTTCAAGCGGACACCCAATGGCCACCTCCAGCATCCAAGTGCATATGCAACAGGTGCACACATAGATAAACACGAACATGTGTACACTCAACACACATACAACAATTCCAAAAGTGTCTGACTTAGTTTAGTAGTAGAAACAGTTATTCAGAGCTGCAAAGCTGAAGAAACAACTTTCTGAAAACGATCATGGGAACTCTTGCAGTGTGTTTCAAAACTATTTCATTGTCGCACATCACAGTCACTTTCAAGTTCATTATGTTAAATATTAGTTATTTCCTGCTATGACCGTGAAAGCTAAGGTCAACCCACAAAAGATGTTGGCTCTCCTCCTCAGGCTTTCACGGGCTGTTGGGAGTAAAACTCCTTGGTTGTAGTCTATGAAGTGGCACTCCTCACTTTTTCTCCTCCACGTGACAGAGGACTTCCTGAGTAATGTGCTCCACATTTCCAGAGGTTGGCATCTATTTGTTGTACAATTGATATTAATATCAAATCCCTTCTTCCTAATTTTGATAATTGTAATATTGGACTTCCTCTGGCTTCTTGCTCATTAATTTTTACTCTGTGCGACCAGTGGATACATTTTAATCTCTGGTAGTCGTTAATGAGATTTCAACCCCTTAATTAATAAGTAAATAAAATTAGAAATTTAGGGAAATTGGCATGGCTTTGTCCCTTTGCATGTAAAGAAGCAACCTTCGGTACTTTATTTTACTTCATTTTTGCTTCTGGAAGAACTTTCTAGAAGTGGAGGAGACATTAAGTCCTAGTATAACCCCAATTCTCCATCTTGTTTGGTGGAAGATGTTGGCTTGGAATGAGTGGACACCAGCCTTGTTCCTAGAGTTTCAGTACAGAGCGCTGTTATTGCTTCATTTTACTGTTAATTTCAACACACTAGAAAGCTTTAAAAGAAGATTCAGACTCCTTACCTTCAAATCCCAAATCTCTCCCTTGGATGTAAAATTATCACTCCTGTTTTCAAAAACTATAAAATCACCTTCCAGTGACCAGAGCAAACGCTGAGAAACAAGCAATCCATGTTAACCATGAAGACCAGGGTTAATAATTTTTCTTTCCACTGATAAATCCCACCCCGGAACAGATTTCAGCAAGGCAGCTCACAAAGCTCGCGGGTGAACTACACAGGCCATGTGGGTGCCGAGCTCAGAGCCGGAAAGCAAACAGCTGCTGTAGCCTGATTTGAGTTAAAATAGTGTGAGTGTTTAGTCTGGCGCACGGCTTCGGGGGAGATTGGCAGCTGGGTCAAACAAAGTCCTTCCGTTGGCTCCCTTCCCAGGCTGCTCTGCTAGTATTTAGTGGGTCCTAGTGCTGTGTAGGGCCCTTTTCTCAGGCAAAACCCTAACATCTGACCGCACCCTCTTTGCTATTTAAAAAAAAAAAAAAGGAGGAGAAAAAAATAGCTGTTTCTGCTTCTTTCGTTATAAGATAAATTCTTCTGGAGACAACCTCTCCCACTAATTGTGTGTTAGCCATGAATTTTATCTTGAGAGCTGACGCACTGGGCTCTCAACTGGTGTGGAAGGCAGCCTGTTACAGTGTGGGATTCATAAAAGGGCCGCTATGGTGTGTGAAAGAATATCTGTGTGCTTAGGCAGGAAACTTTTTGATCTACAGAAAAGCCAGAAGACATCTAGGTAAGGTTCCCGGGTCAGATCTACTTTGGGGGGGCAAAGTTTGGCAGTGAAATTGGCCCATACAAAGGATGCAAGTTTAAAGGGTGCATGCTCACTTCTGTGGAAGTTGAAATGGACTGAAGATTGTTTGCTTATTTTTGATCCTTGATTTAAAACTAAAATCAGGAGGCTATAGTCTGTCTTTCCAGGTTTGGCATTCTGTTGTTGAACCGGTCGCAATAGATATGGGTTGATTACAGAGCAAAGTCTTTGCAAAGTAACAGAGAAAGAAAATGTTTTTTAAGAAAGGAAATTGACAAGTTTTAAAGAGAAATTGTGTGGACACTGGAAGACGAGCCAGTGTATTCGATTACACTAACATGGGTTTGATTACCAAAAAAGAATTTTAAAAAGTTGAACGTTGCTTTGGAAGGAATATTAAGTAAGTTGTCTCTTACTTTTTAATTTTAGCCGCTGATTTATCCTGTTGGGTCACATTTTTTGAGAGTGCTGAAGGCTGCCATGAATCCTTAATGAGGCCCCTTTGCACATGATTTTGGCCAAGTGCCAAAATCAACTTCCCAGCGGCGAGCTTTCTCTCAGAGAACCTGGAGCAATTCTTTTTTTTTTTTATTAGAAATCATGTTTGAAAGCCGCCACAACCAGTTGTATAGGCATGTCAAAAATGACTTTGTACAGTAAATATGAAATAAGCCTCAGGTTTTTTTTTCTCATATTGTCGCTGTGGAATCTTTGCCTGTTGCCATCTAAGCAGCGATAGAATCAGAAGAATCTGAAATAAGAAAATTTAAAGACTTTTTCTTCTTCCTTCAGCACACCAGAGCAGGGGTGAGCGTCTCACTGAGCAGAATTCACTATGGAGAGATTCTTCAAAACCCATTGGGACAAACAACAGATGAATTCATAAACCTGTTCTTCTCTGTAACAGTCAGTGAACAGTAAGTAATAGTTTTCTAGAAGTTTTGTGCATACAGTTAGTTCAACATTGATTTAAGTGGGGTCTTTGTGTATGTCAAAAATGCCTTGGTGTTTGGGATCTGTTGTTAGTATTTGTTACATGTTTTAAAAGATTAAGTGATATCTTGGTGCTTTTAACAAACTTTTTCATAGAAATGTTTAGTATGTAAATACGTCTGAAAGATGAAATTGTGGCATTTAATTGCTTCCTTGTAAGATAAAGGATGAATTTTTGTGAAAGAGTGTGGGAAGCTCATAGACATACACTTTTTTGAGCAGTTTTTAAATCTGACTTTTCTACATCTGAATTCTGTCACAGGAGTCAGTATGTAATTCTATACGATAAGGTTTTATGCGTTACATTCATAAGTTCCAATGAAATAGTCTAGTTACTAGATAGTAACAATTTTAGATTTTGTCAGTGATTTTTAAGCAATATCTTAAGACATTAACACCACCGAGTCCACAAAGCTCTTTAAAGTGAAGCAAGGGGATCTCAGTATCTCTGTTGTTTTAAAGACATCCTGTGTCATCACCATAAACCATGATTTTGCCTCCTCGGTTATAGTAATCTAATGCATAAGTTTGATCTAAGTTACACTTGTATGTTCTGCTTGCTATACCAATGAGAATTAAATGAATTATCAGTTAGTAGTATTAGAACAATGAATTAGGAACACGAAATTGGAACTACCTTAATTGCTGTGCTTACCACACACTTATAACTCTGCCAGTTTCCTCTTGACACAATGTAGCACATTGTTCATTTGGATTGTACAACAAACTGAGGTTAAACTTGATTTTTAAAGTCTGATTACCTCTGGATAGTTAGTTTGTATTTTTGCATTGTGATTGATGGCTTTGTATACATGTTACTGTTAGTTGAACTGAGGGTTAGGGTGTATGAAATGATTGTATCAGTCAACAGTAAGATTCATGGAAATGATGAGTTCCTATGAATTTATCCGGATTAGTTCCCTTGGTCTGTGAGTTCATAGCTGAAACAATACTTAATGTAACACTTCTTTAATAATAAGAAATTGTTATTAGATATGTCAATTTTTTTATTAAAATAATCATTAAATTTGCTACCATTAACCAGATGCAGAGAAAAATAACACTACATTGTTTGGTTAGCTCTAACCCCCCCCCCCCTATTTTTTGTTTTCCTGACTTTAACTCTCATTTTATTTTTATTAATATAATATTACTAAGTATCTGAAATTTGTAGACTATTTCTCTAAAATTTGCTGAGATATATTTTGACTAACAGTTGCAAAGATTTTTGTTACTGTTAAATAAGGACCTTAGCAACATACATATATTCAGAGGTAGAAGTCTTAAGTCAGGCAGATAGATATATTAGGTGGATAATCATATACTTGACTATTGGAAAATATTTTCGAATTGCAGGAGAAATAAGTAAGCATTGAGAGCAATTTGAATTATGTATCTCACTGCAGAAGTTAATCATTTACTTTTGTTTGCTGTGCCAATGAGCTGTTAGCTGAGTATGTCTATTGTGTAGTCTTTCAGACACAATCACCAACTGTCATTATTAACATTTTACAAATAGTATCTAGAGATACAATCACTTTGAAAAGGAAAATATTTCTGTGTAGTTTGCATTTACTGTATTTGGGACTAATGTCCTGTAAAGGTTTAATTATTCGTTCATTCTTCTGGACTTAAGTCCAACCCCATTTCACAATGTAGAAACTTCAGAGAAATAAAATCTACTTGTAATTGTTCTTGTAAAGGATGGCCTTTTACCCATTTTAGTAAGAAAGGATCTTGTTTGTTTGTTTCAATCATACAAAAAGCACAGAAAATTATTTTCCCCCAATTAAAAGAGACATCGAATAATTAACTGCCAACTTTTATTCTTTACTGGAATGCACACATGGACACATTTTTATCTACAATTTTTAGTGTGTGAGAAACATTAACAATAGGGCATTTTAGGTGAACATTTCATCATTGCCATGAAGTGCGTTGGTCTAAATGGTCTACATTCCAGTAATGAGATAAGCACATTGCTACAGTAGATTGAATGGCATTATCGAGTCTTGGCACCACCTCAGTGACCTCAGTCATAAAAGATTAGTTACAGGCAAGAGGATTTGGGATTGGAATAGCAAAAGTAGATAAGAAATGTGTGTGAAGACATCAGCTCTCCTTGCTTGCATTGGGGAAAGGATATGCTGAAATAAAAGGCCGTACATTTCATGCAAAATTTTATAACACTATTTTGCCAGTTATTCGTACAATAAATCTTGAAACACTAATGAGCTGGTTGTTGCCTGTGATGGATTCTCAGATTTCAGTTGTAACTGCAACATTATTTTATTCAGTAGATATCTAATATGTTTCTGATTAACCAAAATGTAATTATAAATTTGATAGCCAAATTATTTTTAAATGTTTTCATTGAAATCTAATATTAAGAACACAGAACTATGTCCACTGATTTTAAGTCTTTTTCGAGTAAAAGAAGGGTTGATCTGCAGTTGTTAGCATTTTCTCTTACAGATTTAATTCTTAAGTTATTGTTAACTAAATGTTGCTATTTGATATCTTTTTAAAGCATTGTGTTTGGTTCATTTTACAAACAATATGGCCTATTATATGGTTAAACAAAGATGAATTATGTGCAGCTCTATAATCTCTCAAAAATCCAGATAACAGGTCAGCCAAAGTTCTCCCCCCCCCCCTAGGCTGAACATTTTTCTAAAAAAAAAAAAAAAAAAAAAGTAAGAACTTTTCAAAGTTGTAAGTTGTTATTGTTTGTGTGCTCAAATGTGTTGTCACCCTACATTGCTGCCCATGCTCTGACACATCTGTCCTGTGAACTGTCTTATGAGACATCTTGCCTCGCCCTATGTTTGATTCTGTTCCATATTAGTCTACATTTTGTTTTAAAATTGACTTTCTTGCTGGGGATTAGCCAACATACAATTTAGCATGCAAGAGTCCATCCAATGTGGTTCTTTGGATACTCTGGTGCACTGAGTTGTTTTGCATGCATTATGATCAATGGCACATTTGTGGAGCGAGGCTTCACATGTGATTATTACCCATTTTTAAAGTTATTAATATTTGGAGATTCTAGAATGCTATCATTTCCTTTAAGTGGAAATGTTTGCTAACCCATCAATGTTCCACATTGTTACGATTATTACACAATACCTGTCCTTCAAAATACCTTCAGACCAACCAGTTGTCTCAAGTTCCTTTTCTTTTAATGACAAGAAGTCAACATCTGTATGGAAAAAAAGAGTGCCTGAAATATTTTCAGATGATTTTTCTTGGACTTTTCTACCAATTTCATCCTTGAAGAGATTTTGATAGCAATGATGGTCTTGTTTAAACATCTGTATAAGTTTGAGGAGTGTGAACTTGACTGTGATTTTCAAGTTTTAATAGAAAATATAGGTGAAATTTATGGCAGGTATTTGCAACATGCTGTTCCTTAGTAAACTACAAACTAGAGAGAGAGAGAGATACAGGAAGCTCTAAGAAAGCTGTGCTGGCAAAAGGGAGATGGTAGTCCAGGCTGTCAGGTCCATGCTCTCATAGTTCTGGGCCTCTGCAGCCATCTCCTTGTTTAAATCCTGGCCTTGCTTCATATCCCCTCAACATTAAATCTCAGTTATTTCTACAGAGAAAGCAGAGTCACTGCAGAACATACTCATTCTGTTATACTGACCTCCATGCTTGGGTTTTCCATGGCAAATGCACTGTTCTTCATGTGTAGTGGTTTTTCAAAATCATAGGTTGGGGTAGGTTGGCTCAGTACATTGGATATACCAGTATAATGTTCAGGCAAACTCTGCCTTAGCAAAAATAATTAGCTTTTTCACTTTGTCTTTACCTGGGCATCTTCCTAAAGAATGGACAGCTAGCTGTGCACCGAAGGTCATATTACTGACAATTACAGAGCATGCTTATTTACTTGTGAATTAATAACCTGTGTTTTGTTCAAAATAGTGTATGTCAATATATATAGTGTCAAATTTAACATTAACTTTATGAGTCAATTGCTCTTTGAAGAGATTTTTGTTTGTTTCTTTGTTGTTTTGTAGTATTGGGTATTGAGCCCAGGGCCTTATGAATTCAGGGCATCTCCAATGATAAAATATACTCATTATATATTTCAGTTACATTCTTCATGGTATATAGTTATCTCATTGCGGTGTGAATTTTCTGCTCATACAGCAAGTTTGTACATTATGTGCATATTTCTTGGCATGCCCTTTGGAATTCTAACTTAACCATGCTTCTTTTCATTCCTGGAGTTCATTCATAAATATTCACTCCAGAGAATTCTTTTTAATCAATACACAATTTTAGTTGATATATTCAGGGAACTTGACATTCAGAGAGGTTGGTGCATAGAAAATCTTTACTGATGTGTGATTTGAGTATTTCTAAAACATCTTCACTTGTCAGGAAGTGAATTAGTAATAATATAAAAACAAGGAATGATTGGTAATTTTGACAGGTGAGACAGTGATAATCAGTTCATAATGTTTGTAGAAATGATAACATTTTTCTATTGACATAGTTATATGCCAACATATTTAACTTAGAAACTGTATTTGTTACTAGAAGGCAGTAATCAATTTTAGTAATCAGTGGTTTAATAAGACTGATCCAGTCCAAACCTAGGACTGATTAAATGAACAAATAGATCTTCAACAAATTGTAAACTGTCAGGCCACCTTATATCTGGAATTTGTTTTAATTTTCTATATGGAAATCCTTCAATATGAGTATAGTAGTTTTTAGAATTTACTATTTAACCATGAAATGTGTTCTTTGCTCTTAGATATGAAAAAGAAAGTGGTAAAATTTCTTACAACTTGCCTTTAAAACCTACTCAAAATCAAATTTGAGTAACTAAAACATGTAAAAGTTTAGATGACTAAAATGGCCCCAGATAAAATGATGCATAGAATGAAAGTGTTTGGCTAGAAAGCTGACCATTACTGCAGGCAGACCTTTGATTTCCTTGCTTGAGAGACGTGCAATGAAAAGTGATATCCAGATGTGTAAAAGCACCCAGCTGCTTTTCTTTAACCTGAATTTTGCAGAAATGAGCTAAATTATAGTAGGCTTTAAAGTCACTATATGTAATGGTTTAATGGTTTTAAAATTGATTTTTATTTTGCATTTCTGGGTTGAGTGCATGATAGTAATTGATGGGACTTAATGCTGATGTGGACCAGAAACTATTGCCATTTAGGCGATAGCAGAATCATTACAGGGTTGGCAATTATAATTGAGCAGCACATAGAGCACAAGTCTTTTCCTTGCCCATATGTAATGAATGCCCATATATAATTGCATAATATAATACATAAAATCTGTGAAAGCTACCTACAAATTGTTGGGAAAAGTGTATATCCATGTGTATACCCATGTTCATAAAATGGAGAGATATCTTTATTTTTTTGTTTGACCAATGTTAAGGAAAACATCAAGAGAAAAATCTAAACAAGTTGTTTACAATATGGAATTCTAGGGGCCTAGAAGATAGCTCAGTCAGTAGCGCTTGCTGTATAAGCATGAGGCTAGGCTTTGGATCTCCAGCACCCTCATAAGAACCTGAACCTGGCAGCTCACCTTTGTAATTGCAGTGCTGGTAAGGTAGAGACAGGAGGATCACTAGGGCTCTTAGCCTGCCAGCATTGTCTGAAGGTGAGGTGCAGGTTCAGTGAGAAACCTTATCTGCATAAATAAGGTGAGCCATTGAGGAAGACACTGGATAGCAACTTCTGGCCATCACATGAATATACACATGTATACACAGCATATACATGAGGCATGAGACAGAGACAGACAATAAGAGGCAGAGAAAGAGAAAGGTGAATTATTTGTGCAGATCATATCCCAAGCAATGAACGATGTGTTTGCTCTGTGACTATGGCAAATTACCTGAGGTAATCAAATTCTGAAGAGAAAAATAATGATGTTCTGCTCATGGTTTTCAAGGTTTCTATCCGCAATAGATTCATTTATTGACTTGAGCCTGTGGTGAGGCAGCACATGAGGGCCAGAGTGTATATGATGAAGAAATTTTCTCTCACTTCATGACCAGAGAGCAAAGAGGACAAGGGAAAGGACAGGAACACACAAACCACTGAAGCACATGTTCTAATGATATGAGGATTTCCTACTAGGGCCAACACATACAAGGTTCTGCTGTGTCCATTACCATTTTTATACAGCGAGCCTTTTCAGTGATATACTTATCCAAACACTGCAACCATCAACCCATTTTTCTAAAAACACTGCAACTATGAACCCATTTTTCTAAAAATATGAACACTTTTCTTTCATCCCCTATTTTACTTGAAGTTGCCAATGTGTCCTATAGCAATAAGATATTGTTATTAATATTATGGAATTTTATAAAATGCATGTCCCTCACTAAGAATCCTGGACTTGAAACAGATTTTTCTATGCAACTGAAAATAGTCTGTTTTTTTTTTTCTAGAAATCTATTGAAAGGCATTACTGTGGTTTAAAGGAAGGATGTGAGAGGCTGGGGAGATTTTAGGACCTTTATGATATGCAGACCCAAATAATGTTCACAATCAATTCTCCAGTATTACAAAAGTAATTCGTTTTTCTAAGAGCATTTTAAAGAGAATTTTAAAAATTTGACCCAAGAAATAATTGCAGGGCTGGCTCTCTGGTTATGAGTGTGATTATGGAATTCTTCATCTGTTCTATCTACAACATTCTTTTGAGTGACTCCTGACCTTGAAAGTACTATGCGTTCTGGTCTCAGATGCCCTAGGTCAGACTCACGACAGTGTGCCTCCAATATTTCATGTCAGTCCTGCAAATGACCTGGCATAGCAGGCATAATTACAATGCCTCATTGTATAGATAGGAAGCACAAACTACAAATTAGCTTTCTCTGAGTTTTATTCCTAGTAAACACTGATGTAGGGATGCCAGTTTTTCTAGCTTATTTTTATCACATGTTATACTTCATATTTACTAACCTAGCCACAATGAAGAAGCCTTGTCTACAACTCTCTGATCTCTCTCTCTCTCTCTCTCTCTCTCTCTCTCTCTCTCTCTCTTTCTCTCTCTCTCTCTCCCCCCCCCCTCTGTCTTGTACCCTTCTCCTCTTCCCCCGTCTCCCTGTCTCCTCTTCTTTTTACTCCTCCTTCTCTCTCCCCAGACACCCAACTATTAAAAGTGCTAATTGTAGGAAAATGAACCACCAGTAGCAAATACTGGGAAATACTGATCATTGATAAAAGAGGTTTTATAATGTATATTTTGCTTTGTTCTAAGTTAAGCAATTGTCAGTGACAAACTTTAGTCACAGACACTTTTTCTGCGAGGAAATAAACTATGATAATATCTACATGCTGCATTTGCAATTTTAAGGTGTGCTTCCTTTACACATCAGTGGTTTAAAATAATGAGAGCTAGGAATAATGGTATAATAGTTGGAAATATTTCTCAAGAAATTGCAATACTATGATTTGTGATCATCTATTATGACTACAGAAGAAGTATGTGGAGAGGAAGTTTGTTCCCATCATAGCCATCTATACCATCCAGTGTACCTCCTTATTATGGCATATCACAGAAAAAGAAATACTCAGATACCTGTATGAAGTACTTAACTGCTCTGGTACCTATTTACTCTTTCAAAAACTTGGCCACATTGCACACTTGTAAAAATTGAAACTTCAACTCTTAATAGTAGTAGGCAAATGTTTTAAAATCTGGGTTCATAATTTCTGCTAATAAGACCAAACTAAAATGTAAATAAAGGTGTAGATGTAAAATGTGTCTTAAAATTGCTTGTGGCATTTGTATTGTTTATGCAACAGTGATGAATGGCTGTCATAATTTAAAAGCACTTGATGGACATAGGACATTTTGGTCAAAATCTCTTTTCTAGCTCTCACCTAGTTGAGTCCTTAAGAAGCCATGGTCATCCAATGGCATTTCCCCAGCTCCTTATTTTATGCAGGAGGAATGATGACTGCCATGTAGTGGAAATGGCCTTTGGGCTCATGCTTGTCACTTTGATACCTGTATAACAGGCCTTTCCCACAGATCCTCATTCCAGTATCCTGTTCCTCCCCTGAATAAGGCACTGTGCCCTCAACTCCTGTGCAAAACAGCTAGGAAAGATTTGGATTTCTTCTTGAAGTTTAGCAGCATAGTAACATGGTTGAAGAGGAAATCACCTTATTTGACAAGCAGAAGAAGGATTAATAAAAATAAAGATTTAAATACAAAATTGCCTCTGATTTTTCCTGAGTTACATGTATCACTAGGGTGGTCTGTTTCATTGCTTTATAGTACTTCTTGTCATGATTGTGGAATACTTTATTGATTCACTCTACTATGTTAACAGACTTGGGTGATTAGATTTATCTTTTGAAGAAAAATTTAACAATATAGACTCAGTAACAAAAGTTGTAGTAGTCACATACTCTCTTTAATAGACAAAATATGAAAATAAAATTGTTTCGTTAAAGCACAGCACCTAGAGCTTGCTTTTTTTCTTGTATTGAAATTAGATTTCTTTCCTCATAAAATATAATCTGATTATCATTTTGCCCTCCCAACACCTTCCAATTTCTCCCTCCTTTCTTTCTCCCCCAGGTCCATACCCTTCCTGTCTCTCCTTAGAAAACAAATAGACATCTAAGAAATAATAATAGAATAAAATAAATCAAAATAAGATCAAAGAAAAACAAACAAATCAGGATGGGACAACACAGAAAAAAAAGGAGCCAAAGGAAAAGCATAGAAAATACATAGAGACTTACAGACACAGGTTCATACAAGAATCCCATAAACACATAAGATTAGAAGCTAATATATACACAAAGGACCCATAAGGTAAAGAAAAAAAATGTTCTGATAAAAAAAAACCTTATGAGAAAATGAACCTCCGAAGATGCCATTGAGTTTATTTTGTGTGGGTCATCTCCTGCTAGGCATGGGGCCTAGCCTTAAGAGTGGTTTGTTTCTCCAGTGAGTCACCTCTGGAAAAAATTAATTTTTCATTTGCAAGTCCTTATTTATTGGAGATAGGATTTGGGGTTATAGACAGGGACATGTATCCATTTCTCCTCTCAGCTCTAGGATCTCACCTGGTGCAAATCCAGACAAGACCTTCCCACAGTGCCCCAGTCTCTGAGTTCTTACATGCATCAATGCTTTTCTATCTGGAAGACCTTGTTTCCTCGGTGTTGTGCATCCTCTCTGGCACTTACACTCTTTCTGTCTCCCCTTCCACATAGTTCCCTGAACCATGGGGGAAGAGATTTGATGAAGACATCACATTTATGGCTGAGTGTTCCAAGGTCTCTCACTCCCTACACATTGATTGGCTGTGGGTAGATCTCTGTATTTTTTCCTATCTACTGTAGTCATGGTTGTGGCAGAATGTTGTTAGGAGTTATTTTATTTCTAATTTCCTTTAGCATAACAGTAGCATTTGATTTTCCCCTAGGTCCTTGGCCTCTCTAGTTTCAGGTATGGGTTCCATCTCATGAAGTAGGCCTTGACTCAAATCAGATATTGGTTGGTTACTCCCCCAAACTTTGTGCTGTTATTACAACAGCATGTTTTGCAGCTAGGCACTTTCCAGTCCCATGAACACTAGTTTGTAGGACTGAAGACTCTAGTCAGGCACCAGATCAGCTTCTCCATGTTCAAGGAGGTATCAGCAACAAGGCTTCGCTCGCAGTTTGTGGAGAGGAACCAATAGACTTGGCAACAGCCTGGGTTGTTTGTGGATTCCTGTGGGACCCTTTTGGCCAATAATGTGTTAGATATAACCCATTCCCAGTACTGGCAGCTTCATTTGATGGTAATACATGTCAAATCTGGGCTCTGTCTTCTCCATTACTTGGCAACTTTATTTAGATCAGCTTCATATGTGTATATATTTTAGGAAACTTCTGTTGTATTAGGTTTCCATATGAAACCTGGCAAATGGCCCTTAGTTTTATTTGTTCCTCTACATATTAGCCCTCCCACATTTCTCTTCCCTCCCTCTCCCAGTTTGAGCTTCCATTTATGGTCCCAGTTTGAGCATCCACAATTATCTCTTCTAGTTTCTTTTTCTAAGGAGATCTGTCCCTCCTCCCTAGGTCTATACCTAACCTCTATGGTAATATGGCTTGTAACTTGCTTATCAATGACTCAACAGCTAATGTCCACATATAAATGAATACATTCCACTTCTGTATTTCTGTGTCTAGGTTACCTTTCTCAGTATGATATTTTTTTTTCAGCTCCATCCATTTACTTTCCAATTCCATAATTTCAGTTTTTTTTAACTGCTGAGTAACTTTCTATTCTGTAAGCATATGACATTTTGTTTATCCATTGATCTGTTAATAGATATCTAAGTTATTTCTAATTTCTGGCTGTTATGACTAGAGCATCAATGAACATGGTTAAGCAAGTGTCTCTATGGTAGGATGAAGTGTCTTTTGGATATATGCCCCAGAGTGGTGTAGCTGGATCTTAAGGCAGATCCACTTTCAGCTTCCTGAGAATAGCAACATTAATTTTCATAGTGAGCTCTACAAGTTTACACTCTCACCAGCAATGGACAAGTGTTCCCTTTACTCCCCAGCTGCACCAGCATGAGCTGTCACTTGTTTGAGTGATCTTACATTCTGACTGGTTAGACGAAGTCTCAAAGTAGTTTTGATTGGCAGTTCCCTGATGACTAAGGATGTTGAACATTTCTTTTAAGTGCTCCTAGGCCATTTGAGTTTCCTCTATTGAATATTCTCTGTTTAGATCTGTACCCCATTTTTAATTTGGTTGTTTTCTAGATACCCAGGTTTTTTAGTTCATTGTATACATTGGATATTAGCTCTTTGGTGTGTGTTTGGTAAAACCCTTTTCCTGTTCTGTAGCAAGCTACTTTGTCCAAATAACAGTGTCTTTTGCCACACAAAAGCTTTTCAGGTTCATGACGACACAATAACTGTTCTTAGTGCCTGTGCTATCAATGTTCAGTTCAGAAAGTCTTTTTCTCCACCAGTGAGTTCAAGACTATTCCCCACTTTCTCTTGTATCAATTTCAGTGTATCTGGTCTTACACAGAGGTCTTTGGTCCATTTGGAGTTGAATTTTGTACTGAGTGATTAAGTATGGATCTATTTGAATTGTTCTACATGCAGCCAACCAGTTTGACCAGCATCATTTGTGGAAGATGCTGTATTTTTTTCCCAGTTTTTATTTCTGGCTTTGTTATCAAAGATCCGGTGTCCATAAGTACATGGACTTATTTGGGAGTCTTCAATTTGATTCCATTGACCAATGTGTCTGCTTTTGTGGCAATACCATACTGTTTTTATTGTGATAACTCTGTAGGAAAATTTGCGGATGGTGATGGGGATACTTCCTGAACCTCTTTTACTATTCCAGAGTGTTTTGTAAAACTTGCTTTTTAATTTTGTGCTAACTATAATTTGTGCGTGTTTGAACAATACAAAGTGAATACAATACTGTGTTCTTAGGTTATTGCAGGAAATATTTTCTAGAAAGGTGAATCAATGTGCATTGATAATACTTAAATATTCCTTATTATTTTTATTGTTGATATTTATTTTGTATGGGTGTTCTGCATGTGTGCATGTCTATGTACCATGTGTGTTCCTGGTGCTCCTGAAGACCAGGAGAAGGTGTCAGATCTTGGAGAACTAAAGTAACATACAGATGGTGGTGAGCCACCATGTGGGTTCTAGGAATTGAAACCAGGTCCTCTTAACCACTGAGTCTTCTCTCCAACCTTTATAAATATTTTTGAAATTGTAAACCCTAAATCATTATTCCTTACTGCACTTGTTTATTATATGCATGGAAATATAGTTATAAATTAGTAAAAATACTCTTTTTTTAACTTGTTCAATTTCATTTTTCAACTTCTGAATTCCTGAACTGTTCTAAGTCAAATAATTAGTATGATGTTTTTGACATGATATAATTTAGAATAATCCTTAGTGTATGTAAACCCATAATTTAATATCTGATAAGAACAAAATTTAAGACCTAATATTCTGTTTTGGGTTTGTATGGGAGCTTGAATGCTAGTGCTCACAGAGCCAGAGGGCATTGCGTCCCCTGGAGCCAGAGTTACACTGGTGGTTAGGAGCCTCCTTACATCGGAGCTCAGAACTGAACCAAAGTCCTGTGCTGAAGCAATAGACTTGCCTGACCCTCTCTCCAGTGCCAAAATATGGAGTTTTGACTGTAGAGATAAATACTTATTTGAAAGCTATGGGAATAGGTTTAGAGAAACTTTGTTTACGGGCTGGAGGGATAGCTCAGCCATTAAAGGCTAGGCTCACAACCAAATATGTAAGAAACTTCATTTACCAACTTGTACACTATTTTGGACAGTTCATCAGGTCACATGACTCTGTTCAAATTGAACATGATTTACATTACTGAGAAAGTAGAAGTATCATTAATTTTTTTTACAATACTGATTGAAGAAAAAGTACTATTGGATTATATATATGGCCTTATCCAATTCACCTATTGTTTACTTACTAGCCTCTGTTGGATACTCTCTTCAAGTGCTAGTTTATATATTTATTTACTACTTTGGCCATGTTGATAAACAATATAGGGCTGCCCTCTGGGTGTTACTTGAAATGGCTAATAAGCAACCACTTCAATGAAATAAGTAATATTAATGTCATATATCAGAATATAGTTTGCAAGGGTCTTTCATGTAGTACACAGATTAACAGCAGAAGGTGGAGTATAGTACCATCTCCTGCCCCAAACAGTGAAATAACTCATATCTAAAGCTAATACAGGCTAAGCAATTACATGGACAATGTTTCTCATCAACTCTAAAACTGTTTCTTCTTCTTCTTCGTCTTCTTCTTCTTCTTCTTCTTCTTCTTCTTCTTCTTCTTCTTCTTCTTCTTGTTCCTTTTGTTTTGCAATGAATTACAACTTGGTAAATATTAGAAGCCATTACATGAAATCAAAGGTGAGGTAGTCTTTTTTTGAAATACTATTTTAATAAAACTGATTTTATTTGTGTTTACTACTCTATAGATTATTGATATCTTCTGGAAGTTAATTAATAGTACTTGGTAAGCAGTTTTGCTTTTGTGGTTTTCCTCAGAATTGCATTCTAAAGAAATTACATATCATCTCTAAACAAGAAAACCACGTTCTGGTATTCTTCCGTTTAAATAACCAGCTCAATTTTGGCCAAGGTCAAGGAGAATTAAACCTTGTTATTATTTTTGACAGCTATACAATGCCTGATAATGGTTCTATTTCTGACACCAGCTGGCAGCATGTCCTCATTCAAATGATTTCATAGATGGCCTGGTCATAATCCAGACATACAAGGGACATGCTGAATTCCACTGCTGTGCTTCTGCCTAATTAGATGTGTGTTCCTAATAGGAAGAGAAGGCCAACTTTAGCAATGCTTTTTCTCCACGTAATTTTTTTCTTAGTTATTAAGTGCATTTTTAAGCAGGTACAATGCCCGAAGGCTTCTGGATAAGCAAATTAACCTGGACATTTTAGAAAAAAAATACTGGTTTGTTATATGTGATGTGGTGTTTATTTGGCCTAAAACAGCTATAATTGACTTGGAGTTCTGTCCTCTGTAACTCACAATGTCATCTGCGTCAGTTGGTCTTTGCTAATCATAACAATGTCTGGCATTCTTCTCATCATGCTGTGTTAAGGGTCAGGTTCACAGATTAGATTAGACAACACAAGAGACCACCTAAGAGAAAAAGCTGATTTTAAAGAAAATATTAATATTCATTTACTTTGAATTAATCAGAAATAATGATCAGGGAGAAGACTGTTGTAGAATTGCACACATGTACACATGTGTATACACACACACACACACACAGTGTTGAAGTCTGCATATGCACACCACTTTTTCTGTCAGAGGCAAAGTCTCTCTATATAGTCTCTCTTTCGTAGAATTCATTCTGGAGCACACATTCACCTCAAATGCACAGCAATGGCATAGGCCTCAGCCTCCCAAGTGCTCATAAGAATGAGCTACCAAAGACATTTTTAGGTGCTTCCATTTAATCATCCTTTGTTAGTCATGTCAGTGTCTGAGAGGGTCCCAGCAGGATTCATAGCATCCAAAATGAAAACTCGGTTCAGCCTGACTTAGGCTGGATAAAACTTCAGGAGTCTGATGCCAAGTGGTTTATTGCCAGCATATTTAAGCAGGTATAGTTTGGGGGGGAAAGTTTCCTAATATAATACAATCACCAGTGCATAAGGAAGGATAATTACATCAAAACTTAACTCAGGAGATATATCATTTCTTCCAAGAAGATGAGTTCTGGAGATAAGCTACCTGTACTAGCTTAAGGGTCTAAGGAAGGATCTGATACGGTCTTGGCCACATAGATAATATAGAAGTCATTTGGGCTATTAGCTACCCTCCAGTCCTGGTTGTTGGAGCTTGGAGAAGCCCCTGGTTATACAGGTAATGGAAAGGTCATTTAGACTACTGGCCACCTCCAGGCCTGGTTGTGGGAGCTTCAGATGACTTGGCCCAACAGATGAAACAAATCACTAGGCTCTTAATCACCTCAAATTCCCAGCATTCTAGATGGAAGAACAGATATGTCCTCCTTTGAGGAGACACCCCTACATGAATAACATTCCTGGTTTCCCAGGAGATCTGTGGGTACAAGGTCCTTCATGTTCCCAACAAGTGTTATATTAACTTCTTCATGAAGAAAGCAATAGCATTTTACAAAAAGTATTTAATTACTTTTAACACATTAGCTACCAAGCCAGTTTTCATTCCTGTAATGTTTAAACTTTTTTGTTTTAAAGACATTGTATTAGTTGTCAACTTTTTTTTTTTTAAATTTTAAACATATGGGATATTTTAGTTGTTAGTTTTTGGCTTTAGATTTTTTGTTTTTACTCTCATACAACTACTATAAAAACAACCATGATCCTGGGAAATCAAGTATAATTCATGAAAATACCATTCTAGCAGAGTTACAGGTAAAATATCAACATACATAGGTAAAGATACAGAGATAGAGACAGATACAGAAACAAAGACATATATAGATATAGATTAGATAGTTCTACATATAGATATGGGTGATATAGTTTCACTGAGCCAAATTTAATTCCTGGAAAATATTTTATGGCTTGGAATTTTTCTAAAGGTCTTAACCTTAAGATTATATTTAAGACCTTGCAAAGATTTCTATGGAGACAAATAGTCCACCTGAGTTTTGTTGATAATTTTATTTGAAATCATTGACATTTATATTCTAAAATAATTATTTTTTCAATTCATTTGTTTGATTTAAAAAATATATCAGTAGATGGTCATTTTATACATATTGACTTTTTTGGTAAGAGAAAATGAATGTATATTTATAATGAACAACAAAGTATCAAAGTACATAATTCTATTGTTGTGAATAATTGTATAATGAAAGGCACAAGTAATTTAACTAATTACATGTTTGAAGTACAAAGAAAATGTCATTTCTAATAAATGCTTTCATAGAATCATAATGATGAATATACTTTAAGTGGCTTTTGTTTTAAGAGGAAAAGCACATATGATCTGTACTTGATTTTCCTTAACTTGTGGAACGTTATATGATAATTTTGACTAGTTGTCTGATATGAACAGAGCAGTTTTCAAGATCCACTAGGAAAATTGCCATATACAGACTGTTGATCTCTTGCCCTGTAGAACTATTTATTTATTGTAAATCCTTGGTGCTCATAGATGTAAAACAATGTGCCATTATGATAGATAACTAAGTGAAAATGTATTAAAAATACAATGCAGAAGCCATGTGTGGTGGTACAAGCCTTTAAACCAAGCACTCAGGAGACACAGGCAGATAGATTTCTGTGAGTTTGAGGCCAGCCTAGTATACATAATGAGTTTCAGGACACCAGGGCCATGCAGAGAGATCTGTGCTCCAAACCCTCCCCAAACAAACAAACAAATAAAACAAGGCAGAAAAATGTAATCATCAGTATCTATTCAACCTTCTGTGGTTTAGCTTCATTTATTTTGATTACTAATGAAACAAAATATCTCAAAAGGAAATGTTAAAAATTAGCCTATCTCTGATTCTTTTTTTTCTGATGCATATGAAATCACTACTACTAGGTAAATGAGTCAGGAAAGGAAAAGACAACCAGTCATGGAATACCCACAAAGCATACGATCCCTACATCCCTCCTGGTAGATTCAAACAACCTGCAATTAGAACTACTAAGCAGTTCTCAACCATCATCGTGTAGTGAATATACATTTCTGTATTCCTGTTAAAAATACATATGTAAATATGGAATATTGAACAGTAATTCACCAGCACTGGAAATAGGCTCAATGAATTTAACCAAGCAAATAGGTTTTTAAAAACAACAAAACAACGTTCTTAGGTCTGGAGAGATGGTTTAGCAGTTAGGAGAAATTGTAGAACTTGGGGTTCAGTTTCCACCAAGCACATGGCGCTCCACCTGTAACACCAGTTCTAGAGGGTCTTGTGCCCTGTTCTGGCTTCCATGGGCACTGAGCACACTTATGGGGTGCATATTCAGGCATTCACACATACAAATAAAAAGTGAATAAATGTATCTTTAAAAAAATTAAAGGCGGTGTTGGAGATATAGCTCAGTGTTAGAGTGCTTGCCTAACAAGCACAAGGTCCTGGGTTCAGTCCTCAGCTCCAAAAACAAACAAATAAAAAGTAAATAAACAAACAAATAAATAAATAAATAAAAGGCTAAATAAAAACAGTGTTCTTTACTTTAAAAACAACAACAACAACAATGTTCTTTACTTAAAAAACAATGTCATTTATTTAAAAGGTAAAAATAAACCAATACAGATCTTTTTGAACATTTTTTAAAGAAAACATGCTTTTCATTGCTACCTGAGAATCTTGGAAGTTGTTACTGAAATCAAGAAATCACAAATAGACGTTGTCTTCAACAGCTGCTTAAAGAATGTGTCTCACACTTGATTCTTATTACTCTTTCAGGACAAGGCATGGGATGTGATAGATGATCAACAGCTATATCTTGAATTTAGTAAATGATTAGGACTGTCTAAATAATCCTAATCAAATGAGTGTCTATTAGTTACTTTTCTTCCATTGTAACAACATCCTTATCAAAGGCTGCTTAGAATTTACTTTGAGTCATGATTTGAGAGGATAGACACAGTCCATGGTGACGGGGAAGTTATGGTGGCTGCATGGTCAGAGAGCTGGTCACATTATCTCTGCCATCCACAAGGAGAGAGATGAAGATTGGGGCTTATCTTACCTTCTCCTTTATTCAGTCTGAGATCCTAGTCAATGTGATGATGTCACCCCTATTTAGAGTGAGTCTGCTCTCAGTAAAACATCTTTGGTAATGCTCTCATAGGTACAGCCTAGGAGATTCTAATTCTGTCAGCTTGACAGTGTTGGTTAACCATCCCACTCTGCATCTGTCACTGGGCTTTATCCTATTTCTATGGCCCATTCCCTTACAAACTAAGATTTTTCTTGTAGCTACTTCTGGATCTCTGGTCTTTAAATGTTTTAATTATATTGTAAATTAATATCATCTGAAAATTAATATTCACAGAAACCACATTGAGTTTCACCTTGTAGTATTATCAATTAAAGAAAATGATAATTTATGAGCATCAAGGTGTGTGGTAATTTGGAAAGATCATGCCTGTATCTCCTCAATAAAAGAATGAAGATTGGTACCAAGAACTCATCACACAGTTTAATAACTAATAACTGAGTTCTAAAACATATGTTTTATCTTTATGACTTGTACCATGTCCTAATATTTGGCTCTCAAAAGATAATGATTTTGGAGTCATGCATGAAGTTCAATAATAGAACAGTGCCCTACCAAGTGTTAGATCTCATTATTATAGGAAAAAACAATTGTGTATATATGTGCTTAGCTACTTCTTTGAATACTTGTGAAAATGGTATCAGTTGTATCTTCATTTAAAATGAGATGTTGCATGTTGATATTTCTTTAGTCAGATGGACATATCCTTCGTATATTATTTTACCATTAAATATTTTTAATGTTCAAAAAACTGCATGTAAGTGGTATAAGCAGTAACAAAGTGGCATAGTCTACTTTGGATCACCTAGTTACCAGTGTATTAAAATGGAACAGATTTCTATTTCTAAAGCTTTGTCCTCCTTAATTTGCTGAGGACCCAGTAGTTCACAGCACTATGTTTCTGACACTGATGATTGTTGCCTTTGAATTTATGTATGACACTTTAGCACTAAGCTGCTTAACTAACCTCAAAAAATATTTTATCAAAATCACATTAATTTGTAACCAATATGTAGTAGGGGTGTGGGAGGAGCTAAAGGAATGATGATTAAATTATCTCCCTAATAAATTATTAGTGTGGATATCAAAACCTAGTAAACGAATAATTTAAAAGCAATGATAATTTTTAAAATAATTCTAGAATTTAGCACTGCTTCTTATTAATTTTCCTTGGGTCTTGTAGAGCATTGTTTGAATGAAAACTGAAGTGAGACTACCCAAGTTCAAACCACTGACTAATCAATCAGAACTTGAACTTGGTGTTTCATGTTTTTGCAAAAATCAACTTCATATTTTCCCTGTCTCATCCACCACTTTTAATTTCCTTTTGAACTATTTCTTCAAGGAACCATTGTAGCTGGTGAGTTTCTCTCCGGGTCCCACCTAGCCCCCACAGTCCCACAGCCCACTCATAAAATAATCATTCAGATGCTTATATTATAAACTGTATATGCGTGGCAGGATTCTTGTTATCTAGTTCTCCTACCTTAAATTAATCCATTTCTATTAATCTGTAAATTGCAATGTGGCTTGTGGCTTACTGGTAACTTAACATCTGCTTCTCATTGTGGCTGCTGTCAGCATCTCTCTGTCTCAGGCTTCCACTTCTCAGCATTCTCCTCTCTCTTTGTCCCGCCTATATTTCCTGTCTGGCTACTGGCCAATCAGCGTTTTATTTATCAATCAATCATAGTGACATATATTCACAGGATATAGAACATCCCACAGCAGACCATAAGTACATTAATTGAAGTAGGTCACAATTTCAGCATTAAATTCCTTCTCATGGCCAGGCAGTAGTGGCCCATGCCTTTAATCCCAACACTCGGGAGGCGGAGCCAGGTGGATCTCTGTGAGTTGAAGGCCTGGTCTACAGAGTGAGATCCAGGACAGGCACCAAAACTACACAGAGAAACCCTGTCTTGAAAAACCAAAAAAGAAAAAAAAAATCATTCTCATGTAAGAAAAAGTAATTCACATTAGAAAACAAACAAACAGACAGACCTCAGCATTCTAATTTCTAAAAGAGGTAAGTATGCATTCTCAGATGCCCTGTTGCCTCCTGAAGTCAGTCATTCACTTGGTTTTCTTTTCTGGAATAACTGGTTATTTTGTGTAGCATCAAAAGGTTGCCTAGTATTCACAACTAATCTTCCTCCCACCATTACTAATGTGATTGATAAATAAAAAGAAAAGAACGGCGGGTGAAAGGCATGTGATTGTTAAAGTCTGGAAAGGAAATCAGCATTTAAATTAATTACAGGCTTGATGTACAGGTAAGGATACGTATATGTGGGGAAATTTTTTAACCTTACTCAGCTATTTCGATATGGAGTGCCAAAGTCAAGTTAAAGAAATTTCCATTTTTGGTAAATTTTAAATTTTAACAAACATAACCTCTCTAGAAGAATATCTTGTTATTTTTATTTTTATTTTATTTGCCCTTATTATTAAAAATAGGTTAACTTTCTCATACAATATATTCTGATTACAGGTTCTGTAAGGGGCCTCATTTGGCAAAGAGCACACCCAAATACCAAATTCTCAACACAAAGGAGATTTCTTATTCAGGAGAGGCAAGTGGGGTTAGGGTGCTACGTCTGGATCAGATGAAGACAGCAAACAGGTATCTCTGCCCAAAGTGGTTTCTAAGGAGAAAATTGGGAAGTGTGTGCTAAGATGAGTTGGTAAGTCCTGATTGGACAGGTTAGCCAGTGTAGCCAAATAATGAATTTTGATTGCTGGACTTTGATGTTTTGAGAGCTGGACCTTGGAGTTTTAGTCATGCATGAGGAAGTGGCCAAATAAGGGACTAGACCTTGGGGGTCAGCTTTAGGGATGTAATCTAACAGTTCAGTAAGGGAGAGGGAGGGAGAAAAAGCAAAACCTGCTGGAGCCATGTTTGCCATGCTCAGGCCCGTTACAGAGCCCTCAGATTCCTTTTTTCTTTCTACTTGTTCCAGTTCCTCCCCGTCTCCCCTCCCATCCAGATCCACTCACCTTCTGTGTCTTATTAGAAAAGAACAGGATTCTAAGAGATAACAACAAAAGATAACAAAGTAATAAGATAACACAAATACCATCACATCAAAGTTGGACAAGTCAAATGACCAGAAGGAAAAGAATCTCGAAGGAAGTCACAAGAACCAGAGGCTCATTGGTTCCCACATTCAGGCATCCTATAAAACACTAAACTGAAAACTATAACTATATACACAGAGGACCTGGGGCAGACCCATGCAGACTCTGCTTTGCTGCTTCAAGCTCTGTGAGTTCAGATGAGCCTTGCTTAGCTGGTTTAGAGAGCCTTGTTCTCCTGGTGTCCTCCATCCTCTCTGATTCCCACACTCTGTCTACCTCCTCTTCTGAGGGGATTTTTGAGCTCTAAGGGGAGGGATATGATGGAGACATCCCATTTAGAGCTTTGTGTTGTAAGGTCTCTCTTTCTATGTAACACTTGGCTGTGAGTCTGTATTTGTTCTCATCTGCCATGGGAGCAAGTCTCTCTGATGATGGCTGAAAAAGGCACAGTTCTATGAGTATAGTAGAATATCATTAGGAGTTATTTTATTGTTATTTTTTCTAAACAAATGGTATTTGGTTTTATCCTGGGTCTCTTGGCTATCTAGTCTCTGTTTGTTGGTCTCCCAAGAAATGTCAGTTATGGGTTCCATCTTGCTAAGTTGGCTTAAAATGAAATAAGACATTGGTTGGATACTCCTATAATCTTTGTGCTACCATCTCCCTTGGGGCTGATTGTAGGTCAAAGGTTTTGTGGCTGGGTTTGTGCTTACATTTCTCTTTTGGTAATCTGCAGAGTACCTTCCCATTCCAAAGACACTATACCAATGGGGTGAGGTTTCTATGTGGGCATCAGCTTGACCTCTCCATATTTAGTGAGTTGTGTGGATGCTGTCTCCAACAATGGGACCATGCTCTCAGTTGTTATTTTTAATCTAATTAATATACAGTAAGTCCAATCAATGAATTTAAAAACAAGAGACAATCCTTTCATATGAGCATCTGTCAGTGGAGGGTTCACTACCTAACTAAGGCAATTTATAAATTTCCAGTGTAGGATTTATTGTTCTGCAGACACTTGAATATTCAATTACTTTCTTACAAAAATGTCAGCCTTAACATGATATTTTTAAAATCTCATTTTCAAGATCTAAGAAAGGGAAATTGTTGGATACAAATTAGTAATAAACAATAAAATAAATAAATAAATAAATAAATGGAAAAAACAACTTTCTTAAAAAGTTAATTTGGTCATGAAGTGGTTGGGTAGGGTAGAGGGCTAAATTACAATAAAGATACCCAGAATTATTGGGTAAAGGAAACATCAATTAGAAAGTCTGGCAGAAAATATGGGTATTACCTGATTTTTTTTTAAGGGAGGAAATATCTACCTGTTTGACTCATCAGTTTCTAAGAACATCTGTATGCTCAATCAAAATCATCTGATCATAACCAACTGCCACCTGCATTTACAAGTAAATTCTAACTATGTCTTATCCAGAAACCAAATTTCTGATCTTCAGTGGATTTCCATGCAGCTAGCCGTTGTGTGATATTCCTGGTACAACTTAAGACTTGCAGATGAAATACTGCAGCAAATTGACTTCCAAAATGATTTCCAAGTTTCTGTTTATGCCTTCTACTGTGCTGCATATTCTATCCCATTTGCATGACTATTCTGTAGAAAATTAAGGTCATGGGCTAGGGACGTGCCTCAGTAGGTAAAACACTTGTATTCCAAGTGTGATAAACAGAGTTTGGATCCAAGAGCCCAGATAACCTCAAGCAGACATGGCGCCTCTTGTAATCACAGCACTCAAGAGGTGAGTACATGTATACAAAGATTATAGCTTTAGTTTTCTAAGATATTTTCATGACTCTTGCCTGAATAATCAGATCTTGCCACACAGTTAGAAGTTCTCCCACAGCACCCCCCGGAACCTCTTCCTGCTTCCTTTCTTTCCATATGATCACGTTTAGAGATGTGAGAAACCACTTGTTTCCCTTCATGCATCATATTGGTGCCTACATTGTGTTCATCCTGCTTTTGTTATCAAAATTGTTGTTTTTCATCTTTTATACCTAGAGGAATCCTGCTTTTAATTCCCGTTATTACTGACACTTTTGGCAAGTGAATGAATTGCTTTGTGTATCAGTGAGAAAGTCTTGGGTCCCTAGTGCATCTCAGAATTTAGAATCTTGTGAATTTTATGAATGTAGTAGAGTGGTTGTACAGTACATTATGTAGTAAAAATATTGCCAACAGAGTCCAAGGTAATAGCTTATAACCAAATATGTCACTATTTCTTCATTAACATATATGAATATTTAAATAAAAATTAAAAAAAATAACAACTATCTTTTTCCTCAAGATGAAGTAGCAACAAACCTTAAATTTTTCAGTTTCCAAAAGCACCTAGATTTGGAATTGCAGATTTTAAAGTGAATTCTAGTCACAGTGTCTGAAACTTCCAGAAACTCTTAGGTAAGATGGCAATGAAGAATTTGTAACAGTGACTGGCATATAGCAAACGTTACTGTGTAATTGGTGCCTGACATCTAAGATTCCATTTAGATATCTCATCTCAGGCATCACGGTTCTTAGATATTCCTTATGAGAATGGAAAAAATACACTTTCGTTTTTTTGTTTTGTTTATTTGCTTCTTTGCTTGGTTGCATTTTTACATATTCTTTTCTGCTTGCCCCATATTGTCAAGTCTTTTAAGAAAAAAGTATTTGACGTTTCCAAATTGACATCACATTCCCAGCTACATTCTGTATCATCTCCACATCTTCTCTGTAGTCTCCCCTCTACAAGTGATTCTTTTTATTAAAAAATGGTGACTACTTCCATTTTTCCCTTTCCAGACTAGAGATTATCATTAGCATGGAATAGAGGCAGATGCCTCTTCTTGGGATAGGATCTATGGTAACAGATGATAAGCAAGGTGCCACTGGAGAAAAAAAATGCCTTGAGGCATTTTATGTATATCATCTAATTTTTAATATTTTTTTATTGAAACTTTTTTTATTTCAGTTAAATAAATACATTTTGAATAAATTGCCACAGAGATTGAGTTTTAAATCAAGTCCACTAGAAATTTTGCTTTAAAAAAATCAATAAAGTTTATTCAGTTTTAGGGAGATAATCTAATGAAGATTTTCTCTCACAATCTGTTTTTAGGCTTTTATGATCTTAAAAAAATAGATTAGGTTCTTTTTTTGTCAACAACCACAGAGTCTAACTTGAATTCACAACCTGACATACATAATCTCCTCAATCTGTATATCTAGCAGTCTTTCAATTCTTGTGAGTATAAAAATGATCTTCAAATGGGAATTCATCTCAAAGCATGTCAAAACTGAAGATAATTTTATGTGTATATATTGATAAACAAATCCTCAACATGTTGGACTTGCAAGAAAGAAGATGAAATCTAAACTCAGGCTATTTCAAGTTTGGAAGGAAAGTAATATGACAAATACTAAGAGGAACTGTGATATTAGTACCTTAAGCATGGCCATTGATTCTGGAAGTGATATTTTTACCATTTTTGTTTACTTATTTGTTACTTTGTGTGTTCTGTTCAGATGAAGAACTGCTCAGAATCACTTTTGCAATAAGTGATCATGGCCTCATGTATTCAACTCATGCCAACTGAATTTCATCTTCTCAAAAAATAATTTCATACTAAATATTTAATATTTGCATACAGTTTATTGTTGATACCCACAAACAGCTATGTATATTTTCTTGTAAAATTTGTTTTGGTGTGCAATTTCAACAGTTGAGCAAATGAATGCAAAATTCTAACAGAATTTAAGCAATCATGGTATATGTACTGTACGCCCTAGAAGTGATGATGAGTCAAGAGCAAGTCTACAGAATTTCAGCCAGCCTTCCAACTACCCATTAAACTGAGACTCTCTTATAGTTTGACAAATAGGGAGTAGTCTTGGGAGACTGATTCAGTATCCCCATGACTTGTTCCACACTGTAAACAAACTCAAAAGCTCCTTCCTGTTCTGTAGAAAGAAATGCAGATGTTAGGAAAGAAATGCAGATGTGAGATACATGTGGGGAGGTGTCGTTTCAGAAAATGATACCTTTATTAATTTTCTTTCATTTTGGATGTGCCTTGTCACACTCAGACAACTTCAGGATAGGGACAATTTCTGAAGTATATCGCTCCAGGGTCCAATTTTAAGAAAAAAATTAGACTACAAAGGCAAGAATGAGTCTTTACTTATTATCTCTGAGTTATGACAAAAGTTTTATAATAATCCTTGTAGTATTTAGAACCTTTCTTTGAGTTGTTTAGGAAGTTCTATGACAAGATCCTATTTCTGTCAGGCTGGTTTTGATCTTCTCATCTCTGCCTCCTAGATGTTGTTATGATAAGCATTCATGGTCATGTCTGGCTGTATTTATTTTTTTCAAAGATAGATTATGGTCTTACAGGAAAAAGATAAGTAATTAAAAAATAAGTTGATTATTAATTTTTCCATTTATGTCTACACTGAAGCCAATGTTCATCATTTTTTAGTGTATAATTCACTTGATATAAAACTCTCACCAGGGGCTGGAGAGGTGCTTCAGTGGTTAGGAGTACTGGCTGCTCTTCCGGAGGACCCAAGTTCATTTCCCAGCACCCACACAGTAGCTCACAACTGTCTGTAACTCCAGTTCCAGGGGATCTGACACACTCATTGAGACATACATGCAGGTGAGACACCAATACACATAAAATAAAAATAAATCTTAAATAAATAAATAAAATTAAGAAAAAAAACCTATCACTCTGCTGTGGGATGTTCTGTATGCTGTGAATATGTGTTGCTCTAATTGGTGGATAAATAAAATGCTGATAGGCCAGTAGCCACACAGGAAGTATAATCAGGATAGGCAGATTAGGAGAATTCTGGGAAGAGGAAGGCTGAGTCAGGAGTCACCAGCCAGACACAGAGGAAGCAAGATGTAAAGGCAGAACTGAGAAAAGGTACCAAGCCATGTGGATAAACATAAATAAGAATTATAGGTTAATTTAAGTATAAGAGCTAATCAGTAGTAAGCGTGAGCTAATGGCTGAGCAGTTTTAATTAATATAATTGTCTGTGTGTTTACTTGGGTCTGAGCAGCTGCAGGACCTCAGGGCTTAGGGAACTCGGTGGGACCAGGAAAACCAGCTACGTCACTCAGTTTTCATACTTCTATGTGTGTGCATATTGTTCTACATGGATGGAAAAATCTTTCTTTACATGGTCACCTAAAAAAATTATGAGTGGTAATTTATAGTAATCTGACACCACTTCTGAATTATCTTTCCATTCTCTACCAGGCACAGGCAGAGTTGAACATTCTTTTCTGAGATGGCACATATCTCTGTCATACTTTTCATACTCAAGTCCCATTTCTGTACACATCTGCCCTCTAGCAGCCTTGCAGCCAGGAGGATTTCTCATCCATTCCTTTGTTTCCGTAACTTTCTCTTGTGCTTTTCACAGTTGGCAGGTTATGAAAGGCTGATGGGAGTTTTAAGAATCAAGCTAGTCTTTCAGAAAAATGAATGAATCTGTTTACAATGAAACGATAAGATCCTAAACAGCACGTGTGCTGCTTCTGTTACTTTGTGTTTTTGACTAAAAGTGAATAATAACAACAACAGTATAACAAAGAAGAAACTAATAATAGAGCAGGATTTCTTTGGGAATTGCCAATATGAAAAATAAAAATATCCAGAGTAGTATGAATAGGATATTCCAAGACATTAAGATCATAAATATTTGTCCTAAATACTTGCGCAGTTTTTCCTATGTAATCAAATTTTAAGATTGAAACGTAACTATGGGATACCTTATTCAATTATATGATACAGGAACATTGAACACATAAGTGGATGTCTGAAACCTGGAGGCCAGAGTGAGTGATATGCTAAGTCAAATCTTCAAGTATCGTGCAAGGTATATAATGTTAAGCTCAAGGTAAAAATCCCTATTTTAATAGGTTGCAATTTTTCTAAATGACATTCAAATAATTTTAGACCTAGAGAAAACTGTGCAAATAGCACAGGGATTTTACATGCACCTGACATTTAGTGGCCCCTAGAAGTAAAAGCTTGCACTAGCTACCATATAACTATAAAAATCAGAAACTTAAACACACAACTTTGGATATTATTATGTATATGGCTGTTTTGTCTGCATGCGTGTCTATGCACCACATGCACAGAGTGCCCACAGAAACCAGAGAGGGCGTTAGATGACCCTGAACCTGGAGCTACCGTTATTTGTAAGCTACCATGTGTGTGCTGGGAATGCTGGTTTTAGTTTATTATTGGTTTAGGGAATATGTAAAAAAAAATAGTATGGTTATATAATAATAGCCAACAGTGTTCTTTAAAAGTTATAAAACTTTTATTCCCTTAACTGTCCTATTTTCATATTCCATTTTTTCATTTCACTCTTTTTTCTCGTGTTCCTTTTAGGTAGTCGGTCTCTCTGTCTCTCTGTCTCTCTCTGTCTCTGTCTCTGTCTGTCTGTCTGTCTCTCTCTCGTGTGTGTGTTCCTGGATTTTCCTTGTACAGATGAGCAGATAGATACATTCATTTTCTTATACTCCTTTTTGTTTCAAAAGAGAAGCAGCTCTGATAGGCTTGCATTTGTAGTTTGCTTTCTTTTTCTTTCTTTCTTTTTTTTCCCCAGAGCTGAGGATCAAACCCAGGGCCTTGTGCTTGCTAGGCAAGTGCTCTACCACTGAACTAAATGCCCAACCCCACAGTTTGCTTTCTTTATTTAACAGGTAACTGCAAACCATGGTAGATGTGTGTGTGTGTGTGTGTGTGTGTGTGTGTGTGTGTGTGTGTGTCTACAGATATAAGATGTTCTCCTCTCTTACTAATTTTTTGCATAAGGATCATTAACCCTGGAGCTCACCAAGTCAGCTAGACTAGCATGCCAAAAACTGCCAAGGATTCTCCCCAACTTTTTCCATTGATGCTGGAGATCCAAGCTTAAGTCCCCATGCTTATGTGGCAAGCATTTTATTTCCTGACTCATCTTCCTAGTCTCTGTTCCTTAATATTTTATATCTGTATAATATTCTGCAAAACTTTTCTGTACATAATCACTAAGCTGTTTTCAATATCATTTACACCAACACTCCAGTGATCACCTTGTCTATGTATATTTTGCAATTGTTGGGAATTTCTTTAGCTACTGTCACAGAAGTTGAATTTTTAGGTTGAGGATAGTGGTATGTATATTTGGTTAAACATTGGAATCTGTAATAAAATTTTTTTATTTATTAAATAAAAATTTTCATGATATATTTTGATCATATTTTCCCTCCCCTGACTCTTCCCACCTCCCTATCCACCTAACTTCATGTACTTTGTCTCTTAAAAAAAAATCAAAACATACAAAAAAAAATCAATGAAACAAACAAACAAACAAAAGCCAAAACAAAACAAAATGAAATAAAAGGCCCACAAAACCAAACAAACATGGAGTTCATTTTGTATTGGCAAACTACCCATGGGCATGGGGCCTACCCTGGAGTATGGTTCATATACCCAGTGACACTTCATCGTAGAAAACTGATTTTCTCTTTCCGAGCAATTGTATCCATTGTAAATAGCTTCTTGGCTAGGTATGGGAGTACTGGGTCCCTCTCTCAGTGTTCTAACAATGTCTGGCTTGGACCTGTGCAGGTCTTGTGCATGCTGCCACAGTCTCTGAGTTCATACGTGCATCAGTCCTGTTGTATCTGGCAGATACTGTTTCCTTGGAGTCGTCTATCACTTCTGGCTCTTTATTTCTGCCTCCTCTTCCACATAGATCCCTGAGCCTTAAGGGGTGAGGTTTGATGACAACATCCCATTTAGTACCAAATGCCTGCCCTACAGTCTCTTACTCTCTACACATTAGCCAGTTGTGAGTCTCTGTGTTATTTCTCATCTATGACAAGAAGCTTATATGATGAGAGATGAGTGAGGCACTGACCTATGGGTATAGACATATGTCAGTAGGAATCATTTTATTCCCATGTTCCTTTAGCAGAGTAATGGTAATAGAAGAGATCCAGATAAACAAGTTCCAAAACTGCATGAGAGAACTGCTGATATGGTATAAGAGTTTTTCAAGAATCCCTGCCAAATGATGCCTTTGTTTTATTTAACACATAATTGCAATGTAGGGTACAACATATGTTAATACATACACTGAATTCTAATAAATTCAGAATAATTAATATGTCTATCTCGTTACTTATTCACGTGTGAAACCATTGTGGTCCATTTTCTTAGTTCTTCATAAAGCACATAATGGGTTATTGTGAAATGTGGTCATTCCATTGTGCTGTTAAACACTGAAAATTATTTCCCTGAATAAATGTATTATGGTAGCTGTTACACCACCTCTCTCATCTCCATCCATCTAACAGCCTCTAGTAATTACTATTTCTCTTCTATGTTGAGTTCTACTTATTGTGGCTCTCACAGTTGAGATAGAGTATTCAGTATCTATATTTCTAAATATACATTATCTAACTTAACATATCTGTTCCCATCCATTTTTGTGATAAATGACAAAATGATAAATGATCTTCATATATATTATATATATATATATATATGTATATACATATACATACATGTGTATATATATATGTATATACATATATATATATAATATGTATTATATATACTATATATGTGTGTGTGTGTGTATATGCAATAATGTCTTTTGACATTTATCATTGATGGACAACTAGGTTGACTTGTGAATAGTGCTGTGACAAACATGGGCACAGTAGCTTTTCTTCAATATGGTGATTTCATTTCTTATAAAGGTTACAGGTATTTTATATGGCAGTTCTAGCTTTTACTTGGCCAGGACCATAAAGGCTACACTACTGCATCTCCACAAACACTGTATAAATTCCTCTGCATTTGTGATTCTGTTGTAGTTCCAGTAACAGCCGTCCCAGCAGGTGAGGTGGTATTCTTTATTTGCGTTTCTCAGATGGATCTCACATGAAGTTGAGATCTTTGTACACGTGTTGGTCATCATCATGTCTTCTTTTTTATAAATGCCATTCCTATCATTTGACTATTTCAATTGCATTGTGTACTCTTTAGTTATTAAATTTTTCTAATACATTTTGGATAGTAATTATTTTGCACATTCTCTTTCACTTTGAAGACTGCTTATTGGTTATGCTATTTCATGTACTGTGGAGAAGCCTTTTGGTTTGTAATAGAACTAGTTGTCTCATTTTGCTTTTATTGTTTGTGTTTGGTGAGGAAGGTTCTCAACAAAACAGTTATTTCTTGGCTGTTGAGATGGTTCATCGGGTAAAAGCACCTGCCATTAAGCCTGTCGACTTGTGTTTAATCCCCAAGACGCATAAGGAGAGGACAGACTCCTACAAGCTGTCCTCTGATGTCCTGTGGTGGAACATTCACACATATAGACACAGATAAGGACACACACACACACACACACACACACACACACACACACACAAAACCCCACAACTAACTAAATAAGTAAATATAATTTTAAAACTTAAAAACAGTTGCCTATGCTTTCTTAAAGTATTTTTCTTTTGTTTCCTCCTAGTAGCTTCATAGATTGAACTCTTAGATTTAGGTTTTTTGAAGACATAATTTTTTTTTTTCGAGACAGGGTTTCTCTGTGTAGCTTTGTGACTTTCCTGGAACTCACTCTGTAACCCAGGCTGGCCTCAAACTCGCAGAGATCTGCTTGCCTCTGCCTCCCAAGTGCTAGGATTAAAGGCGTGTGCTACCACTGTCTGGCAAAATTATTCATTTTTGAGTTGACTTTTTATGTGGTAAGAGGTAGAGGTAAAGTTTCATTTGGGGGCGGGCGGTGGGGATGTGAAGTGTAGGTGGGTATGTGTGCACTTGCATGCATACATAGATATTTAGCTTTCCCACCATCATTTGTTGAAAAGGTCAATCTTAATGTACATGTTTTAGTGTCTTTAATAATAATCTGTCTGATTATTTATGGATTTATTGTCAATAGCTCTGGTCTATTCCATTTCTCTGTTGCTACGATGGTGTGTAAGTTACTAGAGTAGCATGTCCCAAGGTCAAGGTGATGCCTCAGATCTGACTTCTATGCTCAAGAGTGTTCTGACTGTTTGATTTCTTTTATGCTTACATACAAATAGTAGAACCTATTTTTTCTATTCTTGTGAATGTTGCTGTTTTGGTAAGGTTACAATGAGTCTGCAAATCTCACCACATATTGTAGAAATTTTAGCAGTTCTTCCCATTATAAACATATAAGATCTTCACCACTTTTGTATCTTCAAGTTTTTATAATTTTTAGTGTAGGGATTGTCTTTGTTTTTGTTTTTTGGTTTTTTGTAGGTAATTTTACATCTATCATGAATGATATTGTTGTCTTGATATATTTCTCAACAATTTTGCTACTCATAAATAAAAATGTTTACCAACCAAGAGCTAAGGAGATAACTCAGTCAGTAAAATGCTTGCTACTCAAGCCTGAAGCTCTGAGTTTAAATCCCTAGCCCCCTTTAAAGTGGTGTACTGCAGCACAAGTCAGTAACCATACTGGGGGTTGGTTTATAGAGGCATGTAGATTCCTGCACCTCATTGGCCAGCCAGTCTAGGTGAATTACTGAATTCCAGGATAGATAAGAGAGCCCGCCTCTGAAAATAAGATAGACAGCTACTGGGAAAGATACTGGGTATGACTTCTGGTTTCCATATGTACACCCACTCACATGCATGCCTGAATACACATAAACACACACACACACACACACACACACACACACACACACACACACACTTACACACGCATGCACTCACTGTTAAGCAATGTTTAATTTTGCCCCCATCATTTTGTCTTTGACAGCCACTTAAAGCTATTTTGGAGCTTTGTGTATAAATATCTTCTTGCTGGACTTTGGTATTTTGACTTCACATAAGGACACTGAGTCAAATTATATAAAATGTACTTAGGCTGATGGCAGAAGTAGTCAATACTGGTTCCCTTCCTATATAATAACAGTGATTCCTTAAATCTTCCACTCCTATCTCAGATGAGAAAAATAAAAATAAACTTGAAGTAACACTGAAAAGAAATAGAACTGAGGGGTGGGATTATTCAACCTCTTTATTCATAATATGTTAAAAATGCTTTATTGCATATCACATCAGAATATTTGTTAATGACTGTGAGTGCCTAGGAAAATACAAAAAAAAAAAAAAAACAGAAAAATGAACTATTTGGAAAGCGATGTGAAAAAAAAAAAAAACAAAAACACCACTTTTTTGTTTGCTTCAAACAAGAGGAATAGCAGATAGAAACCAAACATTAATAGTTTTGACGGCTTCTAGAATTTGAAAGTATTAGTGTCACACCACAGTCACAGGTTTGGACGATATTCTGATGTCTTTGTACCAGGGTTTTAGTCATTTTTCTAATGACTCCAGCTCAGTTTCACCTGAACCAGGTTGTAAAATTGTTAGGCTAAAGGCCCATCTATTCAGTGGACACACTGACTAGGACAGCACCCTGCTCCTTTCCTCCACAAAGCACAAAGGAAGGGACCAGGTGACTCCAGGCTTTGTATGGTTTGGGCTGGTATTTTCTTTGTGACAGCACTAAGTGAATTATTTATCATCCCCAATTGCAAACTAGATGCAGTATAGTAATTCCGAGGTTATTCACATGTCCTTCAAGATTGATGCTATGTGTCTGTACATGGCACATTGGCTTTCATTTCTTCAAAATTATTCTGGTGTAGGGGAGCCCTAAAGTATGGATCTTATTTTCTCAGTGGTGAAGTGGAAACAGTGTTGGGAAGTGTTCTGCCTCAGGCCATCAGTGTGGATCTCTGAGCTGATGAGATCCCGGAAAAGAAGTTCAAATTCATCTTAATTTCCCAGACAAAGTTATCCCAGAAAAACTAATTTTCAATTTCAGTTAAAAATATAGCCCTTACTTCGCTGAATAATACATACCAACATATAGAGCCATTTTGACCCCAATTTTAGAATTTGTCACCGTGTGCTATTGTGGGTGAAGCAAACATAGGGAGAATTAAAGAAAGATGAAAAATGACCAATTTACTATTGCCCTTGAGCTGGGTGCAGTTGGAGTTTACCGGTGAGTCATTTTATATCCTTCCATGATGTTTCTGTCTCCTGACTCTCTGTGAATATTCTGGATCTTCTGAGGCAATTCTGTGGAAATACTATCCGCATAATGGTTTTTATGCAATGAAAATACCTTAATTTATTGAGAGAAAAAAGCCAAATCATGTCAGTTTCTACTTTGCTTCGGCATAGAAATTATAGAAAGAAAGTAATGCATGGTAAATGTTGATATTCAACATAGGAAAAGTTATGAGTTATTTCTGTATTTGAAAAATCCTATGGTGCCCGACCACTGGGTTTTGTTGTTGTTGTTGTTGTTGTTGTTGTGGTTGTTGTTTTGTTACAGTTCTTACTATGATTAAGACTAAAAGAGTATCAAGAAAATTATTTCACTTAACATTAATTAAAGTACTTTTTTTTTTGTTTCAGTAGGTGCCTTTCAGTGACATATGCAACACCGTTGTATTTACTTCAGAGTTTTGGATATGTCACAATGCACAACATAGATGCTCTCTAGATTCAACTTGTAAACAATGATTTATCCAAATATTGATTCTGTCAAGGTCACTGATATCAAATCCTACCTTAAGGAAACTAGGTACACTGTGGTTGTAATATTATCACATAACATTCTTGGAGTGTTTTGCTTTAAGTCCTTATTTTGATTTGTACTCGATGTGTAGCTCTATTAATAATTATTTTCCTTATTATCTTTTTGAAAATATGCAATTCAGGAGAGAAAATATTAAGTGCAATTTTAAGCAACTTTGGAAGTAAACATGGCATTTTGAATCATTTTTGAGGTATTCTTTTAGTTAATGAATGTATTAGATCTAAGTAAGCAGGCTGTACTGGAGATCTAGTTTAATGTTTATTTTTAGTTGTTTCATTTCATTTTGTTGTCCTATGATGGAAAAGGAAAGATTTGGTGAGTCTACCCTTTGCTGGATTCATCCCTGATTACTCTTGTGGTAGTGATACTTCTAAGAACAACGATGTGGCAAGCACTACATATACTTAGTGCTAACTTTCACTAGCAATGTTATGACACACTCCACGGAATTTAAAAAGCAGTTTTACTCTTATCTCAGATATTTTGCACATGTAGAAATCTGTCTCAAAATTAGATGACTTGTCCAAGATGAAAACTTCGCCATAATTCATGCTCATTTCCAACAATCTCTCCAACTTCATTTGTTCAACCAGATCATTGGCAATCTCCTTCAATCACTCGATGGAATCATAGAATGCAAAATGGAGAAAGATGTGTAGCTTCATAGTAGATCCTTTGCCTGGAATGCACAAGGCTCTGAATTGGTTCCCAGTACTGCCTCCCACACACAACACACACAAGTCGCGTACATATAGGGATAGAGGAGTAGAGACAGATCCACACAATAACATCCACAGTGGCAACTCTTTGGTCTTTCAACACAAGGAAGGTAGACTCTACTAGAGCAACATCCTTACAACCTTGTGAGACTAGTGTGACTGAGAATACGTTGTAATGGTTTTGTTTGCATTCAGTATTTTTACACTTGTGAAATGATGAGACTATGCCTGGTGAGATGTTTATAAATACATCTCGACAGTTGATGTCATATGTAACACACGAACAAGTTACACAACTGTAGAATTATCAACCAAGTATATTACTCCAACACAAATAAAAGATCTTATATAAACTTCAGTGAAACTGCTGCTTCCTGTTCATTTCCAGTCATATGACTATATCTCCAGTGTGCTCTTCCTATCTAGAGGAACTGTGGGAAAGCAGAATCCATTGACATCAGTATGAAGTGATGTGGTCCTGGTTTCTACTTTTTAAAATTTAACTTAAGTAATTCATAATAAATTATAATGCTAAAGTACCTAGCACAGAAACTTCATTTGAAAAGATATTTAAGAAGACATGTACCTGGCTTTTATTTGAGTGTTACCAACTCTGTGTCTCTTACCTTGATTGAAACAAAATAAATTATGTCTCATGGATATCAACAAATCAGTAGATGGTTGTCCAAAACCTTTTGTACAATAATTTTTTTCTCCCCTTAAAAGTCAATGAACAACTTTCAAGCAATTCATGAGACCCTAATATCATATGAGAATGATGGTGGGATGTGAAAATTTTAATGGGGAACATGTCCATGGCCTTTCTCAGATTCTCAAAGGTCTCCAGTGTAATGAAAATGAGGAAGCATTTCCCATTTTCTGTTTGGGAAATGGAAATGAACTAGATCTTGCTGGTTGTGTTTTGATATGCAAAGAAGCTTTGATTCAGAAATATTGTAGCTTCCCTAATGCCAAGCAACTGTAGAAAGTATAATTTTTGAATTACCCAGAAGGATTCCTGGTCACATTACTCTTTTACCCTCATTTAACCAGATATTGTGAAATCAGTGTTCCTCCATCAACTTCACCTGATAACTGAAAACATTGAAAGCCTTCATGTACTATCATGTTCAATAGGGAAAAATCCCAACTCAGCTTAAGAGATCTAAATATTAATCTAGGTTTCATGTTGGCTCTGTTTTTATAAGAAGCAAATAACAATCAGAATTTTCACAAGTAATTTCCCAGAGGAGACTTGATCTCAGATCATCAGGTAAACAAGTTACTGTATCTTGTGATCATTGGTTGTTGTGATAAACCATAAAAACAAAATCAGTCAGAGTTTCCTCTATTCCTTGCTATGTAGGATGAGGGCATCAGCAATCGGGGTTTTAGGTATTTCAGCAGAATGATGGAAAGATGTTGTGGTTAGGCCCGTAAATAAGATGTAGGAATAGCTCTGAGGATCCCATTCTACATGTGTTCTAGACACTGGCAGTCAGTCTTTTCTACCCTTAGCATTCAGTTTAGTCTGTTTACAGAAATAATTAATAAGTACAAGGAAAGCAAAATCTGAAAGGTATCCAATTAAAGCACAACTACTTAACATGTTCTTATATATAAACTCAGAAACTTCCTTGTAGCAATGTGTATTTGAACATTGATGGGTCTACTGTGCTAAAGGATATAATTATTTTAAATTTAAAAATAGAAGAACATCATGTTAGAACTGAAGAATATTCCTTTCCCTTTTTTTCCAATGAAAAAAGTTCACATTACATTTTATATGTTTAACTACCAATTCTGGGAAGGAAAAACCGAGCAATTAGGTTTCCATTGTTGAAGGCACTTTTTTGCTCACTCACCACTAGGGGGAGAACATCGCTAGGCCAGAGTCTAACATTACTATAAGGCTTTTGTGTGTATGTGTAGTATGTGTGTGTGTGTGTGTGTGTGTGTGTGTGTGTGTGTGTGTGTGTGTGTAGTGTGTGTGTGTGTGTGTAGTGTGTGTGTGTGTGTGTGTCTGTGTGTGTCTGTGTGTGCCAGAAGAGATTACTTCCTAATAAAATTTAAGGTTTTGTATATTGTTTTAAAAATCTGGACATGCTTAATAAGACTGGAATTTAATGACAACATTGATTATGTTCTGGCTTTTTAACGTTCAAGGCTCCACCCATTTCCCTAAGCCTTGAGGGAAGGCTTGACACCCTGCCTTGAAATCTCAGAGGGAAGAACTTGGAAGAAGGCTATTTCACATTCTGGTCAAAAAAGCAGCTGCAATGTGGTCTGGATGAATGCTTTAAGTCTACATGGAAACATATAAAGCTTGTTTTTGTTAATGGAATCAAACTCTACCTAAATATAGAATTTTACTTTTCATTTAATGTTTCTTTGAGACAACTTCAGCTGGAGCCAAGCCAAATCTCATAACAAAATGAACTTTCCTTGGAGGACCTTCGGTACTCTTGTTGTTGGAAGCATTGACCTGACTTGGGACTTCATAACTTTCTGAATGAAAATAATTATTTCACAATAGATGACCATTCAATATGATTTCAATTTCACAAACATTTCCCCACCCAGTTCTCTTATCTTTAATTACATGTTTTAAGTACAAAATATTATTTAATCATCTGGTACAAAAATCTCCAAATTTACAGATTTATTCTGCTTGAAAACCACGTTCTGATTAAATTTGGTCATGCTTATAAAATTTTTTAATTTATATTACAGATAATGCATCTTTCTCAAGTAAAGAATATATTCTGTGAAAGTGATTTATCCTGCCTTGATGGTATTGTTGGTTTGTTTTTGTTTCCTTCCCCTGATCTCATTCTCTTACGTACAGTCCTTTTTCATATCTTCTGAATTTCCAGCTCTCCAATCTCACTCTGTAGCTTTGCTGCTTCATTACTGCCCCTCCTGCCCATTCCCAGTGTGAAAAGAATGCTCTCTCCTCTCCTTCATCTATTTTCTTAACAGCCTCCTATATTGCACTTTTACTTAATTTTTCCCCATGAAATTAACGATTCTTTATATCTTCCTGCCCTCACCCCCGCCTCCCATTACACCATCTCATCTATTTCTCTCGCAAAGCTCTGATTTACTCAGGGGAGGGACTTTCTCATGCACACGGCTCACTGCTATGATGATTTCAATGGTGCCAGCATATTTTAACCACATCATTATCATGTAGTCCCAAAGCTTTGCTCACAGAAAATGCCCATCTTTAAAAGGATTTTGTTTCCATTAATCAATGTTGGAACTTGAGATTCAGGCAAGGAAAGCATTTATTAGAATGTACTCTGCTTGTTCCCACAGTCATTTCGTTTCCTCCACTGTCTAAGAAGAAGGAATTGTGCAAGGGTTGTTCGCCCCTCCAAGCTTACCTCTCTTTTCTATATCCCACCGAGGCCCCCTCCCAAATCTATTCTTCCGTACAGTAGTTAAATCAGAGCATGCAGCAGGACGGCATTGTGTGAACTGGTGGCCACACAAGTACTTTGTATTCACGAGAGGTTTAGAAGTTCAGCAGCTGCATATAAATATGCATAGTTGAGAGATTCATGATGGTGCCTCCTCATTCTAGTGCTGGTTGGCTGCGGTGCAGGCACTACAAATCAATGAACACTTTCCCCATCCATCAGCTGCTCACTTGCAAGCAGACAAAACACTTACAATGCCAGAAACCCACAGAGAGCCCCTTAGTGAAGGAAACCTCACTGTCAGAAGATTCAAAATAGTCTTCTCCCTCCCACTCCGCATCTCCACAGCTCTCGGCCTCAAATATCTTCTTCTCATCCAGTGAAGATTATAAGCACTTAAAAAAATATCGTCAGGAAAGAAAGAAGAGGGGGGGAGCAATGATAAATCAGGGTTTTGAGGGTCTTCACATTACACTTGTCACAAAGCAAAGGGTTCTTCGAGCATTCTTTTAACCCTTTAGAAAATAAAAGTGAGCTTAAGCATGAATCTGCCTATGTTGACTGTACTGCTTTAGTTTAGTTAGTTACAGGGTTGAGTGTAGCAGCATTTACATATGCATAGCCCTCACCCATGCTGTGGCAGACATTTGTAATTCATCCATAGTTATTAGATGGCTTTGGGTATTGCAGGGTTATGATGACTGAGCCAAGAAAAAAAAACAAAAAACACAAAATGTGCTTCATAGTGGAAATCACATTTTCTCCTCTGGATTGAGCAATCTTTTTGCCGAGGTTTCAGATTTATTTATATTGAGATTATAAACATTTTAATAAAACCTTGATCTAATACAATTTCATACACAGCATAATAATGAATCAAACGTATATTTCTTGGTGAAAAGATATAAATTTATTTTGTCTAGAAGACAAGCCCTTTTTAATTTTTATATGGATTAACCATAATAAAAATAGCTTATTGGTGCTTAGTTATTAACCAGTCTTTAAACATTGTCAACTAGACCATAAAATTTTCAATAAGAATGATAATCAGTTTGATTTTGGCAGTCATATGTTCATTTACTCAGCTTTCAACTATTTGGTACTATGGCAGTGCTACAGAATGTAAAACACAGCACAGTGCTATTTGTAGTTCTTGTTTGATGCATATGAATGTTCAGAGATAGAAAATAGAGGTACATAAATGAGTATGTGGCTTTCAAATTTAAGAAAATTTCAGTTCAGGAGTCGCTATAGTGAAGATTTTAAACACAGATTTAGTAATTGAATGCCATATTTATTCAAAACTTATCTATCCAGTTAACGTAATCAGTTACCATCTTGCTGGAAGATCAAACAAATTTCATTAAGACTGTCTGACTAATCTTCAACGCTATCACAGGGAGGCTGACTGACATGTCCAAGTCTTTTTACTTATGAGGAGCAAAGCCAAAAACTGAACCCCTTTCAGCTGCACCCCAGCACCCATCCCCACATGCATTTCCACTAAGCCATATTGAATTACAAGGCAGAATGTGATAATTGCGCTCCTGGATCAGAGGAGGTAAAGATCACTTCCAGCTGGGATGACCAAAGAAGACATCATTAAGAAGGAGTTGCATTGGAGCAAGCCTTTGAGGAGTGGGCACAGGAACAAAGCAAACACCACAGAAGGCTTAGCATCTGAGAAACCTGGGGACTCTGCAAAACACGTGTCAGAGGACAGTGTTTTCAGTGAAAGGGATGCTGTAAATAACACTACTATTTAAGGGATCTCCAGCATGAATCCTCACTTACTAGAAATGGAATTAATAAATAGATTTATAGATGCACTGCAAACATGTCAGTCAAACTGTTGGAACCTCAGTTTCTCTATTTCAGAACTAAATAACCACTGAACTCTCCGCCCAGGGAGGCCTGGACAAGACTTGCATTTCATTTTTTTTTTAATATTCTACAGAGTGGGTTACAGGACAGCCAGGGCTACACAGAGAAATACTATCTTGAAGACACACACACACACACACACACACACACACACACACACACACACAATTCAAGATATACCAGTTGTAACATGCAAATAGAATTATTCATTGAACATAAATCCACTCCATATGTTTACATATCCATAGCAACATACCTGTATGCAAGCCAATCATTTTCATTGTATGGACTAATTATAAGTTCTAAAGTTTAGTTGAAAGAAAACTTCCTGTGCCAATTAATTTTCCCCACTAGTTTTAAAATGCAAATTGATTCTTAGAACAATTTACTCAACATAAAGAGATCATAAGCATATATTAAGCATGCAATAAAGACTTGGGCATGGTACCCTCTCTCCCACTCTCTGATTCTCTATTTCAGTCAGTGGGAAAGACAGAGACTGCTATGCATAATAGACATCCATATGTCAATAAAGTGGTATTTTGTAGTATTCAAATGTGCTTGAGTATATTCACAAATCTTCTACTTTTCTAACTAGCCAGACATTACTCAGGCAAATTACAGTAATTTTTTATTAAATTAACATTTGTGCATAAGTCTCTCTGAAAATCTCAAATTACTATATGTTTTAGCCAGAAACATCTCTAATGAATATAGTGTGTGTGTGTGTGTGTGTGTGTGTGTGTGTGTGTGTGTGTGAGAGAGAGAGAGAGAGAGAGAGAGAGAGAGAGAGAGAGAGAGAGAGAGAGAGAGAGAGAGAGAGAGTATATGGGTGTGTATGTTTTGTGGACACATGTAGATAAGTGGAGGGAACGTGGAGACTTGAAGAATATCAATGTTATCCCTCTAATTTGCCTTCCTAATCAATAAAATCAACAACAACAACAACAAAACGAAAATAGTTTGTTTGAATTTAACGTGAAAAGAAAATCAAACATCATTTACTCCATGATTTCGCTGAGGCCACTTAAAGAACTTTGGTGTGTGCTGTGAGTTCCCACCCCTTCGTTGTCCATACTATATTTTCCTCTGTGTCTTGGTCAAAAATCTACTTGGAATTGAGCTTTGATTTAGATTCTAATCAATTTCAGATTCATTATTTTTATTTTAATAATTTGAGGTGTATGTAGCAAATAATGCAATGCTTGAGTCTTATTAAATTTGATCCCAAGTAGGGATAGTTTAAGCTCAGTTTGGTAAGATCAGTTCATGGTCACATTAGCTAATCTTGACAAATGTTTACTGAATACCAAATATATTAATTAGCATTAAGTGTTGCTTACTCAAAGGGAAATACAACAAAGTTTCTGGCCTCAATTATTTATATCTTATATTGAATGAGATCAAATTTTAGAGAGACAACTGATTTAACTTCCTACATATATAAGTGCTGAGTGAATGATAACTTTTTCAGATCCTTTGAAAGCTCAGGAACCAAGAATTTGCATAAACCCAGTCTTGGTTAATCAGGTGGTATCAGCACCACTTTCTGATGGAAGGAAGCTCTCAGAGAATTTGTATCTCAGTTTACTTAAAGCAAATGCAAACTGAGAATATTTGGAGGACAAAATCACTGATAAATTGATCAATGGAGATTATAGTAAACTTTATTTTCACAAGAGGAGAACAATGGCTCATTGTAATAAAATCAGCACTCTGCTGCAGGTGCAATGTCAAGGAAAAAGAATTTCACTTCGTAAATATATTTCTCATGGAAGGTTTAAAATATTTCCAAATAGGATCACTACTTGGGGTACAATAAAATTGTCATAGATTCAGGGTCTTATAAATTGTTTGCTGTGAGGTCATGAGGACTTGAATTCAGATCCCCAGCATCTATGTAGTAGCAATAGCGCTGATAATGATAAGAGCAACAATAACCAGTTAACTCAGGTCTTTAACTCCAGCACTGTCAGGGAGGAGACAGATTGATCCCTGATGCTTTATGGCCAGCTCTTCCAGCCAAATGGTGAGCTCTGGGATCAGTGAGATACCCTGTCTCAGAAAATAAGGTGGACAATGATTAAGAAAGAAGACCAACATCAACCTCTGGCACTCACCCACATACACAGGTGAACACTCCACTCCCACACACATACATGCCAAATATTCAATAGTAATTTGAATTTCCCATATAATTAAGGTCTTACATTTTAAGAAAATTCAATACACCTAAGTATGAGAACAATACAAAGCCACTGAAGATTGGATCTGAGAGTATTGACACAATAGCTCTTAGTATTCCTATCTTTCCTAGATATCATCTATGTAACAGAATATAATTAGTTCTGTAATGATATCTTGATCTGGGTAATTAAGGCAAATTTGAACTTCTTTCCCAAACACTAATCATCTCAGAGATTTTGTACTCAATGCCAGAGGGAGGGAGTTTTGCCCCATTGACTGGACAAGGAGTGATGGATATCTATTAATTTAAAGGCAATAACTAAGAAAAACTTAATGGTGAATAATATTATATAAAAATACCATAAATTAATTATCAGTAATTGGTGAAATTTTGAATACTGGATTCTAAATCATTTTAGAACTTGAAACAACTATATTGGAATAATGGATAAATGACTTAGAATTAAAACCTATGTGGTGGTATTGTGTTCCCCAAAATATTGTGCACCCTAATAAACTTATCTGGGGTCAGAGAATGGAACAGCCACTAGACATAGAGGCCAGAAAATGGTGGCACTCACACCTTTAATCCTAGCATTCCAGAGGCAGAAATCCCTCTGGATTTCTGTAAATTCAAGGCCACATTGCAAACAGCCAGGCATGGAGACACGCCTTTAATCTCATGAAGTGAGCCTTTAATCCCAGGGAGTGACAGCAGAAAGCAGAAAGATATATAAGGCTTGAGGATCAGAAACTAGCAGCTTTTGTTTGGTTAAGCTTTCAGGCTTTCTTGAAGCAGTTCAGCTGAGTACCATTCAGATAAGGACACACAGGCTTCTAGTCTGAGAAAACACGATCAGCTGAGAAGTTGGCCAGGTGAGGTAGCTGTGTCCTGTTTTACATTTCTGATCTTCCAGCATTCACCCCAATATCTGGTCCAAGGTTTGATTTTATTAATAAGACTCTTTAAGATTCATGCTACAAAGCTATTTCTGTTTAACACTGTTTATCTCCAATAAAGTACTATGTGGTGAGAATGCTGTTAAAATGCACATTTAATTTAGTAAGAATTTTTTGGTTTTGTTTTTTCTCCTTTCTTTATTTATTATATTTGTGTTTTAATTTTACACATCAGCCATGGGTTCCCCTGTCCTTCCCCCTCCCGCCCCTGCCCCCACCTTCCCCTCCCCTCCATTCCCATCTCCTCCAGGGCCAAGATTCCCTTGGGGATTCATTTAAACCTGGTGGATTCAGTACAGGCAGGTCCAGTCCCCTCCTTCCAGGCTGAGCAAAGTGTCCCTATGTAAGCCCAAGGTTCCAAACAGCCAGATAAGGATCTGTAATAAGGACAGATCCCCGTCCCACTGCCTGGGTGCATCCCAAACAGTTCAAGCTGTTCAGTTGTCTCACTTATCCAGAGGGCCTGATCCAGTTGGGGGCTCCACAGCTTTTGGTTCATAATTCATGTGCTTCCATTAGTTTGGCTATTTGTCCCTGTGCTTTTCCAATCTTGGTCTCAACAATTCACACTCTTACAGTCCCTCCTCTTTCTCGACAATTGGACTCCTGGAGCTCCAAGTGGGGCCTGGCCAATGATCTCTGCATCCACTTCCATCAGTTATTGGATGAGAGTTCCAGCATGACAGTTAGGGTGTTTGGCCATCTGATCACCAGACTAGATCAGATCAGGCTTTCTCTCGCCCATTGCCAGTAGTCTACAGTGGATGTATCATTGTGGATTTCTGGGGACCTCTCCAGCACTTTGCTTCTTTCTGTTCTCATGTGGTCTTCATTTATCATGGTCTGTTATTCCTTGTTCTCCCTTTCTGTTCTTGATCCAGCTGGGATCTCCTGCTCCCCTAATCTCTCTTTCCCTCGAATCTGGGGTTTGCTTGTTTGTTTGTTTGTTTGTTTTGTTTCATTTTGTTTTTTGAGATAGGGATTTTCTGTGTAATTTTGGTGCCTGTCCTGGATCTCTCTCTGTAGACCAGGCTGGCCTCGAACTCACAGAGATCTGCCTGGCTCTGCCTCCCGAGTGCTAAATTAAAGGTGTGTGCCATCACCGCCTGGCTAATTTAATAAGAATTTTGACCAGGTTGGATTTTACTTGCAGTATTTGCATATAATATGTAGATAACAGGACATCTTACCTACAAAATATTTGTTTTGTTTTGTTTTTCTTCATAGGCAACTTGAAGCCAGGTATTAACTTGAAATACTATTCTGATATAAAAACAAGGTGTGTTGTTCTTCATTTACCATTTCCTAGTTCACCCACTTTCTAATTCTCATCGACAATCCTGGAGCTTCCTACTTTGATCCTAACCATAATGCTTTGAGTTTCAGAATCAAACTCCCAATGTTAAGATTAAAATTGACCTTGTTGTGCTGTGAGCATGCATATCTGCACTCCAGTCTTCTGTTCTTGTATGTTATTTCCATCTAGGCTTCATGTGAGAATGAAGTAAGAAGTGATAGATTATCTGAACCAGCTTGATGTGTGATGCATGTTAAATGCTTAGTCCTGGTAACTCTTGATATCCATTTGACCCTCTCAGTAGATATCTGTCTTGTAGGTGCTAGACTAGGAAGTGGGGATGTGAGGCAGAGTATGACATTTGCTCTGTCTCTAGGAAGTTTCATTATGGTGAGGAGTGATGCCAGGGACTGGCACATTTTGGATATACTAAAGGACAAATAAAAAGAGCTTAATGGGAGCTGGAAAATATCTCTGATGCTTGCTCTATTGGAATCAGAACCTTACTTTGATCCCTAGCAAGCACATAAAAAGCCAGACATGGTAGCATGTATCTGTAGTCCCCTGTACTTCCTGTTCTGGGAGGCAGAGGCAGGAGGTTTGCTGAGGCTCAGAAGGCAGTTGTCCTAGCAGAACTGGCAAACCCCAGGTTTTAGTAAGAGGTTTTGTCTCAGAAGACAAGGTAGACAGTTCCTTAGGGAAGAACCTGAGCTTGGCCTCTGTTCTCCACCCAGACCTGCAACCCTAGATGTACCCCCACATGGGAACATACACACATACCAACAATATACACATACACACACACACACACACACACACACACACACACACACACACACACACACACACACACACACACACACACACACACCCCACACACAGCACACATACATATATGCGCAAACCAGTTAGTGTAGTAACTAAAGTATATATAACTGATTTTAACGAAGATCACTATTTCCCTATTGAATTGATCAGTCAATTTGTTAACTAGGATTTATGCAAATGCTTTGTACATACTCATGATTGTCCAGAAGTAGAAAGTGCTGTGGTGGAGGAAGTTCTTCCATATTTATAGGTACAGTTATCACCTTATAGGAAAATTGTTATTTAATAATCAAAAATAAATATGGAATTATGTATGGTACTATTGTTACCAAACCCAGAATTTCTATCCTGGGGAATCCTTATAGCCCGCCACCAAGTGCTAATAGAATCTGTTGGTTGAGGCTTGGCATATTGCTCAACACCCTGCAATGAAACAGAATAGACCCCCACAAAAAGAATTATCTAGGCCAAAATGACAATAGTGTCAAAGTTAAGGAATCCAGCAGCAATCCCACAACCCTTACAGAACACAGGATATATAGTAATTTTTCTGTGCATGAGTGTATGTATGTCTGTGTGAGTGTATGTTGTATGTATACAGGTATTCCTGGAAACCAGAAGAGGGTCTTGGATCCTCCAGAGCTGGAGTTACAGGCAGTTGTGAACCACCTAACATAGGTGGTAGGAACCAATCTAGGATCCTCATGATAACCAATAAGCCCTCTTAGCTTCTGAGCCATCTCTCCAGCCCCATGCATGACACATTTAAATCAATTCAACCCTTTCTATTTTTTCATCAAAGAATTCTGCAATTTATCTAGACTCTCTTGTTTCTGTTATGTATTATTATTATTATTATTATTATTATTATTATTATTATTATTTTATGTTCTCAAAAAGTGGTTTTAACCAAGCAGACCAGGGGAGAATGGCAGCGTAGCATAGACAACTTGAATTCCTCAGGACACTAGACTCCAGGGAGTATTTCTGGGATGGGTGGGGTGTCTGAAGGAGACATAGATGACTATTTTTAAAATCAGTCCCAACCTTCTTTTTCTGCTACTTATATTTAGCAAAAAAAAAAAAAAAAAAAAAAAAAATAGACTATTGTTTTCCTTAGCAATGTGTTCTGTCTGCCTGGAGTAGGTTACAACCCCAGCCACTACCTCTCACGACCCCTTCACATGTTTTCACTCTGGCTTTTGTATTTTTGTTTCCCATTGTCCTTTACTCATGAGGGAAAGAATAAACCACAGTCTTTCTGTTGTTCTTCCATCCCCTCTCAAATAATTACTCTATAAAACACTTCATCCCATCTGTTATACAATTGCTAAAAATATAGCTTACCTTCATCAGCAAGGAAAAATGTTTCTTGGGAATGTGTGAAGGCACACTGCTCAACACACACACACACACACACACACACACACACACACACACACACACACACGAGAGAGAGAGAGAGAGAGAGAGAGAGAGAGAGAGAGAGAGAGAGAGACACACACACAGGCACACATTCACATACATGCACTCGCACACACAGTCACACACACACATGTACATGCACACACACATACATAAGCATTTTGCTAGTAACATATCCTAGTACTATAGTAGGGAGCATCAATATCTAAAGATACTACATGAACTGAGTATAAGGAAGGAAGAGAAGAGTGAGTCCAGGGATGTAATTGACTGCTCATTTCTACCACATTTTGTGCCTCTTCCTATTACTTAGAAAAGTAAAAATGTGACTAAAAAACAGGCATAATTGAAAAACAAAACATTTCTTTTGATCATTTTAAATTAGATTATATATATAGTTTTTGTTATATGTACTATACATGCTTCAATGTGGTGTAGAGAATTGTAGTATGCCTCTAAGTTTCTGGTATTATTTTAATTAAATTCAACACTTTCAATACATTTTTTAAGACAGTGTTTTATTTCATCTGTTTTGTTTTATTTACATGGAGCACTTCTTTAGCTCTGGTTTGACTGGAAGACTTAAAACGTCACCAACCAAAATTTCAAAAACACTCCCTGAACCCTGGGAGAGGTGGACACTCCTCAGATTCCTCATGGTGACCAAAAGGAAAAAAAAATGGTAAAGACACATCAATCTGTAGTCACCAAGCAGCTGCTGTCCAGATAAAGAAAACTCTTCTGGTTAATGAAGAAACTTCAGGAAGTATCCTGTCTCCAAGGTGATGTTTTCTTGAGATAGGCTAAATTGAGGGCGAGACTGTGCTTCCCTGGGTTAAGCAAGCCTTATTCCCATACAGTAGTTGACTTCCTGCATGTGCTCACCAGGGTTGCCCAGGGACCTGACCCTGGATTCTCTGAAGCAACTGAAGAGTTAGCATGCTTTTTTAGAACTACTCTGTGGTGACCTGGTGCATTTTCTGATCATAAACAGCCTTTCTTGGGATCTTCTCAGTTACTATTTTGAAAGCCCTTGACCGTGGAAGGACACAAAATGATCATGAAATCTATTTTGAAAAGCTGTTGCCAAGCAAGCTTTGGACATAGATTAACTTAACTAGACTTAACTGTCTTCAAATGTTTATCCGTGATCTACAACATGTATATGTATATATACGTTTATGTATATGTATATATGAAAACAAAATCCTTGAATATTTTTCCCATGTTTAAGTAACATTTTGAAGAGGCTTTATTATTAGGTAAAGTACTTTTAATGTCTAATGCAAAATATCTCAAAATATTCTTTTTTAAATGGTACAAATAAATATAACATGCATACTTCTTCAAGACAGAAATATTTAGATAGTTATTTTCTAAAGGAAAAATTTAAAAAGAAACAATGATTATAAGTAAGCAATACAAGTAATGGAGTTATAGAGTGTCTTCATAGTGAGTGTTTAATTCACTAGACTCAAGGCATCTTGAAGCTCATAGATATTATGGTATATATATATTTCATCTGTTCATATATTTAAGATAATATAAAATAGCTTATCTTCAAGGGAACTTTTTTTTTTTACACATACACAGGGGAAATGAATCCTGCATGTATTCATAAAAAAAAGTTTCCAAAACTATGTACATTGTTGTATTCTAATATACTAATATATAATACTGTAGCTCTCCCTTATATTAACATTATACCCACAACTCATAGTTGTTAAGTCCACTGGGCATGTATGGTTTCCTAGTTAGCTTTGGCTGTCAAATTGACACAACTTAGACAAACCTAGACATTGCCTGGGAGGAGAGCCTCAAATGAGGAATTCCCTAGACCAAATTTACCAGTGGGCAGATCTCTGTGGACTGCCTTAATTGTGAATTGAAGTCAGAGGGCCTCACCGACTGTGTGTGGGATCATACTCTGTGCAGGTGGTCCTAGGCTGTCTTTGGAATAATCTGTTCATATTGCCATCCATCTATGTCATTACTCTGATTGTATCTAGACTCAGCTATCACTTTTAAAGTTGTATTTGCCTAACCCACTAATAGGAGCCTTAAAACACAGGTTTAATATTGTGTGCATAGAGGAGAGAGCGCTACAGTTATGGGCATACAGCCAAGCACTGTATAATATAAGGGAAACTATTCTAGAAGTATTTCTGCATATGGTAAGTTGGTGCATGAAAGGGAGTTGTTTGTTTTTTCTTAAAGCAAAGTTCACATACTACTGATATTTACTCTTAGCTCATTACAATCTTCCCTGAGTCCATGTAGTTAATAGGCATAGCTAAGTTGCTGTGGGAACTGAGATTTAGGTTCTCATACAAAATCATCAAAACACTGAATATATTATTTGAAAAAATTATACATTTGAATAGTAATGACCAAGTTACCTTATGTAAAGGAAACATTTTTTTTCTTTCAGAAAGTGCTTCAAAGTATCTAACTCCTAGTTTCCTTAGTCATGAATTTATTGTCACACATCACAAATCAAAGAAACATTTATTTAATACTGTTTGTACCTATACACATTTTTAAAAGTAAGGCTCACTTGTTTTTTTTTTTTTTTCAATGTGAGTAAATGTGCACAGATACATGCTTTGCTTTCACATGGCTGAGAAATAGCTAATAAAAATATCAAGATAGTTTATAACAGTTTCTATTCCTTTTCTGCTGTTGTTACTCATAATATGGGGGCTTCATTTTGAGATGCAGAAGTAGATATAAGTATGCTATGCATTCTGGAGAAAGTTACCAATCCAGTTTTATATACCAATTTGTCTTTAGGGTGCTTCTCTGAGGTTTTATTGTGCTTTTCTTTTGTAAAACAAAGTGGAATCAGTTCTATGCTTCTCTGATACTTCAGGGACTTCTATATTGCCTGAGATTCAATTGCTGGTGGAGAGGTATGTTTATGTATGTGTATATGTGTGAGTGAATATATTTATGTATGTGGTGTTGTATGTGTATGCGTATGTGTGTGCGTGTGTGTGTGTGTGTGTGTGTGTGTGTGTGTGTGTGTGTTTACAACTGATGTGCATTTTGTCTTAATTATATGAGATTGTGAGCAGGTGCTTCCAGGAATAGGAGCTCATATATTTTTATGGACCCTCTTTGGGAATCACTGGGAAATAATTTGAAATGTTTGAGCTTTATTCCATGAAAGTTCAGTAAGTAACAGAGCCATTTCCCCTTTGATGTCTGAAGATAATTCTCTATTTGTAATATGTTAAAATTAATTTGTCTTTAAAAATGAAACAGCACTTAAATTACAAAGACCAACTCTGGAATGGAAAGCCCTCCAGAAATATAGTGGAAAAAAATAAAAAGAGCAAACAACTGCAAATAGAAATAAGGTAGCCTGTTAACTTGTTTTTTGTAGGTTGAAAGAGAACCTATCCAGTGATATGAATAATGTCTGGTAATAGTAAGATTGCATCATTGTGGTGGTTTAAATGGGTTATTCCCCCATAAGTCTCAGACACTTAAATATTAGTGGAACTGCTTGAGAAGGATTAAGAGGTGTGGTCTTTGTGGAAGATATGTGTTAACTGGGAGTTAGCTTTGAGGTTTCAGAAGAACACTGATATTTCTGAAGTGCCTTTTGCATCCTGCTTGAGATTAGAGATGTGAATTCTCAGCGGTCTCTGCCACTGTGCCTCCACTCCACTACCATGGATTCTAACCCTCTAGAACTGAAAGCTCAATTAAAAGTTTTCTAAGTTGCCTTTGTCATGGTGTTTTATCATAGCAATAGAAAAGTTAACTAAGGCAGCCATCATGCATGCATATGTAGATAGTAATCACCTCCTTTAAATTATGTTACAGTTCAATAACAAAACAGGTAAACACAAAAATGACCCATCCTTGTTCATGTAGGTTCTTAAGCTACAAATTTAAAAAATACATTTCAATATTTTATATTATGTATATTAGCATGGTTATGTTTGTGCATTTATATGTTCTATAAATAATTTTGCTAATGTTTACAATGATACATTTATAAGGTATGATTATTCACATTAGGGGTGATATAGGAGACAGAGCCATACATTAATGATCTCAAATACAAATGCAAACTCACATAGTCTCTGGTGCCAAAACCTATGGGGGTGTTGAGACCTCAAGTCATACTTTGTTCTCTTTCTGATCACTTCCAGATCAACTCCAAAAGGATACCACTCCTGCCATTTCTTCTTTCTCAAAAGCCTGGGACCCTGAATTAGACATAGTATTCCTTCATCTTCCTGCATAGTCTGGCCACCATTTGGCCTCTGACCCAATTAAATTTGTCTGGTATATCAACTGTTATCTACTATTATCAAATTGTCTACTTGTTCCCACATGCTTGACATCAAAGTAATCTTCACATCTGCATGTCAGTTGTGATTATGGAGAGAGGCAGATTCAACCTAATCAGAAAGACTAGGGATCTTGCAAGGTCTATGGTTTTGCCCAAGTGTTTTCAACATCCCCAGACATGAAAGGACCATTGAGTTATGTCAGGACTGCACATCCAGTGTGAGGCCACTTTGATCATTTTCAATCACAGCACCATCCATGCCATATCAGAGTGCAGATTCAGGTGGTGATTGTTTTGGATATAGCCCTTCACAATCTATGTTTTTATTCCTCATGCTTAGAGATAGCTTGAGTACTCATAAAATGTCTATTTGTCCTGAAAGAAAGACAAGAAGTAAGTCCACAGAGAGGTAAACTTAGGTTAGTTCTACAGGTGAATTATTCTAGATTACTCAATCACATCATTCTTAAGACCTTGGGGATGAGACTATGTCATCATTTCATTTCCCATTAGCGTTTTGATTGAGAGACATGGGTTCTTCAGTGTCCACATAAACAAGAGTAAACTAGTAAACATCACAATAACTAAGCAATAGTATGCAATATATAATGTTAGTATTATTATTAGGAAATAATATTAGGAAAAAGGCTTATCTGAAGAAGGACCACTTCAATTGAAATTTGAAGGATGAACAGATGTCAACTAGGCAGAAAGAGAGGCCAGAGAGCTATAACGTAGCTTTGATGTGGGTACACACTTTCCTAGGCAAGGTAAAAACTATGTATTGAAAACAGACACAGTGTCTTCAGATTGTTGTTGACATTTGGCTAGCATTGAGGCAAAATGAAACACAACAGATGAAACTTGGCTGCATACTTACCATGCATCTTAAATTCTCAGAAGGCAAATGATAAACAATTTAATGAATAAATACATTACACGTTAGAAAAATATTCATTCTGTTAAAAATAATAAAAGAGACTAAGACAAGCAAAAGACCTGTGAAGGACGCCATCTAACCATGAATGTTAGTGGTACTTCTTTGAAAACAGCTTGAATGAAATAAGAATAGTGGCTACATTTAGTGTTTAAGAATGAAGTCACTGAAACCAACACAGCAAACTGTAAACAACTATTAAATCTAGGCTGTGTACTTGAATGAAGCTTGTTTTGTCTTTCTGTATATTGGAATTTTGACCGATTTATGACGCAACTACACCTTCCTAGATATATAACACAGGAACTGACAAAAATTTGCATCTATGTTTAAAATTGCTGTATTATTCAGAATAGCTACAAAATGGAAACTCCCAAGATGTCTACCACTAAAGAAAGAATAGGAAAAAAAATGTGGTTGATGTATACAATGGAATTTTACTCAGTCATAAAAAAGTGAAGTCATGATATTTTCCAGAAAATGGATAGAACTGGAAGTTCTTCAGTGAAACAACCAAAGTTCAGAGACACACACCACACATTTTACCACAGATGCAGACCCAAATCCTAAGTTTTATTTGCATGTATGTATGCATGTGGATGTGTGTTTAGGTCATGAAACTGGCAAGGAGCCAATCCTGAGAAGATATCTTATGTAGAGTGGAGAGAGGGTAATGGAGTGCATATAACATGAACATAGACAGGAGGCTCCTGGAGGAATGAGGCACATTCACAGAAGGGGTCAGAATGATGGAGAAGGAGGAACTGCAGAGGTAGGTCAACATAGACAAAGTGCAATAAGATGACGTCATGGTTCCCATTACTCTATACCCAATCTTAAACAACTAATAAAAATAAAACAAAACAAAAGTACACAATTCAAGTAAAAATGATTTTATAAGTAGTACACTTGCTGTCACTGGGAATAGGACTCAAGTCTCCAAGAGGGATCATTTTATACAGGCTTTAAGTCTATGCCTTACTTTTTGAATCCACGTTGAAGGCAGTATCACAGGAAAGAAAGCAAAGAGGGACTCTGGTGAAACTTAACTGCCCTTCCCTTTCACTACCAGCTAGATGAAGACACTTAGTAACTGCCCAACAACTCTCCCTCAGCGCTCTGAGCCGTAGGCATTTCAGAACGTGCGTTAAAGAATATGCCTTGAAGCACTTGATCAGGTAGCAGAAACATAAAGTTTGGAAATTATATGTTAGTTGTTAATCATCGAAAAACTTGATATCACGGTGGAGAGAATCTCTGAGGATCATTCAGGAAAGCTGTGTTCCTCAAGAACAGGGATCCCCCCCACCACAAAAATATTGTCCTTCCCCATGGCAGTCCATGTGATGATGTTTACAGTGTGGTTTTTGATTAGTGTAGTCTATTGATTAGAAATATAGCATATTAATAAGGGCTTTCTGAAGGAACAAAACAAATAGAAAGAATATACACACATATGCATAGAGACATGTATATAGATAGGTAGATGATAGATGATAGACAGACAGACATATAGATAGACAAAAAGGGATTAGACTGCCTTACAGGATGTGGCCAACAGAGGTTGTCCTGTGACAGAAAGATTCACATAATGTTGGGAGTGGTGCTGGAGTCCTGGTGGACTCTTGGACATGTGTTGGTTTCAGTCTGTGCTGGTATCCTGTCTAAGTTACATTTTAACCATTTGAAGCAACAGGACATACAAACTTGCTAGTGAGCATGAGGTCAAGAGGGCAAAGAGCAAAGCTTCCTTCCTTCATGGTCTTTTATCTGGGCTACCATAAGAGGTTGTTACCCAGACTGAGGGTAGACGTTTCTTTTCTTTTTTAAGAAATTTTTTATTCATTTTTACATACCAATCACAGATCCCCCCTCTTTCCTCCTCCTGCCCCTCCAGCCTTTCTCCTCCCTCAACCCACCCCTCATTCCCTCCTACAGGCAGGTAAGCCCTCCTATAGGGAGTCAGCAAAGCCTAGTACATTAAGAAGAGGCAGATCCAAGCTCCTCCCCCTGCATCAAGGATGTGCAAGGTATCCCACCACAGGTAGTGGGCTCCATCCAAAAAGCCTGTTCATGCACTAGGGATGGCTTCTGATCCTATTGCCAGGGGGTCCCTCAACACATCAAGCTACAAAAATGTCTCAGTTATTCAGAAGGCCTAGTCCAGTCCCTTGGAGGCTCAAAAAATTTTTTATTCATTTTACATATCAATCAAAGATCCCCATCTTTCCTCTTCCCGTCCCTCCAGCCTTTCCCTCCCATCCCACCCACCCCCCATTCCCTCCTACAAGAAGTTAAGGCCTCCCATGGGTAGGTATATTTAATAGAGGCAAGTCCAAGCCCTGCCCTCTTCACCTCAAGGCTGTGCAAAGGTGTCCCATCATAGGTAGTGGACTCCAAAATGCCTTCTCTTGCACCAGGGATGGATTCTGATCCTACTGCCAGGGGACCCCTTAATCAGATCAAGCTACACAACTGTCTCCCTATGCAGAAGGCCTAGTCGAGTCCCAGGCAGGCTCCACAGATGTTGGTCTAAATTTCATGAGTTTCCACTAGTTTGGTTTGGTTGTCTCTGTAGGTTTCCCTATCATGATCTAGATGCCCTTGCTCATAGAAACCCTCTTCTCTCAGACTGGACTCCTGGAGGTCAGCCTGGTGTTTGGCTGTGGGTCTCTGCATTTGCTTCCATCAGTTACTGGAGAAATGCTCTATGAAAACAGGGTATATACCTATCTGATTACTGGGGTAAGCCGTTCAGGTACCCTCTCCATGATTGCTAGTAGTCTAAGTTGGGGTCAATTTAGGCTGAAGAGATGGCTCAGTTATTAAAGGCTAGGCTCACAACTGAAAATATAAGAGCATAAATGTTTCTGCTCCAAATAATCTGATTAAGAAAACCCTTCCCAGGTGTGCTCAGCAGTTTGGGTTCCAGTTAATTCCAGATGTGGTCAAGTTGACAACCAAGATTAACTATCACAAACAGTAGTTAGTTAATATAATATGTGTAATTAAGTTGGGATAGTGTCAAAACTATTCATAGATTATTGATTTGATTCCACACTTTTTTTTTAATTGCTGTGGTATCTAACTTCTACTCCCTCATTCCCTTTACAGAGGTAACCGTAACTACTTATAGGAGTTTTGGGGTGCAATCCTCTTTAACTGACTGCAAGCTGGTAAAAGGGTAAAGATGGAGCAGAAAACACTATGATGTTCCCATTTTATCTTAAAGCATAACCTAATTTCATGTTTTTTGTTTACTTGCCTTCTTTTATAGCACTTAGTACTATTATCTTAGAGATTTATTTATTTATTTATTTATTTGTTTATTTATTTATTTATTTATTTATTCAGAGCTGAGGACCGAACCCAGGGCCTTGTGCTTGCTAAGCAAGCGCTCTACCACTGAGCTAAATCCCCAACCCAGAGATTTATTTATTTTTAATTACATTTATTAGTATATAAACTCCATTAAGAGCAAGAAATTCTTATTTTGAGCCAGGCGGTGGTGGCGCACGCCTTTAATCCCAGCACTCGGGAGGCAGAGGCAGGAGGATCTTTGTGAGTTCGAGGTCAGCCTGGACTACAGAGCGAGATCCAGGAAAGATGCAAAGCTACACAGAGAAACCCTGCCTCGGGGAAAAAAAAAAAAAAAAAGAAATTCTAATTTTGAATATAATTTTCTAAATAAACATTATCATTTTGTATTTTCCAAAATAAAAGATGGGACACATTTTGGTGATGAATTCTTATTTATTCCATTAATTTCACTCAATATGCATATATATTACAAAAAATGTATATGCAATTTTAGCAAATTGTATTATACTTACTCTGTAGTATATAAAGTAAGCAAAGTTAAGAATTACACTTTGTAGGTATCTGTGGTGTTAAAACACAGCATATTTTACATGCTGGAGATTTTTATTCCAAAAAGGTATTGAACATGACACTCTGACAATGTGTCCTTGGGATGCTGTCATGTCTAGTCTCAGATCAGCTGACAAGACCTCAGGTGGCCTCTACAAGTTGTTTAAGAACACTTCCAAAACCATCTTATTGGCCACGTTCCAGCTGTCACTTGGGGAAAAAAAAATGTGATCAATTGAGATCCATCTGTGCAGCAGAAAGCCAATCATCTCACTAGCTCCAATAGAGCTTTAGTGGGGGAAAAGGCCTTATCAAATTCCTTTGACATGAAGTTACTGTTGGAACAGCTGTATTTCCTAACTATTTCATCAGCAAGCAAGAAGCTGCAGCTTTTGAAAGGTCACAAGCCCTAATAATGATCTAAACCATGCTGCTATTGTTAGGAAGAGAAGGGAAAATGGTTACATGGTGATACTGTCAAAACTCTGCCCATACACCTTCCCTTGGTATTAAGCTGTATCCCATCATGTAACTCACAGCAACCTAATTGCAGATGCCTAATTTAGAAACTAACAATAACCCTAACCTCACCCTGAATTTGGATTCACAGTGATGGGGATTCAAATCATAAAAATGGAAATGGATTGTGCAAAGGGCTTATGACATACATAGACATAGACATATGTATATACATATGTCTCATCAAGAATAGTCCACTTGGTTAATAATGGAAAAGAACTTGTATGCATTCTTAATTTGTTGATTACACAGAGACAACAGGTTTTAAATGAAGCATATCCTGCTAGCAGTTACCACTTGATTTGAATCCTAAGCAAGGCTGGGAAGATGAATTATAATACTCAGTGGATGGGGAGGTTTTCAATATCATTTCTATGATATAAAACCCAAGGCTTGTAGACCATGAAAAGAATGTAAGCTGTAATAATAGAATTACATTTTATTTAAATTGTGCTAAGGTATGTTTTAACTCATTATCTACCTGTAAAGTCAAAGATCTTACCAAAACAGTCAACGTTCCTAAGTCAGTTTGTAGGTGAAGCTAGTTTTAACATATGGATTTTCATAAACATATTAGTCATCATTCCCTGCATGCCATTATAAAGAACTAGCTTCTCTCAGAGGTGCAGAGGGCAGGCAGTGCAAAGCTACTTGTCCAGATATACTTTGGGGATGAAAGTGTAAGTCCACCCTTGCTCCTTCGGCTGCTGTTAGTAGCCTGCTTAAGTGGAACAGAATCGTGTGACCTGTGCTGATAAAAGAACTGGGATCTAGAATACATTGAGTGGTAGCCTAAGTTCTCTTTGTAAAGTGCTTAATATTGTTTTCATAGAAGCTTAATAAACATTCTCTTCGCCAGAAGACAAGAGAGGTGAATGGAGTCTTTAAGTAATTTATGTTTTAAAATGTCTAATGACTTGTCTCCTCTTCACCTCCCCTTAGCTCTGCAGATTCTTTCATTCCACATTAAGGAAAATTTTGTCATAAAATCCATGAAATAGGAAATAGCATTTATTAATGTTAACTAATGTATGTATGTAATTGTGGTACCCAAAACCAGAGGATGCTCATTAAGATGGTCTAGTCATTCACAACACGCATCCCACTTTGAAAGCCACAGATATGTTTATTCCTCCTGACCTCCATTTTGGACACAAGAAAAAGTAGGACTCTTCTCTAGAGTCAAAAATACTTGAGAATATAAACTGAGTAATATATTAGAAGGATCTATTCCAATGTTAAGTATATTTAGTAGTATAAATATAATCCTATGGACAAGAGTATGTAAATAAGCATGTTCATAAGTTTTTATATCTGAAAAATGTAAGTTCTGAGATCATAAGTTTTAAACTAATCATGTGGATACATTTTAGACACTATCTGTTACTGGTGTTTCAGAAAACATTCCTTTGTGATTCCTTATGTGGCTTTATTTCACTTAAAAATGGTTGGATTTGGATATTTAAACCTTGACATATAAATGTGTGCCAACATTCTTTCTTAATGACTCAAGAATAGAAATGAAAAAAATGCCATAACATAATCTGGCAAATTTATCTTACTATTAAGCAGTGCTCTGTGTTATTAGAGACACTAGCCTCTTCAATTGCATATATTTCCAACTGTTAAGTTATTTAAATGTCTCATTAATATTTTATTGAATGTCTTTTCTTATATATGATGTGACTTTCTAAACTTAGCAAGTTCATCTTTGAGCATTTTGTAAAAGAAACATGAATTAGAGAGGGGGATGCATGCCATTGATACTGTGAGTTTCCTGTGTTGCCCACAAAAGCAGTTTCTGAGATTGCAGCAGAAACACCTTCTCACAGGCATGGCTTGCTATGTACTCTGTTCTCAGTCTCTTATAATTCTAGTCTAAATAGTTTGGAGAGGAGAATCTCTGCACATGCACTACTGTTTGTCTGATCACACTAAGAACATGGTGTTTCATAGGAAAACAAACTGGTCCAAGAATTATTTCAGGAGTGTTATTACAGCGATAAAAAATTGTGAATTGTTAGTAAAACCTTGTTATCATTTATGTTTCACAGATGTTTATGTATTTGTATTGGTGAGTAAACATGAGCCAGAGATCCAAGAGGTCCCTCCAATATTGCCTTCAATCTCCATGTCAATTTAGAATGAAGAACATGTTAAAGAGAAAAACGCTACATTTTGTTGGTTTATTAACGTTAGCCAAGGAAACACATTTCCTATTGAAGGTTTCTGTAGAGTTTCTTGCACATCCAGCTAGTAGTGCTGTTGACTAGTTGTGCCAGCCTTGGGCACGTTTTCCACACTTGCTCTTTCTCTGGCTTTATCTGATTGATGTCTAAGAAGTTTATGACCAAAATTCTGACCGCTAATCCATTGGTATATCTCCTCATAATGGAGAAGATTTTAAAGGAATTCGGTACTAAGTAAACACGACTGACTCAGATCCCCAATTTGGGTTTAGAATATAATGTTCTTGTGAGCAGAATTCATGATTCCACTCCCTCTGCTTCTCATCAGTCTTAGGAGGTACAAGGAATTTATGACTCAGTGCTGTGGAATGATTATGAAACCAGGAAATTAAAAGGCTACCCTGAGTCCTGCCATGAGCTAGCAAAGGGACTGCTTTGATTATCTGTCAACAGCTGAGTTTTCAATTACTCTCCAGTCTACCAGTATCTGTCTTCATGAAAGACATAAGATGTTTCCTGGTGGCAGTCCCTATGCTAGATAGTATTTCTATGCAGCCTCAGAAACACAGGATGTGTGTCACCCTGGGCAGAATTTCTATCATATCTAAAGAATTAGCTGCTTTCTTAGCACCTATATTTTTAGTAATGCAAGATGTTAGATAGGTCTGTAAGTATTTGGTTTAATACTTTAGATTTATTTTGTATATATGAGTGTTTCGCCTCCATATATACACCGTGTGTGTGTGTGTGTGTGTGTGTGTGTGTGTGTGTGTGTGTGTGATGAACCAGTATGTAGTGTGGTGAGAACTGAACCTGGACCTTCCACAAAACCAAACACTCTTACCCAGTGAGCCGTCTCCAGAGAGATAGAACCCCCAAATCTAGAGTAACTTAGGTTTTAATTTTGTTATTATTTAGTTGTTTTGATTAGTTTTATCAATATAGTGTGACTGTCCTGGTGCTCACCACCTCTCCACAGTGTCTTCAGTGAAGTTACTAAATTGGCTAGTAGTGATGAGCAGCAAAGAGCCTTCCTGGTTCCATACTCCCTAGGAAGCACAAGCAAGTTCTACCTGCATAGGACACTTAAGTTACAATGTGCCTTCCCCTTTGTTGCTGACAGTGTTACCAGCCTTGTGAACACATGAAGTGGGAACAAAAGATGCCTTGAGATAGTGTGTGGTTACCCAGCTTCTATGTTGCTAATATTAAATGTTGATAATGACTTTAAAGCTCTCCAACCCTTGCATTTCCTTCCATATCATCTATTTTCCATTTCTTTCCCAGGTTACCCTTAATGTCACTCAGAAAGTATTTACTCAACTATAAAGGTAGGAAAAAAACTTTTCTTATTACAAATTTGTTTTAGTTGTTTTTAAATAGACCATCATTATTAAATATTGATAGGATTGATACTGCCTATTGTCAGTGGTGTGTATTTTCTCTACTTAATTGCTAAATTTGAATTAATCACAATCAGTGTTTGTCAGTTTGAATATTTTTCTATTGTATTTGTTTGTTTTACGGAAGACATCATTTTGCTTTATATATGTAGACATTTCTTCTATTACATTCTCCATGATTTTATAGTACCTTGGCATACTATATATAATCTCCATATATCAGGAACCTTCACAAACAGACAGACAGACAGATAGATGGAGATATTGAGTAGCCCTTATGCAGAATAATACTATATTTTTTCTTGCTATTCTATACCTAAACATTTTAAGGAAATGACACAAACATACAACACACAAAAGCTAGTTGTGATAATTTAACAACATAAATCTAAATTTGGAGGGATTTTCTTCAGTATTTACTTTGCTTAATAGCACTGAAAATATAGCCCTTCCCTTGGTTAGGGCGTACATGAAGATAAATTTAGAGTTTCTAGTCTAGTAAATACTTCTCTGATAATAACTTAATTGTAGCTATTTCAAAGCAAATTGGTTAATTGTGGTGAATCATATGCAGATTGCTCAGATGTAGGTCAACCCCCACTCCCACATTCTAGAACCTCTTTTCTAATTCAGGACAGACTGCTTCATGCCTAAAAGAGCAGAAAAGTACAGATCAGAGACGTTGGAGAAAACTGAAATAATCATATCAATAACATAAAAGTTAACAGTGCACCAGGGGTCAGAGTGTTCCCATAAAAATGGGAAGGTAGGTTGTGTTTATTTAAAGCTGGGTTAATGATTTCTTAGCTTTGTTATGTTGTTGGGGAGAAGTTTACTCATTTGCCAAGATTTGTGGCCACTAAATCATGGCCTGTAGGATGATGTTTCTCTGTATGTAAAGTGCATGTGGTGACATCATTCTTGGCAGCTTGTTGAAATAAAATGAAGATCAAATTAAAGCAAACAAATAAACAAAAAGAGGTTGGGGGTTCTGTAAAATGATTCCTTAAGTCCCTGTGGAAATACAATTCCTTTTGGTGCTCTGAATGAATGATAGAAGAGTTGATCCCAGAAAAGCACATGCAGCTCCTGGCAAGGCCATCTGAGGGGTTGATGGGAGAACACCATGTGCCAGGCATGCTGAAGCAGTATGGGTATAGGTGCAGAACTCAGATCTTGCTCTTGCTAGCTGTTGTATGTAGGTCTAGTCTACAGCTGTCTTTGTGCGGAAGTATTGTATTGTTGTCTAATGAATGACCAAGCTTTCATGATACCAATCACACTTTATACATGCTGTTTGTTGTATTTCTCACAGAACATTTGATATCTGGTAATAAGTGTATTGTAAACTGAGATTTGGATAGTTACACTTATTGGCTTTTATTTTTGTGTGCCATTGCTGAATTTCTTCATATATTGAAAAAAGTAAAAAACATGAGCCTTGTTGCTTGTTGATTAAAAACTACTTTTAGGTTTTAGTTCTAAGAAATTTAAAATTCTGCATTTATATGAACTTTTAAATTATTACTTTTAAATTATAACTGGAATTTTATTATTCTAGAGATGGAACTGGAGGCTGATGTTGTAACTCAGTAGTCAACTATTTCCCTAGCATGCATATGGGTGTGGGTTCAATCCTCAGCTATAAAAAAAGGAACCATTTATGCCTATAGGTAATTTAATCATTGAGGGTCTTTAAATATTGACATTTTCTGAATTATTACAAAAAAGTAATTTATTTTAAAAAATTCTTTCTGTGAACTCGGGAAAAAAATTCTTATTTTTAGTGTGAATATGATGTTACTAAACTACATTTTAATAAATCTATTTGTTTGCAAAATAGATGATACATACTTTGCGCCTCTAATGTAAACCCATGTTATGTGAATTACTTAAAATATGAAATAAAGAATTATACCGTATATGAAGTGACATTTCCCCAAAGATTAGCTTATTAACATTTGGTTGTTTTAGTATTTTGTCATGTCCATAAACAATAATAAAGGCAAATGGTACTTTCATTCTGTCTCCACAATTCTGAGCTTTTTCCTCTTTTAATTGTGGATCTCCATCGAGTCAACAGTATCCATTTCCTCTTTATTAATGACTTGCATTAGATGATCTTTGGGCGTATCATAATTTATTTAATAGACCCTCTAAATATTGCTTTTAAAATAGAACTTTGAAATAAAACAGAGAGAAGCTTTCCTTAATTACACTCCTGGCAGACATACAAAAGAATAATTCCCATTTGTATATTGAATCAAGAAATTAAGGAGTGAAAAAAATGTTCAAGAGGCATAGGAAGTAGTAATAGGTAAGTGTGCTTCTGCCAGAGGAAAGTAAATGGCATAGATAAGCATGAAAATGTGTCATAAGTAGGTAAAATTGACAACCATCCACATTCCTCAAGACTTACCACAATGCCACCTCTTTCCATCAGCATTTAGAGATTTGTCTCTTTCTCTGTGATGGTCATTTGTCAGACCTCTTCATAGCAACTTGGGGGAAAACTAAACTCAAGTATAAAAATTAATTTGTATTTATCTTTTTGTCCACTGTAGGCTATTTGCCTAGAGGGTAATGACTGTGTATTACTCATCTTTGAAATTCATGAATGCAGAATAAATATTCATTCAATCACATTGGATTGAAATGAGACAAAAGAGAGTTATCAAGTAAAACTGTTAAGGAATCCATGCATTTTATAAGGTACCATTTCTTGCCCTTCTATTATCTCTGGATTAAATAATAATTCCTAATGGATTAGGCACAGAAATATAAACATATAGATTTTGGTGTACAATGAAATTTATTTTGAATGAAATTTTCATGGTTCTTTTTGGTATTCACATATAAAATTATTCTAAAATGTAGCCAGGCAGTGGTGGTGCACGACTTTAATCCCAGCATTCAGGAGGCAGAGCCAGGTGGATCTCTATGAGTTTGAGGCCAGCCTGGTCTACAGAGCAAGATCCAGGACAGGCACCAAAAACTACACAGAGAAACCCTGTCTTGAAAAAAAAAGATTATCCTAAAATATCATACATAAAATTTAAGTATTTGAGACAATATTTATTATACAGTAAATTTACTCATATGGTCTTAAAATTGCAAGTACATGACTTGAAATGTATGGAGTTAGAATTTCTGTTGCTTTTCATGCATTATTTGCATGTATGATATCGCTATGTTTGTTAATACTCTATGGAAAAAATGGCTTTGTTGAATCAAAAAACTCAGTACTTATTTGTCAAAGATTGAAAGAAGAAACTCTGAAGACAAAGAGTGTCACTTACAATATGTTCTGAGACGTGAATTGATGTTCATGCTTTTTGAGTCATGGACATTATTTCACCAACAAAGTTAGGGTTATCAATGGATTGAATTGTGTTTGAAAGAATGTCAGATCTCTTAGTCTGAGCTTAATGGGAATATTCTTTTAAAACATGGAGACCAGATTTACTAATTTCTCTTTGGGAGAAAATAAATAAAAGTTAGCCAACACACAAGGTTGGGCATTTAGCTCAGTGGTAGAGCGCTTGTCTAGCAAGCGCAAGGCCCTGGGTTCAGTCCTCAGCTCTGGAAAAAAGAAAAAACAGTTAGCCAGTGCACAAAAGACTCTGTAGAAGCTGAAAGAAATGAATTTAAAGTCAACTGTTTCCAGTACATAACCAGGGCCCTTAGAAGAGTCTGTAAGTTGCCTCATCCTTTTTTGTTTTCTGTTCAGCTGGATTAAAAATGAAGTGCCACCAGGGCCCATGCACATAAAAATGAGTGTAGTAGAACAAATAGCAAATACTGAGAAATGCTGTGGAAGACAATGGAGTAGGTGGTCATGTGATTTGTATCTACAATGTGACAAAGTCCGATCTTGTCTTTTTTTTTTTTTTCCTGATCAATTCTATATCCCAGCGTTTCCAACTTCTCAAAGAATAGGATATTGAGATAGGATCTTATATGTGACATATCATGGCTTTGCTTGTCCACTCAAATTTAAAAAGAAGGAACATAACAAAGACAGACCAAAAGGAGACACACGAAACATTCAATGAATTAAGTCAAGTCTTAAGTAGACAATTCCCCACATATAGGTGCCCCATCAAAATGTTTTAAACAACACACAATATAAAATCATAGGGGAAAAAAATCACTCTTAACTAAGTTCCCCCTTCCATTAAAAATGTTATAGTATCTTAGGGGAGGTAATAGAAATAGCACACACATACACACACACACACACACACACACACACACACACACACACACACACCAGTTAAGCTTACTTACTTCTGAATTCCAGAATCCAGAAAGACAAGAGCCAGAACGCAAAGAGAGAACCAAGTGAGGAAGGAGGGTGTTCATACTATATATCATGTTATTAAAATATTGTTCTTGATACTTCCTATGACTGGCAATTTATGGCAGGAATGTATTACCATCCCCTCCTTAATTTATGTTTTCTGCATATTTTATGCTGTATTAAACCCATAAGGCAGCAATGAATAAAGTTAATGAACCAACAGGAATTAAGACTCTGAAGTTAAGTTCAGGTACATATCTATCTTGTCATGATTGCTATTAAATAAAGTAGTAGACAGGTTGTTATGGCACACGCCTTTAATCTCAGCATTCAGGAGGCAGAGCCAGGTGGATCTCTGTGAGTTTGAGGTCAGCCTGGTCTATAGAGTGTGAGTTCCAGGAAAGGTGCAAATCTACACAGAGAAACCCTGTCTCAAAAAAACCAAAACCAAACCAAAACAAAACAAAACAAAAAGAATAAAGTAGTTCTAATAGACCCAGCACCTTTTTGTATCTTGTCTTGTTTAAATTTCCTTTTACAGATCTGTCCTGGACTGACTCCCTCTTTGCTCATCTGTCAAAACTTCCCTAGTCACACACCTATATATTCCATTGCACTCAGTGATGTTTACTTACAGTTTCTCATGTGTCTCTCTTCCCTAGGAGAACTGAGTTTTGAGGCAGAGTGGAACAGTAGAATTTTGAGTTAGACCATAATGGCATCTGAAGAATGGATATGCTTTACCTAGTACTCATAGCAAAGAAATAGACAATTTACCTGTCAGAATAAGTTTATATGTATGTGCAGTTGTAGATACACATGTGTAAGTGCCTGCACATGAGTTAACATGTTTGCATGATCTCCTCTGTATAACCTGTCATGAGTATGTCATGTATATTGTGCTGGTTGGTGTGAAAATATGTGTTCACATTTGCTTATGTATTAAACAATTTGTGTGTATGTGTCTAGAACCAAAATATTGTAAGCTTTTACAACTGAAGATCTTTTCCTTAATTAACTATGTAGTGAAGGTCCCAGCCGCAGTGATTATTGGAATTCTTTCATTCTTTATGCTACTGGGTAGCTTGAAGATGTCTCTCAGATTTAATATCAAGGTCCACACTTTCTTCAGGAGTCTCAGAAAACAGTAAGAGCTCATGATTCCACCTTAATGAATTCTCAATTACTTCTCTAGCTGATGACTTTGCATTCCTAAATATTAATTCTACTAGAATTCCCTTCTTTTCTTCTTCCCTTTCTGCGTGCTTACCTTCCATCAACTACCACAAACATGGAATTTCTACTCCTGTAGGAAAACAATGTGCTCCTATGATCATAGTAGTGAGAAATGCTTTTCTTTCCAATTCTTAGTGACATTAAAAAGCGAGAATAAGAAATAATAAGAAAATCTGAATACAATGAAACAGATGAAGCTTAATTTATATCCCAAATTTTCAAAATCAGTAACATTCAGTTCAGTAGTGAGACACAAGTCTCTGAACTCAAGAAACATAGACAATAACACAATATATAGTATTTTATTTAACATATTATTGCATATTTGTTTGTTTATTGTGTGTGTGTGCCCATGTCAAAATGTTTATGTGGGTGTCAGAGGACAACTTAGAGTGTCAGTTTTATCCTTCCACAATGGATAGAACTTAGGTTATCAGGACTGGTAGAAAGTACTTTTTATCAAGAGCTATCATTCTGGCTTAAAATGTGTGATCTTCACCGATAATGGCTCTAGTGTCCAGGATAATATACAAGCGAGTGTCATTTCAGTTTGATTTGCTGAGATATTTACTGGGGCATCTGTAACGGAACATAACAGAATTGCATTGTGGTCTTCGTATGGGCAAAAACACTATCTATGAGGCAGACTGAACTACATTTTTAAAAAGTAGGGGGATTCAGTCCCATGACTGGTCCATTGCTAGTGATTTATAGTTCTTGGATGAATGTCAACTTAATTGGAATTAACTGGCAAGATAAAGGTTAAAATAGCTTATGGAAGAAGAGCTAGACACTGAAGTAGAAGTATCCAATAGCCTAGTGATTAGGAAAGCAGACAAGTGTATAGTTTGCCTAATGCAGTTTATATTTTCTGTGATGAAGGGCAGTAGAGTTTTCTCTGCAAAATGAAGGTCCCTAGTTTTTCCCAATGTATAAAAGGAATATAATATTGTAGTTTCTGTTACAGTGTGATTACTGGTGGCTACATCCAAAGGAGGCAGGACAGATGTGGAAATGTTTAACTATGATATTTCACTAACCTTAGCAGACAAGCTGAAGATAACATACATCAATAATGAAAGGTTTGATAGTCCAGGGAGTAGTACCAGTGCATGATTTTGAAGTCTCTTAGGGAATGGATTCAGTGAACTTCTTTTGGGCTTTCTGTATAGTCAAGGGGGAGAGGGAAATGGCAGTATGAAGGGAGATGAAGCCTGGAAAATTCCTAAGATGTGTTCCTTGTGTTTCTGGATGGATGACATTACTCTAAATTAAACTAAGGTATATGGGAGGACAAGTGTGTGGGATGTAAGGAGAAACATGAAAAAGGATCCAGTTTTAGAAATTAAATTTGAAATGCCTGTTGAGGAGAGGTCAAAGCTAGAGAAAGTACATATGTGTTTTCTCCCTGTGTACATGTAGCAAGCATTCCCTGTGTCACTGCTTCTGCACGCCACAGTGTCATGCACAAGCTTTGCTTTCTCATTAATTTATTGCCATCACATTAATTTATTGCTTGAATATATCATTTGAAACTCCAGTAATTCATTCCATATTTCTAAGCATACCACAAACAGAGAGCACTACAGCTTAAAACTTGTTCCAGACTCTAGGGAAAAAACATCATGTGTCTCTACTACCAAAGAAAATAGGAGAAGTGCCAGCTACATGCCTCAATCTGTTTCGGTTTCAATTACCTGAATTATTGAGGCAGAAACAACCTTTGTGCTTGATTTACCCTTGTGATTGTCTTAGTCTGCTTAGCCTTGCTTGGGGCACATTTCCATGGTCTACTATTATTAAAAAGGAAAATTTATGTCCTTTTCTTTGGTATTTCCCCCAAAATAGAAGCATTCATAATGTCTTTATTAAGAGAGGAGTTTGCTGATCCAAGGGGGAAGTGTCCACCAGTATTTTCTTCTGTTACATTGTGATACATCTGTTACTTCTTTTTTTCTTTTTATCCACAAACCTCATGACTCTGTCTTGTCACTATGAGTTTTGAGCATCACCCATCACCTGATTTAAAATATCCCAAACTACCAAATACACTGCAAATGTCAACTAATTTCCCAGTCAACAACAGCACCTGAAATGAAGTTCATCCTGCGTCAATAAGACGATTTCAAGACATAGAATCCAACTTTGGTTATTGACCGAGCAATCCCCTAAATGTAAGGGTTTCAACTGAATGTAGTTTAACAATACAGTCTAATTAATACTTCACCTATAATAACTACTTTGTGGTCTTTTTAAGCATTTGGGATAAACAAGACTGATAAATATAGTATTTGAGTGAATCAAGTTTCTTTTTGGATAGTCTTCTATAAATGAAATAGCCATAACATATGTCATTTCCTTTGTTTTCTCTTACACACAATCAATGGTGGTATCTGTCTACTTTCAATAGTCAGTTTCCCTTATGATTCCAAAATTCAAAGAATCAAATAGGTATAAACCTGAATATTTTAAAAGTAAGAAACATTTAATAGATCAAAATAAGGTATGCAAGCAGCCTCTCACTATTAATTTTAATTTATTAACTTTTATATTTTATGGACTTAGTCAATGGGCATTCATCTTTTATTGTTTGTTAGATAATGTAATAGGCACTAGAGACTCAGTAGTCATGGGTCATATTTGTTCTTGGATATGTATAGACAGATAAAAGAGCACAGATGTAATCCAGGGTAACAGCTTCAAGTAGGGCCTGTAGAGGAGGAGATATAAGGAGATTTCAAGTGTCAGGTATACTAACTAAATTAGTAAGGTAGTTCCAGGTACAATAAGTACATAATGCAGCTAAAGAAATCCCACTTGAGAAATATTAATATGATGTGTATAAAGAGTGGAGGTGGATGAGAGGCAAGATGAGGAACCATATGCCAGATCTCAAGAGCTTTTCAGGCCATGCTAACTACTTTGAACTAAAAGGAGAGTGTATGGGTGTGTGGGGAGGTGTGTGGTGGAGGGTCAGAGGAGAAGTTGGAGGGGGAAAAGGAAGGAGGCGATAATGATATGATTACATCATAATATGAAATAAAAATTAAGGACGATGAAGAGCAAATGGATGAATTTAAAGGCTGGCATAAACCAGCCAGATTTTATATTCTAGAATGATGTTTGTTAAGTGTGAAAGCTACGCGACTTAATCAAGCAGGAAAGATCAAAGAACACAAGTGTGCTCCAAGAAGAGAGTTAGACGATGCAGTTGAATAGGTTACATTAGATGTTTTTTTTTTAGATATCAAATTGGGAATACTTTGCAATGTATGGGTGAACGCCTCGACAAACTCTCAAAGGTTTACGAGAAAGTAAGGGGAGATGAAGGTATCGTTCACTGACTACAAAAAACAGGACTGGGTTAAAGATGATGGTTTCAGTTATGAACGTGTAACAGGCTGATAGCTGCAGTTGGACTTTCTTGTCAGACTTTCTTTGGACCCCCATCTTTCAAATAGTGGCATGGAGACTTGTTATTAATTATGAAAGCTTGGCCTTTAGCTTAGGCTTATTCCTAGCTAGCTCTTATAACTTAAATTAACCTCTTTCTTTAAATCTACATTCTGGCACATGACTCTTTATCTGTCCTCCATTCTGTACACCCAACTCTCTTATAAAGTTCAAAGTCATGTTAAAAAATTAACCATATTACAAATGAAAATAATGTGTGATTATTTGATGCATTTGCAGATCTTTCTTCCCTTGTGAGCACACTAAACGGGGGAATCTTTTAACAATCTAGTACACATTTGGTGCCCATTCCTCTTTCCTCCTTTGTAGACTATTCACTTGGCCTGAATGAGCTATATACAGCTACCATCTGTCCCTGATCGGTAAATATTGAGTGGATTTGGGATATGTCTACAAGGTATTTTAATAAAACTTCAAAGATAATAGATTTTTAAAAACCAAAAGTGTATTATTTTCATATGTTCTTAAACATAGGATACTTTTGGGAAGACAGGAAACCAGTCAAGGAGAAAGTGGAAAACTACAATTATCTAAATGAATATTTGAGATTACGGTGAATCCTACTACTCAAGACTGCAATTTTTCATTACTTTCTTGATGCAAAGTGTAATTAAAAGATGTATGTCCTTGTTTAAAATTTCCATGTTTTTTTTAACAGATGCATCCCTGATTGGTATCTAAAATTAAGTCACCTCTTAAATTACTCACATAATTTTCCAGTTTAGAATTTTTTGGTATATATGTATATATACATACATAGATATTGAGATATAGATATACAGATATATATATATATATATATATATATATATATAGATATATATATATATATATATATATATATATATATAGAGAGAGAGAGAGAGAGAGAGAGAGAGAGAGACATAGATATGGTTATTTTTGGTAACAAGAACACATTAGAAAATAAATGATTTTGACATCATAGGTTTAAAATAAGGAGTCTTTCAGCATAACTGATTGTCCAGTACCAAATGGTGATCCCTAAAAACATGCATACAAGTGGTATTATATGGACTCATCAGGATACACTCAAGAGTATATGTGTATATATAAATATATATATGAAAGTAATAACAATGCAAAAGGAAATCATGAATTTGGAGAGCAGGTAGGGGTGTATGGGAGAGTTTGGATTGAGAAAAAGAAAGGGCGAAATGTAATTAAATTACAATCTCAAAAATTAACAAAGAATTGATGCAAATAAGTAAATAATAAAATGATATAAGATAAGCTGTCTTTGAGGAAAGAGATGAAAATAGTTTAAGAGCATTTTTATAACCAATTGCACCAGAAAAGTAAAAGATTTCTTTGCAAATATTTGACCTTTTCTCTTATAATCAAATAGATCTCTCTCTCTGTCTCTCTCTCTCTGTCTCTCTCTCTGTCTCTCTCTCTCTGTCTCTCTCTCTGTCTCTCTGTCTCTGTCTCTCTGTCTCTCTCTCTGTCTCTGTCTCTCTCTCTCTCTCTCTCTCTGTGTGTGTGTGTGTGTGTGTGTGTGTGTGTGTGTGTGTGTGTGGTGGTGTGCATACATGCTGGCACATACATACACATATATAGGTACACATAGGTAAGTATTATATTCATTCTTGTTGTATTACCATGAGAAATTTGTGAAGCTTCCTAATTCAAACTTTTAAAACTAAAGTTGAAAATTCTCTTGATGCCCAATAATTACATAAACATAATTGTTTTTTTAATTAAAAAAAAACTGCTTGTCACATAGTCTGTTATCCTGAGTAATAGGAGTACAAGATGCAAAGCCACACCTTTTTAAAGATGATTTTTAAATTTATATGAGGTCATGTTTTATTGTTATTGTTGTAGGGGTGAGTGTGAGTGCATTTGATGTCTTTTCTTTCTTTCTTTCTTTCTTTCTTTCTTTCTTTCTTTCTTTCTTTCTTTTTTCCTTTTTTTGCCAGAATTACCTTGATCAGTCTTTCACTATTGAGTTTAATTCTCTCCTAATGAAATGCTGTCCCACAGTGAGCTTCTGACCACAGTACACAGAGATATCAATCATTCCTACTTATCCACCAAATAGAGTCTGCATGCCTGTTCTAGGTCACTGTGCCCTGCACAGACATAGCCCAAGTCCCTTTTCTCCATATAGACTTCATGTCTCAATAGCACACCCCACACTTGTCATCAAAGTGGCTCATCTTTGAGTCTCCTCTTCCTATGTCTTCTGTTTCTGCAACAGAAGTCCTACTTGTGGTTTCATATATTTGGTTAATATATGAAATCTCTGCCTATCTAACATAGCATTTACGGTTTTTTGTTTGTTTTCTCATCTGGTGTCTACTGTACCTGACAAGGTCTACAACATTTCAAAACCCTTTGTGTGTCCTAGTGCCAGAAGATTTAATTAAAAAACATCGGCCCCTTTAAAATGATTTCAGCTCTACATACCAAGACATTTTCAGGAACGTTTATGCAAGTTCTGCTTCTGTCTCCTTGATAAAAAGATATATAGGCTAATATAAAAAGATACCTAAGTATTTGAACTAATAATTATTACTAAAATTAAATTTAGTGACAATTTTATTCTGAATAACGTGTGTGCATTTAAGTTGAACAGAAAATTGTATAGAGTTATCGTGTAAAATATGCTCAAATACTAGTCATTAAATCTATTTTTGTAACATTCTTGAGATGCTGTTTCATGTTTTATAGCCTGCCTCTCATCTGTCACACATATTTATTCCAAAAGAAAAATTTATGAACAAAATAAGCAATATATTTATACAATTTACAGATAAATAATTACTGGATAAACTGATCCTTTCAGTTCTTTTAACAACATTTCTAGAGAGCTGTGAGACTTTAAACTTGGAGAAATTAATATTTTTCCATCTGTTAATATAGTTTTCCTTGTATCAATATGTATTTGTATTTAAATATCTTTAATGTTCATATTTATATGCATGTATTACTAAGCAGAATGTTTACCTCTTGTAATTAGTAAATTATTCCAAACTTTCTTCTAATAGCCATTTGGAAAGGGCATCAATTATAAAAAGCTATATGCAAAAGAATAGTCAGGAACTATAGATTGCTTTTATATTACATTTACTGTGAAAAAATGTGCTTTTATATTTTTAGATGTTTGTGAATTCATAAGAATGAGCTGAACAGATGTATTGCTTTTAGTTTAGAAGCATATAATTTCAAAACTCAGAAACTTTGCTCATCCTTGATGCATTGGGGAGGGGCTTGGTCCTGCCTCAACTGACTGTACCAGCCTTATATCCTCCCATGCTAGAACTTACCCTTTGGAGGAGGGATTGAGGGGTGGGGTTGTGGGGGAGGTGGGAGAGGAGCTGGAGGAAGGATGAGTGGGGACCTGTGGCTGGTATGAAAAAGTGAATTAAAAATTAAAAAAATAAATAAAATATAAAAATTAAAGTCAAAATTAGAAGGGAAAAGATTCTCAGATCAGATATTGAATTATACAAAGGTAATTATTGATTAATTGTCTGTTGGAAGGAATAGTTGTTTTTATATTACTGCACTTCATTTTATCTAAAATAAATGGAGTGATTTTCTGCCAAGAAATGATTTTGGCATCCTGGATAGGCACTTAATTTCCTGTCTTCAAATACCTCAGTAACACAAGGTTCAGTTCCAACAGTCTTTATTTAGACCACACAAATTGTGCATGTTTAACACTTGCTTTAACAAAATGAAGGCATACCCCATCAAGGTTTGAGTCTTTACATATTGACCAGACTCATTAAGGCTTAAGGATCAAAGACTCCTCTTATAAGAGGGGAAAAAAAATGTATTCTTCCATCCTAGAAAACAGGAGAGGAGAGCCTGAAATTAAGCCCTGGTCTTAGAGGTTGCTTTGCGACAGTTCCGACCTCATTTCTTTACTGTAGCTCCAACTTAAACGAAAATGAAAATTTCCAGACCTAAGTACTGCCTGTGGCAGAGTTTGCCTTCCTCGTGGCAGGCTTTCTCTTTTACACCAGCACATCTCCTGCTTTTATTCTTTCCTTTGTGCTCATTTTCTTTTTCATCCTTATATTTCTATATGGTCTCTGTCTTTCTCTACCCTTCTCTGTCACCTGCCCTTCAGCTTAATTCCTGAATCGCATGACTCCAACTCTTAATACTTGAGCATGCCCAGCTGCTAGAAGAAGCATACCAAGAGAGCGCTTTCTCAGAACTGAATCTCACTTCCACTATTTTCAAATTCGTTGACAATATAGTGGTTAGTGGAAGAGTAAGTGTTCTCAGCACATGAATCCTATTTCCTGTAATTCCTACCAAAGATCTAGAGAGATGTTTATATCCCCACCTTTAATAAATATTGGTTCCTATAACCCTTTCCAACCAAAATTTCAGTGTCCATCTCTAACACTTACAGAGTTCAAGTGCTTGTTATCATACCACTATGATTTACTCTTGTTTTATATTTTTTAAAAAGATACTATGTAAAGAGCATGGCCCTGAATAATGAAATATAGAAAAGTCTGAGGGCTTCAGTACAATAGAAATTCATCTGGCTAGGTGGCACCAAACTGCAGTACTTGAGGCCGCAAAATATATTTCATCAAACCTTAAATTTAGTTTTGTATTTGGTAGCTTAAACAAAAATAGATTGTCATTTTCCAAAAAATATTTTTTAAATTTTTGGAAAATGGTGGTACTATATTTTTGCCATGTAATATACGTGCTTTAATCACAGAAATATCTTGAGTTGATAGATAGTGTTATCTGTTCAAGCAAAGCATAGTATTTCATTTTTCAGAATGAATAGGCAAATTAAACCCACCCTGTAACAGCTAAGCTGGTACTAATCTTTTGCGCAGGTTCATATGCTGTCTGCTTTGACACTTGTGAATGGTACCTGAATTCATAAGACAACACTAATCACTGCCCTGCTTTATTTGAGGCAGGTAGGAGAGAACTTACAAAGTAGACTTTATGAGCGTCATTATGTATGGCATATTATATAAAATTATATATATATATATATTACTATATAAAATAACAGGTTCAGTACTAAGCCAGTTATTTGAGTTTTGGGCACTGGTGCAGTTAGTTTACATAGAGCATGATTGGAGTACTGTCCTCATTTTACTAGATGGGAACTTACATTCAAAGGTTGTTGGGCTGCCACACTTAAGAAAAAGAGCAGCGTGAGGTACCACATTATTAATTGCTCCAGTTTTCCTTCAGACAAATGAGGCAGGAACCTGTATAACCATCCTCTCTTTGATGTTAAAATAGACATGGAAATAAGTTTAGAAAATTAGGAGAGGACAAAATAGGACATTTAAGTTTCACTTAGAGTAATCCGAAGAGAAAGAGATCATGTTTTGTATGGAGAGTTGTTCTTGCTTTGTTTTTGTAGTATGAGCCTTTCTCCTGCAACAGGGTATTGGAAAAGATAAACAAGAGCTCTTTATCCCATGAGTAGATGATTTACTTTTCTGTTGTTCTTTCTGCAAATGCCTCATTCAATTTTGAAGTGAGAAAACTAGATATGCAGGAATAATCCTCCAATTCTAAAATTCATGCACAAGAAATAAATTGGTGACCACAGCTATCCTCTGTGCTCACTGGGATTATACACCTCTGAAATACATCCTACTGGCTTCCCCAGAACATCTATGACTTTGACCTCTCCATGAACTTTCATATAAGCATCTGCTCCTGAATATGCTGAAGAACCTCATAAGCTGCATATCTTTCCAGTAATTATGCCATCCCTATATACAAAGAAAAATATTAATATTAACATTATTAAATATTGTCAATGTTGCTACCTTGAGCATATTAATACCGGTGCTCATTATGTCCCATTTTTCAAAGAAAACTTGTTTTTACAGGCAGGATTATGTTCTTGAGTAAGACATGGCAGAGGGAGGAGCTGTGAAAATATGTAATGAAGTCTAAGGGGATGGAAAACTCATCTAGTATAAGGTCTGTGTGATTTTGCTACTGTTTTGTTGTGTGGGATAATTCATAAATCACTTCTGTGTTTTCAACATAGTATTTACAAAATAGAACAAAATAGTTTTCAGACTTCAATTCTTTAAAAGTCTATAAAAGTTACACAAGAGTTCCAATGCAATCCCTTTTTTAGAATTGAGAAAATTTTAATTTTAATTAATATACAGGACAAAAATAATGAATCAAATATTTTCCAAAGAAATAGAGTAGTTCAGTGTATTCACTAGCCATTAGTGTGGCATAGCAGGAGATGATTACCTCTGAGAAGTGTGCTGTGGTTACTGATCACAGAGCCAGAAAACATTTAACTTCTAGTTTATTTTGTTTTTTTAAAAGATGTAAGTAATTGAAAAGAATTGTGATGCCATCAGCAATTCAAAGATAATGCATTACTAAATAGTTGTTAAATGTAAAGCTGTCACCAGGTGCCCCTGTATTTACCAGTGCAACTGTGTTGTGTTTTTAAGAAAATAGCATAAACTTTAAATGCAGGGTACTATGTGGGGTTAGTTTCTACATTAAAAAAATTTTTGTGAGCATTTTCTATTAAACAAATAAATTGGCTTTATTATGCATAAAGGGTACTGTACACTTTGAGAATACAGACATTAAGTATTTACATGCCTTCTTCTAGCTCTCAAATAGCATAGCACAGTGTGTACAGAAAGTTAACAGTTTTACTGTTTGTATGTATCATTTAACACATGTTTTTGTTCAAGAAAAATGTTCTTTGTTATAGTTTAACAAACATTTCTATTGCTGGAAAGTCAAGACGGGAAGCCTTATAGATTCAGATGTAGGTTCGACCATAGTGCTCTAGATATGTATTGCTTGTGGAAACACACTACAATCTATCAATAATTTCTGCGTACTTTAGGCTTGTTTTGTGATAGTGAAAGTTACTGAAGTCATTAGCATAGTACTTCATCTTAACTGCTTTGATATAGAGATGGGAATATGTCTAAAACATATGACAAATTACTGAATAATAATAAAAAATATTAACCAAGAAGTGTCATTGGGAATTGACAGAGATGGGTCATCATGTTGTAATGAACACATGGCTATGGACTCACTCAGATTGTAAAACTGAAAACTATATAAATCTTTGTTAGAAAAACAAAGATAAAAGTGAAGAGGATTTTATATGAGGAAATATACTTCCAATGGACATGGAATTTCAATGACACAGTAGGAAGTCTACTGAGCAGTTTCCTTGGTGGTTCTGAAGGGAATGTTTACATAGAAATACTGGGAATGGTTACATATGACTTAAACATCTGTATTGAAAAGATTTGATTGTGAGGTCTGAAATAGAGATCCAAGGGTGACTTTTAAGCAAGGTTATTATATATAGTGAAATCAGCCTTGACAATGAGTTTGTCTGGAAGTTGTATGCAATGTATAAAAGGCTGTTTGTTGGAGGATGGAAATGAAGTCTGCAGGTGCCCTGTAGCCAGGAAAAACCATGGAAAACCTTCCCAATAATGCAGGTGTGAAGCAGGTGATAAGCTTTCAGCTTGGGAGGGTGTCAATTAGAGAATAACAAACAGAGAGGATACCTGAGGCATTTAATTTACACGAACATGCCGTATCTATATTTCAATCTTATAACTGCCCCCATATGTTTGGTCTCATTAGTGCTAGTTTCGTTCTGTGAACAAAATAGTTACTGCCAATGTGCTAATGTATTTCTTATCGCTCAGTTAAAGGCATTATTACAAAAACAACAACAATGTCTTGCCTATATAAAGATAGCAGTACAAGATAATATGAATTCACTCAGAGCATGCTGTGAGTTGTTATCCAGCAGTGGCGAAAGAATTCACTGAAATAGGCATGTGTTCTCAGTTCATCTCAATTATGAAAAATAGCTGGTACTTTTGACATGGTTGATAATGATTAGTGACCCATTTAATGACTTAAGACTTAAAGTAGTTGGCACATCAAATAGAGGTAGGTGGCACATAATGGATGCCATCCCTCAACAGTGTCCCAGAAATGTTATTAATGCCATCTACCAAATATTGAATTAATGTACCGTGTAGAGTAAGCAAACTAAGCTAAGGGCCAGGAAGATGGCTAGACTCAAACTAAGGGGATATATATTTTAAGCATGGTGTCAAAGGCTGCTTTCGTTTTTCAACTTCTTGTATACTTTTCAAATGGAATCTCCAAATTAAATAAGTAGTAAGTTTGGTCTCTTCATGAAGTTGAGGTGGATGTGAACTTCATGACTAATAAAAAATACCATTTTGTACATGTAAAGTTTTAGCCCCTAGTATGCATATCAGTTAGAATGCCACTATAGGCCATTCATTACTGTGTAGAGGTCATACAGTTTGCATGTCATGATCACAATATGAGAATTCTTTTCCATAACGTGGTAAACTTTATTTCTGCTCAATGCAGCATGAGGCTCGAGCTGCAAGTACAAGGTAAACATGGAAACTAGTGTTACACTATTTTTGCTATTGTCTGCTTAACGAGATTAGTTGAAGAGCCCTAAGCATTGCACACCGTCATTGGTTATATAGTTTGACTATGCAATTCCATACAGGATACTTTTAATGTAGCACTATCACCTAAATTTCATCATCTATGCCCAGGCCAATCCCATTTGCCCTGTTATTTTAACAACTGATTTGCCTTTATCAATAAACTGGCAACTAAATAATCCAAATAAGCAATCAAAGGGGGTTTGTTTTTAATAAGATTTTCCTTTGGACATGTAGAAATATTTATATGGTTTCTACATATCCACTACTCTCTACTTTAGTCAGTTATCACTCTCTAAAAGGATCCCGTTTACCAAATGGATATTTATGGATTATATTGCTATAATCCAATTACCTCTACGTTGTCTATCAAGGAGAAGTTCCTGAGTTGGAGGTAAAATACTGTGTGAATCATACTTAATGAAGCAATTGAGGCTATTTGAACTGTATGTTTACATGTTCTACTTTAGAAAAACATTAGGGATCCACACTTGAAAATCTCTAGGAATTTGCTGTGGGCAACATAGCACTTTCATTTCTAATGGGGTAGATAAAAATATGCTTTTTCTGAGTTGAGCTTGCCTGAAGAAAAACTATGTCAGACTTTTTCTATGATTCAGAGAAGTGGCTTACCCATCCTTGGTTCTAAAAGACCTAACAAACTTGAGGGGAAAATTTAAAACCATACAGAGAGCTCATTGTCATGAACCAATTCATTTATCCTCTTCCAGTAAATACAGTGATAATTAAAACATAATAATCAGTGTGGATATGCCTGCCTAAAGAAAAAAGAAAGACTTCTTTGTTTATGATAATGAAGAGAAAGTTGCGGACACTTGAGATGAGGACATTGGTATGAAAGAAGATGAAGGGGTGCCAGGAATCTGGGGACATGGCGAGCAGAAGGGAGAACAGCACAGGAGACTAAACACAGACACCCACAAGTGGTGCAGAAAAACAAGGCAGTACTGAAGTTGTGTGACAGTTTTGATGACTTCATAAAATGCATGCTTCTGAGAAAAGAATAAAGCCTATTAAAAACATTAGATAAAATTATAAAGACCAAGAATATACCAAGTAGATAATACTATACTAAAAGGCAATAAATAAATAAATAAATGAATTAGTTGACCCCATCAATAACCACCACACACAAAGCTGATTTAGACAAAATTATGAGATAAATCTAGTTTTAAAGGTTATTAACTATGTTTGAATGAATGTAAGTTAAACTGAAATAGAGTCAAACAGGGAATATAAAATTCTTACTAAATATGAGTATAAGGTTTTTGTTTTCGGAAAATCCCTGTATAATAATTTATCCCATTAAGATAAATGTATAAATTTAAAAGTCAGTGTGAAAAAATATGATTAATTAGAATTTTTGGCCAGGTGGATCTCTGTGAGTTCGAGGCCAGCCTGGTGTAAAGAGTGGGATCCAGGACAGGCACCAAAACAACACAGAGAAACGCTGTCTAGAAAAAAAAAATAGAATTGTTTATTTTGTTATTTCATTTTGATTAAGAAATGGTAGAAAAATATTCTTGGGTAAGTTGTGGGTACTTGTACACACTTGTAGTTCTAGCATTTGAGGGGCAGAGACAGGAAGATTAGGTGTTCAAAGCCATTCTTTAGCTACCTAGAGAATTTGAGGTCAGCCTGAACACATGGAAATCTTGTTTTAAAAAGCCAAAAAATAAATTTATATGTTAAGCTCAAAATATTTTAGCTGACTTAACTTGTCTTATATTCAGCGAACAAAGTATACATAAAATAATTTTTGAGGCTACAAGATACAGCTTTGCTGCACTTAACCATTTACTACAGAGCCCAGGACTGAGCAGAGTCTAAGCATCACAAACAAGCACCTAACATTTTAGTTTGGGTTTTATTTATTTATTTTAACTTGTCAGCACATAAATGCATAAACACATTTCTCAGGACACTATTAGTGGTCATTTAGTCATTCTGTCGGAAAAATATTTTTACTCCATACTTTAGGCTTATTATTCTTTTTCAAGAAATTAAATATTCTAATGCACACATATACATGTCCATACATTGAACAAGGCACAGATACAACCAAAATGAGATATTTTGCAGTAAGGGAAGTCTTTCCCATCAGCCTGGTGGATGGCACAAGCATGGCTAAAGTCTACTGTAAAGATCTTCAGGGAGAGATTAGAGAACTTTCTTGAAAACAAGAGAAACTTACATGGAAAACACTGAGAACCAATCACAAATGTGTAAATAAAACCATATGATACCAGGCACGTAGAAAATTTTATTAATGCAACCGGACCTTTGACACACATTTGTGTGAGACCAGAGGGAGTCATGAAGAGAAGATTCCCACTGGTGCATATTTTTTTATTCTGTATTAATTTTTTGGTTTGGATGCAGTTACCACAATGAAAATCACATTGCTACTTTGTTTCTTAAGGACAAAGAATACTTTTTATTTCTCCAACTATACTTAATACATCTCATACACATTTATTCTAATGTATCTCAGTGCAATTTGTCAACCTATACTGTAATTCTTCTTGAAGTGAAATCAGCATGATAATTGTGCATCTGTGGTTAATTAGCTCAGTTGGTTGAATCATGAAGCTAATGAGGCCATATCCCGGGTCTGATCTGTGTGTGGGCCAATGAGTTTTGCTCTCTTCCTGGGTCACAGACTACAGTTCAAGCCCAGGCCAACTATCTCATAGCGAAGGGCCACTGACCGTAGGGAAGTTGGGCAAAGAGAAAAGCAATTCAGCAGCAAGCCTAAAATAGATCACCATCTCTACAGTGTGTGCTTGTTAATGCAGTCCGTAATGCCTGTGTATGCGGTGAAGCATTAGTTATACACTCAGCGTGCTGCAAAAGGACACACAGGAAACCTTTTGTGGCCTCAAGTGACACAATAAGGAATAACTAATAGTGAGAGCAATCTTAAGGAGGCAAGGAAGACAGCTCATTCACAACCACAAATTGAATCTTTCTAAAAATGCAATGGGGAAAAAGTCCTATGGTTCCTATGTGTTGATTTTTCTTCAGTAAGTTGTAAGAGTCTTACATAGATTTGGTAAGGGGACCTTTCAAGTTCTGTTTGAACTATGAAGTAAGATGAATGAAAGGCAAGGGGAAGGCATGTGAGGGACCAAAATGTCTCTTTTATGACAGATAAGGATGAGCTCAGAAATTTAGTTTAAACATGTCTTAATAGTAACTACAGAATTAGACAAATGTGTTAACACTTTCTGACAAGAAAACCATGGTTATGTCAATGGTACCAGCTTAAATTTATCACCTAGATTCTTTTTCTAGGAAGGTAATGCCTCAAGTGTGTGTGTGTGTGTGTGTGTGTGTGTGTGTGTGTGTGTGTGTGTGATTACCCATGCATGGAAATGTTTTGTTATCATAAGCATGTCAGGTTATATTCTAAAAATAGAAGGCTATGGGGGAAGAAAGGCCTGGATGGCATGAGACGGAAGAGAACAATTCTCTCCTCCTCTGTTTCATTTTACACTTTCAATTTTCAGGGCTGTGGTCAGATCTCATAAGAGTGTATACTGTGGTAGGTAAATACTAGTAAATAGTTTCTATCTGCTTTAAGAGCTAGCTTTCAAAGTCATTGTGGCTCATAGGCTCACTGGATAGGACTGTTGGTTACTTCTCACCTTTGATAGCTTGAATGCCATCTTCTGCTACCATAAAAGCTGGTCAGAGAGGGTGCTTTCAGGGGAGACACAGCTCAGGGTCCTCTAAGCCTTGTGTCTGAAGTGCATAGTGTCTTTGGCAATAGAGACTTACCTTCTAACTCCAGAGCACAGATCTCTGGTGTAATATTTTGCATTATCTACCTCATTCCCAAGAATGAAGAAAGGGTTTATCTCTACTGATGTTCTGGTGTTCGATAAAATGCTATATGTGATTCAAAGTGGTATTTTACTCTTTACAAGAGAGGTTGTTTTGCATTTTATACTCTGAGATCTGTATGGGTCCCTGACTATATTTGCACTGTAGGAACTGTGCTGTTAGTATGAATAACCTATGATATATTAATAAATTTCATAAAGTGAACTCACATTTCTCAGTTCACCCAGAACTATATTTAGTCAGTGAGGATTCAGGTTAAATTTTGGCATAAAAATGTCTTTGGTTTAAGCAAAAAGAATAACCATGGGAACTTGAAAATTCAACTTGCTTTTAGAAATAAGGACAGCTCACCTTGCACAAATTTGACAAATACCTCTTTTACTACTCTGTATTTTTCAATATACTGGAGCTGTCACAGTAATTGTCAACAGGGATCTCCCTGCCTTCCTGGAGTTTTTCTTGTATTGTAATGGGAGAAGGTGGCTTTTCTTCCCCTTCTGAAGTCTCTCAGAGACACTCTTCCATATTGAGAAAAACAGAAACATCAATCAAAGTAAGACTTCAAACCTTCACTGGGGTTCCTAAATCCAGTAGTTGCTTCAAGAATAGGAGGCTTGTGGTTTTGGAAACACATTTGTAAACGTATTTTTAGAGTCAGTAGAATACTGTATTTATGGGTAAAAAAAGCATTTGAAATATTACTTCTCTGATCCTTCTTATAACATTTTTAAGTTTCTATCCCTATTTCTCATGATCAATTTACCTTACTCGCTTTTTTTCTTACCTGATCTATCTGCAATCTATCAATAAATATAATCCCAGTACTCGGGAGGCAGAGGCAGGTGGATCTCTGTGGGTTCGAGGCCAGCTTGGTCTACACAGTGAGTTCCAGGACAGCCAGGCTACATAGAAAAATCCTGTATCAAAAAACAAACAAAAAACACACTAATCATATTAATTACATAATTTGAACTCTAAAAATCCCATGTTTATCATAATGCATGTTTCATTTTGTCTAGATGTAAGGTTTCATAATAACCATCAAGTGCATATGCACAAGTGCATTTGCACATTTTATCTGAACTCCATATGTTTTCAATCATCATGAATTAATACAGATTAGACTAGAGAGCATGCTATTCCCTTAGGAAAGAGAAAATTCTGATAATTACCCCAGAGTCACAATTTTTTCATCAAAATAGTACATTGTAATTACTATTTAAATAAATGGCAGGGCAATCTTAAAGGATAATTGTATGTTTTCCTTTGGCTTTTCTTGGTTTCTAATTTTTCTTAAATAGTATTGCATCACATATCATGTAGAACTTTTTCAGAATGAAATATCACACACCACTAAATATTTTAAATAAATAACAAATATGTAAGCAAGTGTAAAGATCTGGTTTTAGACAAATCTTTAAGAATTATCACTTCTGTTGGGAGACCTTGCCTTGGAAGAGGTGGGAATGGGGGGCTGGGGAGGAATGTTGGAGGGGCCGGAGGAAGAAGGAGAGGTGAATCTGTGGTTGGTATGTAAAATGAATAGAAAATTTCTTAATAATAAGAATAATTTTGAAAGGAAAAAAAGAATTATCATGATACCCGTAGTTTATAAGAATAAAATGTTTATCTGTTTTTGTGCACAGATATTTTGTTTGTGTAGAGATCATATTTAGATCTCTACCCCAAATTTCTATGTCAAGTAGATAAATAGTGGAGTTCGGTTTAAATCCAAGATTCATAGCCATCCAAGTTCAGACAGTACTTTTTCATCATCCTTGTTCTTTGTAGATTTAACTTGATATATAGAGGAGTAAACCAAAGGAAATTCAGCTACATTTGAAAAAAAATATGTTACTGTTGGAAGTTCATGATTGCATTTGAAAACATTTAAACAAAATACTTTTAAAATTGTCAAAGAACTATTGTCAAAGAACATGGTCACAAAATATTTTTGGAGTGTACTACTGTGATAAAGAGTAATTAGTTTCAAAAATCCTACTTAGTGATAATCCAGCAGTCAACATTAAAACAGAACTATACACATCACTCCTGGTGCTTTTGTTGTTACTTTACTGCCCAAAGCAAGTAAACAATCAAGATTTTAATACAACAAGCTGAAAGTTTCCCAAGTTTATATATATATATATATATATATATATATATATATATATATATATATATATATATAGCCTGCTCCTTGGGGGGAAAATTCCTTGGATATGAACCAGTAATCTTAGGTTCTTTAGGTTCTTATTCCCATGTGAGATATACGTATATATGATATATTCAGTATATTCATTTACATTTGCTTACATATTTATTATTTATTTAAAATATTTAGTGGTGTGTGATATTTCATTCTGAAAAAGTTCTCTCAGCCTTCATTCTGATCTTCAATATGTTTGTCTATAGACGAATATATGTCCATACGCTCTGCTTAATTTTTAAGAATTTAAATGGCATAGTTTATGCAAAATCACATTGTTTCATATAAGCAGACGATAATGGTAGCATTTTTGACCTTTATAGAAACCCTGCTGGAAATATTTATTTACATAATTTTAAACTAATTAATATATTTAATTGGGTATAAAAGTTTGAAACTTTGAAAATGACTATAAAATTCCATACTATTTACTAGCTCTTATGTAGAAGACATTTTAACCTTTTTGGATAGATATGCCTATTTTATACTTTCAAAACCCAGTAAGGTCATTGCTTTTATTCCTGTTTGGAAAGAGTATAAAAGGGTTTATTTTAGGCTATGGTTCCAGAGAGATCCATCATGGAAAGCAGGCATAGTAGCAGGCATAGAAAGGATGAAGCTAGCTGGTCACATTTTCATATCCATCAGAAGCAGCAGAGAGAGAGAGAAGAGGTAACCATCAATGCATGTCACTTATGACACGATTCATTAAGAAAAAGTCTTACCTGCAAAAAGTTTCATAACTTCCCTAAATAGGGCCACTAAATATTCAAAACCATGAGCCTGTGATGTGTATTTTTCATTTGAACCATAGAAGGTTTTCTGGTCTACCTTCAATCTTAACTGACCAGTCTCTTTTATAGGATCCTGCCAAACAGTGTTCTACACATATGAAATGTATTCCAGTAAATGATGCATGGCATTCCAGGATGTTTAATATTTTGTGAAGACTTCCTTCTATAGTAATGTTAGTTTTTGTTTGTTTGTTTGCTTTGTTTATTTTATGCATTTTTTTGGATTAAGCTGACATTTTTTTAGTACTACCAATCACAAGTATCTGAAATGATAAAAAGAAAGTTATTTTCACAATATGTTGTTCCTTCTAAGGGAATTTCATAATAATTTGACAAAAGATAATGAAGACATTAGGAGTGGACAACAGCTAAGATAAATTTTGAAATATCATAATACAAATAAGATGCTTGTTAAATTATGTTTGGGAAAATGAATTATATATTATAAGCTGAACAATAGGCTTTTTGAAATGAAGCATGTTGTTTATGCTCACTCAACCTATGTAAGAAATTCTTGGAGACACACCTGCACATATTACCAATCCATGACTTTTTCTGGAAATTTATCATAGAGCAACTACCATAACCAAATTACAATACCAAATTAAACATGGTAGATAGAAATGCATTGTTTACGAAAAAAACAAAGTAAATGTAACTATACCATCCAGCTGTGACACTCAGATTCCCATAGTTAGAAAACTATGTTTGTTAAAGCAAGTGTGAGCTCAAATTTTTGAGGGCTATTTCAAATTGTAGTAGTCACTTAGCATACCTATATATTACAGTGAATTCTGTTAGCTCATTTTATACTCCTTCTATATTGAAAACATGCTACACAAATAATTATAAGTGAGTACAAATATAAACATCATGCTTCTCTTTTCATATAATTTCCATTTTCAAACTATAAAGAAACATGTTACACTAAGGAATATGGGATGTTTTGCATTAGGATGCAGTTCAAAATTATTTTAAGTGGTCAAGTTACAAATCATGCCTCATAGTGTATTTGAAATATTGAAATACATAACTACAAAACTGACGATGTAATTCTTTTATGACATTTTTTTCTTGCTATCTTGTTCCTAAGACCCTGATAGTCATGACACTAGTAGCTTTCTTCCTTGGGAGACTTCTACTGAATTCTAGGAAAATCTGTGTAATATTAATCCTATACAGTATATGATTCTTAAGTGCTCAATGCTTGGAATAAATTTTGAAATATGGCAGAATTATTTTTAATGTTTAACTGCTTATGTCTAGGTCCATAGAAAGAAGCAGTAGACTTGGTTTTCATATATTCTCTCTGAACTTCTCTCTATGTCTCTTCTTCATCATGCATCCTACTTCTCAGTTCTGAATGTGTATATGATTTAATTGTCATAACTTAGAGAAAAATATTTGATTTTGTGCTAAAGAATATTTATTACATTTTATCATTTCAAAATTGACTAAACATCTTGGACAAACAAAACTGCTTCATGCATAAATGTTTCTACATGCACAATACTGATTATTTATTCATTAAAGAAGTAAAGGTTCCCTGACACTATTGTAATAGCTTGATTATTTGATTTATTTTTGGCAGCAGTGATTAAATTCATTAAGAAGTTAGCATAGGCCTGGTATGGCTGGACATTCCTTTAAACCCAGCATCGGGGAGACAGAGGCATGAAGATCTCTATGAGTTTGAGGCCAGATAAAGTCTGATCTGCATAGTGAATTTCCATCCAGGCAAGGCTATGTAATGTGGCAACATCTCAAAAACACAAGCAAACAACAAACAAGAAAAGAAGTTAGCAATAGTCCCTGAGAATTAGGAGGACATTGACATCTTGATGAATAAAGGAGAGAAATGAAACCAGTAAAACAAAAAGTATTGGTGAACAAATATAAATACTTCTTGGTTGTGAGCCTAGCCTTCCATCTCTCCAGCCTCAACTGGATGTACCTGATTCTGCTAACTCCACTCCATGGCAGGCCTTTTCTTGGAGGAGATGGGAATGGGAAGGCTGGGGGGAAGGAGGAGGGAGGAGAGGGGGATATGGGGTTGGTATTTAAAGGAACAGAAAAATTCTTAATAGTAAAAAAAGGAAAATACAAATATGTGGTGGTATTGTGTTCCCCAAAATATTGTGCAACCTAATAAACTTCTCTGGGGTCAGAGAACAGAACAGCCACTAGATACAGAGGCTAGAAAATGGTGGCACTCACACCTTTAATCCTAGCCTTCTGGAGGCATGGATCTCTGTGAGTTCAAGGCCACACTGGAAATAGCCAGGCTTGGTGACTCATGCCTTTAATCCCAGAAAGTGAGCCTTTAATCTGCAGAAAGCAGAAAGGTATATAAGGCGTGAGGACCAGGAACTAGGAGCCTGGTTAAGGTTTTGGGCTTTGAGTAGCAGTTCAGCTGAGAGCCATTTGGATGAGGACTCAGAGGCATCCAGTCTGAGGAAACGGGATCAGCAGAGGAATTGGCGAGGTGAGGTGGCTGTGGCTTGATCTTCCAGCATTCACCCCAATACCTGGCTTCAGGTTTGTTTTTATTAATAAGACCCTTTAGGATTCATGCTACATAAATACAGTAAAATACAAAGTTTAAAATATCAAGACTGATTTAGGAATTTAAATTGTATTTTTGAAGATCTCTGTAGAGCTTTTGCTATGGACAATAGATTATATAGGCACAGAACATTTTGGCAAGTGGAGGGAGCATACTATGTTCTTATATCTTAAAAATTATTTCTTTATAATGTAAAAAAAAGAGCCATTTTTCCCCAATGCATGATGGGCAGTTTTCCCAATGTATGATGTGCAAAGAAAACTACAGTTACACAAACATCCTCCTGTTCATAAAGTTATGTTAGTGAATCTTAATCTCTATGTATCAGTAAAAGCTATCGCCTCAGATGAAACTTTCCTCTTGATCAGACAGCATTGGTTCACAATTTTTCCCAAGGGCTGACAGCCTGTTTCAAATGACATAGTATGTGGAGTTATATGCATGTTTAGTATCAACCCCAGAAAACCCTAGTGGCACTTTTCATTGAGAAAGAAAGGACTTCGATAATCAATATTTAATACACACCTCCATTTGTCACTATGGAAGTTCTTAGGAGTCTCCCATTCTCTTTCAAATCTGAAATCATTAAGATAAGCCATAACAACTGAAATAATAAGAGATGTCACATCTCTGGAACTACCATACTTAACTAGTGAGCCTCACTTAGAATAAAGGACCAGTATGCAAAATACCCATAACTAACATAAATGCTTTTCTTACAGGAAAATTAATGAGACAGCCAACACTTTTGATGATCTTTTGCATCTTTTTTTTTTTAAAACTATATTCTTATTTGTGTATGTCTGCATGTCTGCCTGTGTCCCACATGTGTCCAGTGCCCCTAGAAGCAAAAAAAAAAAAGTTGCAGAATCCCTTAGAACTGGAGTTACAAATAGTTGTGAGCTACAGTGTATGCTCTAAGGATCAAACATAGACCCTCTGGAAGAATAACAAGTGCTCTTCACTACTGAGCAATCACTTCAGCCCCAAATAACTGTTTAAACATTTTTTAGTTCCATTAATTACAACAATAATGAGTTTCATTGTGACATTTCAACCACATATATAAAACATACTCTCAGCTTATTTATTAAGCACTGAAATTATCCACATTTGCTTCCTTTTACTACAAACTTACGTACCTTTCCTCATCTCAAATGGTTTAACTTCTCTGTGTTCCCATTAACTATGTAAATTTATTTATTTTAAACATGGCATGAGTTATGCTATTCTTAAAATAGCATTGAAATATACTTAATATCCCGTGTAAAGAGAATATTTATACCATGGATTTTTAATGTATTATCTGGTTGCTAAATATCAAATTGGATTTTTCAGAGCATTACATTTGGCTATGTGTGGTTTCATAGCGGTGATTTTTGCGTGTCAATTCTTAAACCATTCAAAGGCTCCAAGGAATCCTTCAGTTGCTTGAGAGCCAAATTTCTAGATCTGAAAATATCCAGATATGCAAAAGAATATTTAAAATATTGCTAAATATTAATTATAAATAATTATTTACCATATTGTTTCTCTATTTTGAAATAAAAATTAAAATATATAAATCCATACTGTGTATATGATGAAAGTAGAAATACCATTATTGCATCATTGCTTAATATGCTCTTTTCCCTAGTGCATTATGGGTAGTTTTGTATTAGAAAGAAGCCTCTACGTGCATGAATTTCCTTTGTGCTCATGAAAGTAAAGTTAGGGAAATTAATCTCATAGTTATCAACTGAACCAGTTTATTAAAAAGTTTTACCATCATATTAATACATGAAGAATGCCAAAAATGTTACTATTACTTTATTTGCAAATGCCTGTTAGAGATTTGAGTATGACTTTTTATCATTTATACAGACTATGTCAGTAGTTAGTAAATCTTATTTTATATTACAAATATTTTAAGAAAGTGTCCTCACTTAATAATTTTCACTTTTATTAAAACTATTTTCATGAGTTTCTTTCTGATGGTAAGAGGACATCATGATTTCCTAAAGAGACTCTGTTAGTGACTAATAGATTATAAGGCAAAATAGAATGGGCACTGTAGTTTGGAGCATCATTCCAAATCAGTTTGTTTTAAAGGGTGTTATAATCATTCTAACTTGCTCAAGAAATCCCAAACATTATTGTCTGAGGACTCTAAAGTGATTATGGGATTTAAATAATAGTATGTGTTTTTATTCTCTTGGAGAATAAGTCTTATTTTTGAAAAATGAAAAATTGCCTTTTATGCAGGCCTTAAAGATAATTTGAAGAAATATATGGGTTTTTTAAATAAATTTTTTATGAAGACATTCTCTATTCATTTTACATACCAACCATACATTCCCCTCTCCTCCCTCCTCCTGCACCCCCAGCATTACCCCCCCCCCACCAATTCACCCGTTCCCACCTTCTCCAAGGCAAGGTCTCCCATGGGGAGTCAGCAGAGCCTGGTACCTTCAGCTGAGGCAGGACAAAGGCCCTCCTCCCTGCACCAAAGCTGAGCAAAGTGTCTCACCATAGGCACTAGGCTCCAAAAAGCTGGCTCATGCACTAAGGACAGATCCCAATCCCACTGCCTAGGGGCCCCCTAAACAGTTCAAGCTAAACAACTGTCTTGCTTATCTAGAGGGCCTAGTCCGGTACCATTCGGGCTCCTCAGCTGTTTGTCCACAGTTCATGCATTTCCACTAGTTTGACTAGTTGTCTCTGTATTTTTTTCCAGTCATGGTCTCGATATCCCTTGCTCATAGAATCCCTCCTCTCTCTCATCGACTGGACTCCTAGAGCTACACCTGGGACCCAGCTGTGGATCTCTGCATCTGCTTCCTTCAGTCACTGGATGAGGGTTCTATGATGACAGTTAGGGTATTAGGCCATTCAATCAACAGAGTAGGCCAGCTCAGGCACCCTCTAGACTATTGCCAGTAGACTATGGTGGAGTCATCCTTGTAGATTCCTGGGAACCTCCCTAGCACTCTGTTTTTCCCTATTCCCATGGTGTCTTCATTTATCAAGGTATCTCTTTCCTTACTCTCCCACTCTGTTCCCATTCCATCTTGAACCTCCTGCTTCCTTAAGCTCTCACCACTCCTTGCCCTCTATTACCCCCCTCACCCCCAGTTTGTTCATGTAGATCTCATCCATTTCTCCATCACTGGGCAATCCATGCATTCTTCCTAGGGTCCTCCTTACTAGCTAGACTCCTTGGAGCTGTGGCTTGCAGTCTGGTTATCTTTTGCTTTATATCTCGTATTCACTTAAGAGTGAGTACATATCATATTTGTTCTTCTGAGTCTGGGTTACCTCATTCAGGATGATATTTTCTAGTCCCATCCATTTGCCTGCAAACCTCATGATGTCATTGTTTTTCTCCGCTGAGTAGTACTCCATTGAGTATATGCACCACATTTTATTTATCCATTCTTCAGTTGAGAGGCATCTAGGTTGTTTTCAGGTTCTGGCTGTTACAAATAATGCTACTATGAACATAATTGAGCATATGTCCTTGTAGCATGAGTATTCCTTGGGTATATGACCAAGAGTGGTATAGCTGGGTCTTGAGGAAGATTGATTCTAAATTTTCTGATTTTCTGAGAAAACACCATACTGATTTCCAAAGTGGCTATACAAGTTTGCATTCCCACCAACAGTATAGGAATGTTCCCCTTGCTCCACATCCTCTCCAGCATAAGCTGTCTTAAGTGTTTTTGATCTTAGCCATTCTGGCAGGTATAAGATGGTATCTCAGAGTCATTTTGATTTGCAATTTCCCTGATGACTAAGGATGTTGAGCAATTCCTTAAATGTCTTTTGGCCATTTGAGATTCTTACGTGGGGAATTCTGTTTAGCTCTATAGCCCATTTTTTAATTGGACTGATAGGCATTTTGATGTCTAGTTTCTTGAGTTCTTTATATATTCTTGAGATCAGCCCTCTGTCAGATGTGGGGTTTGTGAAGATATTTTCCCATCCTGTAGGCTGTTGTTTTGTCTTATTGACCACGTCTTTGCCCTACAAAAGGTTCTCAGTTTCAAGAGGTCCCAGTATTAATTGTTGCTCTCAGTGTCTGTGCTACTGGTGTTATATGTAGGAAGTGATCTCTGGTACCAATGTGTTTAAGACTACTTCCTACTTTCTCTTTTATCAGGTTCAGAGTAACTGGATTTATGGTGAGGTCTTTGATCCACTTGGACTTAAGTTTTGTGCATGATGACATATGTGGATCTATTTGCAATCTTCTACATGTTAAATCCAGTTATGCCAGCACCATTTGTTGAAGATGCTTTCCTTTTTCCATTGTACAGTTTTGGGTTGGTTTTTTTTTTGTTTTGTTTTTTGGTTTTTTTTTTTTTTTTGTCTAAAGTTAGGTGTTCATGTGTGTGTGTGTATTAATGTCAGGGTCTTCAATTCAATTCCATTGATCCACATATTGGTTTTTATGCCAATACCAAGCTGTTTTTATTACTATAGCTCTATAGTAGAGCTTAAGGTCAGGGATAGTGATGCCTACAGAGGTAGTTTTATTGTACAAGATTCTTTTAGCTATCCTGGTTTTTTTGTTTTGTTTTGTTTTGTTTTGTTTTTCCTTGTGAAGTATAGTATTGTTCTTTCCAAGTCAGTAAAGATTTGTGTTTGGATTTTGATGGGGATTGCATTGAATCTGTAGATTGCTTTTGGTTAAATTATCATTTTTACTATGTTAATCTTACCTATCCATGAGCATGGGAGAGCTTTCCATTTTCTGATATCTTCTTCAATTTCTTTCTTCAGAGACTTAAAATTCTTGTCATACTGGTCCTTCATTTGCTTAGTCAGAGATACCCCAAGGTATTTTATATTATTTGTGGCTATTGTAAAGGGTGATGTTTCTCTGATTTCTTTCTCAGCCAGTTTATCATTTGTATATAGGAAGGCTACTGATTTCTTAGTTAATTTTGTATCCTGCCACTTTACTGAAGGAGGTTATCAGCTGTAGGAGTTCCCTGGTAGAATTTTTTTGGTCACTTATATAAACTATCATATCATCTGCAAAAAGTGAAAGTCTGACTTCTTCCTTTCCAGTTTCTATTCCTTTGATCTCCTTTTGTCGAACTTCAAGTACTATATTGAATAAATATGGGGAGAGTGGACAGCCTTGTCTTATTCCTGATTTTAGTGGAATTGCTTTGAGTTTCTCTCCATTTAATTTGATATTGGCTGTCAGCTTGCTGTAAATTGCCTTTATTATGTTTAGGTTTGTTCTTGTATTCCTCATCTCTCTAGGACCTTTATCATGGAGGGATGTTGGATTTTGTCAAATGCCTTTTCAGCATCTAACTAGATGATAATTTTTTTCTTTCAGTTTGTTTATATGGTTTATTACATTAACAGATTTTCATATGTTGAACCATCCTTTCATCCCTGGGATGAAGCCTACTTGATCATGGTGGATAATTTTTTTGATGTGTTTTGGGGTTCGGTTTGTCAATATTTTTTTTATTAATACTTCTTGTAAAACATTTATTTTTTTAATTATATTTGTGTTTTAATTTTACATATCATCCATGGGTTCCCCTTTTGCACCAATGTTCATGAGGGAGATTGGTCTGTAATTCTCTTTCTTTGGTGCATCTTTGTGTGGTTTGAGTAGTATCAGGGTAACTGTAGCCTCATAAAAAGTATTTGGTAATGTCCCTTCTGTTTCTATTGTGTAGAACAATTTGAAGAGTATTGGGATATGTTTCACAATATAAGAATCACTTTAGAAGCTGACTCATGCCCACATGATCTCAGTAGAGGGTTAAGACTCCAAAATGTATACAAGGCACAGTCACAATGACATTTAGGTTGGGCTTTTGATTTCTGACTGTAATAAAGTAGTCTTATAGTTTCACAACTTAAGCAGTTTAACTTTGTTATGGTCACCAGCTACTTTTTTTCCCCGTTACCTATGACGTCTTTGCCCATCTATCCAGCATCATGCAAGCACTCCCTATAACTAAGTTAGTCCATATTCTTGCTTGCAGTACTTTGTGTCACTCTATTAAACATCGACTGCAAATAAATCTGAATCTTCAACAACTTTCTCTTACATAACTCATTCTTTAGTGATTGTCAAGGAAGATGGGATCGAAGAAGTGCTGTAAGAGGCAGGAGTATTTCTCACTAAAACTATAAAGAACTTGAAAGCAAAAGGTGCTGTCTGGGAGATTTTACTCATGTTTCCACTTGATCCCCACTTCTACAGTTTATCAGTAAAACTTCCATTTTACTCATCAAAGATAAAGGGAAATAGGAATAAGAGAGCATTTGAGAAGAATTTTTAAGTAGGGAAGTTAGAAGATACAGAAATGGAGGTGATTAAAAATGCAAAAAGAAAACAAAGTGAACAATGAGATGCCACTCTCCAAAGAGGAATTTAACACAGTGCTCAGTAACTGCACTCCATATGCTAAATTGAGACCCTTTTATGTATGGTTGGTTCTTTTCAGGGTTTTGTTTTTGCTTTTTATTTTGATTCATGTCTGAAAACATGAACTATACGTTATAGTAGTAGCACTGGTGAATTTAAAACTTTATTGTATGGAAAGAAACTCTTACTGGAAGGCTGCCACTTTTCAATTCACATGTATATTGTTCTGGCAGCTTCGATGTTTGAAAAGCAAAGCCAGGCAACTGGGATAGAGGACACACAATACAGAGCTGTGAGGTATTCATCATTCAGCCTTCTAGAGATCTTTGCTGTTTTCTGACCTAGGACATTCTCATAAGCTAACAGGCCTAGCTGTCCCAGGCACTGCTCCTAAATCACATCTATGTAATTTCACCCCCCCACCCAAAATGGGGCCACTTATACCTGCAGGCATGCTTTCATCTACTCTTTCTCCATAGTTAGTAGTAGCACAATCAGGTTGTGATAACAAGTAAAGCAGTTACTGTTTTGGATGAGTTACTTTTAAAAAGATTCCAACTGCTTGTTTTGAGGTGACCAAGGACTTGCATGTATTATGTGAAGTGAAAACATGTACACTATGTATTATTTCATCACGAGTATCGTTTTGAAAATCATTATAGTAGAGTGGTATAAGGAAGTAACTGACATTGTTAATGTTAATTTGCAGCCACCTAAAGATTCCTTGCAATTCAGTTCCCTTTGATATCCCTATGTTCCTCCCACTCCTACTGTAGCCTTAATGCCTTAATTTTTTGTTTGCCACTTCTATGAAATTCTGAAAGTTGTAGAAATGCAATTATATAGAACAACTTTTGCCATTGCTTTCTTCCACCCAATATAATTCTTTCAAAACCATCTAGGCTGTTGAATGCATCATTAGTTAGTCCCTGAGTTCATTACTGAATACTATTCCACTGCATGGATATGCCAATTTACTTTAATAAGTCATCACTTGAAAAACATCTGGGTTTCCCAGTGTTTTACCATAATGAGTGTAGCTTCTGTAAGCATTCAGATTTTTGCATCAACATATATTTTCACTTCTTTGGGAAAAAGATAACCAGGTGACACATTGCAGGTCACACAATAAGTTTATGATCTTTAAATTATTATTTTTATTATTATATGAGCATGAGCGACACATGTCTGTGAACACGCGGTGGTGCCGCTGTATGCCTGTGGAGGCCAGAGGCCAACTTTTATTAGATTAGGTACCATGCAGCTTCATTCTTGGATCTTAAAAGAAAATGCTAAACTATTATCAGAGTAGTGGCTTGAGTTCTACCCCCTACAAGCAACATGGAAGCTAGTCAGTATCCCTTTAGTAGTGAGACTATTTGTTTTCGTCCGCCTTTTCCAATAAACATGCATCATCTCCTTGAGGCTTTACTTTTCATCATGGGTAGCTAATATTTCTCAGACTCTATTGGTATGTTTATCACTGTCAGTTTGTCTTTTGGTGTGGAAATCTCTTCATTTGTTTTGTACATTTCCCTTTGGATTAATGTTTTTATTGAATTATAAAGCAGCTTCATATTTTGTAGAATCTGGTGCTTCATTGAATAAGTGGCTTGAGAATCTATTCTTACAATCAGTTGTTTACAGTTCCAAATTCTTAATGGATCCTTTTAGAAAATGAAAAATGTTTAATTTTCACAGACCACAGAATCAAATTTTCTTTTAAAGATATCTTTGGTTTTTTTATAATTATAATTATAATTACATCATTTTACCCTTACTCCCTCGAACCCTTCCTTAACCCCTCCAATGTCTCTCCTCTTGCTTTAACTCAATCAAATTTGTGGCTTCCTTTTCTTATTTGCTATACACATGCGTGTGCATGCACACGCGCACGCGCGCGCGCGCGCACACACACACACACACACACACACACACAGACACACACACATAAACCTACTTACTCAGGACTGGCCACTTGGCATTGAATAACCAATAATTGCAGGCAATAATCAACCTTAGAGAAGACTGTTTCTGCCCCCAGAATTTCTTGGTTGCCCATCGATCTCTTTCTAAGGTTGAGCCACGTGTGATTTTCCCCATCCTTGTATTTTAATTTTTGTGTGGATTCTAGGAATCTCACCTAACCACAGCTCTTAAAGGTCTTGATTTTACATTGTTTTTTATAAGTTCTGTGTAACTTTTTCAAAGGAGTGGAAAATAGGTCAAAAACAAACAAGGTATGTATTCACTCATAGTAGGATACTAGATGTAAAACAAATATGACTAGATTGCTACACAACTCCAGGGAGGCTACCTAGAAAATGGGACCCTAAGAAAGACACAGGGATCACCCAATGACAGAGAAATGGATGAGATCTACGTGAACAACCTGGATAACAGTGGGAGTAATGAAGGGCAAGGTTTGAGGGAAAGAGAGCTTAGGGGAGCAGGAGATCCCAGCTGGATCAAGAACAGAAAGGGAGAACAAGGAATAACAGACCATGATAAATGAAGACCACATGAGGACAGAAAGAAGCAAAGTGCTCGAGAGGTCCCCAGAAATCCACAATGATACATCCACTGTAGACTACTGGCAATGGTCGAGAGAAAGCCTGATCTGACCTAGTCTGGTGATCAGATGACTAAACACCCTAACTGTTGTGCTGGAACTCTCATCCAATAACTGATGGAAGTGGATGCAGAGATCCTCAGCCAGGTCCCAGGTGGAGCTCCAGGAATCCAATTGTCGAGAAAGAGGAGGGACTGTAAGAGTGTGAATTGTTGAGACCAAGATTGGAAAAGCACAGGGACAAATAGCCAAACTAATGGAAACACATCAATTATGAACCAAAGCTGTGGAGCCCCCAACTGGATCAGGCCCTCTTGATAAGTGAGACAATTGAATAGCTTGAACTGTTTGGGAGGCACCCAGGCTGTGGGACCTGGACCTATCCTTAGTGCATGAGCTGGCTGTTTGGAACCTTGGGCTTACACAGGGACACTTTGCTCAGCCTGGAAGGAGGGGACTGGACCTGCCTATATTGAATCCACCAGGTTGAATTGAATCCCCAGGGGAGTCTTGGCCCTGAAGGAGATTGGAATGGAGGGAAAGGGGGCATGGGGGTGGGAGGGGGGAGGACAGGGGAAATGCATGGCTCATGTTTTTAAATCATGCATGAATGGATACTGAGTTTTGTCAAATTGTATTACTTAATTTTTGTTATTTAGCCTTCTAATGCTATAAATTATGTTCTGTGGTTTTTTTAAAGTAGGTCTTGCATTCTTATAATAAACTTCATCTCCTCATGATATGTACTATTTTTATATCTTGATTAATTGAATTTGATAATAACTTGTTAAAATTTTTTGTTTTGTATTTATTAATGCTGTTGGTTTGTAGTTTTCTCTTCAGAGATTGTCTCATGTGGATGTAAATTCAGAATAGTAGTTTTAGAAAATGAAGACACATCATTTCCTATTTTTTATTTTATCAACACATTTGTATAGAATTGGTGTTTAATCTGTCAGTATTGTTTAGTATTGTCCATCTTGGCCTGGACAATTTCTTTTGAGGAAACTACTAAATTATAAATTCAACTTCTTGAATAGTGTTAAGTCAATTGAGATGAGTTATTTCAAGGGTGGAAGAATTTGAATATATTGTATTTATTTTATTTTATTTTGAAGAGTTTGATTTGGGTGAAGAAGAGCTGAGCAGTTAAGAATGCTTCCTGCTCAGTTACAAGAAATGATCCTATCATTTCCGTAAAGTCCTGGCCACTCACAAACACCTGTAACTGAAGCTCTATGGGACCAATGTCCTTTTCTTGATGTATTTCAACAGAAATGACCAATTTGTCTTCATGTGGTTTGTAATTTTCCCTTATTATCTTTTGATATCTGGAGGTGACTCCCTTGTTTCATTTCTAATATTGATGCCTTGGATCATCTGTCTTTCGAGTCCTGTAAGACTTTGTCAACTTTATGAGTACCATAAAAGAACCCAAATATTATTTCATTGACTTCATTTTTCTGTTTTTAAGTTCATTCCTTTATGCTCATTTTCCTTCCCATATCTACATAGGTTATTATTATGGGTTTTGAGGTTAAAGTGTGGATTATGGATTTGAGATATTTTCAATGTATACACAGTTACTGTTATTAATTTCCTTCTGAATACTACTATAGAGACATCCCATAAATTTTTATATGTTACATTTTCAGTTTTTTCTTTCTGTTATGTTTTTATGGTTTCTTTTTGTTTGTCTTGGTTAAGACTTCCTCTGTAACCCATGGATTACTTAAACGTGTTGTATTTTCTTCTACTTCTTCTTCTTCTTCTTCTTCTTCTTCTTATTATTATTATTATTATTATTATTATTATTATTATTAAATGTTTTCATTTATTTTACATACAAACCACAGTTTCCCTTCCTCCACCTCCCATGTACCCCCAGTCCATCCACTCATTCTCTCTCTCTCTCTCTCTCTCTCTCTCTCTCTCTGTCTCTCTCTCTCTCCCCCTCTCTCTTCAGAAAGGGTAAGGCCTCCTATGGGAGCCAACAAAACATGGCATATCAAGTTGAGGCAAGACCAGGCTCCCTCTGCATCAAGGTTTGGGCAAGGCAACCCAGCATGGAGAATGGATTCCCTAAATCCATCTCAAGCCCACTACTAGAAGCCCCACAAACAGATCAAGTTACATAACTCTCATACATATGCATAGGGCCTAGGTTGGTCCAATGCAGACTCCCTAGCTGTCAGTCCCGAGTCCCAGAGTTCCCAGGATTACAGAAGATCAGCTGTCTCTGTAGTGACCTTGACCCCACTGGCTCATACAATTCCTCTTCCCTCTCTTCAGCAGGAATCCCAGAGCTCAGCCCAGTGCTTGTATTTTCAGAATATTTGGAAATAGCCTAGTACTTTTCTGTTAATTGATGTCTAGTTTGAGAGCATTTTAGCAACAACAACAAAACAAAACAAAAACAAAAAACAAAAACACTTTGTGAAATCTAGGTGAAGTGATGTACTCTTGAAACCTCAAAAGTCAAAAAATAGAAGCAGAAGGATTATGAATTTGCAGAAAACTTAAATACATAACAAGACTGTTTGAAAATAAATAAATATTTAAACAATGTACCACCTTTGTGTGATTTTAACTGTTAATGTTTTGAGATTTATTTTATAGACTTGTCTTTTTATTTAATCAACTTTTTAGGTTAGCATGAAATAAATGATTTTCACCAGGGCATATTTTGTGTGAGTATGTGTGTATGTGTGTACACGTGAGCATGTAGCAAACTTTCTTGTACTGCAAGTCCCCAAAATGTGACAGAGACTTATTATTACTTATGAAAGCTTGGCCCATAGCATAGGCTTGTTACACTAGCTCTTATAACTTTAATTAACCCATTTATATTAATCTACATTTTGTCTTCTGGCTTTTTACCTCTCTTCCATCTTGCATCTCCTGTTTCTACTCTGTCTCTCACCCCTAAATTCATCTCTTTTTTTCCTCTGCCTGGAAGTCCAGCCTAACCTCTTCCTGTCAAATATTGGCCATTCAGCTCTTTATTAAGCCAATCAGAAGGTACCTTGGCAAAGCTACATCTTCACAGTGTACAAAAAGATGATTCTACAACATCTGTGTGTGTGTGTGTGTCTCTGTGTGTGGGTACACTTTGTTTTCATTTGCTCCCCTCCCCCAATACCCTCTCTCTTAACCCTTCCTTAGACTTGTCTTAGACTATTCCTAGGATGTTTTGGAAAGGGCATCACAGCACTTTATTTGAACTTGCCATGGCAGCATCCAGGCTTCATGTAAGTATGGATTTGAAATTGACAACAGTTCCTTATTTGGTATTTGACTATAGATAGTGGCAATATCCCAATAATTAATGTCCTTATGGACCACTGTTTTCCTGATCACCATACTGAAGAGATCCAGTAAAAGCAAAGGTGAAGGCACTCACCAGCATGCCAGTCCTTAGATCCTGAGTCTCCAGCTTTCTTACCATCTTCTCTTCACCCATTACAGTCTCCTGCTATCTGTTTTATTCTCTAGAGATATTAGCAGTATTTAATAGAAGATTAGAAAACCCATGTTCATTCCATGTCTCTAAATGCGAATTTGTGGTGATATTTTATTTGTGCTCTAACAAATAATGCTTTGCCTGGAGATCAGAGTGCAGAGTTGGCCACTAGAGGTCAGGCAGTGGTGGCACACACCTTTAATCCCAGCAGTTGGGATCTGAAGCCTTTAATCCCAGCACTTGGGAGGAGGAAACAGGAAGTGATATAGTTGGGTGGAGAGAGGAAGTGATAAGGCCAGATGGGGATGGACCAGAGCTAGGCTCTTTGAGTCTGAAGATTCTTATTGGTAAAAAGTCTTTCTAGGGACTGGCTGCTCTGCTTCTCTGATCATTCAGCTTTTCCCCTGATATCTGACACCAGGTTTTTATTATGAAGAGCATTTTGAATTCACGCTACACAAATTCCCCCTTTCTTTTTCTTTCTTTTAGAATCAGGAGGCCACCTTTAGTGTCTTTATGCAAGTTAAATATAAAAGTATTAGAAACTAATTAATAAATTTTTTACTGAAAGGGGAAACTTCAAACTGAAATATTTCCATCCATAATTTATATTTAATATGCATTTTACTTTGATTCTTCAATTTCTACCTGCTTGCTTCATGAAGAGTCTCTCTATAATAAATTTCCTTTGGATACTAGCTTCTCTCTGTTTTGTAGTGAGCTTTTCTCATTTCAAAGTAGTTATTGAATGACACCCCAAGGGAGTCTTATCCATTTGGCTTATTGTTATTCCCCTGAGCCTATTGCAAGACCTACCAAACACTAGTGCTTAATTGCTGCAAAACGGAACAGTCACTAGGAATTTAAACTTTCCATTTTATATCTGTTACCTATTTCATGCAGTCTTACAACTCAAGAGCTAGAGCTTTATCATGCACATTTCTCCCCTCAACACTCATGAGGTGTGTGGTTAGAGCTCTGTCAAAATTTGCCCAGAATTTTTCAATCTAGGAAAAAGTAATTGCAATATTCAGCACATGTTTAAGGTCATGTTCTATTGTGTAGATCTGCTTGCAATTTTCAATTACAGACAGGCAGGATTCCATGATGTTTCCCATATGTGCATGTGATACTCACCCCTGCTGCTCCTAAAGTGACCTCATGAATAAGATAATATCCTTTGAAACCATTGATAGGAGGTTTCCTAGTTCTCTGACTTTCACAAATAACATGTAGGCAAGTCATGGTTTGAATTGTCAAATGTTCTTTATTGTGTGTGTATTCCTAGAGAGGGATGCAGATCTATTTTTCAGATTAGTAACTGAACATAATTTTAGACTTATTGTGAACATTATTTTAGATATAATCACTGGAAATTTTTCAATGGAGTATGAAAGTATAGATCTTTTAAATTGTGCTCTATGTCTTTGGCATAAATATTAGCAATGCTTACTTTCCTATCTGGCTTTAGATTCGGCTTAAGGAAATAAAAATTGAATTCACTCCACTTTTGTTAGAAAATATGGAAATGTTTGTGCATGGGAACTCTCATTGCCTGCTAGAATGGAAACTCACCAGGGAGGGAGAAACAGTTCATTTCATTGCCTAAGAGCTGTTGATACACTCCCTGCATCTTTCAAAGGCATCTTTCATGCCACACAGGCAAACCGGGGCCAGTGAGAGGACAGAGAGAACACTTCTCACATGTGTTCTCAGCAAACTTGCACTGCCACTGTGCTAGGTAGAGATGGGGATTATCACAAGACCCAATTGCAGGCATTTGCCTGCTGGAAGAGACAACTCAGCCTCTCCTGGGACCACTTTGTTGGAGATAGTAGCAATAATGCATCTCTGTTGCTAGTGGCCATATACTACAAAATTGGTGCTAGATAAAATCAGAAAGCAATAAGAATGCAAAAAAAAAAAGAAAGAAAGAAAGAAAAAGAAAAAAGAGAAAACTCTGAGTTTTTTGTTTTGTTTTGAATTCTTAAAGTGGGAGAATTAACCAAATGTCCTGGGTTTGTTGTATTCACGGTAAAGAAAACATTAGAGATGTTCTTAATGAAGAAAACTCACGGGGCATTCCGTCTTCTCATTTGAGAACCATTTGGGTGTGTTGAGAAATAAAGTTGCAAACTAGGCATGTTCAGACCTTCATTTGCTACTTTTAGTAGGGAAGTTCTCTCTCTCTCTCTCTCTCTCTCTCTCTCTCTCTCTCTCTCTCTCTCTCTCTCTCTCTCTCTCTCTCTCTCTCTCTCTCTCTCCTCCCCTAACTACAAGGCAGCTTTCTGTGCAAATGAAACAGGCGTTGCAAGAATCAGATTCACTTTGGACGACTCTTCACATTCCAAGTCATCACTGCGTTAGGCAGCACAATCCCATCTCTGGTTGATGGGCAGAAAAAGTGGGCAGCTTGCCAGGTAGACGTTTCCATGACTCCCAGCCCCCAAAGGTGATGCGTTTTTCAGCTAATTCAATGAAGAGTGGGCTGAACTTTGGGTCTAAAGGAGACAATAGCTGCCTTCGCAGTATCAGCAGAATGGTTGATGGGAATGCACTCACTCTACATTTGGCAGAGAATCATGTGACCTGACGACTGAGATTTTGTGATGGTGCCAACGGAGACTTGGAAGCAGCAGCGGGCCTGACTTTTTTCTTCTTTTCTAGCAAGGATCAGAAAATGGTGGATCTTAATACTTGACTTTAGCCAGACTCAGCAAGCAACTGAGCTTTGAAGCACAACTTCGCCTTTATTCGGGGTTTTTGGCAGGCCACCAGGAGGCTGTCCCTTTCACGCCTGATAAATTCTGCTGCTTATCTCGAAAGAGAGAGAAAAAAAGGAAAATAATAACAGAATATTGAGGCATAGCAAGTGAATCCTAAAATTGTATGTGCTTTCCCCCCACCCTTTTCTGACTGCTGATGTTTTAAATTTTTCATGTTAATACCCTTTTTGGTTATTGAAGAATCCAAGTAGTTGGATTATTTATTTATGTATGTATTTGGTTTATAATGAACAGGCATTTGAACTGGTCGAACAGGACGACAGAGCAGTGAGCATGAGATCATTTCAGCCGACTAGCAAACTGGCACCCAGCCTTTTCACCCGTTCGGTTCGGGAGGCAAACGTGTGCAGTCCTCATTTCTCAAGTCAGCCCAGCCTGGAAGGATTCCGGGTCTCTCCCACCTTCTCCCACCCTGCTGCCAGTTGATGGCAAGGATTGCTACAGCTTCTGCATAGTGCTTTGTGCCTGGAATACGGAGATGGAAGAGGATGATGACAAGCCCTCTCTGGACCTCCTTTGCTGAGAAATTACAGGAGCCCCGAAGAAACAGCAACATACAAAACAACAAACACACACACACAAAAAAAACAGAGCTTCTCAGTACTTGCAAGAGTGCTGGAAAATAATGATCATGATGAGATGCGCCTGCTGGAAAACAAAAACGCAAACCAAAACAAACCAAAAACAGCAAACTTTGGCTTGTCTAACTCCTGAGACATCGGGCTTTGTAAAGCAGCTTCGAAGGCAACACAGCCAAATGAGCCTTCTTTAATTTTGTTTATTTTTTTAATTATTATTTCAAAAACTATGGGCTAAGAACAGTTCTTTGCACTCGGTGAACCTGCACTTTCATATCAGGTATAAACTTCGTTGTTTCCTTTTATGCTTTCTGTTACATAAATCAGGGTCCTTCCACTTTCAGTTCACTCTTCCTAACTCGTCACCCACTTCTTTCCTTTGCCTTCTTACTCTAATCATTAGCATAGACACTAAACTGAAAACTCTCTATAGAATTGTGTTCCTGCTCTTGTGCACAGAAAGTTTTAGAGAAACAGCAATGTGTTATCTGTGATTTTTGTGTCCGCTTATACTTTATCGCGGAGAAAGGGGCTTAGAATTGAGTAGCAAAGAAAGTGACATCTTTTCTGTGACTCATAATTTGAAATGCAAAGGACGAAACTTCACGAAGTTCTGTAAAGAGAACTTGCTTAAAAAACACACCCAAATAATGTTAAATAAAATTAGTTTAGGGGGAGTTACTGATAAGGATTGCAGCAAAGGAGGAATGGGGATGGAAAGAGCATATTCTCAGTTGCTAAGTACAAAATAGTTTGTTCCTTAATAATTCTACATCTAAAAATACACGGAAAAAGAATTTGCCCAGGAGCGGTTGCAAAGTGTTGGAAGCTGCCCTTCACTGTTTTGGTGGGGAAAGTCTGTACAAACTTGTTTCAAGTTCAGAGCTGCTTTGGTTCGGCAGGTGAACATTGCATTCTAATTATTTTGTCTATGTGTAGAAGGAAATTGCTAAGCAAGTTCAACATTTTGTGACAAAACGCAGTTTTTCCTGGTTCAGTAATTAATAAAAAAATTAATAAAAATTAATAAAAAATATTTTTAAATATGTAGAGGGAAATTCTGAAAGGAGAAAATGCTTTGGAATATGCGGTGTGTATCAAGATTATAATTTTCATAGTAAGAATTGATATGGTAATATCATCCATGGGAAATAAACTTTAGAAAAATTGTTATGCTTTTGAAATCATACTTCATGATATCAGAAACACAGAGGATAAACAAAGAGAAATATACAGCTGGTTAATTCTGTGTTCTTTTTGGTTATCTGGCAAAGAATTAGGAGATGGTACACGGACCTTATATATAGATAACATTTGAATAAAATGTTTTATTGACTTTATTCCTTGTTGTTCACTAATTACAGAATAGCTCCTGTTCCTCCATTGTGTTAATGGTAAAGCCAACTTTCAAAGGCTTAATTAATATTGATAAACCTGTTTTCATGTTTCAAGATCCTTTAGTTAAAAAACATTATTTTGAATGTTATTTTAGGAGCCATTAATCTCCACACTCCTAATTATCTTATTAAGCTCCATGCCAAATCCAAACCTCTTTTCAGCTCTCACTATTTCATTGTGTAGAACCTAGTTGCTTCCTTGAGAACTATGTCCTTTCACTTTCAAAACTGTTAGTGTGAAAGCAACGAGACCAAAATGAACACACAAATGCAAACTGTGAAAGTATTTCTGTGTCCTGTGAGTATCCTGGGGTGGGGCCCTTGGACTCTGCCAAGCCTTAAGAAAAATACTTGTAAGGGTTTTCCCATTTCAAAATTGGGCTTTCTTCTCGGCCCCATCTACTTTCATTCTCAGAATCCATACTGAGGCTCCTCCTAGGTGGCAGCTATCTGATGTCTTCCTTTTGTGGTTGTTTTAGGGGAACCCTTAAAGTGGATATCAGAAGAGAAGAGAATGGCCATAGGAGAAAACCATCAAACCATCTCAGGTAAAAAAAAAAAAAAAAAAAAAAAAGACAGCACAAGTCTAAAGTGTAATTAATCTACAGTATTTTAAAGAGAAAATCATTCTGACTGTGTTAACTTGTACTCCTTTATGGAGAAGCTATTGGGATTTGGGATTTTTATTTTCCTTCAAGAGTTTACAGCATGACTTGCCTTTGTGAATGTTCTTGTGTGGTTTTGTGAGCAAGGCCCCAGTTGCCATCATTCTGAGTACATATGTGTATACTGATTCATACAACACAGCTACAAGATGATTGAATAGGAAGCTATTTAATGGAAAGAAAAATATGTTTTCAGTGGTTTTATACATTATAAAAGGAAGTAAAATCTGGGAAAAAGGTACAAACTTATGATTTGCTTTTTAATATTTTCAATATATTGAGCAAGACAATAAAGCCAAAGCTAATTTTGAAGTAACGAAAACTGCAACCAGTGTTTCCTCTTTTTTCACATGAAATATATAATATATGATGAAATGCTTTCACTACAAATGAGTGAATGATTGTTGATTATTTACTATAGTTTCATTAAGTAGGAGAATGATTTGAAAATAAATAATGGTGAAAATTTGTGTATATCAAATTATCTGTATTAAACTCTATGAAATACATTCTATTTTTATTTATTTCAAAACATGCCAAATCATGAAGTAATTACTATGCAGGATAATTTTTCACAATGAATATATAACTAGGAAAAACTAAATCATTTTTATAGGAGGAAATGATTAATGATTATACCACTTATAATTTTGCTGCAGATGAGCTTAGAATCCTAAAAAAGTACATGGAATTGGTTTTATATGTGCTCACTGGCTTGCTCCCTTACAGTCTGATAGTTCACAAAATTAAGAATAATTTATTTCAGTTCAACCTGTTGAACACAGGAAAGTTATAAGCAAGTGTATATTTGTTTTAAATGATATAAGTTTGTTGGAAAATTAAGTTTATTTTTCTGAAAGAGATTGTATGCTCTTTGATGTGGTACAAATGAACACAAACAGTATCAAATAGCAATAATGCCACACTTGCCATGTCACTGATTTTAGTATTCTGATACCATTTATTTTCTATACTGGAAAGCCTACTTTCATCCCACTGTAGACGCATATCTATGTATTTAGGACTGTGATGTTTGTGTTCTTTATCAACCAGATCTTACTTGTTTTATGAAAGGTATAATGTCATTATAAATCCTTAAAATCATAATTAAGACTTTACATGAATGAATACAAGCACTCTAATGCATATACAATTAATTTAATAATTAGTTTCTTTTTAATTGTAGACTACATCCATGCTTCATAATAGCATAATTTACATATACATACATATATGGATTCTTAATTAGAACAGTTTAAAATATTCACAATTAAAACAAAAGCAATCTATTTTAAAAAAGGAAAAGAAAAACTTGAAAAACTACTTTTTAATCCTCATGTTTATAAACCTGTATTCAGGTTAGCATATTTATGAAGGTCTTTAACTGGGAATATGCATCCTAAGAGTTCAGCCTTTAAAATATTTCAACTAAAATATTAATATTATTTTTATCCCCTAATTGCATTAGATGTTTAGAGCAAATGCTACATTAGTAGAGAGTCCATGTGAGATGATGCCCATTGGCATAAACCCGTAGATCCGATCTTGTGGTGAAGTGGACGCACAAGCTCGTTTCTATGGGTCTGTGGCAGTGTGGTAATCTGACAAAACACTATGCAGAGTGCTGCTCAGTCACATTTCAGTACAATCCTGTTAACACTTCATTTTTTTACGTAGCCTTGAAACAATCATAATGACTTTGTTCTTCATGTTACACATTAATCCTCGTATGTCTTACAAGGCAAGCTTTAATTGTTGGCTTTCTGAAATTATTTGTAGCACAGCCATTCAAGGCTGAATTCAAGTGCAATAAACAGCTTTCAAAAGGTTGGTTTTTTGTTTTTTGTTTTTTTGAGTTTTTGTTGTTTTAATAGCTGGCTTCGAGCAAGATTTGAATAGCTGTTGTTGAGAAACTACAGCGCATTCTCCATTAGTTAATGTGCCTTGTCCACTTCAACAGCAGAGGAAAGTCTATAGCTGGATTTTTATGTTACAGTTGAGCCTGTTTCTCTTCAAAATTGAGGCCTAATGCTACTGACTTTTAAACTTACTGTTAGTGGAAGTATGGCAAACAGGATGTCAGAATGTGTTTTATGTGACCTGTTCCATAAACCCAACAGATGGGGTAGTCCTGTAAGATACTATTGAAGTTGATTGGTAAACCACTAGAATATTCTATCTACAACCTTGCCAAGCCCTTAGGTATTTGGCCACCATATTTGGAGAAGCTGACTGAAGATATGATAAGGAATTTGAAGCAACATTGGAAGCTGTGTGCATCCGGGTTGAGGTAGTAGGTTGTATGGTTTAGAGTTACACCCTGGGAGTTAACTGTACAACCTTCTAGCTTTCCTTGGAGCACACTTGAGCCATCGAGGAATTCTTCATCTCTTTAATCTGACTGAGCCAATTTCTGTGCAAGAAAGTAATGTGTCATGAGTATGTGAGGCCTTAATGATGGAAATGATCATTTCAGACCTGATTAGGAAGATATTCTGCTTGTGTCTACTTGTAAACAATGGCACAATGCTATTTCTATTGGGCTGTTATTTTGTGTTTAACCATTCTAAATAACTGATGGATAGTGAATTAAATTGAATTAATATTGGAAGTTTGTATTTTTTTTCATCAATAGATTCACAAAATTTGACATTTTATTTTCAAATTGATCATTGGCCTGTTTTCATTCCGTACTTAGAATCTACAAAAAAAACATATCTGTGGATGTTAATAAATTCCATTCTGTATTACCTAAGATTTCTCATGACCCATCACTTTCTAACTTATGTTACAGCTATCAATATGTTTATTTATATTTTTCACAATAGACTGTAAGCCCCTTGAGGGCAAAGTCCATGCTTTATTTTTCATTGTATTCTTATAATGCTTACACATCTTAAACAGTAAATACTTGCAAGATGAATAAATGGGCTATAAGATTTCGGTCTATAAAGAGTTTCTAAATTTGAATTTTCTATATTGACCCAATTAAACATTTATAACTAATTTCCAGATTCTTCTAAGTCAGCAATATCTCTATTTTTTATGGTTTTGATTTACTCTATACATACAATTTTAATATTTGGAAATACTTTTCTCTGTAACAAATGAACTACTTCATCACAATTTATATATAATCTTAGCTTTAAATAATACATATTTATGTTAACCATTTAAATATCATTTTTCCAGATAAAATGTTTTTATTTTTAATATCAATTCCATCTACAGGTCATGCCAAAGGTATCATTTAATGATTTTAAAAATCAGAGTTTTGTATTTTATATGTATTTCTTGTCTTCTATAGTATCCTATATTTTTTTATACAACTGAGTTTTTCTGTTGTGAACCCCACAAACATGTCAAAGAATTTATAATAGATAAGGATGTAAAATGTAATTTTAAAATTTGGAAACATTTTTACTTAAAGGAAAGTCATTTTATATACCATGTTATAAAAGCAAGTGGTACTTTTTAGAATATTTTTGCTTACTATTCATTTTAGTGGCTCCTAGTATTACAATGTTACTCATTTCATCATACATATATCATCTTTCAACCCTAAATTTAAATAGCTTTTGACATTAAAACTTTAATTTACAATTAAAAATATCTCAATAAATCATGGAGTATATCCTATTTGTTTATATGTGTATATATGGACACATATATATATCACATTAATTATTGCCTTTGTGATCATTAATCTTTATTATTATTATTATTATTATTATTATTATTATTATTATAGAATAGAATACTTAGGCATCCAAATATTTCATTATTCAAAAATTGCTAGTAGTGACAACAGCCAAGGAACTTCTGATATCCAAAATATATGAGCCTTGGAAACTGAACACCAATAATTTTCAACCATTGTTTTTTGAGATGTGGTTTGCCTAAGAGTAAGGCTGGTCTGGGCCTTGCTCTGTTGCTCAGTATAAATTTGAACTTGTGGTTCTCCTACCTCAGCTTTCTGAGTGCTGGAATTATAGGTGTATGCCACTAAACCTGACCAAAATTATTATTGTACATAAATAATATTACCAGTGTCTCTGAAAAAAAAATCTTTTCAAGGTCATATCCTAAAAAAACAAAGACTTCATGAAATAAAGGGAAAACGGGATATAGGGAAATAGAAGTAGTATTATGTCATATGGTGCTGGTTGAGCCCCAAAATGGAAGCAATGGACAAGACAGAAGTTAGCTAGTATGTGTCTATCATGGCTTAGCCCTGAAGAGCCTAGCACTCATCTCATTTGCATTTGTATATATTTATTTGCCCAATACTGGTTGTATAGATTTGGAGGCCACATGCTATGCACATTGAAAGGATCAAGGAAGTCCTGTTTTCCATTCAGTGAAGGAGAGTTAAGCATACTACAGGGGACAACTATGATGTGCAACTTAATAGTATGATATAAAATACTATAAGAGGGGGCTGGAAAGATGGCTCAGCCATTATGGTGCTTCCTGACCTTGCAGAGAACCTGAGTTTAGTTTCCAGCATCCACTTGGGTAGTTTACAACCCCTGTAACTCTAGCTATGGGGGATCTAGTACCCTCTTCTGGCCTCTGAGGACCCCTGAACACAGATCTCACACACAAACACACACACACACACACACACACACACACACACACACACACACACACAGAGCGTAAAATACTATATCAGATTATAGAATTATGATCATGTGTATGTACTTTCAAAATGAAACTGTAATTGTAAAAGAAGAAACTGAAACTCATTACATTGGTTACACAGAAGTAACAGAAATTCTAAAGAGCAAGGGGCATAGCATCATTGAAGAAGAATTTTAAAACTCCGTAGGATGAGAAAGCTACATTTAATAATTACATTTGCTTTGACCATATTAAATTTTACCAAGGCAACACTAGGACTGCTAAAATCCTGTATGCTTATGGATAAAAATAAATAGCAAATATAAATATAAAAGTTAACAAGACTCATGTGGAAGACACCAAGGTCTAAGACCATAGATGATGTGAGTTAGAAATAGGTAAAGTGGATTCTAAACTGGAAGGAATGAAAACACACCACATGTTGAGGGTTGACATTCAGCCACACAGCATCAACCACCCAAACTGCATCATTTCTGAGGCAGCAGGCTTTCCTATACACCAAGGGCTGGACATTTTGTATCAGATGAAACGTTGATGACAACAAAAGCATCCAATTATTAATGAATCATCCTATACCAAAATACATTTTGTGGCAGTGTGGCATATGTTTATACTCATAGTGGTTGATTTAATTTATTTTGTCAATATACTTGGGTACTATTTAAAGCTCCCTTTCCCTTCTCTTGTCACCTCTGATTTACTTTAAATTCTTTGTAGCATGTGACATTAAAGTGTGATGGAAGGAACAGAAAGAAAAGCACAACCCAGTTTAAGCAATAGGTTGAGCCTTGGGTGAAAAATCCAAGTTCATTATGTTGTGACTTCACAGTATTGGGAACTAAATTGGCCAGAAAACTATGGAGAAATTGGATAAATTACTTAGCATGTGTCTTTTTGAAAACAGTCCAGCAGTACATAAACTATGCTATTCGAATAAGTGAGTCATTTTCTGTAAATAATCGTTTAGTTACTTTTCCTTCCTATTACCAAACCATGACTCACAGGCAGAGGTGATTCCCTAAAGGATGGGACACAAGGTCTGTCACCCTGAGCCTTAAACTCACGCCTCACTCCTCTGTCGGAGCACATGGTACTTACTGATGTGGCATGACTGACTCCTGAAGATTCCTGGTTTTTCCCTTTGAGACTCATTTGGTTTCATTGTGAAAGGTCTACATGGGAAACTAGTGGTATGCCTACAAATGTTTTATCTTGTACTTTAATTTCGACTACATAGACAAAACAGCTACTTTTATAACAAGATACTATCATGTTCATCCACAAGACCTTTACTGATTCAGGAAGAAAGACTATTTCTGTGTTGATTCCCCACAGCAATTACTCTGAGTTCCATTAATAATAATCAGTACCCAAAGGGATTATGACTTGCCTTTGTACTTTCTGGTATGTACTTAGGGAGAACCACATTTGTATTGAATCAATGCCTGTTGTATTGTATTGAACTTTGGATTATTTATGGGTTGTGGGGGGGAATCTCTGTACAAAATTATAATAACTTTTGTATCAGTGTAAAGTTCTATGCTTTCTGAAATATTTCCAGACACTCTGAAATGTATTATTGTACTATTGGGGGCATTCTAATGGCATCGGAAGGGTCTACAGTCTAGTCTTAATTAAACCTCTGGTGTAATGTTTGAAGGTGATTTATGAAACTAACCAATCACTATTTATAATGAATCCAAAACCTTTATACACCAAATTCAGTTTCTCTTATAGCTCATATTTCTTACTGTATCATTGGGGTTTGAAACAGATCCAAGTACTCCTGGGTGAATTAAAAAAGAAATCAATGAAATGAAAATGTTCTGAAATAGAAGAGCAATCCTACATCAAATAAGACTTACACAGACATTTCAATTCTAGTGTAAGGGACGTCAGGGCTATCACTTCTCACTTTTAAAATGTTTGAGAGCTGATTTTAAGTGTTGTTCCCTTCCTCTATCAGTACATGTGTTCATCTTCATCTTACTGCGCTACGTGGAAGGTGTGAGTTATATGTTACATATTTGTACCTTCATCTGAAATCTCCAAAATCCCCATTATGTTCCTCTCCTCTCTCAAAATGACAAAAGCCATTAAGAAAATGCTGGGATTTTAGTAATAACATGTTACATATGTTTGCAATTCATCTATGAGCACAAGAAAACTTGTTGCTCAATATATAGTGTAGTCCACAGTTAACCAATTAAGTCATAAAGACAAAGACGTGTTTGTGTGTGTGTGTGTGTGTGTGTGTGTGTGTATGTGTGTGTGTGTGTGTACTGATGAACCTTTATGTACATGTATGTGACATCAAGTGTCATATTTCTGTTCACTTTTCTTTGTTGAGGCTAGAGTCTTTCACAGACCTGGGACATACCAAGTAGCATAGGCAGAGGGCAAGCAAGCCTCAAGATCTGCCTTCCCAGTTCTGAGACAGCACCATGTCCCACCATACTTGGCTTCTGAGGACTGAATTGAGATTGTCATGTTTACATGGACAGCACTTTATTAACTGAACTATCTTCCTATTCCCAATTAATCTTAAAAATTAATACATATATATCACATATTTCATAAAATGAAATATCCTGAAGAAATTATATATCTATATATCTATATCTATCTATCTCTCTAGATACAGATATAGATATAGATACAGATATATCCTTTCTAACATTATAGAAAACAAGAATGTGTTTTGGTTTTGGATTGCTGATTATACTTATCAGCAGCCATCGTTTTTCCTGTAAGTCTCATAATTTGTCACCTATGATCTCTAATTTTTGGTTGCTTCATAAATGTCTTCAACTAGAAAGGAAAACTAGGGAGAATTCTCTATTTTTTGAGGGATTTTTTTTTCTATCTTGCATCTGTCTAATTCTATAGTAATTTGAAAGTGATAGAATTTTATTCCTTCTGAAACATCCAACTTAGAGCATCTCTTACTCATTTTACACTTACATTTTGGTTGGTTCTTATAATATTAAAGTGCTTGAGCGTGAATACAGCTGACACTCAGCAAGCACATGCAGTACTTGATGGAAGACCAGGAGTGAGGATAGTGGGAGTCTTGTCATCTAATTGTTACACACAAGTCCTTATAACTCCTGGATCTAATCTGTAGCACCACAACTAATATTAGCAAGAGTAGTGTTAGTAACAATGTGTTGGGTGCATAAATATTAACTTAATTATTCTTAAAATTGTTCTCTGTATCATTCATAAAAAATATTTACTAGCCACATTTGACTAAAACATTTGGTATCTAGTGTAACTGAAGCATGTCATGTTACATGTTAGTTAAAATTTAAAGAGCTGCATGTGGCTGGTGATTAATGCATTAGATTTTGAAGTGGTGAAGTTTCTATGTGGATAAAACTTGTTCCTTCTTATGGACTCTGTGATTTGATTAAAATAAATAAATAATGTGTCCATTTTTATCTCTCAGAAGTGCCAACTTTTCACATTTTCCCAGTAGTCCACAATAGCTTGAGTGAGTGATTATTGTATGAAGTTGCTGCTTGCTACTATATGGATTTTTTAAAATTTTATTCAGACCTCAGCTCAGATAGAACTGGAAATACTCTCTTACATATACTGTCAACTTCTCATCTACCTATCTATCTATTTATCATCTATCTATCTATCTATCTATCTATCTATAATCTATATTTTATCTGTTATTAAATATGAATTTTTAAATCCTGGACAAAACTTAGTTTGTGTGGTATTTAATTAACAGAATATATATATATATATCTCCAGCTAAATCCACTGAACAATATTGAAGAAAATAAAAGCAAGGTAGCAAGGTTTTTTAAATGATTCAAGGAATTACATAGTTAAAGAACCACTATGCATTATTCTTACATTTGAATGTAAAGTATAAGACAGATTATAAAAATAAAGCCTGATTCACTACATGAGTACAAGAGTTTTCTTTAGATCAGTGGAAACATGAAAATAGTACATTGAACATGGTTTTATAAAAGTCCCAACAACAGCACACAAACCTATCATCAATGAAAGGATATTTGAAAATACTAAGAAAAGTTATAAAATTATGCTTTTGTATTTAGAAAAACAAAGTATTTGCATTTTATTTCTAGAGAAGTGTTTAGTAGTTCCTACTCTTAAACATCCTACATGGGATGGTTTGTGCTATAAAAGTATTAGTTGTTTTTTTAAACATGAGAAAACTGTGCTCAGGACTGTAAATGTGTATGTGTGTGTGTGTGTGTGTGTGTGTGTGTGTGTGTGTGTGTGTGTGTGTAAATATGTATGTATGTGTGCACATGTATTTGCCACACTTACATGAATTGTGGCTCTTAAAACTAAAAGCTGTGTGCCTTCCACTACTTCTACCCTTTCCAGACTTCTAGAGACTTTATCTAGAGCATTGTTTAAATTTAGAAATTCATACAATAAAAGTTTCATGAAGTTTTCCCCCCACCCTCCCCCAGGAATATACAAATGATGTAAGGTGAACTTTGACTTTTTCCCTTCCTTGTCTCAATGTAAAGCCTCTTGGAAGATTGACTCTCAGTGTCATCCTTCATCAGGAAGAAAGAATGGAGTTGATGTGAGCAATCTTGGAAAGCCCTTGATGTTGTTCATTTTCTATACTCCTCATTCTGTGAGCACAGTCAATGGTTTTCTCCTTGCCAGTTACACATGGATGGAACCTCACCCTGGGAGTGAGGAATGCCTAAACTTAGAACAAATCTGATAAACATGACAGTGGGAGCTGGCTTTTCCATTATGCTTCATCTGTAAGTGGGTGTATATGACATTGAGCAAGCATGATGGCTAGTTAGATAAAAGCATATTGTCACCAGGCAGTGGTGGTGCACACCTGTAATTCTAGCACTCAGGAGGCAGAGCCTGGCAGATCTCTGTGAGTTTGAGGCCTGCCTGGTCTACAGAGCGAGATCCAGGACAGGCACCAAAACAACACAGAGAAACCCTGTCTTGAAAAAAATTTCTAAAATGTATATTGTCAAAACATATGCGATATGGTACAGTTCATGTTTTATTGAAAGTCCTAATGTCTTGTGCTACAGAGGTTATGTAGATGGATACAGTCATAGAAAAGTTAGGGAGGGCTTTATTTCATCTCTTTTCTTTTTCCTGGTTGTTCCTTCTTATCTGTGACTCATCTTGGCATAGCTGCCTGTTTTGAAGAGATCACATTAAAAACATCTTCATTGTTAGGTAAGACAAAATGTCTCACCTCTTCTCTCTGAAATTACAGTTTGTCTTCATGCCTCTAAAGTTAGTTTTTTGCCTTTCATGTGTAATGCCTGCTTTAAGAACTGGCATGATCCTGCCACTGCTGTGCACCTGCAAATTTGGGAAAACAACAAATTGCTAATTGTCTCTGAGTTCCTATCTCTAAAATAGGGATAATGATCTTTTCCATCTGATTTCTTTAGACTGTGGAGAAAATAAGAACATTTGATAGAGAGAAAAGGAGCACCCATATTTTTATAAATAACAAATCAAGTCATTGAAAATCACTCATTTGAAGTCTTACATGTGTCCACCTAGGAAAGGAGACAGCACAGTGTTTTCTTCAATGCTCACTCCAGAGAAAGAATAGCTCTCCTTTCTGTATTTCCTTCTCTGATGTGTGTTCCCAGGTCCTGCTACAGTAAAGCCAGAGAGCATTGGCATGATTTAATTACTAGTCTGCCAAGTTTGTGCACCATCTTGGTCATATACTGCTATAGGAAGCTAAAAAAGTCTTACAATTTTATCCCATTATTTTTTTCTTTAATAGCCACCGGTTTCCACATGAGCTATGATTGCATGCCATTCCTGTTTGCTAGGATTTTGGTGTGGTTTTAAAAATCTATGAAACTTTGTTTGTTAATTGATTTTATTATATATTTTTGAGACCAGAGGCCAGGAATGGTGGATTCCAAGCATCCTCCCAAGGTTTTACTTTTATTTTGTTTATATAATAAATTATGTGTGTATGTTGGGGGAGGATGGCATTAGTGTACACACGCAGGTGCCCACGGACGTGAGAAGATGACTTAAGATCCTTTGACACTTGTGTTATAGCCAGTTGTGAGTTGCTCAGTATGGGTGCTGGCAACCTAACTTGGATCATCTACAAGAGTAGTACTCACTCACAAGCACTCACTGAGCCATCACTATGGCCCCCTTATCCCTTGACCTTTGACATGGTTCTTGACTGCTCTTTTTCTTTAGGTTGGCTAGACTCCTATGTCAGAGTCTTGGATTATTTCCCAAGACAGGATTACTTTCATTTAGGAAGCAATGTATATGTTTAAAGTTTGGGAGTATAATGATGGGCTTGTATGACCAGTAAGATTTTACTTTACTCATCTTTCCACCCATCTGCAAACAGACCCTAGACTGTCCTTGGGGCATGGATAAAGGCATAACACAGGACAGTAAATAACATGTCCCCTGACTTAGGTCCTTAGCCCTGTGTCCTTTTGAGAGTCAATGACTTGGTGAGCTGTGAGGGTGGCCTTGCTTGTTTTCTGCTATGGATTAGTATTTGAACTAATTCATGACCATTAATGTCAGTTGGTAAGTGACACATGAATGTTTATCTAGGATCAGAAAAGAGAAATTTCTCAGGCCTGAACAACAACAACAACAAAAATCTTTTCAGATTTTGTAGATAATTGGGGCAGAGAAAATAACTTTTTTTTTTTTTGCTTAAATGGTTTTGTTACAAATCATTCACTTTGTATGAAATACTAGCCAATTTAGTCAATAGAAAGGATGGGACAAAGGTGTGATATGCATTTGCAATATGTAATTTTTAAGAGTTTTCTTCTTTCTTACTGTTTAGGAGTGTTTTGTCTGCCTGTATGTAGGTATGGACTTGAAGTGTGTGTGTGATGTCCACAGAAGTCAGAGAGGGCTTTGGATTCTCTGGAATTGGAATTATAGACAGTTATGAACCACCATGTGGGTGTTTGTAACCAAACCCATGTCATTCATTACAACAAGTGCTCTTTATCCACTGAGCCACCTCTTAAGTCCAACAGTGATCTTAGAAAACTATTAGAATGTCCTAAATAATCTGTTTCTGTTCTTTATCTACATTCATATTTCACTTGAACACTTAATATTTTTGTTAGGCATCTGTGATTAAAAAGTGTTTTCAATATTAAAGTTTTATTATGGGGACATAATATATTTGCCTGTGGTTAACTAGGTAACCAAATATACATAATTAAAATATGCCTGATTAACTACTATCACAGGAAAACATGCCAAGCAAATTATATCAAAGTACTAAAAAAAAAAATTAAAAGAAGCCTTCTTCCTTAAATGTTAGGACTATGTAAAATCAGTGTTCTAGATGGTGCAGTAGCAAGCAAATTACACATAGTAGACCCAAGGTAGCTTGTGACATCATCATTCATGGATAAAGAACTTAGTGTTAAAGCCACACTGTATGATGACTTCCATGATAGCTTAAGCAGCTTTTGTGCTGGCTGAGCTAGCAACTCTTTTGTGAGCTCTGTAAGGGAATGTTCTGAGAAAACAAGCTCTGCTCGGTGCTCAGTTAAGACCTTACTAATTTTGCACACGCTGCTTCTGTGAGTTTAGAATTGCTAGTTTTGTAGTGATCCATTGCACTAGCAAGATAAATCTCTTATACAGAACCTATGCTGCATCTGTTTGCCCTCATCTTGAGGCATCACCCTCTCTAGACATTTTTACAGCTGGATTTCTCTTTTCCTCACCATCTCAGCTGCCCCCCTGTGTAGTGAGTGGCCCCCACACTTTCCTGTTTTTCATATACCTCTGCAGTGCTCAGATTCCCAGCCAAGACTCCCTTACCCTCTCATCAGCTCCCAGTCCCCTCCCATGTTTGTAGGCTTGGGCTGATATTCACAAGTCTGTAAATTGTCAATGTCACTCATTAAGCACATATATTCTCCTTCAGTGTTCACATTCAGTGGATCTCGTTTTTAAGGCAGGAACTCATCAGGCAAACCGAACCCAAGCTCCTTTACTTCATATAGAAAGAGATAAACACACAATGCTTAAAATATGTTTTCAAGCGTCGTTGAGTCACAGTCAAGGCAGGAGCATGGGTTGTGCCATGAAGTTGGTCTTTGTGAGGTTGAACTTCTCCTCTGTAGCATGGCATCATTACAATCACAGGATGGTATGCGTGAGATAAGAACTGAAATGTCTTAACTGAATTACGTAGAGTGGGTGTTCAGAAAGCTTTCGTTGTTACTTTACTGCCCACTCTTTTGACTAAAAAAAGAGGAAATGTTAGAGACAGTGTGTGAGATGTGGATTTCATCAGAGCAAAGAACCTTAAATTTCCCCATTCTGAGAAATTTATTTTTTCTGATCCTAGATAAACATTCATGTGTCACTTACCAACTGACATTAATGGTCATGAATTCATTTTCAGCTAGTGTCATTATGTAAACACCATATAGTACACACAAGTAAAATGGTACAGCCTACTGTACATGTAGGCAGATGGTTAGGGATACCTGAACTGTGACTGTCACACAGTACATGACTAAAGTCTTTGGCATATAATCATGTTCTATGTGTTTAATGACTCCATAATCTTTCTGTGTTCACATTTTATTCCCAAACTAGCATGTACTTGAAGCTCAGTGTTCATGAATGAATGAATGAATGAATGAATGAATGATAGTAACCCATGTTGTTACTATCCTTTTACCTGATAATAACAGATGTGAAAGAGATGTGTTTTACTGTTTCAATGGATATTTAATAGTAAGTCTTAGTGCACTCTTGTGATGAGATTTTGAAAGGTTGCCCGTTATTTCTGTTATAACTTTACTAACACACCATATTTTAATGTAACCCATATTTAAGACTAGCTTTTTTTTAACTTCTTAAGTTCTTTCCCTCTCTGTATTACCTATTCCAAGAGCTATGTGTGTTTTTACAAGCTCAATAAAGCGGCTCCTCTGAAAGGCATTGAAGTAATTTACAGTCTGCTTCTAGCAGACCAACACAAACTCATCTCACCCATTCCCCATCTCCTGTCTCTGCTACTTCTGAGCTCACACTTGTGAATTACTATTTCAGAACCATGCCTGATGTAGTGTAGTGGAAGGCCATTGAGCTACACAAACACAGGTTTGGGCATGAGGCAGCTAGTGCACATATACAGCAGTATTATTTTGTATGTGGAGAGGCAATTCATTTGTAAATGGCCTAACAAGGCATCATTGAGCTCTTGTAGGATTAAATGAGATAGCAGTATTTAATTTTTGTTTTAAGCAATATGGAGCAAAGATGACAGTAAGTTGAAGCTATTATAGTGAAGTAAAAATTAGTATGAAAACTTTTGACTATTCCATTCATTTTTTAAAAATTTTTGTAGCACATATCGTTTGTATAAAATAATAGGTTATAAAATAAGACTCATAAATAAGCACAGTGTACTTTAGCCATACCCAATCCTCCTTTACTCTCACTTACACACTACTCCATTCTACCACTACCTCTGTCCTTCCAGAACAGTGTCCCTTTTATGTGTGTGTGTGTGTGTGTGTGTGTGTGTGTGTGTGTGTGTGTGTGTGTTTAGTGTATGCATACACATGTATACATGCATGCTTAATACTTTGGAATCAATTTACTTTCTGGGAAAATTGTATTCATTCTTCAAGATCTGCTTATTCTCAGTGTTGACAGTAAGATGTAGTTAGTAATGTTGAAGCAGCCTGCTCTGGCATCTCCACTCTCTTGCTTCTTAGTTAATATTGCATCCTTTTGTACTGTGTCTTATTCCATAAACTACCACAGAAATAGATGGGTCACACAAGTAGTAACTGTGAAGGAGACTCTGGCAGTAACTTATTAAAGTTTACTCATTTAGGGTAGAGGAGATGACCCTGTGGGTAAGAATGTTTATTGCTTAAGCAGGAGGACTCAAGTTCAGGGATCAGCACCCACTATAAAAAGCAGGTGATGGCTGCTCACATACCTGTAACTCCAGCACTCTGGGAGTGGAGACACAGGAAACATTGGGGGCTTGCTGGTTGCAGGCCTGACTATTTCCAGGTTCAAAGAGAGACTTTGTCTCAAGAGATTTAGGTGGAGAGTCATCAAGCAAAATGCCTAGTGTCCTCCTCTGGACATGGGTGAATACAGATGTGCCTAACCATGCGTATGCATGTGCATACATCACCACACACACTTATGTACTTGCACACACAAATAATAATCCTAACCCTACTCAATAGCAGCCACAATTGCAACACTAAAGCTCAAACTCGTCAGCTCAGTACCTGCTGACACAGCAATGGGTGAGTTTCTAAGAAGTAGAAAAATAAGTTTGTCTATTTGACTTGGTATCTGTAAGACTGACAGGGGATGGACCCACAGCGGAAGTTATTTCTGGAATAAAGGGAAATCTTGTAACAAGTGCCTATGACAAACCTAGAAATTCTTGCTTAGTTCTTTTTGTGCTACGCTACATTTGTGTGTGTGTGTGTGTGTGTGTGTGTGTGTGTGTGTGTATGTGTACAAGTTTCAGCTTTTCTACTGTTTAGAGATAAGACCTCACTATTTGGCTCAGGTGGTTTCAAACATGGGGTCCTGTTCCAGCCTTCCAAATGCTGGTGTTACTGGTGTGCAACAGTGTTCAACTTCAAATTCCACCTTATTTTCCAGATTTTCTTTATAAAAATTGCTCCTAAAATTCTTTGGACATCCATGAGTGGTCCCCAAAAGACTGATATTTATGGGACCTGGTAATCCTTTGGATTCTGTAGTGCACTTGCCTATCTTGTCTTTTAAAGACATCTGCTCTCAGAGGCCAACCACGGATAAAGTGAAGCAGAAGTAGTGTTTTGTTGTCACTCACATGTTTGTCCCCCTCAGTTAAGGAGAAAAGAGGAAGACATAAGATCCTCCACCCTTCCTACCAAAATAGAGTGGTCCTTTGTGTGCCCAACCACTGGTTACTTCCATCCCAATTTAGTAGTCATACTTAGTTTTGATGACCTTGGCTGTCTACAGACTATGGTTAGGGTTGTTACCTCCCAACTACTGAAAAGGCAGAAGAGAGAAGGAGGGAGCGGAATCATAAAGATTAGTGCTTAATTGATGAGGAAACAGAAGCTTGTTCAAATTCAGTTTTCCTCTCTTGCATTGTAGTGTGCTCCTGTGAACAAACTTCCCCACTGTCTCTCAAGGGGGCTAGCTTAGAACAGTGACAGAACCCATCCTACCACCACAGCCCTGAGAGAAAACTTTTATTTCCCATGTAAGTTGTAGTGAAGTACTAGAAATTCCACTTAAACATTTGATTGGAGAAATGTCCCTCCTTGAGTCATTGATTTCTGTGGTTCCAGGAAAAGATGTAAACAAATAGAGGCTGAGCTGCTCCAGCATTAGTTGCAAGAGTTTGAATCTCCTACTAGCTTCCAGACATTTCTTTATCAGATGCCTCATCTGTAGAGCTCTGGTAACATCAAAAGTTCCTGAGCAGTCACTTGTTAGAAACTTAGTATAGAGTCTGCCTAGTACTAGTGGTCAACATTATTGTTATTTGTGAAAATTGTCATCTGACTTGAAATGCATGGGGAGTGCTCATATTTCTCCTTAAATATAGGACAACCGATTCCCTTTTAAATTAGAAGTTAGGAACTTCAGTATTAACTTCTTCATTTGTTAGATGACTTTAGAAATGATTTCTTTGTTTATTAGATGATCTTCCATTACTGCATTTTCAGAAAAAGCATTTTGAGCATATGGAAAATGAACATATCCCTCTGGTGTATTTGACAGCACATTGAGAGAATACATAAATTTACATTAAAAGTTCATCTCTATCTTGACACTTCCTTGAAATTCATCTCTGTAGGGTGATACTTTAATAATGACTTCTTGTAAACATTTGGAATGAATTCAGACATAGGTTAATACTGCCTCTGGTAAACATCAAAGAGATAATTTCTGATTGATTTTGTCATATATCTTGTAGATCTATCAGTCATGTATCATTTTCATCTTTTTACTAAATCCAGACACTACAAGATATGATGAGTTGTTTACAACCCAATCCTTCCATTTGAAGGGGAGTCAGAAATACTTCCTTCCCCTCAAGAAAGAAGAAAACCTTGTGTTAGTAGTTATCAGTGAAAATCTGTCCATACAAGTTTGTGTCATAGGAGCATTAAGATTCTTTATACAACCATCATTTCTAGCATTTAATTTTCCAAATGTATTTTTGAAAAACATGTCATATTACGGTCCATTACAGATCACTAATGGAGAATTTTATGACTAACTTTTGGAGCAAAAATGATTATTTGCTGTATAAGGATACATTTGCAAAACTAGATGTGGTAACATTTAAATGGCCACTTATTTCTAGTAGAGTACTGCTCTGACTATAGCCTAAAACTTAGATTTCCATTTCATGGCATCATTATCTTCAAGCCCAGATGGACCTATTTTGCACTTAAAGAGCATAAGTGAAACCAATTTGATGGAAATAGGCTGTGTCTTATCATTAGGAAATTTAGAAATGGAAAAATAATGACTTGCATAATAAATGTATGGTCGGAGGGCAGATCCATTCCCCCAATGTAGTTCGTTTTTTTCAAGAAGCAGGAAAAGCAACACACATCTCTACTAGATGCTCCTTTGTTCAAGAATGGTGGCTTCAGTATCCAGTGGGTCAAGCTGAGCAATGTGAACTCTTTCATGTGTGTGAGATGAGCATTGGGTGGATTCTTCCATGACTCATCTTTTCCTTCTATCCACGAAATTTTTATTTTATGCCTATTTTGTATTCAAAATTTCTAGAAAAATAGAGCTCTTAAAATAATGCCATCGTCATTGTTTCTATCTTATTTTTAACCACTATGTGGGCTATGAGGATCCATTAAACAGTTTTACATTCTTTCATTCTTTATTGATGTCTCTACAGTCTGTTTCCAACATTGCTGAGGACAGCTGTAAAGTAAACAATGATTCAGTGACAGAATTTATATAGTGCCTATAGTGTAAATATTGCTGGAGAGAGGCTTCTTAGTCTAGAATACATGTCCTGAAAAGCAAGGTGATAGCTCACAAAGTTTCTTCTCTTACATTTTGACTTCTAAGATTTACTCATACTTACATAAACCTCAAGTGTTTATTTTATAGCTAATCTTCACTGAAAGCTCTTCCAAACTTCATTTGTTTAAAGCACAAAAGGTAGGATAAAGAAATAAAATAGAGGTTAAGCAACCTGTCTGAAGCCTCAGAGCTAGCTGCTGACTGTGTCAACAATCAGAGACTCAAACCACACTGGATTCACTGTTCCTTTAGAGGGTTCAGTGTTTCTACCTGGCTTTTCTCAGAGTATGATTCAATATCTTTATTTGTCAATGTAAAATACTCTTTACATTATTAAGGCGTTTAAATCATGCAATTCTAATATGCCAATGTAATGTATCACAACTAACCACCAGTAATATAATATGCCAAATATTTATTTAATTGCTAATTCAGGACGGATAATCCTGGGGATAATTTTTGCTTTGTTTTGTTTTACTTTCAGGAAGTCACATAGCTCCAGTAATTAGTGGTAAACGAAAGCACAACCTGGTAAAATGTCTTCAGACTTTTACAATCGGTTTAGTGACATGAATACTCAAGAGGCTTTTAAAGTTGTTCCTTATCACAAACTTAAGAATGATAAACATGTTTAGGGAAGTTAGCTGGATTTTTGGAAACAGACACAAGTAAAAAACTTTCTAAATGATGAAAGAGAAACAGTTAAATGGAAGCATTTTTCTGTACACTTAGGGCTGCAGATTACGAGGTGTTCCTGAATTATCCTTGGAAAGGGTCTGAGGCAGGAGAAATTTAAAAGCCCCCTCATACATGTGGCATCATGCCCGAGGTGAAGCGTTCCCTTCCTGCTCCATTCTTGAAACATTTTTCTGATTCAGATCAGAAGTCTCCTGTATGCTTGATGCAACATGATGTGTATTTGTGACTGTTTACACAATCTTTTGTCCTACTAGACACTTGACTTCGGGAGGGTAGAACTAGGTGTCCAGGTATCTGGGCTGTTTCACACTAAGTAATCAACTCCTACTATATGAACGTATTCAAATAATAATGAGTTTCTATGGAATTCTTTAGAATTTATACACACCAGTTTTCATGCAAAGATCTCTGATTTTTCTTTCTCCCTAGTGACACCTACAAGCTGAAACTCCAGCAGGCTTAACAATATGAATGGCAGAGGGAGGAACAGAAGCCCATCCATTCCCTTTCTTACTCTTTCATTCAGCAGATTTATCCTGAGAGAATCTTCATGTGTCAGACATTATGTCAGACCTGAGGATCTCAAGATGAATATGTTAAGATCCCCTGAAACTCTGCCTAGTCACAGAGATAGACTATAAACAGTAATTATAACACAATGTAATAAGGGCTTTGACAGAACAATGCACTCTCTGCTCTGGGATTTCTAAAGAAGGAATAAATGACTGCGCACACCAAATTGCTCCATTTAATTTTAATATACTTTTAATAGTCATTCTAGTCTGATTGTTTAGTATGTAACTACGGTAATTCAGAAAAAGGTAGGAAAAGGCCTATGCAAATTAATGAAAGTTTAAATATTGCAATTCTATTTCTAAACTAATTAGTGTTCATTATTGTTCACATTATACATTTAATTTGAATCTCAAATAGAAATCTATATAAAGTCTAAAGCGGAAAATGTTTAAATGACTTGCCTAGAAAAAAAAATCATTATTGTTGTCATTTATATAACTTTAAAATCCAAAGAGAAATCTCAAAAGATTATTATTTTCATATGCACATTGCAAGAACAGGCATATGGAGGAATTAGGGTAGGGTACAACATGTCATGAAGATGGCTTAGAGAGAGTCCAAAACAGGTGGGTGCCTGAGCTTTGAGTAGACGTTCATCTGCTATTTCTTTGTTTGTTTTTGCTTTTGTTTTTATTAATATTAAATCTTGTACAGAAAAATCTTTTGGCTGGATGAATAGATTTATTTCACTTGTCATAGTTTATCTATACTTTTTAACAAGAAAAGAAATAACTATGGAAAAATTATAGCATTTAATAATGGCAATTAAAATATTTTTCTGAATTAATAAAAAAATCAGAACAAGTTTCTTAACATTTCTTAATAATCATCAAGCTTTTGTGACCAAGTACAACAAAAGCTCATTAATAACAAGACATGAATAAGCCTGGAATAAATTTTAAGTAAATTGCCATTATAAAATGCTATATTTATTTCTTTTTCTTGAAAAAAATTGGAAAATTATTTAAAATTTTATTATTTTTGTACCTTCAAGTTTATTTTTTGGATAGAGACTTCATACTTATGTTTATTAATGGGCTATATTTTGTGGTTTTCAAGAGAGAATAATTAGCATATACAGAGTCTTAAAGTTTTATCATTCGCAAGAAGTATACTGAAAGTCACATGTAATATTATGTTTACTTATTTTTGTTCTGAAACACCAGGATTTCTTCTACCAAACTATAGCACTGTATCAGAAGACAGACATCTCCCAATAATCCCTATACTTCTTGTTAGTTATTTGGCACTCTTACCATGAGAGGAACACGTCCCAAAACATGACAAATCCACAGAAGAGTTGTTTATTAATATAGGATAGAAAGAGACAGACATGACAGGCCTGTGGGAAACACATGTGGTTAAGAGAAGAAGGGGAGAAGAGGAGAAGAGACTTGTGCAAAATGGCGCTGGCTTTTTAAAGAGTGGGCCACACATGCGTACAGGAACGCATGTGGCTACTCCATGCATGCACGTAGATTACATGGCTGTGCATGCTTTACACAACCATGCAAAGCCATGGAGTCCTAGTCACGCAAGATATTTTGACCCGGAAATGGCTATTTTGAACCAGAAATAACTAGGTGGTCCGCGGGGCAAGCCCAACTGTGTGGGCATGTTGTGACTTCATATCACTTCTTCCTCAGCTTCTGGAACCATGACCCCCTCTTTAACAGATCAGTTTCCTCATGAGTGAGATCATACAGTGTGTCTTTCTCTGTCTGACACATAAAATAAAATAAATGCATCTAAAAACTACAGTAAACAGAATAGATATGAAAAGGTCTAAAGCAAAGGTGGACAGAACAGCGCTCTGTTGAATAGCTTAATTCCAAAAGCTGAGAGTTACCAGTAGGCAGTGGTTAATTCAACACCTAAGGCGTCAGCAGTGTGTTTAAGAGTACAGGGAAATCAAACTGATGAAACATGGGTAAAAGCCAGTAGGGGGGCGGGGCAGTCACAGCTTTCAAGCATCTGAGGAATGCAAGTTCAACACATTCCAGGACACCCCCCCCCCCCCCCGACACACACACACACCACAGGCTGTGGAGTTGCTCTGCCCAATGTCTATCAGTCCACCTTAGACCACGTTGTAAACAGAAATTAGCAGGAGAAACAGAAGCTTGCTCTTCTGTGTTTCCTATGGAGCTCTACTCTAGTAACCCCTTCTTTTGTAATTAGAAGAAAGTCATAGTCAATGTGAAGGGGAAGATCCCTGTACCTTAAAATGCTTTGAGAAAAGAGTGGAAAGGGCAATGAAAAGAGATTCAGTAGCTAGGATTTGCTAGCTAAGATAACTTCACGTCCAGTCATCCTTTAATTCTCTACTCGAATTCCCTCCTATCATCCTCATTTAATTCTTATGTTGCAACAATGTAAGAATGCAGCAGGAGCGTTTAGTGTTGATGGATGATGCTACACCTACCTGTCTTGAGTCAATAAATCTATTCCTTGTGAACAGCGATCAGTAGAGAACATACCTTCTTACTCACATTTCTTCCAAATTTCTGATTTACTGCTGCTGGCCAACAGGGGTAGACAGGGGTTTCAGATGCGCTTATTTTGCAGGAAGTAATTGAGTCAGTAGATTATACCATTAATTCCTTCAGATCCTGTCTATGGATTCCCCTCTGAATGATTTGAGACTTTGGGAACTGTGCAAGCCTTCATAGTTTCTTGGTAAAGTTCACTCAGGGAGCTGGACTGCTGAAGGTCAGCAGCCACCAAAGCCACCCTAAGCCAATGGCTTTTCTCATGCTCAGAAATATTAAGAGAAGGAGGACATGGGGGAACCAGATTAACTAAAGCCAGGCAAGAGGAAAAGGACTTCATAGAGTGGGAGGGATTCCAAGGAATACCCCTGTGTTAGCCTGCCCAGTCTTCTCTTATGAGACTTATGTAGAGAATTAGATGGAATCTGAGATCATCTTTACTGGGTTGGTCTGTCAGAGTGAGCCAGTAAAGAGTTGACATGCCCTAGGCATGCTCCCTAGTTTCAATCACTCATCGTTCCAGCAAGGAGAAGTAAGTGCTTTGGGGTTAGCTCAGCTCCACATGAACCCTACTTTACTTCATGAGAGAGATGTCTGCTGTCTCACAGGGAGCCTAACGTCCCTCCTGCATGACCTGCTTCCATTGCCTTTACTTCCTATTGAAACATCATAGCAATATTATGGGTCAGAGAAGAAGAAGAAAAAGGAATCCCTCATCCAAAGTGTGGTGGCTGAGCCTTCTGGCCAAGTGAAAACTATGAATCCCAATATCATTAACAATAAATGCTTAAAACTTTTCTTCTTTTCCAGCTACAAATTCTATGAATCTCACCAGAAAACTCATTTTAGTAAAACAAACAAGCACAGTTCTAAACTTTGCATGCAAACATATTAGCTCCTGCTGTTGCATTATCAAATTATACTCATATCCAAGGCATCCCTAAAGCTACCCTGTACTCTCACTTATCACAAAAGAGACTGGAAAGACAATGGTTCTCAGTAATCCTTTGAGGAATAACTGGAGGGCCACCACATAGGTATAGCTAGCTGATGCTAAGACACTTAAGTGAAACTCTACAGGCCATAGTCCCACTAGGTGTGTCATCCTTTCCCTGTCAACCACACTCCTTTCCCTTATGTCCAGAAGCTATCTTAAAGGTGTCATACTCAATAGGACTCTGTTCTGAGAAGCCCACATGAATTCTCTCTAGAGTGCTTTCACCTTTCTCCGAGCATTTTTTTTTTTTTTTCTGTTTAAGAAACATCAGCTTTGCTCACTCATCTGTAAGGTCTTTTGTTTGAATTTTTTCAATCATGTATTGACTCCTGTGGATCTTTCACTCATCAAAGTACACAGCCTGAGATTACAGGTTTTATATTGTTCTGTGTGATAGCCTACTATCTGATTTTATCTGAGTCAGTCTCTAAGACATGAAGGGACATCTCTCATTGCTGAAGGCTCAGTATAGGCCATTCTCCCCTCCCCTGTTGCCACTGATATTTTCTACATAAAATATATTTTGTTTTAAATTTTTGACAGGTTATAAATTAAATTGAGTTTCATGTAACTGAAACTTCTACTATAAGCAAGGAAGATAATCATGGTGAAATCTATTATCGGGATTTTTTTCTGAATTTATTTTAAATGACATTTTAAACCTTGTCATTATCCATTAACCTTTCATCTACAATCTCCCTATTCCAACTTGATGTAATTCTGGAGAGAATCTAATTTAGCACTAAGTTGTAGTTATGATCAATGTAAGTTTAGTTATCATCTTGCTTTTAATAATCATCTTTTTTTCAATATTATACACATAAGAGATAGTAAAGTTACCTGGTGTCACAAAACAATCCTTGGAAACATTTCAGCCTTGCTATTTAAACTCCCCTTTATGAATATGTAAAACAAAATATTTTTTAAAATAGACTTTTCTCACATTTATCATTGTATTTGAAGGTGAATTTTTGCTAATTCTAGTTCAGTCAACTATTCTGTTCTAGTTCATATGGTACATTGTCAGTGAGAGTGGCTAGCTTTTATTCGACCCAAAGCTAGAAACCATATTTTTCCTAAAATGGTTACATTTCTTCAAGGCATTCTGCTTTGTATTGTTCCCCTACTACTCTCTGGGTGGTGTTTTCCTAATACTAAAGTTATATATTCTGGATTCTTTTGTATGTATTTTGAACTTACTATATGTGAATTTTAGAATAAATCAAATAAATGGCTTTCCTTTTCTGGTCACTTCCAGAATATATAATTAATTTCACTACAAAACCTCCAGTTAGAATTTTTCCATTTGTGTTGGTCAATGGAGAAGCACAGGTATAGGGGTATATTTGCTAAATTATGGACAATATTTTAGTACTGAGACCAATGTGGTTTGTGACCCAAATAAGTCTCCTGCCTTTTGTCGCTTGTGCTTATAACTTTCCACTTACATTATGATCCTTGAGCAGGGGGAGTAAATGGATTTATGAAAGGTAATATAGATGGAAATGATGGACTGAGAAATAAGTAGACTGATAAGTATATTTCGATCATTCTAAATATAATTAAAACTTCAAAATAACTAAGTATTCATAATTGAAAATGGATGAGTAGGTATAAAAGGTCAAATAATAGCGAATCCTCCATCTAATCCTAAAACTGGACCTCTGGAAAGTGTACAAATATTGAGTATAATTAGGAGTTACAAACAGGAGTTAGTGCTGGACTTTCACTCTGAACTACCACCATTAACTGTCAAACACTTTACAGTCTAGACTCATAAAACCAAAACTTCAAACTCTTGAGTGTAGACCCTGTTCAGTCACTATGTTAGGTTCCTATCAACAAACATTTAATTTTAAAATTCTTCCAGGGAGTAGGGAGAAACAAGGGTATCGGGTGAGGTTTTCAAATTTAGAGTCTAAGGTCTTGGGCCATGTAACAGTTAGTTTTTAATTTATAGTACTCTTTTATCACTTGCCACAAAAGCAGGTTGACTGCCTCTTTCCTCAAGCAAGCTTTTGGAGATAATGCAAATCATTCCCATTTGATGCATGCTGCTCAGTTCCTTCCCTCACTAGCTGACTACTTTGTGGAACCGAGCATCAACATTTTTATACATTTTTTTAATTAAGAAAAATTTTTATTCATGTTACATACCAATCAAAGGTCCCACTCCTCCCTCCTCCCACCCTCCAGCCTTCCTCTCCAAACCCATCCCCCATTCCTTTCTACAAGATGATTACCATGGGTAAGTACATTTAGTAGAGGCAGGTCCAAGCCCCTCCCCCTGCCTCAAGGCTGTGCAAGGTGTCCCATTTTAGGTAGTGGACTCCAAAAAGCCTGCTTATACACCAGGGATGGATTCCCTTGGGGATTCCTGGGAACTTTCCTAGCACCCAGTTTCTCCCTATCCCTGTGATGTCTCCCTCTATCATGGTATCTCTTTCATTGCTCTCCCACTCCATCCCTGCTCAACCATCTCATTCCCTTATGTCCTCTTCCCCCAACCCCTACCCTCCATTGTCCACTCCTCATCCCCAGTTCACTCATCTATTTCCCCTTTCCAGAGTAATCCATGTTTCCCTCTTTGGGTCTTCCCTGTTAGTTAGCTTCTCTGGAGCTGTGGGTTGCAGTCTGGTTATCCTTTGCTTTACATCTAGTACCCACTTATTAGAGAGTATATACCACGTTTGTCCTTCTGAGTCTGGGTTACCTCACTTAGGATGATATTTTCTAGTTCCATCCACTTTCCTGCAAATTTCATGATGTCATTGTTTTTTACTGCTGAGTAGTACTCCACTGTGTATAGGTACCACATTTTCTTAATCCATTTTTCGGTTGAGGGACAGCTAGGTTATTTCCAGGTTCTGGCTATTTTGAATAATAGCATCAACATTTAAGATGCTATTATGAAGGGCATCTCAAAACAGTCCACTAAAAGTCCATAAACAGCAAAATTCATTCTATCTGCCCTAAAGCAAGTTTATTTTATTTCCATGTGCTCTATTTGACTTGCTGTAATTAATAAAATCCACTGATATTTTTCAGGAACTCTTGATGGCCTAAGAACTTTAGGCAGCGGCTGCTTGATCAAGTCTAGCACACCTTCTGCTCTCACTTTCTCACTGGTGAGCATCCCAGATACCATGCATCTGTGGCAAGTCATGGTGTTTTCCACATAGCACCCCACAGTTTTCTCTTTGGAAATAAAAATCTTACATATTTACATGTATCTCTTGCCTTCATGTTCAACTTGGATTAAATTTTCTACTTTTTAAAATTCAAATACATAAAAACAAATACTTGAGGTGCTCCACCAGATATAAGATAATTACTTACTTTACTGTGTATATTTCCTTTGTGTGCATGGCAATCTTTGCAGTCAAATCAATGCACACATGCATGCACACACTGTCCATTTTTTTGTTTCTACAATGCTGACAGTATTTGTCAATATATATGCCTTCTGGCCCAGATTTCTAATATATAAATTAGATTAAGTACACAGATCTGGTATATCATTCAAAGAAAAGTAATTTTAAAAGTTTAGGAACAGTTTTGAAGAATATGTTGGTGATGCTGGAGAGATGGCTCAGTGGCTAAGTATACAGGTTGCTCTTCCAGAGGACTAGGACTTGATACCAAGAACCCACATGGCAGCCAACAACTTTCTGAAACTCTGGTTCTAAGGGGATCTGGTACCCTTTTCTGACCTCCATGATCACCAGGCAAGCATGTGGTGAACACACATAAATGTATAAAATATACCTAGACACACAAAATAAAAATAAATATTTTAAATGGTTTTTTTTTTAATGAATTGGTGCAAGGTGGTGTAGCTTTATAAAGATGACACTACCATCTTATGGGATGTAGCAAAAAGGGTGTGTCTTGTGCCAAGTTAACCTCCTTCAGTTAGTGCTTAGCAGTATTTAGTATAAACTTTTCTAGTCTATGTTTAGCCATTCAAAGGATGCTCCTGAAAAACAAATGCTTCAATATATCCTCCTTCTGATGGATGTATGATAAAGATTTGACTGCAGGTGCATTTCCCACTGACTCTCTCTAACATGCTCACTTAAGTGTAAATGAATGTCGAATATAAAAGGAAAAGGAAGTCCCTGTGATGAAATAAATTGTGTTAAAATAAATATAAGGGACAGTGAGTGCTCTATGCTATTAGCATAATAAACTTTTGCAGTGTGAACATATAATACTGACTTTCTCTAATTATTACAACCATATTTGATTTTATTTTCCTATTCAGTATCTTTTGAGTTTTGAATGTGGACTTTTTTTTTTCATTTTATACTGAAATTTTGAATAGGCGTTTTAACATGCATTATCTATTTGCAGGGAAATGATAGATTTTCAAAATAAAATAGTCTGTGTTATCTGCTCTATTCCTTTTGCTGGTAAATGATTAATTTTGCCTTTTATTGAATAATTTGTGTAATTTTTACATTTCTTTGAAGTAATGTGTATCACTTTTAAGTAGGCCTATTTATTCAACTAAAATATATACACCTTTTACTTTGAAATGCTATAAATTTTCATATTTTGTCCCATGATTAAAATATTTAATAATCCAAAATATTTGTGCGCAAATAATCATAATAACCCTATTATTTATACTGTACATATTTATATAGACTCAGATGAAAACATGAAGTATTTATCTGTGGGGTGGCTTAAAATGTCTACTTTTTATAGGACTATTTTATATTTTTATAGCAGCAAAATTCACAGCACATTCAGTTTTACAGACTCAAAATATCAGGACATTAAGCTTTTGTCAGGAGAACGGACCCTCTCACACTTTTTAAATGAACCTAATTCATGTGATATTCATGACTTGCTTTTTTCTTCCTTTGTTCATGTTAAAGATGGTTGGCTAAGTTGAGTTAAACCACTAATACAATGGTTTTATAATATCAGATTTTATACTTTGCTCAGTTTATACACTATGTATAGCAGTCGTTAATCCATCCTCTCTCAGATGCCCTTTAGCTGAGGACAGCCAGTCACATACCTGGAAGTGTCAGCACATACTGGGCAGGTAAGTAGATCAGTGAGTTTCGATAATGCGGTATTTCTTACAGCTGTGTTCTGCACAGGGGGTACCAACACAGCTAGAGTAATGTTTTTGCTGTTTTTTAAGTGTAGGTAGCCAGTCTTCCTCTTCATGCTTATAGTATCTATTTCCTAATTGCCAGCATGTTCTTTTTTATTGTTTTCAGTAGGAAGGAGAGGAAGGAGCCTTAGGTTATTAGCCTCCTTGTGTTTTCATTCTGAGGGCTCACATGTTACTTAAACTATTCTTTAATTAGATCATTCTTCTATCAGACTTTTAAAACTAGTTAGTCTTAGCCTAATAATTTATCTTTAAAACTTCAATTAAGGCTAGTAGTCAATAGTCTCCTCCGTATTCTTATTCTAGAACCAACCAAGTCATGTTTTCTGATTACAAGCTCAAAATAAAATAATTCTCTACCTTGATGAGAATAATGGTTATTATGACCTGAAGCTCCAGCTTGCTCCTATATTGAAATACTCAATTACCTGGCTACTTTTTCCTTATTCAAGATCCACTTTCCTAGTACTTTCGTTCTGTTCCTCTTGAGAAGTTCTTTTACTGGAAAATATATATTGAAGTTTTTCATCATAAAGGGAAAAATTGAGATATTTTATTGTCTGAAAACAAAGTCTAATATATTATTATAGTAGCTATGACAAATAGGATTATGAGGTAACTAAACTAAATTATGTGACATCTAAATTTCAACTGAAGACTATTAGGCAAAATTAATAGTTTTTTTCTGAAGTAGTTGATAAAGTATCAAAGGAAAAGAAGATATGTAAATTCACTAGGTTTCAAGACTAAACTAGTTAAATTTTAATATTTTTATAATTATAATTACATTATTTCTCCCCTTCCCATTCTTCTCTCCAACCCTTCCCATGTATCCCTCACTTACTCTCAAATTCATGGCTACTCTTATAAATAAATAAATAAACAAACAGATAAATAAATACATAAATACATATATATATATATAATAACTAATATGTGTGAGCACATATGTATATATATATATGAACTCAGGGATAGTAACTTTTATTGCATAAACAATTGGGTGCTTCTCCGAGGGACTATCATTTCTCCTGCTCTCAAATTTCTCCAGTTGACCATAGTTATTTGTCTAGAGTTGAAGTTTCTCTTTGCAACAGATGGGACCATTACAGAAAACCACGACTAATACAATGTAGAGGAAAAAGAGAGCATGTGTTTCCCAGTTCCAACTTACACACTTACTACATACTTCCCATACCTAACACTCAGGGATCATTGCAGAGGGGGAGACAGGCAGAAAGTTTGTAAGGGAAGAAGCACAGGGAGTTTCCTGTGAGATTGTGTTTCCAAGAAATGTCAGAGAGGCTACAGCTATGATGTCTCATTTGTATTAAAAGCCGATGAAGTCAGGTATAGTAGGCTACACATACAACCCCATTATATGAGCATCTGGGCAGTAAGACTGAGTTCAGCCTGAACTAAATAGAGGAGACTTTATTGAAAACAAACAAAACCACAACAAAAATACCTCAAAATATAGAAAAGTCCAAGAAAATGATGATAATGGCAGTTACAAGCATCCTGGATGCAGGTGGAAGAGAGGATGCGTATGGCTGAGGATGGGGCATGAATGTCATTTTCTTCATATAGTGGCTCCATAGATGAACAACAGTGAGATTGGTTGTATGGTGATTTCTAAACAGAAGAGACTGTATTTTGACCTCCCATGCTTCTCTTTGAAGCTCTTAGGAACTTCATATGTGTTGTTATCATATCTCATTGTTAATTCTCAAAAGCAGACTATAGTGGGACCTTCCCTTCTCATCTGCATACTTATAAAAATAGTATCTAGCACAGTTTGTACTAACTCTCTTAAGGCTTACAGGATTTTTTTAGCTTCTCAATTATAGAGTTTATTAAGGTAAATCATCCTGAATAAAGGAACTTAAAATCCCAAACATGTTTGAAGTTTATTTAGAAGCAAAACAAACAAACCAACATCAAAGTACTTGAGTTGTAAAGAATTATATATCGCAGGGCGTTGGTGGCACACACCTTTAATTCCAGTGCTCAGGAGGCAGAGGCAGGTGGATTTCTATGAGTTTGAGGCCAGCCTGGTCTACAAAGCAGGTTCCAGGACAGCTAGGGCAGTTACACAGACAAAACCTGTCTCAAACCACCACCACCCACACAAGAAACCTTAAAAAATTAATTATATACCTTAGGTAACTGAGCTGAAAATAACAGATGTCAAATTGTCAAATATGATTTCTGTGTTTGGACATTAGATGTATACAGTGTCTTCCAGATACCTTTGTGTAGAAAGGACCTTGCTTGTAAAGTGTGAATGACCAAATGAATATTTTTATTTATTTATGTTATTCTACAAACTCTTATCAGGGACTGCTGTCCTCTGATGTAATGCTAACACTTCTAATTTGCTCAACCCAACAGGTTTTTGTCTTCTGGGTGAAATAAGCTTCACGAAAACATTCATTTCTAAATGTTGTGATGTATCTATTTGGATTTTTCTTACACTTATCAGAGGTCTACTGTAGAGTCTTGTCTAAGATATTGGTAAAAATTTCTCCAAATGCCTTCATGGTTTCCGCTAACAAGAAATGAGTTATACTATGAAGTGGAGAAATATTTTCTCATTTCCTCACTGTTTATTGGATATTTTCTAAATGATAAATGAAGGGAGAAAGATTTTGTTTTAATACCCAGGGTGTATGGGAACGCACTCTGACTTCATGGTTGTATCAGTTGGATAGCTAAGGTTTAGATAAATCACTATTGAGGCTCGTAAAACTGTTTGGGACTATTTCAGAATGTATCTGAAGATTCTCTTCCTGCTTTACAAGAAAGTCCACACAACTGATACTCAAAAGAGGAAAGCCATGGTGTGTGGGAGGAACCAATCAGGGTTCGATAAGCATTTGATTTTTCTGATGTTATTTATCTCGTTCTCCCTATGCTTTTTAGGGTATATGCAAGCTATGCTAATGGTGATTGCAAGGGCTTCTTTCCAAGTTAGTCTGTATCATAGTTGTTATTTTCATTGGCTTTTTTTTTAAACTGTAGCTATTTTTGAAAGGGATACATAGCTTGAGAGTGCATTGTTAGAATACGAAAGTGTATTTATGTGATTACTTAGTTCAGCATAGCTCTGTCTTCAGATCCTGAAAAAACATCTAGTTGGCTCTCTATTTCTTCTTCCTATAAGATTATAGGAAGCATTTAGTGATTAATGAGCATTTAAGCCAGATTGCATCCTTTAATTTGGGATCTGTTTTATACCTTCAAACGTGGACAATTATGTATTTCCCTGCATTCAGAATATACAAAGCAACATTTAAAAAAAGCAACTGAAGTTAATTTGAAACTTTTTTCCCATTCAACAAAGTTTGCTTTAAGGGTTAGTCTGTAACAAGAAGCTATTACTGTAGCATGAATCTTAAAAGTCTATATATAAAATCAAACCTGAGGCCGGTTATTGGGGTGAATGCTGGACGATTAGAGAAGCAGAACAAGCCACAGCTACCTCACCTTGCCAGTTCCTCAGCTGATCCTGTTTCCTTAGACTGGAAGCTTCTGAGTCCTCATCTTAATGGGTCTCAGCTGAACAGCTGCTCAAAAGCCTAAAAGCTTAACCGGCTAAAAGCTTCTAGTTTCTGGTCTTCATGCCTTATATACCTTTCTGCTTTCTGCCATCACTGCCTGGGATTAAAGGCTCACTTTCTGGGATTAAAGGTGTGAGGCACCAAGCCTGGCTATTTCCAGTGTGGCCTTGAACTCACAGAGATTCATGCCTTCACAAGGCTAGGATTAAAGGTGTGAGTGCCACCATTTTCTAGCCTCTGTATCAAGTGGCTATTCTGTTCTCTGACCCCAGATAAGTTTATTAGGGTACACAATATTTGGGGGAACACAATACCACCACATATTACTTTACAATTTTGTGGCACATATGTTTTTAATAGGCTTAGAGTAAAAACTGACAACCTATTTCAATGTAGTAACTTTGAAAAGAGGAATCCAAAACTTTGAAGAAGTGGCCATTCTTTCAGTATTTGCTCAATGAACACAACAGAGACAAAGTAAGAACTCAGAATTCCTAATTTCAATGTTTAATTTCTATTCCTTCTCAAGTTAGAAGTGTTCTGTACTTTCAAATTTAATTTAGATCCCTGAAAAATACTTGATCTATCGGTATTTCCTTTTCTGTTTGTTTCAAAAGCTTAAAAGTCTGTTAGAAATATGAATATAAAAGAACTTCTAATAGAAACTTGAAAGACGATAGATTTTACTTCTACAAAACTCTAATAGAAGTATTTGCACCGACTTACTGCTTCCGCCACTGACCCTGTTGGCTAGAATAGATATAATAGTATTTGGTTAACCCATGTAATTTATCATGCAGCATAAAATGACTACATGGGACAAAACAGGATACTTTCTTGATATGACTTTTGAATATTATTCAGTGCTTGGTCCCATGAGTCAAGTAAGTAAAGGAAAGTCTAATTGCTAGCTAAACTTTGTGTCATATCAGGTAGTCTGATTAGAAATAGAGATGTCAGAAAATGAGTACTAAATGAGAGGGGGAAATGAATGAACAGATGGATGAGTGTAATAACCAAAAGTTTCAATGGAGTAGTAGATATGATGTCTGATACACTGGAAAATAAAAATAAATAGAAAATGCCTCACTAATTATTTAGTTAAGCTGAAATCTTCAACAGTTTGAACTCATCACAAGATTTGTCTGTAGTGTTATACAAAGAAGAAGAACCTTTTTTTTTTGAGCTGAGGATTGAACCCAGGGCCTTGCGCAGAAGACCTTTTTATATTTATATATTTTTGAGAGTGTCATAGACTAGATGTGTATTGAATTTATATCATTCTCCTCCTCCCTCTTTTCCTTCCAGTTCCTCCTATGTTCTTCTCACTCCTCAAATTCATGGTTTTAAATTGTTTAATTGTAATTGCCACACACACACACACACACACACACACACACACACACACACCCCTACACACACTCACACTTTGACTAGCAAAATCTTTGGAGATAATTTTGTGCTGCTCATATGTATTTAGGTCTGACCCCTTGCAGTTGGCTAACATATCATAGTCTTCATCCCTGAAGATGAACTCTCATGTTCCCAGCAACCATTGATTACTTGTAGCTCTTTATTTAGGGCTAAAACCTTGTGAGAATTAAAGGAGAAGATTTAAATGAAGGAATAAGACACATTAGAGACAGGTACTGGGTTTAATAATAGCCCCAGTTTGGAATCCCTTGAGTTTCTCAACATTTTTTAAATAATTAAGAAAATTATGTTATACTCCTAAGTTGCAATTCTTTTTTTACAGCCACTTACTTATTGCAGTATAGTGGCGTGTGAGAAAAGAGAGAACATGGTTTGAGAAAGGAGCAAACACATTTACGTTTCTATTTTCTGTTACTTTCAAAGTGTTTCGTGTGCAAAGGAACTTCTGAACTCCACCAAGCACCTCTGGATTCTTTCCAGACAAGGGGTTCCGTGACATGATATAGACCATAAAGAGTGACTTGTAGTTAGAGCCACGTGCAGCACAATGCTCTCAAAGGCCACCTTCACTTGTCAGTAGCAATCTGATACTTAAGAAAACTGTGAAAGTTGAAATCAAACAGGTCACAGTCAAAGTGATCGCACTGGGAGCATTCCTTAACTTCTCTGACGCTAAGATCCCATGGCAGTAATGGACAATAATCACGGCAGTTATCTGCTCAGATGACTGTGATGATAAAATGAGGTGAAGGGTGTTAGTCCTGAGCCAGACAGGAGTCGTGTGCAAATAAAAGGTAAATCATGGCATTATTGTTGCTGGCCATCATTACTAGTTTGAACAACCACTCAAAAACACGTCTACTTATATGTTTACTGAATTGTTTTATTTTTTATTTATTTATTTTTTCAAGACAGGCTCTCACTGTTTAGTTGTGATTATCCTGGAACTCACTATACAGACCAGGCTGACCTCCAATTCACCTACCTCCTCCTGCCTCTGCCTCCTTAGTGTTGGTATTAAAGGCACTCATCCCTATCTCCCCAGCTTGTTTCCTGAATTATTAACCCCCACTTCTGCATTATGCACTGTGCGTCACAAAGTCACATTCAAGCTGCCTGCCTGTGTCCTTTGCATACACTAATACATATTTTTTGACATGCTAACCTGATCTTTTCCCCAAATCTTGTGAATCTCCAGCCTTTGAAACTTTCTCTTTGCTCAGCCCACACACAACAGAAGTATTATCTCCTTCAGTTTGTTTTCCCTTTCTACAGTCCTCATTTGCAGGTTCAGTTTGAGGGGAACTCTTCTAATTCTTCCCTGAAGCACTCAGCACGCGTTCCTTACATTCTCAAAGAGTCTCACATTCCATGGAGCACTTCCACAGTCCTGTACTTCCACACTGTTGTCAACCTGACTTCCACCACCACATGCTAATCATTTGGGAGCAGGGACTATTTCTCCCTTCATTTTAGTAACGTTCTATCTGGCCTCTTGTGAACATGTATAAACTATATGTCATGTTACATAGGGGAACACCAGAAAACTCTAGAAAGAGCCTGATGTGATTCTTCATGACAGGTGTGTGCCATTTGAAGGATGCAAATTGCTATCAACTGATTATATATGTACGTATATATGCCAGTACATGTTAAAGATGTTCTAATTTGAGTGAGTGTTTACAGTCATTACAATATTTCATAGGATCTGGAATATGTGTAAATTAAATTGATTATAACACCAGAAACACTGCCATATGAACTTACTTATAAAGAATATTTTACTGTTAACAGTAGAGATCAAAGTGTGGGAGTAACTTAATTTTAGTTTCATTTAAAAACTGGCACATTTAACTTGTTAATTTTTAATACATACTATTGTTAATTCTTTGAGAATTTCATACATTGTGTTCACTTACCTCCTCCAAAGCTCCCCAGATCTATCCTCCCTTCCCAAACCCACTCAACTTTGTGTACTTTTTTTTTTATATTAAAAAACCCACCCTGCGCAAATTACTACTAGCCATATATTCTTATGTGCTGAAGCATCTTCCACTTACCAGGGACTACACCCTTAAGAAAAAGTAAATTTTCCTCTCCCAGCATCTACCAATTACCGATAGCTCTTCAGGTGAGGGTGGACTTTGTGGCAGCCTCCCTTCTTTATGCTAGGATATTGTCTGATTGGATTGTGCACAGGTTGTTTGAATGCTGTTACAGCCATTGTGAGTTCATACGTGCAACTGTCCTTTTGTTTCTGGAAGACACCATTTCATTACAGTCATTTACCTGGTTTGCTGTATGTAGAGATTAACACAGAGACCCACACATGGTCAAGGTCCAGTGAATAAGAGACCATGGAGTATCTGGTTGATTTTTTAAAATTAATTAACTTATTTGTTTTACATCCCAGTCACTGTTTCCCCACCCTCCTCTCCTCTTAGTCATTCCCCCTACACCCTCAATCCACTCCTCCCACATTTCTGTTTAGGAAAGGGCAAGTCTCCCATGAATGTCAACAAAGCATGGCATTTCAAGTTGCAGTAAGACTAACCACCTCTCCTTGTATTAAAACTGGGCAAGGTAACCCAGTATGAGTAGTAAGGTCCCAAAAGCCAGTGAAAGAGTCAGCACCTGTTCCCACTGTTAGGAGTCCCACAAGAGGACCAAACTACATAACTGTTTTTGTTGTTGTTGTTTGTTTGTTTGTTTGTTTGTTTGTTTGTTGAGACATAACTGTAACATATATGCAGAGTGCCTAGGTCAGTCCATTGCAGGCTCCCGGTTCAGTCCCTGTGAGGCCCTGGGAGCCCAAGTTAGTTAATTCTGTGAGTTTTCTTGTGGTGTCCTTGATCCCTATGGCTCCTACAATCCTTTCTCCACCTCTTTGGCAGGACAGCCCAAGTGCCACCTAATGCTTGGCTAAGGGTCTGCATCTGTTTTCATCAGTTGCTTGATGAAGCCTCTCTGATGACAGTTGGTGTGGGCACCAAGCTATGAGTACAGCAGAATATCCTTAGACATCATTACATTGACTCGCCCCAACCCTCTAGTCATGTTTGGTTCAATCCTAGGTCTCTGGGTCATCTAGCCTGTGGGTCCTGGTGCTCCAGGCAGTGTCAGAGGTGGGTTTACTTTCCTGGCATGGTTAGATTGGTCATTGGTTGGCCACCCCCTCAATATCCCATATGCAGGACAGACTCTTGGTTGAACATTATGTAACTGGGTTGGTGTTCTAATCTGGCCACTTGAAGTATTGCCTGGTCATAGGAGATGGAAAAATCTCTTCTGTTTTCCCTTCCCATGGAGATCTGGGTAGCCCCCTTTGAACACTCCTTGTTAAACATATGGATTGTAAAACATATGGTGGCACATGTCTTTCATCCTAGGATTTCAGAAGCAGAGGAAGGCAGATCTCTGAGTTTGAGGCCAGCCTGATCTATAGAGTGAATTCCAGGACAGCTAGGACCACACGGACACTCCCTGTCTTGAAAAATGAAAATGAAAAAAAAAAATCATAACATTAAAGTGTCCACTCACCAACTTATCTTTAAACTTTAAGCTTTCTATCTTCTCATGAAGATTCTTAGCTAGCAGACTCTCATCATTTCGGTATTAATGATTTGTATCCTAAAAAAAAGGGTGTGTTTTGTTGGTGGTAGTGTTTTATTCTTGTTAATTAATTTGTTTTTTAGCTATTCACCCTTAATATGATAAAAAAAATCTTTTGATGGAAGGGAATCTGGGAATGTTTACATTAAAAAGTAGTATCAGTAGATGTGTATTTGGGATATTAAAAATTATTGGTGAAATTAAGCACGATACTTCTTAAACTTTTTCACTTACAAAAATTTTACATAATCCCAGGCATGCAAATACTTAAGAATAAGAATATAAATCAAACATTTTCTGTTAATAAGTCATAAAAACTTTAAATAATTATTTGATATATGTATTAATTTATGTTTACTAAAGACAAATGCAAATTTGCTGCTAAGGAATTCTATCCATTTTTTTAAGAATATAATATAATTACATCATTTCTCACTTCCTTTTCTTTCCCTAAAATCCTCCCATATACCCCTCCTTGCTCTGTTTCAAAATCATGTCCTCTTTTTCCATTAATTGCTGTTTCATGCACATCTATATGTATAGACGTATGTATTCCTAAATATAACCAGCTCAGTCTGTATAATGTTGCTCATAGGTATGTTTCAGGGCTGTTTGGCACCAGATATCCAACTAGTGTGCTCTTCTGGAGAAGACTACTCCCATTCTCAACCTTCCTTTTTTGCCTATAGTTCTTCCTGTGGGGTTGACACCTAGTGAGTGTACTTTTTCCTGTCTACTTTGACATGTCTATTGGTGTCCTTCTTCAGCTCACATTTGAATCGTCATTGTACTGAGAATATATGTGTAGCTTCTGACATTTCTAGGAGACACCCCAAACCCCCTGATCCTCTGGCTCTTACAAACTTTCTAACCCCTCTTCTGAAAAATTCCCTGGGCCTTAGGTGTGGGAGTCCTTTTAGATATATCCATTGGGGCTGGTCTTGACAACCCTGCATTTTTTATTGAAGTTTTCCATAGTGGTTTCAATCTGTTGCAAAGAAAAATTTCTTGGACAAGAGCCAAGGAGAACAGTTATCTGTAGGTATAGGGACAAATGCTATATTGCAGTTAGGGATTATGTTGGTTTAGGAAAGGTCTGCACACTATGAGATAAATCAAGCCTGGTAATAGAAAACTAGTCAACTACTCAGTGCTATAAAAGTTGCAGATCTTGGATTAGAACTTACAAGGAATATTTTTATATAAATAATTAAATCATGGCTGAATTTTGTTAGTTCAGAAGACAGAGCACCTTCACTGTTTTTCAGAGTGATATTTTTATTTTATAATCACTAATATTAAGAACACCAATTCACATAGCCTAGTACAAAGTGGCAGATGTGTGCTCAAACCATTGCAGAAAGTATTAGAAACTCTATCTTAATCATAGGCCCAAATTCATTTAAGATAGTTTTAGGAAATTCAAGTCAGAAATTCATGTATCAGTTATTGAAATCAAACGTTCTATCATAATGCAATAGGAAGATATACAAACATGGTATTACACGCAGAATAATGACAATAGCAAATGCCCCAAATCTTGTTTTTCTATAATAAAACCGTCGTTATGTTTCTTTAAGATCAGAAAACCTTGTATGCATAAAAAGACACTACAACTGATAGCATACTGTACTCTCAAGTCTGAGCTGTGTGTTTCAAGCAGCTTGCATTGATTTTGCTTGGGATGACAGTAGTTGTAGAGCAAAGAACACAGGTTCTGTGTTCAGAAACAAAGGCACAGTGAGACTGTCTGCTGTAACATGGGCATGCTCTGCAAAGAACACTGTCGATTCATTACTCATATAATTTTGAACTATTTTTTCATTATTGAGCATCCAAAAACCCATTACTCTTGCCAACTTCTTTAAAACCCCAGCACTCAGTTACAGGATGCCTTATGGGGTATGACCCACAGATTAAGGAACTGAGCTGGGGGGTGAGGAGCAGTGAGTTTATGTGCCTTCCTCCAGATCATGTATCAGTGCATCCAGTGATGGACAGGAACCCCAATTTTCTGCTTTGGGTGGGGTACAGTTTTCCAATGCCTTAGAACACTTAAAAGTTACTCTCATCAAGTTGAGGACTTCACTATTTATTAAATAATGTCTCTAACTACTACAAACCATGTCTTTATGGTACATGCACGCAATATCTTACACCTAAGGACCAATGATATTTAGAAGTGAAAGAACTCCTTTAACCTAATTCCCTGTGTAATAGGGAATGTCTACTCATGCCATGACTGTCATGTCTTCTATATCACGAATGTCACGCTTTCAGATAGAAATGAAGTTCATAAGTAAGTTACTAAATGTGGAGAAGAATAATTGACAATGGCCACACATTCAGTCAGGGAGTCAAATAACCAAAGTAGCTTGGACACTAGTTTACCAAAAGCAGAAAAGTGAAAAATACTTGTGATTTCTTTCTATGTTCTTTTAGCACAATGAAAACAGGCTTGAGAATTCCATTTTGCAAAGTTGCATAAGATGCCTTTTTTTGTCGTTTTATTGGGGAGGGATGTACTGGACATACAGCTGAGGACCTCAGGAACACTACACAGGAGCCACACCACTGAGCTACATCTGCAGGCCCACACAGTGAATGCATTGGCATGAAGAAAATTGTTCATTGAATTCATCTGTTGATCATGCTTTTAATACTATGACTATATTTTCTTCTCTGGGATTTTAATTGGCTTTTACATTTATCAAAATTTTGTGTCAGGCTCTTTCTTTCAAGGCCTGATTGTCTGGTTTTGTTTCGGGGAGCCAGTGGTAGTTTTTGTCCTGTGTGCATTTATATGCTTCTCAGGTAAAGCAGCAGCAGCTCTTGCTTTTGCCTTTCTGTCCTTCTGCAATCACCTCCTTCCCAGATCCATGTGCACCACGAGGAACCCACATTTGTTTCTTCCTTGTCTCTGGCTCCTGAGGGGATTTACCTGCTGAGTGTGATGGAGTTATTCCAGTCCTACTTTATTTCAAAGAGAATTTTCATTCATTTTCCCTAAACAGAGACTTAGTTAAACACTATTGGCCTTGAGATATGAGTAGAGCAGTTGCTGGTATTGCATCTGGTTTGTTGCAGGTTTTGTGGGTGATGTTTCTGCATGGAACTTGGTGTTTGAATATAACTCTTCAAATAACAGTTAAGTCCCAGGAAGAAAAAGTTGTTGTTTTTGTTTTTTAAAATGGAAGCATGTTGTTTAAAGAAATGGACATTTAAGTGCTGAATCCAATTAGAGACTCTTCAGGTCGATATTGACAAAGATGACAATAGCCTTTATAAGCATTAATTTCATGACACAAACACTTTGTAGATGTGAGTGTAGAGTTTGTAGGTCCTTCAGCGAATCCTCCCTGTTGGCTGAATTTATTTAAAGAGCTTTTCTGGTCACCTTTGAACCTCAATGATTTCTCCAGATGTACAAAAGTGAACAATGTAAAAATCTTGCTGCTTCAGCAGAAATGATTCCAGCTGGCTGGGAACTGGTTCTGCAAGTCATTGGTTACAGCTGTGTTTCGATTTATGTGATGGTTGAAAAAATAAATTACCCGATTAGATGGCTAGAAAGAAGACTCTTTGTTTAGCCCTTGTGTGGGGACTGAAACTGTTTATGGTGCTGTTTTCTCCGCAGCCTCTGCAAAGTAAGCTGGACAAATAGACTTATTGAATGCTCCTAAGAAATGTTGCATATTCAGCTTTAATTCTTTACTGGAGAAACTGTGTCTTTTGTTTTGTTTTGTTTTGTTTTTATATATAGATATATAATGCTGTCATCCAGCAAATGTTTCAAAGATCTAACATTGAAGAGAAGCATTACATTTTCTGTCCTGAGTACTGCATTTAGTAATTGAAAAGCTAATATGTACGTGTCTATGTCAGGCATAAGAATGAGAATTGCTTTCTCCTAAGTTCTATACTAGCATGTGCTCTGAATATAATTTCAAATTTAACTTATGCACTTCCTGAACTAGAGCTCAGGGCACACAGACAAAAATAAAATAAAATAAAGAACTTCTAAGGGAGTGTAGTCAAGTATTGCTTTGGGAATCTTCAACTATGAGAGTTTTGATTTTGTGAGTATTATTTGTTATCTTAGGGAAGTTTTTAGAGTTTAGAGGGGTTTGACTGGCAAGTTGAGTTGTATCCTTGACTCTTTTTCTTTTAGTACAGGGTCTTGCTAAGTTTCTTAGGTTGGCCCAGGACTCACTCTGTATCCCAGGCAAACCTTTTATATGTCTGCTCCGCCTACAAAGCAATTGGGCTAATAGGCCAGGGCCACTAGATCTAGTCTAAACTTTAGGTTAGCAAAATCAAAATGCTGATAACACTTGTAAATATATCTTCCTGGGGCAGCTACTACATTATTATACTATTGCAAAACTTGGCTTATAGAATTTTTTTCAGTTTAGCTTAAGTGGAGTCACTCTGTTTAAGCTTAAAAAAAAAACCTGTCAGTACCAATGACTTGTTTATAACATAGTCGGATCCACTGGGGCCTTTATAAAATAATTACTGGATATGGAAGACAACCACAGTGACATTTTTATTTTTAATTTCCCAAATGGCATTGACTTATAAATTAATCTAACATTTTAAAAAATAATTTTATTACATTCACTTAATGCCTCCCCCTGTGTTTGTGTGTGTGTGTGTGTGTGTGTGTGTGTGTGTGTGTGTGTGTGTGTGTGTTGTAGACATGTCACTTTATACATGTGGATTTCAGAGGACAGCTTATGGAAGTTGTTTGTCTCTTCCAACCATGTGGATCCCAGGAATCGAACTCAAGTCATCTGGCTTGGTCACAGCACCTTTATCCTCTGGATCACCTTGCCTGCTCAACTCCTTTTTTCATTTAGTGCTTGTGTGTGTGTGTGTGTGTGTGTGTGTGTGTGTGTGTGTGTGTGTGTGAGAGAGAGAGAGAGACAGACAGACAGACAGACAGACGTAAGAAGGAGAGAGAGAGAAAGAGAGAGAGAGAGAGAGAGAGAGAGAGAGAGAGAGAGAGAAAGAGAGGATTTAATAAATAGAGTAAGTGTCCATAAAGTACCCAAGAGGAGACAAAGGTGGGACTGATTTATCTTGAACCAGCAGACACTTTGCTGTGTCAGGTTATTCCTTGATCAATGAAAATACACCCGCTCACTAAACCTCAACAAAATCAATACAGTTGATTGGAAAAGATGGGAGGGATGCATGAGAATGCAAGATGCACTTGACCTTTCACTGCTCACAAATATTTAAATGATGACCATGATGATGTGAACCATTTTTCACTGCTCTCTTGAAGTGGAAACTTCTTCAGTCTAGAGAAGAAATCTGAGAATTTAGAGTAGGCTTGAACTTGCCTCCCATTAGCTATACATCTAGAAGTATATTAATCAGAAAATAAATCTATCATTAAATGGAGAATGCAAAATCTAACTTAGTATTAAAAAGAACATGTATGAGTCATTTAAGGTAAGCTTCCTTTAACTTTTTCAGTTATTTATTTATTTTTATATTTGTGGTGACTTGAGCTTGGGGAATTGAACCCAACTTCTCACATATGCCACACATACCCCTGTATTATTTCAATTAAAAAAAAACAGATTCCCAATAAAGAAATGACACTTTTTAATTCATTATAGTTTACTTTGTCCTTTGTGCCTCATTTCTGTCAGTCATGATTGGTATATAATTTTTTTCCTTTAGAGTAAAGTTCTCAAAATACCAGGAATGAAGACTTAAGTCTATAATCACCACACTCAGGAAGCTGAGGCTAGAGAATCAGCAGGAGTTTGAAGCCTCCCTGGAATGTATAGTTAGTTCTAGGCCAGCCTGAGCTTTAGCATGAGACTGTCTAAATAAATAAAGGTTTCTCAGAAGCAGCAGTGACAAGAGATTTCCTGATTGCTTTCCATTCAAAACACAAAAATAAATCTTATTAGGTTTGATAAACTGAGATATTTTTGCCTTAACATTTTAAAAAATTCGCCATGAAAGCAAAAACATACGTTTTCTAACAATGATCTTAGAACTCTTTCAGCCCATGCAGGTAGCGTTGACATGAGCATCATCCCTCTGCAGATATACTATGATGTTATATACACATTTGCTTCCATGTTCAAAAAATGACCTCTCCAGTTCTAAATTTATATATATATATATATATATATATATATATATATATATATATATATATATATATTTCAGGTATTTTTTCAAATAACTGAAAACTTCATGTAAATAGACAACCTGTGCAAAAGCTTTAGTTCAGTGATTTGATGTTGTCATCTTCTCCAGTTGATGTAATGATAGAGTCTGGGGGCTCTGCCATCAGACCCACTATGAGGAACATGAGAAGAAGGTCTCTCTAGCTTTCCAGTCGCAAGGACAACTAGGAAGCCATTGTGAGACTGAAATGTGACAGCTATGAAAGCACACAAAGCACAGATTTCAGTTTCATTTCCATCCCATTTCACTGGTGTTTCCAGCACATGTAGGCCTTGGCCATTACCTAGTTCTCCCTCCTAATGTTAAGGATTAGAAAGTTAAAGTTCTTAACCGCAATGATTTATTGAAGACCATGAATAATATTAACATCTGAGCTGGCACTGCATCCAGGCTTCTCAGGATTTAGACAAGTTCTTTTCTTCCCCTACCCTCCATGTTTTGTCCAGGCATCTGTGTGCTGCCATACAGAAAGCATCTCTTATAGGTGCATTAGTTGAAAGACAAATTGCTATAAATTGTTCTAGATTGTTACAGATCCTGTGCCTTAACACTCCATCTCTAAATACAACAGTCATTCCAAAATTATGTTATTATTTTCTTTCAGCTTACGTCTTTTCTTTGAAAGGCAGGATTCCTTCTTTCTCATCTATCTGCAAGCTCAGGAATGTTACAGAAACATACTGTTTGCTGTTAGTATGTACGATCCTGATAGCTACTCAAATGGACTCTTCCACATTGGAGTATGATTTGGTAGGCCCTGGTGTGTTATCATGCCAGTGGTCCCACCTTGCAATGAGCTGCCTCACTAACTGAAAGAGGGACTGCCACCTGCAGCCTCAAGAGCTGTTTGCTCCTGTGTGTGAATGCACTACAGCGCCAAGCACGTTGTCTTCAAGACCTCCTTCAGGTTCATGTTCCTGCCCTGATTGCCCCTGGCTCAGGCTGACTGTTCCCATTGGTGTGGCTCTGAATGCAGTCCTCCTGTAGATACTGATGAAGATTGGAACCAAAAGTAAGAGTGCACTGAAAAGGAGAAAGGGAAAAGGGATGTGAAGACTCGGCAAGATTGATTCAGTGAGTTACAATCAGTTGTTTCTTTAAGTTGATTAACAAAAGAGTGGACATTAGACTCCTATTCCAGGATCATTCCTAAAAGTAAGAGAAAGCTCTATGATTGTTGTTCTATTAACTGTGATATTTTACAGCTATATAGTAGAAGAGAAAGGGGGAGAGAAGGGGGGAGGGAAGAGGGATATATATATATATATATATATATATATATATATATATATATATATAGAGAGAGAGAGAGAGAGAGAGAGAGAGAGATTGATTCATAATCAGATTGACAAACATTTGGCATCCCAGAGCCATTCTCTCTCACAAACAGCAAAATTATGAAAAAAATGTGTAAATGTGTCAGATTTTTTTCCTTTGACTAAAGCCAACCATATCCTTCAGTATAAGGACTTTAATGTACATGTTTATTTTAGTGTATTTTAACTCTCTTTGAAGTCTGATTGGAATCTAATTTGTACTCAGAAGTGTCTTTCTCAGGCAAACACAAACATTGGGTGTTTAATTTCATAAAGAATTCCTAACCAGAGACCAACACCAATTCACAATTCACAGGCTTCTGATTCTTGTCTCTTTATCTTTTAATTATGCATTATTTTCTCTGGGGGAAAAAAAAGTACCAGAAAAGCCTTTTTGATATTTATTTTGTTCCCTGCTATTCCTTTCTCATGTGAACAGGAAGTAGAAAAAAAACTTGGTATTTCTGCTTCTCCCACTACCGCTCCATCCATCCCTTCTGAAAAGCAGAGCTCTGTAATATGTGTTGTTTGGCACAGAGAACATGGCTCTCCATTCTGGAAGGGTTAGACAAATAAGCATCCCGCATGTACTCAGAACCCACAGAAGGAGCAGATTCTTTAGTCTTCTGATTTTGTTACATTGTTTTTTGGGAAAGTTAGTTTCTGTGTAACCTGTAAATCATCTTGCAGTTTTTAAAGCTATTAGTAAACAAAATCACTTCACCCAAAATAAAAGAATAAAGGTTCTTCAGTCAAAAAGAAATTCTCTTTATTTTAGATCCCTAAGTAAATCAATACAGTTTAGTTATCTTAGAAGACAGTAGAAGAAAAACATTGGGATCCAATGATGAATTATGCTATAAGCCTTTTTCAGAGGGACAGATTAAGTCAGAATTGTACAACAAGCTCTCTGCAAAGTTGGACAATGTCTCAAATCCACATTGTCTAAAATGATAGACTCCCAGCCACACATACTATCCATCAAAGATGCAGCCAGGGAAATAGAGGCAATGAACTTTGACTTTTGCTTAACATTAATTTTAATTCATATTCTAGATTACTGGTTGCAACTGGTTGCAGAATACAAGTTAAAAATGGCACAGAAAATATTAGGCAAGTGAATAATATATTGCCCCTGGACATCCATTAATTTTGAGTCCAAGTATGAACTACGTATCATTTTCATGTCATCTACCCTCCTTATTACAAACCTCACCCATTAAGTTGTTATTATTCTCATAATCACTCTAATTTCAAATACCATTTAGAAGAAATAAGCAGTTCTTGCTCTGCAAGGAAGGAGCAGGCAAACTGTATTGTTTCAAAGCACTGTTTCTTATAACTTCATATATAGTTTAGTGCGCAATCAGACCAATTTTGACTTTTAAAAAGGTTAACAAACAAGCCTCTGACAACATTTGAAAATAATTGCTATCACGAAGCTGTACCAGTGTTACATTCTTCAAGTTAAGTATAGAAGCAACGTCAACGTTCTTTGTAGTACTTCTGCTGTGTGGTCAAAGCGTAAACCCTGACAGCAAGTCAAAAGACAAACCTGAGGGGTTGGGGATTTAGCTCAGTGATAGAGCGCTTGCCTAGCAAGCACAAAGCCCTGGGTTCAATCCTCAGCTCCGGAAAAAAAAGAAAAGAAAAGAAGACAAACATGATAAGCAGTGATTAGGAGCTGAGAAGTAGCAGGGACTGCAAACTTGCATCTATGACAGTGGTGACCAAATGGCTTGATTTTAACGGTTTCTTTCAAATAAATGTTGATGTATCAAATCTACTTTCCTATTGGCCTCAAGGGAGGTCTTGGCAGAAGCCTAGTCACTTGAAACTAGCTAACCAATGTCTCAATATAAATATTTTAACCCATGGTCATCCAGTAATTATTATTTTTCTTCCAACTTTTATTGCATTTGCTTTTCTAGCCTCCTCGTTTAATATTTCTTTGTGCTTTCTCTGGAGTCAAGTCATGTATGCTGCCTGAATGTAATAAAAATAAATAAATAACATAGATTAAGGAGAAAATGTGAATTTGTTGTTTCTGGTCCAAAGAGCGAGGAGTGAGGTGCGCATGTGCAAGGTCCACAGAGCTGGATATCAATGACTAGTTGCTGTAAGCATGTATTTAATTGTTAAAATAGTCGACATTTTATGTCTGATAGCCATAGCAAAGTCATGGTACTGATTTACCTGGAGCATTGTGATCAATTGTGTGTGTGTGTGTGTGTGTGTGTGTGTGTGTGTGTGTGTGTGTTTGTGGGGCAGCATAAAGAATGCACAGACAGATGAAAAAAAATCAAAATCAAAATTTTATCAAGGAGACAGAGGCAACCAGTTTCACCCATGAAACGTGATGAATTCTGCAGGCTTCTTGCCGTCGCTGACAAATAAGTGTGCTAAACTAATCTGTGTGTGTGTGGGGGGGTGTCAATCTTTGTTTTAACTTTTCGTCCGGTTCTGCGCTCTGGCCTTTCGCAGTGTCCAGCCTCGCGGAAATCGTGGTTCATGTTGTCTGTGTTGAACTGCACAGTGGCTCATTGCTGTCTTTCTCCCCCACCCGCCTCTCTATTTCGCTTCCTTTCCCCTCGGCTTTCCCATTCTTCCCTTTCCTGAGAGTGTGGACTCAACATCATGTTTCCTTCTGGTGGGTGGCCTCTTCTTTTTCTTTCCCGGTCTTTGTGTTCGAGGGTTGCTCGGCCTCCCACACCCATGTATCCCTTTCCTTCTTTCAAATCAGAAGCCGGTAATAGCTGATTTTAGAGAGCTGTGTTCTCCTTGCATCTCTTTATGGATCGTGTGATTCTTTTTTTTTCCTTTGGAACCTCAGCGAATGGTTGGCTGTTCTTTGCGTTTGTTGCCACAGATCTGTTGCCAAACTGCTACCTTAGTTGGTCCTGCAGCCCCGCGCTGCATGCTGGGATTGTCTGTGCGAGTATACTTGACATTTCTGCTGCACCAGACAGCATTGGCTGGAGGATCCAGTCCTTGGCTTCCCTTTTGTGTGCTCCCCCCGCTTTTATTTTTGTATGCTGTAGAGTCGCCGATGGCTAGTTCTGTCCAGCAAGTAATTCAGAAATACTGCTAGTGTAGAAAGGAGAGGTAGCTGTTTACCACACTGTCATTACAGGGAGAGAGAGGAGAACAAAGAAGCGGGTGCCCTGTATGTTGTGAAGCACCAGAACAGACATGGCCGGATGCGTTAGCTCTTTTAGTCATAGGGTACAGATGTACAGGGACCCCCAGTTTATTTAGATCTATATATTCAATCATTAATATACAGAGTCTGAACGCTCCTACAAAGTACATATTCATTAGCTGTCATCTTTTTTCATTATTTTCAAAAGTCTTAAAAATTAAAATATACTCATACCCTGTTGGTTTATCTTACTCCACAACTTAGCATTTCAGCACAGTTTAAATCACATTGATTAGTCAGATCTTGGCAAGACTTGGCTTCTCATTCCTTCGAAATGAGAGCATCGCTAATAAAAACATGAAGCTCTTGCTTCGATTAAAATCCCTCTCCCCACCCCACCCTACCCCCCTTTTTTTTTTATTATGGCTAGAAATGATTGATCTCTGCAGACCCGCCACACTATGGGTGTATGGTGCTGGGTGGGGTCTTCGCATAAAAATGAAAAGCCTCACTTTTGCTCTTTCTTCGGTCAAAGGGGAAAGAAAATGAAACCATAGAATAAAGTCTAGGGCTGTGAAGAAACTGCTGGCATTCTTTCTTTCTGTGTCACGTGTGAGCCTGCCTGCCTGGCTGCTTCCTGAAGTGGGGACCCGGGCGAGACCGCGCCTGAGTCTGTTTCCACACTGCACTTGCAGATCTGTCTTATTGATTAGCAGCGAAAAGGGTGGGGATTGGAGGGGAGGGGAGAGGACCCCTAAGTGGCGACTGGCTCCTTGAAGCACAATACATTTTCTTCCGGGAAGATGTCAGACAGCTGAGAAACAGCCAGAGAGGAAGTAGAAAGGTGGAAAAATAAGGAGGAAATGAAGGCATTTCTTAGGAGAGTCTCGAGGCTCTTTTTCTTTTCTCTCTCTCTCTCTCTCTCTCTCTCTCTCTCTCTCTCTCTCTCTCTCTCTCTCTCTCTCTCCCCCCCCCTCCACCCCTTTCCTTCCATCATCTGACCTGCAGAGGCTAGAGTGACAGCGTCATGCAAATGCCGCAGTCCAGCAGGTCTGGGAGAGGGTGGATGCCAGACTGTGCGTTAATGTTAATGATGAGCGCAGTGAAAATACCAGCCGCCGCCACCCCTTGCACACAGAAGCGCTCTGAGTCAGCATCAGATGCTAGCCTGACTCTCCGTGTGTCTGTGTGCCTGTGCGCGCGCGTGCTCGCTCGGGCATCCGTGTCTAGCCGAGGGGAGGGGGTGGCGTGTGAGTGCGTGGAGGGTAAAAGCCAGTCAGTCAGTGAGAAGCAAAGGTACGTTGGAGAGCAACTAAAATCTGACTGATTTCCATCTTTGGAGCATCAGATGTATTCCCTAAGGAGGATGGGTCTCTGTGATGGGGGTGGTATAATTATGTTAATGTCATATTTATGGAGGGGTGAGATTTTTCATTCTAATAATTGGTTGAATGCTATGGTCAAAAATTGTAAAGCCATATTCAGTTTTAAGGAAGAGCATGGACTTTTATCTAAGGACTGTTTTAATTTTTTTCTCCTTTTTTTTTGTTTTTTGTGAATGCTGCTTTTTGGTTGTTTCTTTGGGGTTTTTTAAACTATTTATTTGGAGCCATAAGTGATTCAATATGGGAAATCAAATGATAAACAGAAAGAGATCTTATATAATGATGCATTACATCGCGGAACAGAATATTTAAGTCTTAGAAGGGAAAGTAAAGATCTGAGCAGGGGTGGGGGGGTGGTTAGAAAGGGGTGTGGTACTAGGGTGGAGGAGGGGGACAGTTAGCAAATATTTTGTTCAGCCTAGCTTTCCTTGCAGCTTGCGTGGAAATGGATGATTCACCTGCCTACAGGAATATACTCCAATTCCTTCCACTTTCTGTCTTTCTTTCTTTCTTTTCTTCTTCTTTCCTTCTGTTTTAACCTTCCCTTTTCCCTTTTAAGATCAACCACTTCAGAAGAACCAGATTCCACTTCTGTGGCCAGGAGTTTTATGTTATGCTAGTCTGTTGTGTTACCCTGCATTCTGTGCTATTAGACCCTAGATCATTCCTAAAGTACAGAATCTGTTCTTGAACCACAAACAAGCCTAAAAGATGGGAGGGATTCGATGAATATACAGGACTAGAATTGTGTATTTTCAAAAGTAGTGAACTTTACAATGTGATTAGTCAAAGAAAAGAATCTTATTTTTTTCCTTACAATGTTGCCAGGATTTTAACTTACATGCTTATTAAGTGGCCTTGCTCAAATAATTATGGAGTGTGCATGGAAATGTTTGCTGTCAGAATAGTTTGCATATTTAAAAAGAAAAATCAAGATTAATAGATATTACATTATGACGTGTAGAAAGTTTTTTGTTTGAATCTTAACTGCAATGGTATATATTTAAATATATATTTAAATCAAATTTTAAGTATTGTATATCCTGGGCCCACCATGTAATAGTTGTGATATATAAAACTGCATTAGAAGCAAAATTTCAATTAGGGTCCCATTAACTGGCATATAATCCTTCTTTAATGTAATAGAAGCAAGTATTACTGTAAAAATCTGCTAGCAGCAGATTTTAACCCATTTGTTGTCTCCTTTGAATAGAATGGAATGAGTCTTAGCTGTTCATTGTCTGCTTTGTTCTCACAGTCCTCATTATTGTAAGTTCTAATCTGTAAGTGGTCATCCTGATTATTCTGCTCATCTTGACTTTTATGTGTCATGTATGTTTCTATTTGTGTGCTTCCATTAGTATTTAGAAGAAAAAAAAAAATCTGACTGAACCCAACTGTAATTCCTAAGCTGTCCTTTTCACTGGAAGAAGAATTCTCCTGCATCAAACCAGACTTTTCCTAGTCCCTGAGACCCTAACTTGTGAGGTATTTTAGTAACATCACAAGTCAGGCTCTTGGGACCTAGGCGGAGGGGTACCAGCAGCTTTGGACCTTATTGATTGTCGGCATAAACCACCAGAACAAAAGAACAGACATAGATTCTGCCTAGGAGGAAAGAACAATGCTTTTCTTTTTAATAAGCAAGGGTTTCAGCAAGACCCACCCCCCAAAATACAATTGTCAGAAGCTATACTCTAAATATATGGCACAATGGCAGAAAAATAGCATATGTATTTACTATGATTATCAATTCAAGTGTTGTAAGAGATCTGTATAAGAAGCAAAATTAAAACACAAGTGTTTTTTTTAAAATATTGCTTTGGGTGTATTTTAAGATGAATACGAAGAAAATATGTCCTTCATTAATGACAAAAGTTGTTTATATTCATAACTTACTTGATGCATAGAATTATATCCATTACTTACTTGAATAAATTATTGTGCCTTCATAGAACTGTGGCTTAGAACACATAAGATTCCAATCATATTTGAGGCCTAGAAAAGAAATGATTTGCAATCTTCTTTATTAATCCTATTTGGGTTGATAAAAATTTGTAGATAATACTGCTTTATACATGTTAGTTTTAGCCAGTTTTTCTTAGACTTTGCCCACACAAGACAGTCTATGTGCATTAACAATTCTCTCATTCTGAAAGTCACGAAGTCTATGTATTTAGAGGAATTCAGTACATTTGAATTTTTCATTTCACTTTGTGTGTGTTAGGAACCTATGTGAGATAAAGCATTAGGTAGCACCTATGAAATCAGATGCCCTAGCTCCATGTAAACTGCATCTGAGATGCAGGCTTTGATCAGAATTTTCATTATCAGAAGTAAATATTCCAACCATAGCCTGTGTGAACTTGTGTGAATATTTATTAGTCATTGACACATCAAACGTGTGTTTTTGGACCTATAAGCAATAAATCTAATCCAAATATGTAATAATATTATAAAAATTGAGGCTTAAAATGGGAATGGCTCGTAACACAGGCCACAGAGTGACTTGATGTTTTAACTCTGCTGCTTCACCATAAATTATTCCTCCATTGTTAACAAATCCATGAATCTATTTTAGGATATTGTGTAGAGTCTTTGTTCATATTTGTTCACTTTTAAGTTGCTGGTATTGCATATGCCTTGAAATATCATAATATACAAAGCACTCTTATTATTTCCTAAAAAATAATATAAAATATCATAAACACTAACTATGTTTACATATGCGTGGATATTGCATCCTTCCTTATTGGCCTCACCCATGCCATTTATGTAGAAGCTTGAAAATGTGTCTGTGTGTATCAATGTGTTTTATGACTCCAAGTGAAGGGAGCAAATATAAATGGTGAAGGTTTATTTTTAACCAGTACCTGTCTTTTGCTGCTTTTAACCCCATTATTGTTGGGGCTGAGCATTTTTTTCAAAGCAGAACTTTTTCAGCACAAAGAAATCTATGTATGTGTATCTCTGAGCATCAGAAATCTTGATTCTGTTTAATAGAAGGTTTACACAACTGATCAGAACCATTCTATTATACAAAACACTACATAGAGGAGTGTCTTTACTGACACCTGTTTTACAATAATCATAAATGATATACGTATGGTGTCTGATGAATTTAAACTCAAAAGAAAGTAAGGAATAATATTCATATAAAGGTAGCAGAATATATATAAGGATTTTCTTTTTATCCTATGTTAAAGAACTGCACTACTTATTAACATATTTCATAGGAGGAAATTACTGACATAAATTGAGAATTCAATCCTATTTATTCAGTTCTTTCAAACTAACATCATAATACATATACATGACTGACAGATCTTGCAGCTTTGAACGTTCTCTGTGCAAATACCCTGTGTGGCATGTGTTTTGTGAGAGTGTCATTCTGAAAGCGTCCCTCTCACTCCAGAAAGGTGTGGACCTCAGACTTTGTTTCTGTAAGCCACTTTACGATGTAAGTGTGTGGACGCGTGTGGTTCTTTCTGCATTTCTCTCTCAGCTGTCGCAAGATAATGATGTTCTGAGGCTTTGTAATATGACTTGGAAAACCAGATCATTCTAAGCTTAAAATAAAAGGAAAGATATACAACAAAGAGTGAGAACATGATGCGGGTGGCATAGAAAAAGCAGTGATATTAACAATCCAATAGCTTCTGGACTGGGAGAGCAGCCTGAGTCAGACGCATACATTAAGAGCTGTCTGATGCCCATGTGAGCTCGCTCAGTGTGTTGGAAATGAGGGATCACCTCTTCTCTGACACCAGCTTATTTGTACGTATTAATTTTGAAATAGCGAGTCACTGTTCCCCATACATCAACTAACCCTTGCTTGATTCTTTCTCTTTCTTATATTGTTTGCTAAATTACTGTCAACTCCAAGTAAGTTCCTTTTAAAAATAAAAATCATTACTCAACTTAGCCATTTGCCAGAGACTAGTGAAATAATAGTTTTCCTTTTGTCTTTGTTTTGTGACTCTGACAATATTGTGATACCTGTATCTCTAGCTTTAGCTCTCTATAAGGGAAACATGGATTTTTTTTTCTAAATGACAATTTAGAAAGCATTTTAGAATCCACCAAGCAAGCCACTCTGGAATTTTGCCAAATCTTAATATGATTACATTTTCTTTTAATATTCATGAGATCAATATCATTTCCAGTTTAAATTTCCTAAATGCTTCCTTCAGTCTTCCACTGACACACAGAAGTATAGAGATATTCTTAAGTCATTTAATAATGCCTGAAAGAAGAAGGAGAAGAAGAGGTATCTCAGGGGAATTATAGTACAAATTAATTACTAATGAAATTAGAAAAGGTGGGCTTAAACTCCTGTTCAAAATGGTGGGCTGGTACATGTGCCTAAGCTTGAACTCATACACCTTCAATATGCAAAGGGCCTTGCAAGCTGTCGTGTTTGGATGAGTTTGGGGAAAAGCAGGGCACAAAGGATAAGCTGAAGCCCAAGTTTCCTTTCCGTTTGCACATGCAATGCAGTCTAGCTGTCTATAAGCAGCAAATGCAGTTGTGATGCCTGGATTCTTATGTTTAATTTGTTAGTAGACTTTTAATTTAGTCCTCAGATCCCACTGATCCCTAAGTGACTGCATTTGGAAAAAGAAAACAAGGTTCCTAATATAGAGAAGTTTAGAAAAAAAAGTCCTGGGTGTTTGCAAACATGTGAAAACAGTGTTGTTGTTGTTGTTGTTTTTCCTATAGCTCTGCAAACACACACTTAGTATGCCGAAATTCAGTTGCTATTTTTATCTATGTGTCGCTGTCAATTCCATGTTTAGTTTCTTTATCCATCAATGATGAAAGACATATTGGTGTGTGTGTGTGTGTGTGTGTGTGTCTGTCTGTCTGTCTGTCTGTCTGTCTGCGTGTCTGTATGTCTTTGTGTTTCTGTGCATTTCCGGAAAATGTTTAGTGAAGATAGTATAAATACTGAGACAGCTTCCTGATGTCATCCATACTGTGTTACTAAGTTAACTTCAATTTTCATTGAGTGACACTTTTCTCATGATGCTTCATGTTAAACATATTACATGTTAACTTGAATATGATATTGTACCTGTGGAAAGTTATAAAGCAGGTGAAGTTTAGAGATAATTGATATTAATTTAAGATTAGTTTCACTATCAATCAGCTAATTCCATGAATGTTTTATGAAAACCTCAGAATAAGATTTTTTGATTGGGTTGGAAATCTGCCCCATTGATTATATTACTAATGTGATTTTAAGTTTGTATCTCGGTAGTTAATTAATAACCAAACAAGTACAAAACAAATCATAGATGGCATCTGTTTGGCCAAGTGAGTAAGACTGGTCATTCCTGGGTCCTAACTTAGATAAATAAAGTATGGGGGTCTCTTGGAGAAGTTTTACCTATCTATTTTATTTTTCTCTTTCATTGTTGGCTGGTATCTGACAATTTATGAGCAAGTGAATATGAAAAAGTAATTCTTTTTCTGTGTTTTTGAATTGGGTATTCTCTTTACTCTACCAGTCAACATCAATATTTTACACATCCAAATTGGCAGGTCATCCCTGAAATCTTCTGAGTACTTTGTAGCCATATAAGTGAAGTGTAAAAAAATTTCATATTTATGTTAGGATTGTTTTCCCATTTCAATGAGTTGGAGTCATGTTGAATTGAAACATTATACAAGTGAAAACCTTAGCTATGTAGAATTTTTTGATAGAATATCTTTTTCATTGCAAACATCCAAATCTTAGATAGAGAATGAATCTCTACTAAGTTATCACTCTGTTATATACCACACTTAAAGGCCAGCCTCAGCATTCATAAACTGTGGGGAGATTTCTATATTAGACACTATTTTTTTGTTGTTGTTGCTGTTCTTGAGAGATTAGACCAGTCAGTTCCCTCCATTTCTCTCTCTTCCTGCCCCGCCTCCCTGCACCCAACATGGAGCCCTTTCAACTTCTTCAAAGAAGTTGGGGGGAAAAAAGTGGACTCTTTATTAATGGCAGAAAACAAACTGGCTGCTAGACTTCCGAGACAGCTCTCCAATAATGAAGCTGAGCAGGCTCTGCGACAAAGAATTCTTGAATGTACTAAATATATAGAGAAGCCTATTTAATTCATCAGAGCAGCTTAGAGGACAGGCACACAAAGTTTAGAATTCAATTCAAGCCATGCCAGAAAATGAAAATGTACTTTAAAAAGGATTTCTGAAACAATTGTTCAAAGAAATGTCAACTTTTAAGGTTCTTTCTAGAAGAATGCATTTTGTACTCTCATTTTATGTGGTGAATTTTTTCAATTAAAAAGGAAATGATTAATAGAATCTCAAGGAAATTGTATCTTATAATTTTTTTAAAATGTGTTTTCTTTCCACAGGACCAATTTTAGTGAGTCCTACCTAGAACATTGTCTAAAACTAACCAGTTATATGAATTAAACACAGAGATAGTTTTATTTTTATGACAATTTGACATAATGGAAATACCCTATTTTTAAAAAAATTCAACTTTTATATGGTTTCAAGCACATTCACACTATAAAACTTTATGTTTTAAAACAATATAATAAGTTGATTCTGAAAAAAACAAATTACTAATAAAAAATAGGACCATGTTTGATTACTCTTGATTACTGTGTGAAAGAATTCTTTGTCTTCTGCCTCTCGGGCTACCCAAAATGATATTTGTAAGGAATACTCATTTCTACAAGAATAACGAAATTTATCAGTCCAAATACTGTCATAAAGAATGATTTATAAAGTTTACTCAGGCCAATGGGAATGTAATTCCAGGATGAAACTTCTTGCAGAATTTTTTCTAATGTTTTCTTAGGATTGGCAGTCTGGAGAAAAGTGTGTTATCATTTTTCATTGGTAACTACAATCTGTGAAGAGAATGGGTTTTTCTCTTTTTGCTTCTCTGGAGCAATCACAGCTGAGAAGGAAAGAAGGAAACTCATGGTTCCTGAATACATATTGTTAGCTCAGTATGAACTATTTATTCATTAGTACATTCATTAGTGCATGGTTAGTCCCTCTCTGCCTCTGCTCTCCTATTCCATTCTCTTCCATTTCCTTCTTTTTCTCTCTACTCTGTTGACATTCTTAGGCTCTCACCATTGAGTGACAAAGCTAACCAACTGAATCATCTTCACAACTTAGTATTCCAGAAGGAAATACACACACACACACACACACACACACACAGAGAGAGAGAGAGAGAGAGAGAGAGAGAGAGAGAGAGAGAGAGAGAGAGAGAGATTCTGTTTTACTAAACATTGTTTTGAAAATGATGAAGAAGCTCCCATGTCCATAAGTGGATAAACTTTTCTGCACATACCTGCTCTACAAATTCTGATGCTAACACCCAATACAGAGAGGCAACAGGACTAGATTAACCTAGCAGGCTCTGAGAAACAAGGGAATGTCACATAGTGGAAGAAATACCAGGCAACACCCAAACAGGGCTTAGATAGGCCACAGCAACATTTATAGGTCAAATGTTTGCCTCAGTGAACTTGGCAGTGCTTGTCAACATGGGAAACACTGTTATCCAGGGAAATATGCTGTGTACATCATGACCACAAAAAACTTCATGATACTCAGTCTTGAGTATCATGAAGATAAACTACATTTTCTTAACATTTCCCATGATGATTTAGTTTTTGACATATGTCAGGACAGTCAGCTTATCATGGCAGTTAGGGATCTGAAATTTTATGTTAGGATTTTAGAAACAGAAGTTTGGTAAAGAAAGGATACTGATTTTATTTTGTAGTCTAATGTGTATATCTTAGTTACTACATGATTTGACAGTTGCTTCAATCCTTTTATCACCAATGTTATGAAAATGTCTGTGGCTGAATCTTGAAATCCCCTCATTTTTGGTTATGAATTGGACAAATTTCCCTATTCTTTAATGCCTATGTATACGTGTGTGTTATATTTATATATGTATGGTAGCTATAGTTTATATATATATATATATATATAAAATCATCAGACACATGCATATTTATGTAGATAGCCATAGTTAAATGATTCAGGTGATAAGTTTTTTTTCATACTTACTTTTGTGGGGAAGTGGTTGAGAAAGCAGATTTAACATTGTATCCTAGAATGGCCTTGAACTTTTGACAGTGATCCTGCCTTAGCAGTGAGCCAGCCTGGCTGGCTAGATTCTTCATAATTTATCCTTTACTTTTTACATTGTTGTTTATCATGATATGACCTGGGCAATATTTAACATTTTACTGTCAATCATGACTACTTAAGAAATCTTTTTCTCTGAGAATAGATTAATTTGCTATGAATAATGATTCTAATGCAAAACATTTTTATGATACAGTTGAACAAAGCTATAAATATAATTTAGGGACTTTGAAATTTTATTTTAACATTCACAGTACTTCTTACTAATTAATCAAATTATAAAATTATGCTGTGGTTTCCAGTATATTAAAACAAGCTGTCACGTTTGGAACATCTGTTTATGTTCCTGCTTTTGATACATGTTTCTAAAGGGATGAAATAAAGACTGCCATAAATAATGTCCATAATTTATTCTACAGAAGAATGACATCTACTTCTATTCACTAAACCTGTTTATCTCCTACAATGTAAATCTTTCAGATTGTATTTTATCATTCCCTTATCAAGATGGAGAAGGAAAGTCTCAGGTCTTAGTTATGCCTCCCTGATTGGTTAAGAAAATTGGTGCTGTCATGGCAGCATTTGAAGACACTGTGTTTGGACTCCGGACAGTCATCTGGTACTGTCACTTTGTCTCAGCCATAAATCACGGTTTCCTAATGGCCAAGGCTGACACTGTGACATTCTCAAAAACAGTAAAATGACCAGATTTGTGTGGAAATCAATTTTCTTCCACAAATCGTGGGTTACTATTCAGAGCCTCTTCTTGTTTCTTCCTCAGTCTACATGGGATTTTCATGATCTTCAAAATATTACTTGAATTTTATGTCATGACTTATTTAGTCATGAAACCATGTTCTTACTTCAGTCTTCATGGTTAGTTAAGGAAAATCTGTTGTTGTTTTTACTTTTTGTTTATAAAAGTCAATATGAGGCCAGATTTGATTTTACTTACTGATGATTTTAAAACAATGACAGCATTTGTGTGCTGTGGGATGTTTTGTTTGTCAAATGTGTTGCTCTGATTGGTTAATAAATAAAACAGTGATTGGCCAGTAGCCAGGCAGGAAGTATAGGCAGGACAAGGAGAGAGGAGAATTCTGGGAAGTGGAAGGCTGAGGCAGAGAGATGCTGCCAGCCCCCGCCATGACAAGCGAGATGTAAGGTACCGGTAAGCCATGAGCTACATGGAAAAGCAAAGTATAGACTAATAGAAATGGGTTAATTTAAGATATAAGAACTAGATAACAAGAAGCCTGCCATGGCAATACGGTTTGTAAGCAATATAAATCTCTGTGTGTATACTCGGTTGGGTTTGAGCAGCTGCGGGCCTGCCTGGTAAGAGAGATTTGTCCTGACCTTGGGCCAAGCAGGAAAATTCTAGCTACAAATGGTGCCCAACAGCTCGAGCTTCCACCTAAAACCTGAGAAAGATGATTCTAAAATGGAGCTAAAGCGGCTTCCAAGTTGTCTCTCTCAAGTTAGCCACAGCCTGCATGCTTGAGCTACTATATGGAAGGTTTATGGTGTGCATACTTGACTGGCAGTATGATGGCAGAAATGAGGTGTCCATACACTGTTATGTGGTGGATTTAGCCTTTGCTAGTAAAAAAAAAAAAAAAAAAAAAAAAAAAAAGGTTTCTGGGCTACACGCTGCTTTGATAGAACAACTGCTTCTGATAGTTGATGGTACACATGGCTCCAGACCCAGAGCTGGCAGTAAACTGTACTACTGCCATGTTGGAAAGCTGAGGTGGGCGGAGCCAGTAGCCACAGCACCTTTTCAGTCTTAGAAATGCTGCAGTTTAAAGCAATAGGTTCACAATAAGGCAGATTCAGATGGAACAAGACTTTAAATGCTTTACAATTTATGTAAAAGTGTACGTAGGCTTGAAAGAGAGAGAAAAAGGAATATATGCAGTAATATAAATAAATAGATAGTCTTTAAAAATTAAGTCTTTAAAGAGACAGTAAAGGTAGTATAAAAAATAAGCCCCATAAAGATGGATATTACACAGAAAATCTGGATTGTGTTGTCTTTGCGATTTTTAACTGCAGAAAAACATTTGATTGTAAAAGCTGTTGAATTAAGCCAATCTGTATATTTTAAAGATACCTTAACTTCAAAATTTGGATGTAAGGATATGTTGCTTTGGAAAGGAGGCTCTGCTTTTGTTTTTACAGAAAGCAAGATGCTATGGATTTGTTCCAGATTAAGACACATCAGGTTTGACCAGCCAAGACCCCCTGAAAGGTCTCCAATGACACCATGGCCCAGATGATTCAACATCCAGAATGGTTTCAAGGCAACTGGCTCAGACAATATACCCTCATAGACTACTCCATAATCCTAAAATTTTCTTTGTGTCCCCATAAAATACAGTGCCCTCCTACAGCAGAAAATAGTAAGAGAAGCTATGTCCAAATTCCCAAATATACCAATCTGGTTTTGGAAATGGAATTGGCTCACTCCTCTAAACTCAAGTATATTGTTGAAAAAAAAAAAAAAGAGGTTGAGAGATTCTTGTGTCCCATGTCAGAAGAGCCCTCTGGTGTGGGAAAGAGAAAAACCAATATTTTTGTTTAAAACAGGTTGATTATAAATGCAATCTCTTTCTAAAGAAGAAAGGGGGATAGTATAGATAATGATAGGATGAAAGGGTAGATTATTAAACTTACTTTTAAAGAGCAACTTGTTTAAAAATGTTTTACATTGCTATGGATTTTTGTTTATTGATACAAATTTAAAATTAATTTTGTTATACTGTATGTGTATTTTTACTCTTGTTTAAGGTATTATGTTTAGGCAACTCATTTAAATTGTAATGGAACAATTAGTCTTCTATGATAGTCAAACTTATGGTCATGTTAAGTTTTCTAGGAATATATAGATATATTTCAGATAGATAATCTTCAAATACTTCAAAGACCTGCAGAATATGGCATTTAAAATGTTTTTAAAATTTAGACTTTCTGGACAGTGAGACATGTCTGCTCCTGGCAGCACCAATTTATTTAAGAGAGGAGGATGGGCATCAAAGACACTCTATATGGAGTTTATCTTCTTCTTGGCAAAAATAGCCATTTGGGCAAGAAACTGTTCTTGCCTAGACTGCTTTAAAAAGTATCAACTGGACATGCACGACCCATAGGAAGGTGACCATTAAACATTGCTTGGTGAAATGGTCCTGCAGGTTCCTGCTTTGCAGAGGAAACTGACAGACATTCTACAGGACACTGAGAGAAGTGACCGAGAGACTCTAGACCTGTGGGCTAAAGACAGATGCCCCAACTTTACAAAGGAATTTTAGGTGATTGTCCAGGCTGCCAGCCGTCTCTATCTACTGTTGCAAGACTCTTGAAAGTTGCTTGCATCCTTCTTCCATTTCTTAGGTAATATTATATCCTTCTGAGGTTTTTGATGTATTTGAAGCTAGATAGTTACAATTTTCCTTAGTTATGATAAAAGATAAATTAGATATAAAACCTTAGACTCACAAATATAAGATGGATAGGCTATCTTTAATATTGTAATTGTAATTCTTGCTTGATAATTGTTTTGTTATATGTAATTTTACTATGTTAAAGTTAAAACCTTCCTTTTTGAAAAAAAGAAAATGGGGAAGTGCTGTGGGATGTTCTGTATGTTAAATGTGTTGCTCTGATTGGTTAATAAATAAAACATTGATTGGTCAGTAGCCAGACAGGAAACGTAGGCAGGACAAGAAGAGAGGAGGATTATGGGAAGTGAAAGACTGAGGCAGAGAGACACTGCCAGCTGCCACCATAACAAGCATGATGTAAGGTACTGGTAAGCCATGAACCATATGGCAAAGTATAGACTAATAGAAACAGGTTAATTTAAGATATAAGAACTAGATAACAAGAAGCCTGCCATGGCCATACAGTTTGTAAGCAATATAAGTCTCTGTGTGTTTACTGGGTTGGGTTTGAGCAGCTGCAGGCCTAGTGGGTAAGAGAGATTTGTCCTGACTGTGGGCCAAGCAGAACCAGAAAAGCTATAGCTACATTTGTGGTTTCCTTATGGTTTTGGAAAAGTACTGTGAAATGTTTCCTGATTTGAAAATCATATCCCGATTAGCTTTTGAATACTTAACAATAAATTAAGCAGGTTTCAAGCATGAAATTCTCAAAAAATCATCATGTGTGTATGTGTGTGTGTATTCATTAATAAAGGTTTTAAGTATTAAATTGTAAGTTTAAGAGCCATTGATGAATAATAAAGGATTGTGTTGGGTAGTTCCAGGCATTACACTGTATCAGCCTTTTACCTATTAGCTCTAGAATGTAGAAAAAACTGTGTACTTGATAATGTGAAAAAAAGTTTCATTTGGGACTTGTACAACTTGGATACTAGATATTTAATGTATTTGATTTGCTTTCTATATCTTCTGCACTTAGAAAAATATTAAGGTCTTTAAAACCATAGAAGGGAAAAATCATGCATAATAGTTTTATTTGATTCTTTAAGAATAATTGAAACTCTGAATTCTTGGATTTCCTAAGATCAGTGTTATTTGAAAGTTTGGGAATCCTCTCTTTCTGATTACCAAAATTCTTAGTAACCATTTTTCTTTCATTTTCATGAGTCCTCCAGTTTATCAAAAATTATACTTTTAAGAGGAAATAACTTTTTATTGTTAAAAGAGTCATTTTGAAAAGTCTGTGGATAAGTGGACAAGACACTTTCTACAGACAAGAAACTTTCAGCCTTTAAAATTTTTATCCAGCCTTCTCCTTATCCACCCATTCATGAACAATGATACATAGAATCCAATTACTTGCCACCTAGGCATGGAATCCCAATGAAAGTAAAATTCCCTTTTTAAAATGCAATACTGTATTCTTATAAGAAAAATAAAAAAAAACTAAGAAATAATTACCCTCAGAATAGGACAGATCTGCATGACAATATAATATTTTGAAGTTCTAGAGAAGGAGTTTACTATGGTACCTATGGAAAATTCCCTACAGGAGGGAGCATCTAGTTCATTCCCTAAGGATAGGAAGACTAGTGAGTGACAGGAAAGCTGGTACTTTAATAGAGATATGCAACATACTCAACTATCCAGGAATAAGATTAGACTATGCTATAGTTTATACTTAATTTAACTGATAAATTGGTGGAAACTGGGTGCCTAAGGGCAAACAGAGGTCAATTTGAAAAGGACCTAAAATATTCACAAAGGCTGTGCTCAGGGTGAGTAGATAGCGAATACTTGGGGACAGACACACAACAAGGTTGTTTACATTCCAACATCCATTTTTGTCTAGTCAGTATGGCTGAAGACCTCAATTTGGAGATTATATCAGAGCTACAAAGATTTGTGAAGACACATCATTCTTTCCATGCTGAAAATTCTAACACAATATATTTAGGGCAGAGAACAAACAGACGAGATGCATTTTATAAAAAAAAAAATCTCCTAGATCAACAACTATCCTAACTCATCAAGAGTAGAGTAAATGATGCCGAAATGAGATGGTGTGAGTGATAAGTAACCATGTGTGAAAGACTACTGCCATTCTACTGAAAGAGAAACAACGGGGAAATGAATTCTGATTATCCAGCCTCAACTCAACCTATCCCTTGGCATTTGTAGTTTCATAACCCCATAAAATTTTCTCTGAAATTTGAGTGAATGCCCTTGTCTTTTCTTATGGGTAAAACAATCCAATAGTGTATGTAGCATTTCCAAGAGACTGAACCCACCCAAAATTTATAGTCACTAATACCAATCATGTATGAGAAGTCTGATGCACACACAATTGAAAGAATTAGAGACAGTAGATTGCATGAGGAAACAAATCGTAGCAAAGAGATGATGTTGTTTTACTTATATTTTTTAAGAAATTTTTTATTCATTTACATACCAATCACAGATTCTCCTCTTCCCTCCTCCCACCCCTCCATCCTCCCCCTTACAACCCACTCCCAATCCTTCCTACAAGAAGGTAAGGACTCCCATGGGGAGTCAGCAGAGTCAGGTACATTCAGTACAGGCAGATGCAAGGCCCTCTCCATGCCTTAAGGCTGTACAAGGTTTCCCATCATAGGCAGTGAGCTCCAAAAAGCTAGCTCTTGCACTAGGGATGGCTCCTGATCCAGGGGACCCCTGAAGCAGATCAAGTGATACAACTGTCTTGCTTGTGCCAAGAGCCTAGTCCAATCTCATGGAGGCTTCACAGGTGTTGGTCTAAATTTCATGAGTTCCTACTTGTTTGGTTTGGTTGTCTCTGTAGGTTTTCCCATCATGCTCTTTATGCCCCCTTTTCACAGAATCTCTCTTCTTTCTCTTTGACTGGACTCTTGGAGCTCAGCCTGGTGTTTGGCTATGGATCTCTGCTTCTGCTTCCATCAGTTACTAGAGAAAGACTCTATGATGACAGTTAGGGTAATCATTGATCTAATTGCTGGGATAAGCCAGATTAGGCACCCTTTCCACTATTTCTAGTAGTCTAAGCTGGGATCATCTTTGTGGATTCCTGGGAACTTCCCAATTAACAATCACTAGTCGTTAATATTCCTTGTTTTACTTATTAATAGCAGAGGAATGAGAATCATATAGTCCTTCTTTGAACCAGCATCAGTTCCTTTTGACCTCTTACTTCAGTAAATGGAACTTGAATATCAGGCATGGGACTCTCTCTAGCTTGGATCTAGCATGCTAATGCAAAGCCCTTGTGTCTAACACTTGATCTTCAGTCTAGTGTCATTGGGATATAGCAGAATCTTTAAGAAGTTAAGTCTTACTGGAATGTCTTGAAGTCACTGAGACTATGCCCTTGAAATGGGCTGGGATACCACAATCTTCTTCTTCTTCCTCTCATTTCCTGGCTCAGATGAGCAACTTATCTCCATCAAACACCTATGTAATATCTGTCCACAAGTAGAAAATCAATAGGGCCAACTGTGAAATGGATAACAAAAGTGAGTAAAAATAAGCTACTTTCTCTTTATAAAAATGAACTATTTCAGAAATCTGATTTGGAAACTGAAAACTAACTTTCACACATGAGTGCATGTGACAACATACAAAGATGTCAGGATAGTAGTAAAGTCTCTAGAAGTGGTTACAAAGCAGAGGAAACCATTCACCTACAAAGAGAGTTGAACTCTTGAAATCAAGGGTGCAGGCTGCTTCTATATTGTGTTATCTGTAGTGACTTCCATTTCTGAGGGGAAATGAAGACAATCAGCCATCCTCAGACACATTGTTTGTTTCCACACTGTAGAAAGGAGGCAAAAGGACCAAGTGTTATTCTAAAGAAACCATCTGAAAATTTCATAGCATCAGAGCATGCTCTCAGAACTTCACTACCAGGAACACAATTTTGGGGTTGTATAACATAGAACATGCAGAACTTGTTCTTGGTACTCATTCATTCTGAGAAAATCTAGAAGCATGAAACTAGATATTTGCACAAAAGTGCTTGTCTGTCCATGTGAACATGACTAATTTTGAAGCATCCATTAGGGAATGAAATGAAAACAAAATATAGAGACTCTTTTATCTTAATCTTTGCTTCAATGATATGTTTTGTTTGTAAAGATACACAAGTTACTTTGTAATGTAATTTTATGAAATATAGTTCATTTTTAAACTTTTATTCCAATGACCTATGTCTTGAAACTATCCTTCCACATATAACTAGAAAGATGTTACTATCCCAAATCAAGTTAAACATGCTATTCTAATATTAATTCTGCTTATTTCAGACCATCATGGGCCTACTTAAGATCTTATGACATTGTCTAAAGATGAACTAGTTTACTTACAAAATAAATTAATGTTTTAGAACAATAGCAGTTGTTTATCCTATAAAATCATGCAATTAAAATTCTAGATAAATAGAAAAGCAAAAATTCCTAGAGAATAAATATTTTTACCATGTAGTACATACTCAGGTGTTCTCAATGTCTCATCACATACATTTGAGTTTTCCATAACTTTTATAACTTTAACTTATATTTTAATCTTGAAATACTGATTTCATTCATGTATTATTTTATCACATGTTCATTGTGTTATAACTTTACTGCAAAATATATGTGAATAGTTGGATCACAGGTATCAATATTTGTGCACGTTTTTGTTGCCTAATGTTAAAATGACTGTGACGATTAATACTTCTGTGAATACATGCAATAATTCTCTTAGAATACTAATTATGAGAGATGATGATTGCTTGAAAGAAGAGAGAGGCTATGCAAATATGAGACAAGAGTGGTCAGGAAGATTGAGGAGGTAGAACTGTCAGAGCCAGGTTAAACTCTGACCTGAGAGATTTAAATCCAGGGCATTACCTCTCCAAATTGCACTGGCCTTATTTATCACTCGATTCAAGACACTAATGACATGTCTTTCTTTAGTGGATGAATAGAAACCAGAAGAAAGTAAGAATATTTAGAACATCTATTAAATTATTTTCTTGACAGTATAGGAAATGCAATGAGCTCAAACCAAGCTCAGTGTCCTAGATGAGAAGGAAATCATTTTATTTTTAATTTCTTAGGGGCATTGCCAGATACATTAGCCCAATTTCTGACTAGACATTTGTCATAGAAATTAATGATAAAATAAGAAGGTGATATGATCTAGAGGTAGTTGTCCTTCACACAGAACACCACAATACAAGGTAGGCTGAGGGCAGTGAGAGAGAGAGAGCGGGGAGATTGGATGTTAACAAGTACCTAGCCTCTTTCACTCTTAATGTCTCCAGATCTGTGGGAGGCAAGCAGAGAACCAATACCCAGTAGATGGGTTGAGCGACGACATAATGAGTCCTAATCCTTCCTGTGGAAAGCTGGGATGGCCATTTGCACATGCCTTGGGTGGATGACAGAAAGGAAAACCTAGAGAAGGGTTGAAATACACAAATTTCCCTCTAGCCATCATTCTCCCATGAATATCCGTTAACATGCGTGGACAAAGTCTTGGAAGGGTTCCCATATCATCAAGAAGCGTCAGTGACATATCTGACCGTGGATGGGAGATTCTTCATCATGTTAGAGCATTCAAAACACTAGACAAGGGTATAGTTTAGTCTCTCCAATAATAATATTACCGGGCTGAGCAATAAGCTGAAAGGTGCTACAAGCCTGAGAGAACCACACCCTGACATGTATTAATCTAAAGCTAACCGTGAATAGAAAGAATGCGCGACCTTGGTGGGGAGGACATTCTTGAATGTTGTGAACTATGCAAGTCCACTTTATAAGGAGAGACCCAACAATGATAAAAATGCTCTCCAGAGTTACTCTGCTTTGCTTTCTACTTCTCAGTGACTCAGAGAACAGCCCATGAAAATTAGAGACTTCCTTTTTTTTTTTTTCATCTAGTAGCAAAAGCTTCAAGTCTTCTGTTTATCAATTTCTTTCAAGTATTTTTCCCCTTTCCCTTGAAAATAGGTAAGTTCTTGGTCTTTAACAATGAGGCCCATATATGTATTCACACAGTCAACAAACACATTAAATATCCTCCATATGGCAAGCAGATTATTTTGTGCTGCCAAATTATTTTCAGCTATAATTTATCTTCTTGTATTTGTTTAACGGTAATTGAACATATCAGGGCCTTTATGTTACAAGAAGCATCTGTCTCCCACAATTCTGATTTATGAATTTTATCATTGCATTTTTCAACACACACACACACACACACACACACCTCTACCCACAGATACATAGGAAATACTATGATGCTAAAGGACGCAAGTAAACATTTTAAATAAACTGTGTTATAGAAAGTCAGGGAAAAGCTCTTCAAAACCTTTGAATGACAGTCTTTTGAGAATGCAGTATGATTTCTTTATTGGTGCTTCTAATCTCTCGGTTGGAAATTCAAGTAGAACAGAAAAAACAGTGAAATAAGTGTATCGTTCCCAAAGCTTGAGCCTGTAAGCTAACCATGTGTGCTAAAGCTAAAATCAGAGAGCATTTGCTTCAATAGCTCTTGCAGATGCTTTTCTGATGAAACTGCTTCATTTCCTGTCCTAATTAATTCATGTACATGGAAACATCAAGAGAAAAAAAAAACTTGCATTAGAAGTAGTAAGATCCATGTAGTGTTCCTGACTCCATAGCTTTAGCTGGCCTTTTCACCAACCTTTTAGAAACTGGATCTCAGAAACATCTGTCTTAGAAAGGTCTATTCTGTCTGGTTTCCATTTACTTGAGAATGACTTAGTTAAGGTCATAAGCAAAGTTTAGGTTGCTTTTATCCAGAAATTAGTCAGAAAATTCATTTTGTGCTGGGATGTATTTTACTGTACCTCTGTCTACTTCCTCCCAATACATCTTTTGTGATCCTTAACCTCCTTTAATTCACCAGCAGTTTAAAGGAACTTGAAGTTGTAGGTTTCTGTATTTACATAATTAGATACTCAAGATATAATATGGTGGGATAGGTAAATTGTATTTAGAAGATGTGACATCAAAGAAAATACACGGATATTATAGCTGAATCTAAATTATGGAAGTTGCAGGTTACAATCTTAGTCATGTCTGTGCTGGAAGAAACCTTCTTTCCATTTTCTGTTTCATTTGCATTAACATAAAATTATTCATGGGTATGAAAAGAATATTATTCATATCCATATTTCTTCATTTCTTTATTTCAAACCCAATGTGTTTATGAGTTAGTTATACATAAACATACTACTATATATGTATATTTATACACAGCTATCTAAGCGATTTAATCTTGGCACAACAACTGGATAGCAAACTTAAGTGACTGTCATGTGTGTCTTATTATGTCATTAATGACATTACAATTGTCAAATAGGTTAAAAATCCAATAATTATAACTGCCATGTTTTAGCATGGTTTGTCTCATTGAGAATGGTTTTAAAAATAGAAGTTATACCAGAATCCTTCTAGTGCAAACGGAAGGTGCAGTTAACATTTTTACTGAGTTGCTATTTCCATGGTATTTTATTTGTGTCTTTTTAAAATCACTATGTTCACAAAGCAGTATTAATTCAAGATTTCATAAATCCAATATCCTTCTAAAAACACCTACAAAGTTGCACCAACAAGAAAAATGACCAACATGTCAGAGCTTACATGCTTGATTCTTCTTAACTCAATATCCCAGGAAATCATTTCTCTTGAAATTGTAGGCAGAGTTTTCAAAGGGAAATGAATCCCCCCCTATTTTCCAGTTCAACATTCACACTTTGGAAAAGCAAACATTGTTGCTTCGGTTCCCAAAACTTTTCTCAAAAACATCCCTGCCTCTGGGAAGCAGAGGTAAACAGATCAAGCATGAGTATCATGGAGTGGCAACTTTATGACAATGATGCTGTGCCCTATTCCATCTGTATTTCTGGGTGACATGGAGGAAGGGAAGGTAGAAGTTTGCGTTCCCTTCTTTTAAATTAATTCCCATTAGCTGCTAACAAGCGGATCACTTTAAGCCCACAGGATGTTGTATTTTTCTTTTCAATAACTGCTACAGATATCAGAGTGAAGAGACAATGGTGGGCGTGCACAGAATCAACCGATTTCCTAGACAAACACACTTGTCTGAGATCAAATGGCTACAGCACAGTTAGGGTTACAGTCTCCTTCCCTTCCTCCTTATTCTCAACAGCTCTGGAGCTTTTTCCAAAGTTGCCATGGCAACATTCTATCTGGCTGCTGGCTCTGTCGTAAGTTATTGAACTGAGACTGGCTTTTGGTTTAGCAGATAATTAGGTTCTGTCTCACAGGTTCATTTTCCTGTGACTGGATCGTGAATATGACCTACAGCTGGCCTCAATTTCAGTGTCACAGACAAAAGTTTAACCCTTCAGAGCTCCCCTAGCACTGTCCTGAGCCTGGCTTCTGAGGTAAAGGACACACAGTACCACTCATCCATGCACACCTTGGGGAGATTACCAAGTCCTCATATAAAATTCCTTATTCATTTTAACACTAAGCAGTGTATGGTCAGGAACACATTAGGCATTTTCAACATTTAAGGAAAAATTCAACACTATGATGACTATTTACATATTATGTATATAAAACACAACAGTTTTCATGGTCATTTAATTATCTTTATTTCTTGAACAATTTTAAAGTCACGTGAAGGTACCTTCTGTTCAGGTTGAGACCCACACCGGTACTAATATTCCAACCTCGGGAATATTAACAGAGTATTTTTATTGGCAGCTTTGAGAATGATTTGCTTATTGCTTATCCCTTCTTCTTTAAATGTTACAGATTTTAACTGGTACCAAAAGGCTGCTTTGTAGCCAAAGATGGACCCATTTGACAGGGAGCAGTAAAACTACTTCATGGAAATGCAAAAATGTTCACTCATGCTGGTACCGTCTTGTTCTGGAAAACTAGTGAATTTGCAGAGTGTATTTGTCAGATTTCAGTTAACAATTTGCTCTTTGTTTAGAACAAAGAAAGAAGCCCAACATTGAAATGAGATTTTAAATTCATGTTCTGGCAACAAGAGCTGTGGGAATAGACAGAGCAGGTATGTCTTCACAAGCAGAACAATGGCAAAGGCCTTCAGAGAAACTTAAAGTGTTAATGTACTCTGGCTGGAATTTTAAAAGAAAAGAAAGAAAAGAAGGTAATAGGAAGAAATTGAGTTCACCATAACCAAAATATGAGTTAGTGAACTTCCATAGCTTAAGTGGCTGGAGGGTCACTCAATTCTCTTCACTGTGAAAAGTTGAAGTCCTGAAAGGGATTAGATGCTGTGTGTGCATGCTCCATGTAGACCACAGCCTAGTCTAACCAGTGTCGACCTTCCTCACCATCCAGATAAATTCAAAAAGAGCACCAACCTCAGCAGACCTGAGTAAGAAGCCAGGACACCACACATGTTCCATATGCAGAGATTTTAGAGGACAAGGTTGAGGTTAGAGTAGGTGGAGGTCACATTAATATAAAAGGGGACCGAAGAGGAGGAACTGTTTTGTCCATCACTTGTCAGTGAACTGAGGTTCTTTTCACCTGTAATCTCAGTACAGAGCAGTAGCTGTTCTCTTATTGATGACTCATAACAGTTTGTTGAATGAATATATGACTTCTCCACTCTCTATGTAATAAGAAATAAGCATTTGATTAAAATTATAAGGAGGATTTAGCAAATATGCAGCATTTTCAATTTAAATAAACCTTTTCACTGCCTTATCATGATGGCTTTTAACACCCGAGGCCTACAAACACAGATTAGCTCTTGCTGCGCTGGTGCAGTGGCCTGGAACGAGGATTGTTCACTCTGTTGTCCACTCTCGTGTGTCACAGAGAAGATCTTGTGCTATCTAGAATACAGATTACTCTGCATCAGTTTTCTTTTTACAACTTCCTGTTGGCTTCGGTATGATGGGAGTAGCATAATAAATACTGTGTTAGGAACTCCTGTACAACCTCAGCCTACCTACTTCTCAGCAACACCTCTCCAGTCTGCTACCTCTTTCACTCTCTACCTTCTTTTCCTCTATTAGATGAGTGTGTGCTCAATGGAAGGCGGCAGTCTTTGCTGCTCCCTCTGCAGGAATGCACGCTTCCCCTGCACTGCATTCTGCTCTCTCTGTTCAAATGCCACATGCTTGCAGTCGCATCTCTGAGCACCTAAAGAATTGCTCTATTCACTTTCCACCATCCTTCTTGATTTAAGGTATCTTCATAGGACTTACCACTTCTTAATATTGCAGCAGACAAAAACTAACCCAACAAGTAGGTGCCTAAGTGCTTTTTCCACCAAAATATTAGTCCCACTGACTACTCATAGATATATCCCCATCTCCTAGAACCCAGAAGGATCCAAGAAAGCCTTCAATAAATACTTGTTAAAGGGGAAAAAATTAAAGAATAAGTAAATGAGTAAAGGAATTCAAGTAGAGTATCTGTTTACCACAACCCAGTGAGATGAAGACATAACCACCTTTTTAAACATAATGAATAAAATCCTCTATAAAATGAAGTTTCATAAGAACAAATGGATTCACTATAAGCACCCACATTTCTAGACTTCTAGCCACCACTTTCAAGTAAGATAGTGCCTATTAGCATCCTATCATGGGAAGCACATGAGCACATGTGAGTTCAGATGTGTGCACCCATATGTTCACACAGAGGCCGTAGGGGACATTGGATATCCTGTTTTACTGCTGTCTGATTTACTCCCATGAAACAAGGCCTCTCCTTTGAGGCACCCCAGTGATCTTCCTGTCTCCATCACACAGTGTTGGGATTGCAGCAAGTGAAATGAGAATTTAAACTCAGGGCTCATGCCTGCACAGCAGGCACTCTTGCTTGCTAAGCTACCAACACCTCCAACCAAAAAATTCTATTCTTGCATGAGCTAAACCCCAAGCAAAATGACATCCATTAAATAGACACATACACACCACTCTAGTCATTGATGGAAACCTTCCTATGGGAGGGATCATATAGTAAATAATTTTGCTTTGCCACCCATTACAGTACACCTTGCAATTACTCTGCCCTTCTGTGCAGGTGTCAAGGCAGATAGACAATACATAAACAAAAGGCCATGGCTGAGTCATCCCAAAATTATTTATTAAGTCCAGAATGGATCAAATTTAGCCCATGAGCCATAGTGTGTTGATCCTCATCTTCCCTGGTTATTAGAGAATACCTAAGGACCATTACTCTCTTTCCTTCTCCTTGAAAGCAATGACGCTTTATGGATGGCTAGCTTCAGGACATGTGTGACAGGAGAAGCTCATTTCTTTCCTTTCCCTTTAGGTGCTTAAAGACAGTGCCTACTTTTTAATTACTCTGTAGTAGCAATAATTGAACAAGCTCAGAAATTTCCAATGGTAACATTCATTCTTGGAGAATGAGTGCTGTGGTGCGTGAAAACAGTCAGTTGTTGGTAAATATTCTCTGAAGTGGAGAAAAAGAACTTTTGCTTATGCTTGTAGTACAAATTTGCCATGACCACTTTAAACTGCCAGTGTTATATCACATAGCATTGAGTTGAAGAGGAAAACCTTGGCAATTTAATTAGGAGGTGCAAGCTCTGTGTTCTGAATATATATTTAAACTTTCCAGTGATTCCTCATAGCCAATGCAGAGTCTGCAAGAAAGAGTGGTTAGCTTGATGGAAGCAACTGTCTGGATAATCATTTGCAGTTCCAGTAAGTTCAGAGAAAAAAGTATATGTGTAATGCTCTATATAGCACCCTGAGCCTAGTGTTTGGTTAAAATACATACTCAATAAATGGAAGCTATTATCTTCTTATTTTAAGTTACTATAAACATTAAAATTAAATGTTTAGCTACAAGCCCAATCCAATTTCAGTGCCTCTGTGTTAATAAGGCCTCTTAACATTGAAGCAGCGAGGCAAAAGGAATTTTTATGTACTGTTCACAGTTGTACCCAGCTCAAGGTCAAGATAGTAACAAAATACTCCAAGCTGAATGAAAAAGTCTCCACTTGACTGCAGCTCTTCATAACACTTCACAAGGGTCAAGCTGTGTTATTTTCTCTCAATGTTAAAGAGAATGCATCTTAGGAGCACAGTTCATTTATTGATTGGAGTGGGTTCAGACCGGCTATAATTCAAACAAAGACACTTTAGTGAGTTTAGGACCCAGGATGAGCCACCAAGGGGCAAAGGTTTCACACGAATCTCAAGGCAAGCGCTCAGTGCGAATTAGTATTATGGATGTCTTAGCATTATGTGACTGCATATAACACACTTACAGGCCAGTTTTCCAACTCCAGTGAAATAATAGGCAACATACTGGCAATAAGATGTATGCTTGAAATTCTAGTACTCTAGAGGTTTAGGCAGGAAGATTATCTTAAGTTCAAGGCCAGCCTTAGCTATAAAGTGAGTACAAGATCAGCTAGAACTATATACCAAGACTTTTAAACACACACATGGAGAGAGACACACACACTGAGAGAAGAAGAAGAAGAAGAAGAAGAAGAAGAAGAAGAAGAAGAAGAAGAAGAAGAAGAAGAAGAAGAAGAAGAAGAAGAAGAAGAGAGAAGAGAGAAGAGAGAAGAGAGAAGAGAAGAGAAGAGAAGAGAAGAGAAGAGAAGAGAAGAGAAGAGAAGAGAAGAGAATATCCAAGTTTCAAGTGAACCTTGGTCTGGAAAAAAATTATTGACCTTGTTAGAAATCAATATATACTGTACTTCTTTGTCTCTGAAGAATGTATTTTCCTGGGAATGCATAAAAATACACAGTTATTTATAGAAGTGAAATATATGGGTTTGCCAACCCTATGGACCTCCTTTTTAATATTTTTATGAACAAAAACTGTAGAAGCTCGTGGCCTTGAATTTAGAACATGCTGGCATGTTGTAAAAGAATTGTAATCTCATATTCCATTTATCACATATGAATAGAATATACTTTCACGATGTATTTATTGGGGCTAATTAAATTATCATTAATCTTCCATTTATGTGGATGCCTTTTTTGTTCAGCACTGTGGTGTTGTATATAAATACTACACTTATTCAATAATGCATGGCTAAAATTAGACCTCTATTCTATTTTGAATTTGTTGGTGAAGTGTCTTGCCTTGACTCTGTAAGCTGTATTATAGGTTAATGAGTTCTTTTCCAGTTTGAGGTTTCTCGATCTATTTTAATTCCATGTCAGAAATTGGAAAGGTTTTTCCAGGAAGAGTTATATAAACCCACAAAATAACATGTGGGAGTCTCTGACCTACTTCTTCGACTTCCATTTTGCTACTGCTTTCGTCCCCAAATAAGAATACAGATGCATTATTAGTTTCAACATATTGGCTTTCTTTTGCAATGTATTGCTATGACCATTCAGTGTGTGTGTGTGTGTGTGTGTGTGTGTGTGTAAAATGTATGCCCATGTGTGCTGTGTGCAGTTTAACAAGGAGGCCAGAGTGCAGTTGCCCTGCACTATTTTGGTGCCTGATTCCCTTGGCATGGATCTCTCATTAAATCTGGAACTCTCCATATTCTGGCTAGCTGACTGGCCAGCCAGTGCTAGTAATCTTCCTGTGTATGTCCCTACAGTTCTTGGTTACAGGCCCATGTGGCAACACCTTGCTTTACAAGTGGCAGATGGGTGGGAATAAGAATTCAGGTCCTCGCGCTAGCAAGCACTCTTACCCACTGAGCCATCTATCTTCCCAACCCCTGTGAGCATTTTAAAACAGAATTTTTCTATGAGTTAATTAGGCTAAATTATTCTTTCCAGTAATGTCTAACTTGCCACTGTTGGAGACCTGAGGAAGTATAAGATTTTGGAGCAAAAGGATGAGGTTACTGTGAACAGGCACAAGAATTGCCATGGGCAACTCTAATTTCTACAAAATGGCAATAAGATATTCTGGTCATAGTTCAATCAAGGAACATTGTATATTTCTCAACTGATAGAATCTTTTACTTAAAGGCTATTTTGTGGTGGCCGAAGAGAAGGGCTACCATCTTAGATATTTCAAGTGTACAATATATTTCGTTGACTATAAACACAGCATGATAGGACACAGGCCTAGATATCATTCTTGCTTAGCAGAAACTTTATGCCTGTTGAATAGTTTCCTTATGTGCCCCTCCCGATGCGATGATCTCTCAACTCTTTTTGCACAAATTTGACTATATTAGTTACTAATATATCAGAAAATGAACCAGGTGGCATCTGTTCTTCTGTGACGAGTCTGTTTCACTCAGCGTGATGTCTCCAGGGTCATTAATATTGTTAGTATTGTTTATTCCCATTTCTTTTTTAAGGTAGAATAGATACATATTTCATTATCCATTTATCTATTATCAGACATTAATTCTTTTTATACATTTTCTTACTTTCATTTATTTAATTATATGCTTACGGAGATTAGAGGAAAAAACTTAGAGCAGTTGGTTCTCTGTGTTCACCATGTGCGTCCTACTATAGATTCCAGGTCTTTGGGCTTGTCAACAAGCACTTTTGCCCCCGATCCTTCTTACTTTATGAATACTATAACTAAAGTTATGTAGCTAATCTCCATTTGAAGTCCTGATTGTGATTATTTTGGATCAATGCCATATAAATGGGATGGCTAAACCAGAGTTGCTGTATTTCTAACTCTGCATGGGACCCCTGCTCTATTGTCTTAGCACTGGCAACATTCTTAATCCCACAGACAATACACAGATATTGCATTGTCCACACCCTCACTAATACATTGTCTTTGACTTTTGATACTAGCCATCCTGACTGGATGGGGTACTGCTTCATTTTAGCTCTGACTTTTATTTCCCTAATGACTAGTGCCACTGAACATTTTCCAAACACCTGTTGACTGTGTGTCCTCCTTAGGTAAATGTCTATTCAAGTCCTTAGTTTCTCTTTTCATAAGATTTTTTTCTACTGAGTTGAGATTTTTGTGAGGTTTTTTTTTTTATTTTATATTTCATAATATAGCAGACCCATGGAATTAACTATCCTAGGATGTTTTTGTGTTGCTTACTCTTAGAATGCTGATTAGAATATTAACAAGATGTGTGAAGAGAACACAGTTTACAGTGGGCAGAGAGACTTGTCACATAGTTTGGTAGGCCTTCCACTTGCCAAGCACCCAAGGATGACATGGAACTCTTGATTCTCTAGCTTTGACCTCCGGCTTCTGATAATACTGTCCGTCACCGTGACCAGAATCACTATGTCCAGCCCTGGCTAGTGTTTCTTTGATTAATAAAACACAGATTCTCAGTGTTTTACTCAAGAACCTAGGTTACAGTGATGTGTTGAAATAACAATTTCTCAGGAAGTCTCAGAAGGTGTGTTTCAGCTTTTATTGATGTGATGGCATTTGCTGGCAATTACGATATTGAAAAAAGTTCTATCAAATTTCCTTTCTGAATATGTGAGTATATTTTGTCTTAAACTCAATTGTCCTCAAGTGTATAGTTATGCTTTAGTGTAACAATTTTATTTTTTGCTCATTTATAAGTCAATTGACAAAGTTTTTCTCTAATTTGATTGACTTATAACAGAAACCAATTATCATGTTACATTAATTTTATACTCATGATAGAGCAGTTTTTAAGAAAAAGTTTACTTCCATTAATACTTTTGAAACAGGATTTCTCTGTGTAACAGCCCTCATTGTTCTGCTGTCCTGGAATTCACTTTGTAGACCAGGCTGGCCTTGAACTCACAGAGATCCACCAGTTTCTGTCTCCCTAGTGCTAGGATTAAAGGCATGTGCCACCAAGCCAGGCTCACGTTTTTTTTATTTTGGACCACTGTGTAGTCAGGCTGAAAGCAAACTCAGGAACTTTGTGCCTATCATTCCCAAAGTCTAGGATGGCAGGCAGAAGCCTGGTTCCCTTCGATCATTATATTAAATAAGCATTCCTTAGTTCACCCTGATAATTGCAAAATTGTACATAGAAGCCCATGAGCTGTCAAATGCTTTTTCCTAGGGCACCTCTCCTTCCCCCCTCTATTTTTAAAATTTATACTTGGACAACTCTTTGAACTTTTTAGTGATCTGGTATTCTGAAGCAAAATAAAATGCAGACACCCTCTTCTCTGAGGCTGAAATCACTTAGCAAGGACAGTTCATAACACTTGCTCTAGGAATGAATGTTTTATAAGGCAGAAAACTTGCCACCCTGTTGATGACTTCTTATAGTAACTTTTTTTAGAAAGTCCTTTCTCATACAGAGCAACATTTCTGCTGTGACGTGGTTTGACTTTGGTGATCAGAGGGCATTGTTCCTGCTTTTCTCACAGTGGTAAAATTTCAAGAATATCTAAAACCATGCTTTTATTAGTTTGCATCTACATCAAGTTACATAGTCGGAATCTGCCTCTGACCTTACTAAGGTCTACCATGAATAACAGACACCATTATCACTTAGTTTCCCCAAAGAAATCATTTAAAAAAAAAAAGACAGGTTTACTTTGGTGCAGACATGATATTGGCTAAAACACTTTACTTCTTTAATATCAGATGAAATATAATTTTAGAAGCTAAACATAGTTGCTGTATTTCTCTAGATAATCCATGTTGTTGTAAGTCCAGAGTACTAGGAAAATTTTAGAGGCATAATTGGGAATAATGGGCATCTAGTCTGAGTTCTGAATGAATTGGCTTAACAAAAATGTGCAATGAGTAAAGAGGTATTAATTCTCAGTGAAATAGGATAACTGTATCTGAAAGAGAGGGCAGGGAGAATTCATGCATGGCAATAAAATTAAAAAAAAATTTAACCAAAAGCTTACTTTTTGTATCAAAAATGTCTTTTTATCATATTGGCTTGTGGAGACATGGTCAATGCTGCATCTTTACAAACCCAAGAAACTGGGTCCAGTCTCTAGAATGCATTGTGTCGCCTTTTGTGTTCAATAGAAAAACATATAGAGTTGATTGGAAACAGTTTAAGAACTGTTGAAAACTGTAAACACAACTCCTTAGCAGTCCCATCATCTGAAGATGGACCTCACATAGTCTTTGCAGAACCATTTCCACCCCGTCCTATGCTCTCTCCTCAGAAGCCCCAATGCCTAATAACTACTACCAAAAAAAAAAAAAAATGCCTCCAATGTTAGTATTTGCTTATGACTTAAAGCATTTCAACTTTTAAAAATCTTTGTGTTAATCATGCTTCTTTAATTCTGAAGAGAAGGCCTCTGTATACAGGCTGTGTAAATACATTTACAAGATGCCTTGTGAATAAACTATAAGGTAAAGACCATACAACTCCTATGGAAAGAACATGTTTTCTTTGGTTGGTTGGTTGGTTGGTTGGTTGGTTGGTTGGTTGGTTGGTTGGTTTTTTTGTTTCTTTTTGTTTTTTGAGACAGGGTTTCTCTATATAGTTTTGGTGTCTGTCCTGGATCTGGCTCTGTAGATCGGGCTGGCCTCAAACTCACAGAGATCTACCTGGCTCTGCCTCCCAAGTGCTGGCATTAAAGGCTTGTGCCACCACCACCAGCCTGGAAAGTAAATGTTCTGGCTTGACTATAAATGCCCACCATGGACTCATGTGTTTGGACAGTTGATCTACTCTGGTGGTATTCTTTTAAGAAGTACGTGGTGGTATTGTGTTCCCCAAAATATTGTGCACCTAATAAACTTACCTGGAGTCAGAGAACAGAACAGCCCCTAGATACAGAAGCTAGAAAATGGTGGCACTCCCCCCTTTAATCCTAGCACTCCAGAGACAGAAATCCTCCATCTGGATCTCTGTGAGTTCAAGGCCACATTGGAAACAGCCAGGCATGGTGACTCATTCCTTTAATACCAGAAAGTGAGCCTTTAATTCCAGGAAGTGAAAGGTATATAAGGCGTGAAAACCAGGAACTTGGCTGGTTTAGCTTTCAGGCTTTTGAGAAGCAGTTCAGCTGAGATTCCTTTGGATAAGGACTCAGAGGCTTCCAGTCTGAGGAAACAGGATCAGCTGAGGAACTGGCAAGGTGAGGTAGCTGTGGCTTGTTCTGCTTCTCTGATCTTCCAGCATTCACCCCAATACCTGGCCTCATGTTTGATTTTACTGATAAGAACTTTTAAAATTCATGCTACAGGAGTGGAACACTGGGAGACAGGGACTGAGGGTTAGAGTCTTCTCTGTTTCTGACCTAGCTCTCTATTTCTTGATCTAGACACAAAGTTATAACCACAAGTTCCTGGTGGTGTGAACCCAGCCACTTCAATCACCACAAGATCCATGACATTTAGGATTGAACCCCTTTAAACATGCTTCTTTTGTCAAATATTTTATCCCTGTGATGAGAAACCTAACTAACGCAATAGGATAATATTTGATTGATAGTTTGGGGTTACATTATCATGTTAATTAATCCATTGGTATGCTGGGACTCCAAATAGTTGATAGAAGTCATGTTATTTAGGAGTTTTCTTTGACTTTATCAGTCTTGCGAGTCCTCAAAGTATCAGTTGGAAACACTGTCATAGAAATACTTCTTTATGCCTCTGTTGATAAACTGAACTCAGCATTCTAGTGGTTTAATGCATTAAGTAAGTTTCACAAGACTTTCAAGGAAAGCAGATAATGCTGTGACATCACATAGATGATTTTTCACATACACACTGTGTAATACCCAAATTGTGAATCAGCCACCATTATAAACAGCACAAGCCTTTAATCTCACGATTTCTCTTCCTCCTGGATATTTTGTTATCTGCCATTTCCATTTTACTTCTGAAAATCAGTTGCTACATGGTCTTTAAAGAAACAGTTACCATTTTTCAGTACTTACTTGCTGTATCTATAGACTCCTAATGAACAAATATCTCCATATTTGGGTGTATGAGACCATGTGCTAAGTTTTAAAGACATACATAAGCATATTCATTTCCTTCATTTCCCCCAAATCTCCTCAAATACAGGTATCATTAGACTGGTGCAGTGTATTATATATGTTAAGAATTGTAATTTAATACCACAGAACTATTACACAAAGCTATGCTGTAAAATGGACTCTCAACTTCAAACTAATTCAAGTGTCCATTCTGTGCGATGAAGGGTTTGAGCTCAAATTTTTACCAAATTGTATCAACCTGTAAAAGGAGGATTGCATTCATTTTCTTGCCTTTATGAGTTTTAATACTTAGCAGGTTAAAATAAGGCAAACAGATTTTAAAATTGTTGATATTTATTAAGTATTTACTGTGTCCATCATTGTCTTAAATAAATCCCCAGGTTTATTTTATGCTGGTATATAGACTCTTAGGCAGCTACATTCAATGTGTATGTGTAACTGTGGAAGAAACAGGCTAAGAGAGATTAGACAAGGGTCTCAAGGTCACAGTGAATTATTCCTATGCCTAGACTATGATTCTGTGTTGTGTATGGGGTCCACCTGTCACCAATAGTTCATTCTTCTCTTACTGCAATGATTCTATTGGGTCATTTTAGCTCATGGTGTAAGAGGTTACTGTCCCTTCTCTTTTCCTATTACATATGTTAGGCAACAGTTTTCATTCACATATAGTGTGACAAAATAACATCCTATCCTCCCTCTTGTATGTCTTTGTATTTATTGTGCATCAATGGCCTTTATAAATAAATCAAGTCAAAACAACAATCCTTTTCCTGAAGTGCCTTAATTATTCTGTCTCCTTTCATTATCCTATTGTAACTCAAATACTTTAAGGCCCAACATAAATATCTCTATGTCAACAATATTTAGCCAGCAAACTGCAGAATTACACATATGAAACCATAAAAGCAACATTTTAGAGAAAAAAAAATCATCCTATTGTATTACTAGATCCTGTAGTCAAGTCCTGGAATAATGATAGCATATGGATTAGATTTTTCCAATTGAGAATACTGAATCTATTTTAAAGAGCCCTGTTTGTGCCCATGCATGTACATATTATACACAAGTTAATGTCTGATTTGTTACTCCCCCCCTCTCTCTATGGTACATCTGCTCTCTACAAGGGTTTGTATTCAAAGTGTGCCACTTTATAAAAAGCTCTTTGAATTTATGTGTTGCTATTTTTATTATTGTTGCACTTAATTGAAATGCTTCTATTATCTAACCAGGGAGATTTTTCTAAATCCACAAATGAATGTTTTCTACAAATAGTTCTGAGATTTTTATATTTATTTATTTTCACTTTGCTAAAATATCAACTTCAGTTCATAATTATAGAAAGGCTTTGTGCTTCTTATCTGGGTGTCAACAGTAATTGGGATCCATATCCATATCCCACCTTGCAATCATGCTGCAAAAGGGCAATAAATTCCTGCTGAGTGTGTTACTTGTTAAATTTAGTGCATTACATTCAAAGTAATGAATAAAAGCAGTGGGCCGTTACTGTCTGGCTGGCTGAGGGAGGCCAGAACAGCCAGACTCCCCTGAGGCCATGTGCTAGTTTAAAAAAACAGTGACAGGCAGAATCAAGGGAGTCCCTAAGCATCACAGTTTGGTTTGTCTTCCCTAATTTCCTCTTCTGTTAGAGACTCAGGCTGCGGGGAGAAGAGGTCATCTTATCCATTAATTCTCCACACTTTATAAAATACTGAGTACTGTGGTTTCATTACCAACAAATGCAGTTTAGATAGGTAGATGTGTATTTACATTGAACAGGGAGATTAAAATTCCAGTGAATATAAACCAATAGCTATGCCTCTGAGCAGTTTGTATTGTACCCTAAATGTATTGTATATTTATCTACAATAGATAACACACATGGATATTATTACATGAATGAATAAACCAGTGAAATAAACCTGAGCATATCTATCTACTTCCATATCATATTTATTGAACATACATAAGCAGTTACTGAACATGATGCCAAATTGTTAATCACTTTTTCTTAAAAAATAACTATCTTAAAAAGCAAATATTTCCATATAAAATACTCTCCCTTATATATAATTTAACTTTTTTTTACGTGCAATTTAAAAAATCAATGATGTTGAATGAACCTGTTCTATATTCCTGGTTTACAGATTTCTTATTCTTTAATATAATTAAGTTGGACATACCATGTCCTGCTAAAGCCAATTGATATGCCTAGTCTTTTGTATTACTGTGAATAGTAATACCAATCTGAAAGACAAGTAGATTCTTAAGAAAAAATACAAGTAATTTCTGTGAAAAATCCACTTTTATTTTTCTTGAGTGCCTTGGAAATTGTATCATAGAGTGCCCTTTGCTATCCATGATAAAACAGCTGCTTCCAAATAGCCTGGTGTATCTCATTAGAGAGATATTAGGCCTAATTATGCAACATATGAGTGAGATCATTATAGCGATATTACATCAATGAGGTAAGTAAGGCACACGTGAAATTGAATACTCAACTACTTGAAAGAATATTGGAAAGCAAATGTATGAAACTGCAGATCATTTCAGATTCCTCGAAAGATGATACAAGACTGTCATGAACTTCCTGTGAACATATTTTCTTTTACTACAACCTAGTTTTTTTCCACACACAGTGAGTCAAGTGAGCCTACCAAGTCAGAGCATCTTAACTATAGTGTCGCAAAACCACAGCCAGGGCTTGTGAAAGCAAAGGTATCTGGATCCCAACCTGAGAATTTCTGATTCAGTTGGGTGAGTAGAGCTCAGAACTCTGCATTTTAAGTTCCTGATTGGCAGTGGGCTCTTTGAGAATCAAGGGATGAAGTTAAAGCCTGGAGGCCACTTAACTGATAGTGTCTGCTTCCATACTTTTCTGTAAGGTAAAAATGCGAAGATCCGCACTGTGCTTTGGATTTTTAAATCAAACGATACTTTCACATTACAGTTGTTCTATGAAGAAATGTATCTTCAAATTATAACTAAGGATGTCTATCAAGTACATTAAGCATATTTACAGCATGGCATTTGTAAACAGTAGCCTAAATGCTAAGCCAATCAGCTGTTACATTTTCAATTTATTTCCAAAGAAAAGTGTCAAAAAAAACCCCTGCTTACTATAATTGGTGGGGTTTATCTCTTTTATAGAATGTCTCAGTGTGTTTACTGAATTGATTAATTCTGTGCAACAAACTGAGTATCACAAAACCTCAATGGATTCATGATTATTATCATATGTAAGCAATTATCTGGCTCCCTTTGTTGAAAAATAAATGCTAGCCCTAGCTTGGATAGATTAGCTACTTTATCTCTTTATAGTGTGTTGAGGGAAAAGCAGGCAATCAAAACACTATTAAATGTTCAAATATAGGGTTTTTTATTAATCTTTTGTTTTTTAACTTCCTTTTCAAAATTCCATTTATTTATTGCATATGTGCTTAGTGTGTATGTGATAATACACACGCCCTGGTACAGCACAATGGGAAGAGGACAATGGGAGGAAGTAGGTTTGCACCTCCTACTGTGTGGCTTCCAACTGACTCAGGTTGTCAGATTTGGTTGGAATAGCTCTTACCTGCCAGTCTTCACATATTCTGATCTCAAATCAAGCATTTTAATTGTTAGAGTAGGGTTCTAGAGAGGTGGCTCAAATGGCACATAGCTTGCCAAGGCCAAGCAACCATAAGGACTAGTGTTTGATCCACAGAATCCATATTAAAAAAAATAATAATAAAACCTGCCCTTAAGTGTAGTTAAGGGCAGGGCACATGCCCAGCAGTAGATGGCCAACACAAAGAGAACTCAATGGTATTTTTGCAGGTTTTTTGTTCATAATACTTAATACTTTATCTGGGGATTTTTTTTTAAACCTTACAGATATTTTGCTTCTGATTTTGTGTTTTATGGGGTTTCTGCGTATGTAATGTGTATTGTCTATGTATGTTTCTTGTGCTTTTTCTTTGACTTTTTTGTTTACTTTTGTTCCATTCTGGGTTCATTTGTTTATTTAATTTCCTTTTAGAAGCTTATTTTTTACTAATTAGAGAGAAAGGATTTGGATTTGGATGAGGAAGTGGAGAGGATCTGGGAGAAACTGGGAGAGGAGAAACCATAGTCAGAATATATTGAATGAAATAAATAATAAATAAAGCAAAAAATTTGTAGAATGCCAAATAACACCCCACATCCCATGTACTCTGGGCACAGTTCTACATGCTTGGAATCCCAGTATTGGGAAGTCAAAGACACCCCCAGATCCCAGGGGTTCACGTAGTCAACCTACCTCACTTACCTAGGGGGTTTCTGACAAATGTGAGACTCCACTTTAAAAATCAAGGTTGACAGTGCCTGAGGAACAAAGTTGAGAACGTTGTTCCTTGGCCTCCACATGCATGTGCATGCAAGAGCATATGTATCCACACACATGTATCTGTACACACATAGAGAAATATTCACAAACACAAATATTTATAGTAATAATTGCTGTTAGAATGCCATTTTAAAAGATAATAACTCTCTGGCTTTATATAGGTAACAAAAAAAATAAAAATCTGACTGATATTCTGGGATCCTGTATAAGATCAGGAATCATCTCTGTGTGGTAATCTTCTCTAAAAATAAAAATGATATTGTAAGACTTCACTATTAAGAGTGCCAACAAAATTTGTTAAATAACCTGAATTTCTAGTTTTCAAATACTGGAATCTCACTTCTTTTTCCAAGTTGTTTTCAATGGAAAGCTCTGACAAATTCTTGTCTGCACCCACCTCAAAGCAAAGCTAGCCACTAGTCCCTGTCTGCTGCTTGCAAATCTTGGAACCCTTATTGCAACTCTCTAAGTGCTTTTGAATCATTCTGAAGTGCTCCCCCTGGTCCCAAAGAAAGCTTTTTCCCAAGCCACTGTTTATGTGGCCAGAAAACATCTTTCTTGTATTGAATTGCGAAGGCCCATGGCCACCGCATAACAAAACTGAGACTTTGGCCTCCCCTAACTTTCTTGTGCCCTTATTCTTGGCTCCAGTCTGTAGTCACATGAGGTTCTTTAGAAATTAAATCCTGAGTCTCAACCAGAGAAATCTGGGTCTAATTGGTCTGGTGAATAGCCAGGCCATTAGGATCTTTTTAAGATATCACCTTATGATCTTACTATGTGGCTGAGTTTGAGACTAATGTTAACAGTATTTACAGGTGAATCCACTGAAATGGTGAAACAATAATATAATAATAGTAACAATGAAGTGAATGTATGTGTCTCATCCTCTAGGAGTGTTAACACATGGTAAGAAGATGTTTGCCCCTCCATTAACATACATTGTAAGGGCCTATGTGGAGATTAGAAGATGCTGGTGAAGTCATTCTATACCTTTGTCACAATTTTAGTGGTAAGAATTACTTACAAAGCAATGTTCATTATGGTAGCAAATGTTTCAACTGGTTCAGACTCTTAATCTCTTTCTCATGTTTTACGCTCTGGTTTCCTAACCAGAATTCCTAAGAAAGGCTCCAAGCCCTGGCTAAGGGACAGGAACAGAGTGGGTGCTAAAGAGAAGGCAGTTTTGCGTAATCATTGGTAATATATTTATAAAATTGAGTGCAGATATGAGCATTGTGCAGATATGAGCATTGTGCAGATATGAGACATTTGATGTTGACATCTAAATTATATTGATGACGACTGGAACAGTCCTGTAGATATGGAGAAAAGGAAGAGGAAAACAAAATGAAAGGTCCAGCAACATTGTCATTTTAAGTGTACCACTCATCCCTTAGAAGGTTATACAAATACAAAGAATTTACTTAGATATCTCTATCAGAAATATGAATGGAAATAAAACATAAAATAAATATGAAATACTAAAAATGAATAGCTACCGAATCATTGGCAGATCAGATAGTTTTTAAAAAGAAAAAAAAATTGCTGAGAAGTGGTTATAAGATTTGTACCTTATAAATAGAACTATATTTTTGAAGCATGTATTATTCACTTTCAAAATATGCCAAAATAAAACTAAACCCAGAAATCGCAGAGGCAGCATACGGTCATAATTTAACACTGCAGAATTATTATTTTTTGTATGTGTGTGAAAAGGCTCCTCCAAAATATTTAAAAGAAACAATGAAACAAAAGCACATTAAATAGAAAGACCATTTGCCTTAACAATTATTGGAGCTTGTGGGAAACTAAAACCATAGTTGTAAGCAAATTAGAAATATCACATTACATTATAATACCACATTTCAACAGTGGCATATTGCCAATATTTTCAGAGACAAATTCATGTGTACTAGTATTTAGTATATTCAAATTAAGTCTTAATCAATAATTTAAATTTTATGAAACTAGGAGAAAATCTCAAATGAATATAAATTTAATCTTGGAGATTTTAAAATCATCAAATGAGTTACATAAATAAATCTTGTAAGAAAATGTTTAATTACCATTAAGAAAAACACAAAGCAAAATATTATTAATTATTAGAAGAAGGCACAGTGAATACAAGGAGAATTAAAAAACATAACATGGTGGTAATCTTATGTAAGAAGATAATTGTAAAGTTCTAGAAAAATACTAATGAATATACTTTACACAGGGTTAAAAAATAACTCCTGGCCAGGCCATAGAGTGGTGGTGTACATCTTTAATCCCAGCACTAGTAGAAGTAGAGGTAGGCAGATGGCTGTGAGTTCAAGGACAGCCTGGTGTATAGAGCGAGTTCCAGGAATGCCGAGGTTGTTACACAGAGAAACCCTATCTCAAATAAACAAACAAAAACCCCTAATATATCAATATCCTTGCTACCTATGAAATATGTAGATGATTTTAACAACCCATGCAATACTATGAAGGAAACTGTGTAGTAACTACAGGAATTCATGGATAGCTAAATCCTTGACCATAGTCTCCCCAGATATTCCCATTTTAAAAAATGATGTTGTATTTCTACATATGTTTCTTAAATTTATATTTTTCAGAAAGTTTGAATCAGATTGTTTTCCATTACAATTTAAAAAATCTGAATCTTTCAGGAAAGTCACAAAATTTCACCCACCCAATCACACATGGATTGGGAAGACAGTAACTGTAGTGTAAGCTATTTCTGAATTCTACACACAAAATTTGACAGGATCTGTGCAAAGTCTGGTGATTCTACCCTGGTTGACTCTATGAGAGAATATCCAGTCTCTCTGTCTTGCATATTTGCCCTTTCCTATAACTTCTTTCTAAAGCTTGCAGTCCACCACAGAACTCACCCTGTCTCTTAGAAGAAGCATCTAAATTACAAGTTTGGCTCACATTAGGAAAGGGCAGTGTTTTTTTTTAAATGTTATTGTTATATTATTCAATATTCAGCTTTCAATTGCACAAATTTGGAGTGCCTCATTTGCCTTAGTTTCATCTTACAAATTATCTACTAGTTTTTCATTTTAGGACATGTTGCTTTCCTATAAACTTGTGTTTATTGTGATCATTGCTCTGGATTTTACCATGACGGGTCTTGGAAAAGAAGTGTCTTTTTTTTTTTTTTTTGCACCAGATACCCCTCAACCCCTCCCCACTCATCTTCTCAATTGTGGCTCAGCCAGCTGATTAACATAGGAATAGAAGAGATGACTGCCAGGTCTGGAGAGAAACACTAGGATTCAGGCCCACATCATGGGGGCAGAAAGAAGTTATTTTATGCCTCAGTCACAAAGTTTACCCAATCCGTGCTACTCTCCAAATGTTACATTCATGGATATAAATTTTGACAGGGTACAGTAAGGAAGTCCAAATATGCTTAATTAAAAATGTTTTGAAAATATTCTGAAATAAACCAGGATGCAGGATATGCCACCGACAGCAAGAACAACAGATTTAAACAGCCAGTCAAAAAACAAATTCATAATTGTGCTCAGAGCTAAAGATCAGAATGCCTTAGTTAGGAACATACTCAATACAAATTATGATGCATAAGAACTTTGCAGTTTGCTATTTCTAGTATCCCATCAGGTAACTTCTACTATCCATGCATACCTTTCCTTTATTTATTTTTCACCAAGTCTTTGAATAGAGAAGCTACAATGTAGAAATATCAAGAATTTAACTCTCCATGAAACAGACAAATGACACAAACACCAGTTTCGCCCCTTGATGTTTAGTATCAAGCATATTGTTACACTGTTTTGTTATTTTTTTTATGTTGATTGATGTTATACTTACTAACTGAACACATTGAAACCCAACATGTAGCAATTTTGTGAAGTCAAAATTTACAGGAAGGACCCTGAAAGTCTTTAAAGAAACCAGAAGTGCAAATGGACCCTGGGATCCTGGGAAACCAGTTAATAACACTGATCCAGTTTATTTTCCATCTCTGCTTCTACCAAACTCCTCCCCCGCATCACTGCCATCACTGAGCCCTCACTGCTTACACCACTCCAATTCACAAGATGGAGAGGCCGGTTACTGTGAGCTGTATTCACCTTAGTTCTAGTACCTAAAACCCCAAAGAACTTTACTCACATTTATTTATAAAATAACAGGTTATAGATTTAAGTCAAAGGCATTGACTGGGTATAGGTCATTGCCAATTCTCTAGCAGTCATGAATCCATTCCCTTATATTAAGGATATCTTGAGAATGCTCTCTGTATCTTGACACTGTCTTAGGTACTAGGGATATGGCAACAAGAGAGATAGACAGGATCTTCCATTCTCTTGAGCAGGGAGAGGCACAGAATATGTAAGTTAAAATTTATGATAAATATCTTGCAGGCAAGTACACATAGAAGTTAAATATAGTACACAGCCATACATTTAATACTACTAAGTTAAAACAGAATAAATGATGGGGTAGCAGAGTATAGGGCAACATTAGACAGAAATTTAGGGAAGGATTTCTGTTAAATTAAATGTGACTATAGACCCAGATGACAAGAATAAACCAGCTATCAAAAATCACAGAAAACACTAGGACATGGTTGTGTTAGAACACTTGTCTAGCATGTGTGAGTTGTGAATTCAGTCTCCAGCACTATCAAAGTACATAGCAGAGAAGAAGAGAAGATATATATATACATATATATATATAAGATATGAAAATATTAGACAGCCAGGACAGCTAGAATCTAGTAAGCAAATAGGAAAGAGATGGGTGGGTTAAAGACAGAAAAATAGGGACTGAAAATATGTAGGGAAGGTTCTACAAGGCATTTGAATGTTACTCAAAATGGAAAAAAGTTATACCCTGAGGGAGGATGCTATGGTTCGCCATAGTTGGGCAGGGTGCCCCTTGGGTTATGTTTTAATTTGACTGATGTTGCCGAAGCCAGAGGGCTGTAGAATGAAAAGGAGTATTTTCTCATGGGAGACATGGTTCTGGGCAGATAAAGAAAGACACGATTTGTTTTTTCTTCCCCCGTCTGTTGAGGCACCTCTGTTAGAAATGCCCTCAGCAGTTTGTCCCCATGTACTGTCAATCACTGTAATAACCTTTCCTGCCAATCCAGCCCCATTCTAACCTTTCTCTATAAATTTAGAGTATTTTAGACATTTATGATCTTCTTTACAATTTTAAGAGTATTCAAAGGAATTGGCTCAATTGGAATGTGATCCAGTATTAGTAAATTGTCTTTGCTGTGCTGCTGATTTAAGCATTGATCACCTGGTGGCTAATACTTCCTTGAATGCTGCATATTGCTTGGAGGCACAGGTTTCTAGTCTGATGTACTAAGCTTTGTGTTTTCAAATTTCCAGTCTTCCAAGTTTTGTTATTTGCCATGCTTATTTTCAGCTTACCAAAAATATGCTTGCATCCTGAGGGTGTTTGCTAGATAGCTAGCAAGGAGCATCACTCAGCTATAAAAGAAAGTCAAACTGGCTAGGGGGGAAAATGGCACAACATAGATGGGATGCCAGTGGAAAAGAGATACTTGGAGAGCAAAAAGCAAAAGAAAACTGTGACAGGCAGATAGCAATCATATCAAACACCAAAGGAATGACCCAAAGGGTTGTGGAATCACAGCAGAAGAATTAATTAGATGGAAAATTTCTCAAGGAAAAAGAGCCAAGTATAGATAAAGGAAGAATTAAACATCATAAAGGAAAAAAAAAAAAACCTCAACATAGAGGAAGAAAAAAAAATAAAGTCCAAGAGCAAGGTGAAAGACGGAAATAAAAGAAGAGACCTGAAGAAACGGGCATTGCATTAAAGCAAATGTATTCTGTTGTCCTTTTTCTTATTGGTGGCTGGCTTTGCATTGCTCCAGTGGCAAAGCCAACCTGAAAGGATAATTTTGTTTATGTACCCAATTTGCATAATTGTGCAATATAAATTACAATGCTAATTAAGGACAGCCCTTGGGCTTCTGGAACTGGGTCAAAGTGTTTCCCTAAGTGCAGAGAGGTTGGAGCATTGGCTCTGTCTCCTGTCCCACCACAGGGGAGCCAAACAAGAGAAAAGAACCTTTCTGATAGTGTGTGAATTCTTGTCAGAATTTGTTGTAGACTGAGAATTGTATGTCTCACTCTCAAACTTGGCTTTTCAAATGTTCTTTGTATGAACCAGAAATGATGTTCCTAAAATAAAAAATTTCTCCTAAACGTTCTTGCTTATCTTTCTATAATATTTCCCCATTTCAGTTTAATTTTTTTTATTTAGGGAACTAAAATATGAAATTGTGAACAAGTGAACATGAACCTGGCATACAGTATTTTCTCATGGAACCCTTGCCAGATTGTCTGAAACCAGAATATGGTATGCCCTGCTTTGGCCTTCATGAGGCAGAGAGACAGACACTAGGCTCACATCTGAGCTTCAGTTAAACCTAAATCATTAAAATTAAGTAAACATTAGAAATTCAGACCCAGAGTTTATCTCTTCTACCATCCCTAAGGAGAAGATTCATGGAGTAACTGGCTCCGGTCTTTCAAAGTAAGACAGTCTCTGAGTTCACATAGTGAAGTTCGATGGAACACAGTGGAAGGACCTTAGGAAAGGCTTCTCCAGAAACAGTGATTTGGAGGCTTTGATAGTCACTGAATTCTGACCTCAAGCAGAGGTGATATGCAAAATAGAAAAAAAAAAGCACATATTAATCACTCAGGAGGGTAACAATGAACAATTGTGTTGTGGAGGAGGCTAAGTATTCCATCTACGGCTTCCAATTTATTTCTTATGCCCCATAGTCTCAAAATGTGGACTGGTTCTTAAGGGATTGATTCCCTACCTAACTTGATTGGTAGTCTAATTGATAGTTAAGAACTCTGGTATAGACCTGATTTCAATTTTAACATTCTAGGAGTTTCTTTTGTGGGGATCATTAGAGGAATAATTGGATATATGCAATGTCTTTTCTACCCTTGTGTTATTTCATATTCTTATCAGTGTTCTAGCAACTATTTTCCAAACATTTTCAGGCCCACTTATATAAAGAAAAATATATTTATTATAAATAACACTGGAGTTATTGGTGTTAGCAATGAGTCCTTTGAGAGGTGATTAGGCCATAGAGCAGTGACCTTATGAATGAGATTAGTGTCCTAATGAAAGATGTCCACAGAATTAAATGTTACCTTCATGTATACAGATGAACCAGTCTGGGGTTTAATTCCATGCCTGACAGCACAGATTATTATTCATGTAAAATTTTATAAAATGTATAAATAGCTCACATTCAAAATTTTTGATATTAAGCAAGCCCAAAGAATCTCACTGTCTCTCCATAACTGATATGCATGTCTCTCAGGAATGTGTGATGTTCCCAGGAACATCCTGATCTCCACTGGTTTTCTGGTTGGATATTTTTCTGACAGTTTTACTAATTTTCCATTTTGTAATTGTGTTGACTATACTAATTCATTCATAATTGCATTCATCATGCATTTTTAGTCTTGAACAGTCATTTACATTATGTGCACGTACATCTGTTATTTGCTTATTAAAAATATTAACTACTAGGCAGTGCTCAAGGCATTAAGGAAACAGTGGCTACAAGAGATGAGCTAACGTAAGTGAAATAAACTCTAATTTCTGGAAGGAAGGAGCTGGAACATGCGTGGTTGGCTTTGTTCTTCATGGAGTTCTGGGAACATGAGTAAGTTCTGAACTGGCAAGTTCTGGAATATTCAACCGGTTAGATTTCAATGGAGAGTCCTCCTACAGGGAATGTTGAATAGTCCAACCCTGTGCCAATATTTTGTACAACAGCCCTTGGAAGTGATATGTAAAAAAATTTCCTAAATCTATAATTTATCATTATATGGATGATATTTTACTAGCTGACTCAAATGCAGATACTTTAGAAAGAATGTTTGAAGAAGTAAAGAAAATATTGCCTTGCTGGGGATTACAAATTGCTCCTGAAAAGATACAAAGAGGAGATCCTATTAATTATTTAGGATATAAAATGAGCTACAAAAAATTAGACCTCAAAAGGTACAAATTAGGAGAGATCGCCTACAGACTCTTAATGACTTTCAAAGATTATTTGGGGACATTTCTCATCTACGAACTATTGTTGGGGTAAAAAATGATGAACTGAATAATTTGTTCAAAACCTTAGAAGGTGACAAGGACTTAAATAGTCCAAGAGAATTATCACCTGAAGCTGAGAAAGAATTGGCTTTGGTAGAAAAAAAAAAGTACATGAAGGACATGTAGATCGTATTGATCCAAGCTGGATTGCATTTTGGTTATTTTACCTTCTAAGCATTCTCCTACAGGAATATTAATGCAGAGAGAAGATATTATATTGGAATGGATATTTTTACCAAATAAACCAAATAAAAAATTTAAAACTTATGTGGAAAAAATCTCTGACTTAATTTTGAAAGGAAAATTGAGACTTCGTCAATTAGCAGGAATAGACCCAGCAGAAATTGCTGTACCTTTAACTAAAGAGGACATTGAAAAATTATGGACAGAAAGTGAACCTTGGCAAAGAGTTTGCAGTAATTTTTCGGGAGAAATTAACAGTAAATATCCTAAAAGCAATAGAATTGATCTTATAAAGAGAGCTGATTGGATCTTGCCTCGAATTGTACGTGAAAAACCCATATCTGGAGTTCGGACATTTTATACAGATGCCAACAAACAAGGAAAGGCAGGTTACAAATCAGAAAATTTAAGTAAAATGGTTCAAAGTCCTTATAATTCAGTTCAAAAATTGGAATTGTATGCTATTCTGTTGGTATTAATGGATTTTTCAGAACCTCTCAACATAGTTACTGACTCTCAGTATGCTGAAAGAGTGGTATTACATATTGAGACTGCAGAATTTATCCCTGATGCTTCAGAATTAACTTCACTATTTATTCAATTACAAGATACAATCAGGGAAAGGAGTCATCCTTTATATATAACTCACATCCGATCCCATACTGGTCTGCCAGGCCCTCTAGCACAGGTAATGATGAGATTGATAAATTATTGATAGGAAATGTGCTGGAGGCCTCAGAATTTCATAAGAAACATCATGTCAATAGTAAAGGTTTAAAAAAGGATTTTTCCATAACCTGGCAACAAGCCAAGGAAATTGTAAAGAAATGTCCTACTTGTTCCTTCTACAATCAGACACCATTACCAGCAGGATGTAACCCAAAGGGTACTCAGAGGAATGAGATCTGGCAGATAGATGTGTTTCACTTTGCAGAATTTGGAAAATTGAAATATGTACACAATACTATCGATACTTATTCAGGATTTCAATGGGCAACTGCTTTGAGTTCTGAAAAAGCTGATTCTGTAATCACTCATTTGCTAGAAGTTATGGCCATCATGGGTATACCTGCGCAAATTAAAACTGACAATGCTCCAGCATATGTCTCTATTAAAATGAAACAGTTTTTTGCTTATTATAATATAAAGCACATTACAGGTATACCACATAATCCTACAGGCCAAGCAGTTATAGAAAGATCCAACAGAACTCTAAAGGACATGATAAATAAACAGAAAGGGGTAACAAAAATCCCCAGAAATAGACTGCACAATGCTCTATTAACTTTGAATTTTCTCAATGCTAATGAGAAAGGAACAACAGCTGCAGAGAGACATTGGTTAATAGAAAAAACTACAGAATTAAATCAGCCTATATACTTCAAGGATGTGCTGACCTCAGAATGGAAACCATGGTATGTGTTACGTTGGGGATGAGGTTTTGCTTTTGTTTCTGCAGGAGAAGATAAGCTGTGGATACCATCAAAATTGATAAAGGTTCGATTTGAACAAGAGAAACCTCTTAATTAGAAGAGGTGATAGTTCATCAACCAACGTGACCATCCAGTTTAAACTCACTTGTACCATTAATACATGCCTTTTCATTTAATCAGATGTAACTTGCCAAAAGGGAACCTCCCCAAAATTAGTCTTGGGGAAGGGTTTTTGTTTTTGTCTTTTAGGAGAATGAAGGCTAAGGAATCTGAAGAACACTGGACAAATCAGACAACTGAAGAAAAAGGACAAATCATCTGTCCCAGGAAAAAGAGTAAAATGCCCTATTGGTATATCATCTATAAAATTTCATAAATCTTTCTAAATGTTTGTTTCTGCTCTTCTCTAAAAAATTAATACTCTTGGTCTTCTTGTAGTCCCAGTTTAATTAAAGCTTCAAGCTGATTTTGGAGTTGGAGAATGGCTCTCTCCTCCTTTAAACTCAAGCATGTTGTTAAAAGGAAAATGAAAACTCCCATCTTCTGACATGGGACAGGAGAAAAACCAAATTAATTAAGGGACTATTCTATTACTAATCTCAATTCTTTGATTCTATTCTGATTCTTTAAACTTTTCTTAAAGTATGAATTTTATATCAAAATTTACAAGATATATATATATATATATATATATATATATATATATATATATATATATTAAACTTTGTTAAGATAATAATGGTCATATAGAGTACTAATTAATTCTAGAGAAAAGGCTTCGATTAGCTGCCTATACATGTCTTTGTGTTCGAGTCTCTTTTCAGTTTTCTGCAGGAATTCATGGCCAGGCAGGAAGTATAGGTGGGACAAGAGAGAAGAGAATTCTGGGAGGTGGAAGGCTGGGTAGAGAGAGACACGGCCAGCCGCCACCATGAAAAGCAACGTGTAAAGACACTGGTAAGCCACAAGCCATGTGGCAAAGTATAGACTAACAGAAATGGGTTAATTTAAGAAAGAAGAAGTAGATAACAAGAAGCCTGCCACAGCCATACAGTTTCTAAACAATGTAAGTTTCTATGTGCTTTCTTGGTTGGGTCTGAGCGACTGTGGGACTGGCGGGTAAGAGAGATTTGTCCTGACTGGGCCAGGCAGGAAAACTCTAGCTACAGTGTGTTATAGTAATGGAAATAATATAGAAAGTTTAAGATTTTCAGTGCTGAAGTTCAGTTTCAAGATATTTCAGTACAACTGCTCAGTCTTTAGGGGAAAGAGAGAATTGTTTCAGCAACTCCAAACTGGTCAAAATGCATTTAAATGGTAGACCGCCAGTAGGGATGAGTAGGGAGTATTTGAAAGAACATGAAGGACAAGTGAAAAGAAAAACAGGTTTGGGGGTTTGCTTTGATTACCTAGCTGTTGTGTGGCTAGGGAAGTTTAATATCCCACACCAAAGGGCACTCATTTAATCTTGGAGGGATGTTGTAAGAAGTAAAATGGTGGGATGGTATTTGAAAATACTCTAATACCTTTTCCTAACTGTGCAATGTTTTCTGGCAGAAAGGATTCAGTTTGGAGGTAGTGCCTAGAGCTGAAAGGTGGAGACGAAGAATGAGAGAGAGCAGTCCTTCCTGCTCCACAAGTAGTAAGAACTGTACTGAAGACTCCCTCCCCCAAGTACAAAATGAGGGTACATGCTTCAATAATATGCGTTTCAAAGACTCAGGAACTAGCTCAGTTAGCAGTGTTTGCCACATAAGTATGATGAACAGAGAGTGATACCCAAAGTTCAGGGAAAGTTCTAGGGCCAATGAGACACTGTCAGAACAAACACTGCAGCATCTGAGGAATGACATCAGACATTGACCTCTAACTTGCTCCCACACCATGCAGATAGATATGTGTGTCCACCCCCTGCCTACCACCCATAAACCCTTCCTACCCCTCAACAAAGAATACATACATTGACTATCAAGAAATTCAACTACATATCATAGGACATTTTCAGTTTGTACCATCATTCTACGGTACTTGCAATTTGAAGTAGTTAACTCTTTCTCAAATACTTGTTCCTGAAACAAATAGGAGTTTTATATCTGAAGATCAACATGGAAAACAGCATATTTGAAAAATAGCGACTTTTTTTTTTTTATCACATTTGCTATTTGTTTTTTAGCAGGCACAAACATATTGTATGATGTTCTGTATTTATGAAACTCATAACAAACTGTGAAGAGATAACAGAATGCATTTTACATGAGCTGAAGCAGTAGATCAAATATTTCATTAAAATTAAGACTTCTGTTATTATGAATAAACTTGAACATTACTGAAAGCATCTTTCTCATTGACACTCTTAATTATTATGGTTGTATAACCCATATGATATTATTTTGGTAAAATATAGTTCACATCTATGATAGTATGTATCATATAACTTAGGTATATAAACATGTCATAGCATGTGAAAATGCGGAAGCACCTAGATGTGATTTTCACATAATGACCACCTGACGATGCATTTCTCAAGATGTCTATAATTTTAGAAAGGCACAACTATATTACATTATATATTATTTATTTATAAGTAATTGTATTTATTTTTCATTTTATTTAGAGGGAAGAAAATAGACTAAAAATGACTGAACAAGGAGACCGATCCTGATTTGGGTATAATGTCTTTGTCTTCCTAGTGTCCTTCTCCTGATAGAATTGCTTCTTCCATCCTGTAATGCTCTAATTTGAGCAAATCCTCCTCAGTTTTAATGTGTTCTCATCTGCCTATGTTTGTATCAGAGAATAAACTATTTTGTTTTATCCTTGATACCTTTAGTACTGACCCAACACAGTGATGATGCTTAATACATATTGATGAACATACATTACATAGAATTGACTATTAACTTTTAGTAGTTCTGTAAAACTGGTACACAGCTAGTTAAACTCATAAAAAGTCTTTAAAATTTCAAGTAAGATTAAACATTGATAAGAACTTCAAAAATGCTCAGTGCTTGCTTAGAGGCATAGAAACCCAAGACCATAATGCATGTGTTGTTATAGTCCTCAAAGTAAAGACTATTGAGATTATTCACAGAAGCTGAATATAAGTCAGCAAATTTTAGTATGTATATAGAATTTGGAGAGTAGATGGAAGCCATGATAGGAGGTCTTGTCCATGTCAATCACATAAATAATATGAACTGTTGTACTTACTCAGTGCTTACACAGCCCTTAATGAACAGCTGTGTCAATCTTGTAGCAATGTGGCCACCCAATACCTTGTTTTGGTAGCCTATAGTGGAAATGAATTTAGCCATATGATCCAATTCTTGACAGTGGAATCCTCCAGATATGCAGCCTGCAGGAACGTTATTTGAAAAAAAAAAAGAAGAAGAAAAAGAAAAAGAAAACACTTAAGGAATGGTACCATTACCATCAGCCCAGATAATTAGATGTCTGGAGGTTAAATCACCTTGCAATCATGATGTAGGTTTCAAAAAGAAAAAAAAAAAAAAAACCCACACAAGAAACCTAGACCCTGCTTCTGAATCTTTGCAGTAAGCCCATCAAAAACCCTGACTTTTGTTTCCTAAATTTTGTTAGTAAATTAATTTATTCTTTATTTATATATTATGTGTGTATACACCCATGAATGCACGCTATGACACACATGTGGAAGTCAGAGCACAACCTGTGGAAATTTGTTCTCTCTTTCCAGCATAGAGTTTCCATAGATCAAATTTACATCACCAGCCTTGTTAGCAAGCACTTGGCTCTTTCTCCGAGCCATCTTGCCAGCCCCACACTTTATTTTTTAAGTTTTGCTGTCTGCTGGATTTTCATGAAATCAAGAACAAACATAATACATTTCTCATTTCAGGAAAAGTAAACCTGACTCTAGCAGTCTGTGAGATCCATGCATGGCTCCCATCCTACTAAAGCAATTGCATCTCAGCCATAGTACAAAAGAATTATCCTGACTGACATATGGTATTTGAAATATTTTGTCTGTTGTTGTTGTTGTTGTTGTTGTTGTTGTTCAATTGTTTGCTGAAACATGAGTCTCGAGTTCAGAAAAGTTGTCTTAAAGTCAGGAGTGCACTTGTTGTGGACATTGGCTGATAAATGTAATGATTTGTGTCTCTGGCTTTGGCAAAACCTAAGTACAAGACATCTCTCCACAATACTGACTCAATTAAAATTTTTTTTCTTTCTGGGTGTGATTCGTATTGCAGAGGCAAATCAAGAAACATTGACAACTTGGTTAAATCTTGCTCTTTGTCCTATTTATATTATTTATTGTGCTAGTGGTTCTGAGGTGGTGGCTCCTGCACCTCCTCACCCATGAACACGTCCCAGATGTGCTGAAAATTCCCCATTAATTTGTGTATTTCATTCCATTCTTTTGTAATTAAGTGCATATGGTTCTGACTAGAATAAAAAAAAAAAAAAACTATTTAATCCCAGAGGGTTTTTTTGTCCTTGTGAATAATTGATTCATGTCTTTCTCAACTCCACCCCTGTTATTCAAATAAATATTATGAAAGAAATCTCTACTTTGTAAATTTTGCTCATCCAGACACGACAAAGGACAATCCATTACTCTCAAGATTTCTTCAGGATCTGTGAACCATTCAGTCTCTTAAAAAAATTACCTCATTGAGAGTCATATGATCCTAGAAGAGGTTGCATTACTGATTTTCAAAACTGGAACTTAGCCTTAAAGCAGAAAGCAGCAATCTCCCTAGTGGTATTTACCTAGAGAGGTCCTATCTGCTATTACTGGATTTCAGAACTAGAAGCCAAGGCCCTGCCACCTAGCTTGTGGAATAGGAGAGAAGTTTAGATCCTCTTACTGTATGGGTATCTATGATCAGGTAAGTTTGTTAATTACAATTCACTGATTCTTCTTTTTATGAAATACAGTTCACTGTCTCTGAGGAGATTGTTTGGAGCTACGGTTGGGGTATACATGTACATGCGTGGGAACATGTATATGTTAAATTCATTAGCTCAGACACTGTGTAGCTGGGAAGAATGAGAGGAAATGCTGTCTCTGTTCCTACACGCAACAGTTCTTTTCTGGTGAGCAAAGTCATTATTGGACACCCACTGAGATACACAGTGCAAATAGCACTCATGTCTATTTTCACTGAAAAACCATAGTTTAGTTCAGATTCTTGGAGTTCTCACACTACTAAGACGCATAAAACATGGAAGAAAAGGTAGATTTGATAGGTTCTTCTGCATCTAGGTTTCTTGGTGAAATCAGATTTGAACAGTCTTGTCACAGAGTGCATGGAATGGGAAGAAAAGATCTCACAGCTGGCTGTGTCTAATACATTCTCTGCTACATACTTTATATGTAATCTACTGTTCACATTTCAAGTACGTAGTTTCATAAGTCTATCATATTTGTAAATCTGTATTACTGTCAACAATACCAAGGTAAACAAATGAGTCCTTTTGTCTCTTTCCAGACAATGTCCAACCCTTGTACTGGACTATTGACTTCTCTTTATTACTATATCTCTTATTTACTGTTTTATTTACTTTGTATTTAATGCTCAACCAAATCTCTACTTATATACTACCATAAAGGGATAGTTTTCAGGTGCAGTTTAAAGTCCTTAATATTTTAAGTTTGAGCAATTTTCATAGGTAAAGAAGTGAACATTTAGCAAGAATTAGAGCTATTCAAAGCCAGGAGACATGTTCTTATTAGTTTTTAGAGAGCAAAATTGCAAGTTATAGAGAAGTCCATATGGCAAGACACCCTACCTATGCTTTAGGAGCTGAGGGCAACCCCAAGGAAAAACCACAAGAGAGCTGGGACTTCAGTCTCACAGGACAAGGAGTTGAATTCTCACAACAAGTGTGTGAACTTAGACATCTCATCTGAGTTTCAGGTAGGAGTATAACCCAGGTCTCACCCAGAATGCAATGTGGTCACACCTGTGCAGTGATTTGTTATGTCATGCCTGGTCTGCCGACTTATTTCACTCTCACTTAATAAATAAACCAGTTTCATTTTATGTTGTGAAATTTGTGGTGACTTTTCCTGTTATAAAGCTGACAAATTCATCGCTGAATTGTTCTTTATAATTGGTGAGTATATCTATTAGTTCCTAATATTATTAGCACCGTAATGTTTTAGAACAATGAACATTTTATTATATCATAGTAACTAGGAGGTAGCCAGGAATCTGGGTGTGGTTTCTGTTTGTTCCTTGATGGAGGACTTCTCACAAACCACTGAACATAAGAAGAGTCCACATTTACCCTCACTAGATTGGTTGATGGTAGCATTCAGTCACTAATACGTTGTTCTGTTGATGTCCCTTGATGGCCGTTGGCTGTTCACCAAAGCCCAGCTTCAGTGTGTTTTGTGAGTCTCTTCATAACAGTCAGCAAAGGAGAGCAAATATCTGCTGAGAAGATACTACAATTTCTAGTAACAATTATAGAATTGATATCTACAAACAAACAGGGATTTTAATTTCCTAGAAACTACTTAGAGACGGTTAACACAAGTCTGTGAGTGTCAAGAAGCTGGGATCTCCAAGTCTGACTTTTAGAAACTAAATTATTAAATGCAGTATTTCACTGTAAGATTTCCACTATCTGCTTGTGGTGGTTAGAATAAAAATGTCTCCCCATAGGTTCATAGGGAGTGGCACTATTAGGAAGTGTGGATGTTGGAGTAGGGTGGCCTTGTTGGAGGAAGTGTGTAACTAGGGGTGAGATGAAAGGTCTCATAAGCTCAAGCCAGGCTTAGTGGCTTATTCTCTTCCTGCTACCTGTGGATACAGATGTAGCGCTCTCGGCTACCTCTCTAGAACTATGTCTGCCTGCATGCCACCATGCTCCCCACCATGATGATAATGTACTAAACCTCTGAACCTGTAAGCCAGCCCCAATTAAATGTTTTCCTTTATAAGATGCCATGGTCATGCTGTCTCTTCACAGCAATAAAACTCTAAGATACCATTTAATGTTAGAAATTTGACTTCATTTGATTTGACAATTTATAAAAAATACCCACAAAAGCTGCTGTAAAGAATTTTCAAGGACAAGTTGTATGTGGACATATATTTTATTTCTCTTCAATGGAATTGCAGTGTCCTACAGGGAATATCTGTTCAATCTTCTAAGAAGTATGGTGATATTTTATTTGTGCTGAAATGTGATTTTATTTGTATGTTAATAAATAAAAGTACCTGGGGGTCAGAGCTAATAGCAAGCCATAGCAGAAGTCTGGCAGTGGTAGCACATGCCCTTAATCCTGATCATATGACAGACAGATCTCTGTGTGTTCAAGGACCACCACCATGGAGACACACATCTTTAATCTCAGTACCAACCATAGAGACATCGAGGTCTTCATAGACAGGCAGTGACGAGGAGGTCATGTGGTTGGGTTTACAACCAATGAGAAGGCAGAACAGAAAGTCAATAAAAAGACAGACACACAGGAAGTAGGTTTCTTTTTCAGGAGAAGGTGGTCTCAGCTTTTGGCTACTGCTCTCTGGGCTTTTAACTTTGCATTTGGCCCTGTGTTTCTTATTTAATAAAACCATTCAGAATTACATCTACAAAGAAGTTTCTTAAAGTGCTTTCCAAAGTGATTTTATGGTCCCACATTCTCAAAATATTATCCTGTTGCTCCTATCTCCATAAGCACTGGACATCATCAGTCATTTTAACCATAGGCATATGGATGTGTATAGAATACTGATATGCGTATTAAGAATGCACTTCAGGCCAGGCGGTGGTGGAGCATGCCTTTAATCCCAGCACTCAGGAGTCAGAGGCAGGCTGATCTTTGTGAGTTTGAGACCAGCCTGGTCTAAAAAGTGAGATCCAGGAAAGATGCAAAGCTACACAAAGAAACCCTGTCTCGGAAAAAAACAAAAACAAAAACAAAAAACAAAACAAACAAACAAACAAAACAAACAAACAAGAATGCACTTCAGGCACTAATTAGCTTAAGCACTGAACCCAGTTCACATATATACCTTTAAGAAATACCTTTTTTACAAGATTGTCCATTAAGATTGTTTTGCTTTTAATGATGAAGTTATAGAATTCTGCATTTTGAAAATTCTTTATCATTAATATGTATTATAAGTATTATTGCCTAGTCTATGCCTTGTATTTTTACAGTTTTACATTGTCTATCAACAGAGTAGATTTTATGTCATCAATATCCATTGTATACAGTTTCTTACTGTGACTAATGTTTTGTAAGCTATACCTAAAAGTATCAGATTATTGTACTAAAATCAACAATAAAGTCTATAATTCAAGTATTTAGTTTATATCTTTGATCTACTCTGTTTTAATTTTTCTATATACTTAATATAAGGGTCAATATTTTATAGATTAATTAATATGCAGTTTAAATTTTTCAGGGTCATTTGTTGAAAGATCCTTTATTTTCTATTAATTTTGTTTTCTTTAAACTTTTATATCTAAAATAAAATGGCTATAAATGCATGGCTTACTTTTAACTAGCATATTCCCTTGATTTTATGTAGTCCTTTATGTAAATATTATTGTCTTAATTACTCTAGATTTATAGAAAACCTTGGAATTAAATTAAAAATTCCAATGTGACTCTCTTAACCAATTGTTTAGCTTATTCTAGGCCATTTATATTCTCTAAACATTATAAAAATTAGATTGTTAATCTTCCTTAAAAATGTTGCCTGCAACAATTTTGAATGGGTTTGTGTGGATTCTATTGATCAGTTTTTGGAGAATTAGTGATTGCTGACTACCACTGCTATAGCTACCATGTTCTTGGACAGTATTATCTACTTTAGTTCTGAGTCTAAGAACACATTAGCTCCAGTTTTTAGATTCTCCTTTATTTCTCTGAATATTTTATATCTTCATGGTACAAATACTGCAGTTTCTTAAACCGTGGGTCTTCTGCAGTTTTCGTTGTAATTGTGATTACTTAAAAATATTTTTCTATTGCTCACTGCTAGTACATAGAAATGTAATTCAGTTTTGGGTTGATCTTATGCCTTTGTGCTGTGGTTGGTTATATATTTCAATAACTTTTATGTCGATTTATTAGGAACTTCTATATACATAATCATGTGACTTCATGATTAATTGCATCTTGATGTCATGTCTGTGCTTTTAATTCATTTTATTTTCCTTTACTATTATTAATGAGGAGTGCTCAGTGTAAAAATATTTATTGTGTGCCTAATATTGGTCTTTAAACCAACTATGATCTTAGAGGCTGGTCCTTTCTGTCCCTAGATTACTGATATTCTTTACTATAAATGCATGTTGAATTTTCTCAAATCCTTCATCTCCTTTTTGTTTTGATAATGTGGTGAGTATCATGATTGGTATTCAAAAGTTAAATCATGGATTCTTGAGAAAACCCCTTATGGTCACTGTATTCCCTTTTAAAGATTTACAGGATTAACTTGCTAATATTTGTTGCTGATTTCTGAACTTATTCTCATGAAAAAAAATAATGTCTGTGTTTTCCTTATACCATTTTCAATAATGGAAATGATAACTTCATGAAATGAATAAAGGAATGTTCCTTTCTCCTTCAATTTCCTCAAATAGTTTGCATAAGACTAGTGATATTTTAATGAAGATTCATGGATAAAACCACCTGATCTACATATGTTTTTCTGGAGTCATGTTTAAAATATATTTCCAATTTTTAAATTAATGTGGGTTCATTAAAGTATTCTACTTTAAAGTATTCATTAAAGTTGGTTAAGTTTCACATCATTAGATCAAAACTGCCACACTATTCTCTTATTGACATTCAATATAGGTAGAATTTAAATTGATATTTCTCTTTTCATTCTTTAAAAATTTTATTACATTTTTATACCTGGAAGAGAAAGAAATAGAGAGAGAGAATGAATGAATGAGAATCAGGTGCTACAATCTATGTGTGGAGGTTATTTCTCTGCACAAATCCTCCTCTTGAAACTCTAAATCTCAACAGATATCCTAAATTCCAGTCTCTATTTAACTTACAGAGACAGTCTTAATGGGTGGAAACTCTTGCCCTGCCTATCCCAAGCTTTGGAATGTAACTCTATCTAGAAATCTAGGACCATCTTGAAGTTCATTTCATGTGTTTCCCCTCCCTCTGTACTGCCCTGACTATTTTCCAATGTGTATTTTTTAAAAAATAGATGTCTTTTGACCAGATTTCTAAAGATAAAGGCAGTTCTTTTCTTTTATAATGAAATCACTTAGGCCTGTTCCTCCTCATCTTCTACCTTCTGCCCTTCTTTCTCCTCCTCTCTATCTATGTATAATCTGTCTATCTAGCTATCTATCATCTATCTGTCTGTCTGTTGGTCTGTCTGTCTGTCTGTCGGTCTGTCTACCTATCTATTTATTACTTATTCCTCCCACTTCTACTCCTGACAAGAATGCTTTTGAAGCCTGTGGTGCTTTCAAATGCTCCATTATTGCATTAATGGGTTTTGAGCTTTGACTTCTATTAAGAGTTCTCCAAAGCAATGAAATAAAATGAAGAGAAAAATCAGAGGAGGTGGGGGGGGAGGGAAGAGGGAAAAGCGGGGGATGGAAATGAGAGGGGAGAAAAGAAGAATGACAGATGGAATTATGAGGGGATGTATTAGATTCACTTATATGGAAAGAGGCCGAATCATCCAGTGATGGCTGTCTTCAGGCTGGAGAGCTCTCTGGAAACGATTCCCATTCAGTTAAAGAAGCTGAAAGTCGCAAAAGAACAGCTACTTAGGGTGCATCTCCAATTCAAGTCAAGAGGCTGAAATGCTTTTAGGGAGTCATTAGTCCTGGTCCCCGTTCAGCGGATGGAGCTGATGGTCACAGGCATCAGAAGTAGCAAAAACTGAAGCTACTAAAAGAAGAGTAGAATGAGTTTGAAATTCTCCCTTCGTCCACTCTGTACTTCATTCATGCTCTTAGCCTGCTCTATCATCCTACCCACACGGGGAGGCGGGTGAATCTTTCTTGTGGAGTTGACAGACCCACCTGCCAGTCTTCTCTGCAAACAGAGGAGTGAGCTTTGCGAGTTTAGCTAACATCTCTCCAAAATTAACCCTCACATATCGATATAGGACACTTACTGTGTGTGTGTGTGTGTGTGTGTGTGTGTGTGTGTGTGTGTGTGTGTGTACGTGCATGCATGAAACACATCACTTGCTGTACAATGGCTTCTGAAACTCTAGATAAGGCCAAAATGGTAAGTTATTACTGTTATTTTAATACATCTTGTTTCTGTTTGGTCATATTTTATGCCATCCATAATTGTCTGAACTTCCTCAGAGAACATTACCATAGTCTGAATATTTATGTCTCAATGAAGTGTGGTCCTAATTAATCTAACAATAAAAACCTAGAGTCAGATATTGAGGGTGGAAGCTGAAAGATAAGAGAAGCAGAGCAGCCAACCACCAGACTTCTTAGCTCTACAAAATCTCACACCAAAAGGGAGTCCTGTCTCTATGAATCCTCAGACTGAGTGAGCAGATCCTGTCTCCACCCACCTTATATTCCTCGCTAGTGCAGAGATCAAAAAAAGCATGGTCCTCCCAAGAGCTGGGGGAAAAGGTGAGAGCCACCACAGCCCTTTTCTCTTTTAGACTCAGATTCAATCTCCTACAGCCCAGGGTGACCTTGAACTCCCGATCTTGATCTTCCTACTTCCTCCTCCCAAGTGCTGAGATTAAAAGTGTCTGTTTCTCACCCAGAAAGAAAAGTCATTGTCAGGTGATAGTGGCTGGACATTCATGAATTTTATTAGTGCCAAAAATGAGGCCCAGGACACCTCTTACTTCATTCACCTTGTGGAGGCCAGCAGTTCATAGTCATTTATGAACCTGGTGTGTCAAATCTGCTTCTGTCTTGATTTTGGTAAGATAAGAATGCCTGTTTATAAGTCAGCTGGTTGATGGCATTTTGTGATGGCCTCCTGAGACGGCTGATAGACAGCAGGTTAATAGTTCATTTTTCAAATGCAATTATGGCTGACCGCTTAGGATTGTATAAGCTCTCAGGGATCTGGAGAAAACTGATTCTTCCTCTCTCAGTTGCCATGGGTGGCCAGTAGGCCTTCCTCAAAGGTGAAGATTAACCATCACAGAGATAAATTATAAATATACAAAACTTTAACTTGATCCAAAAGAGAAAATGAAAGATTTCCAAAGGCAGTAACTGACAGTTTATAAAAGAGTCAAACAATGTTAGAGAAAGGCAATTTGGGGTTTCTTTTTAATTGGACAGTTTTCATAAATAATGTTTGGGAAAGAGCTTGGATCATAATGGAGAGAATAGAAAAAAAATATCCAGAAAGAAACATGGGGAAATAAATCAGAATAGCTTAATTTTCAGAAGAAACATGAGCCTAGTGTAGAAGAGGAAGAGGTTGTTGGTTTGGTAGCTAGACAGCAGACTGTGGATTTAATGCAGGACTCTGCTAGCCCTTTGTGACCCGGTAAAGGAAGTCCACTGGTTACCATAACAGGCAAGTGAATAAGCTTTATTCCCCTCCTGCTCCCCTTTCAACATTGCTCCAAGATAGCATTTCAGAATCCAACTCTGAATAGTCTAGTCTTTGCTGACTTCATCTGCATTTATTCAGCTCCTCCCTCAAACCTACTTTGATCTCACTTCCTTCCTCAAAGCCAATTCTAAAAATTAACACAGGCTGTATGCTGTAACTTAGATGTTCGTGCTTTCAAGTAGTAGATACTACTGGAATACTTGTACTGTAATACCACTTGATCAGCATTCTCTTGGACTTCCAACTTAGAGCTCATTTAGATATTTATTGTACTTGAATATTGTTTCATTGCTAGCTGGGGTTTATATATATCTTATGAATTCAGTCTGATTCTAATGAAATTCAAAGTGTATTTGAGTTTATATTTAGAAAGGATCTATTAAAATGTGAATGAAATCATGAATGGGGTCCACTCGGTGGGGAATCATAGCTTTCCTCTAGTCACACTCGAGTGCACTTTGACTACAGAATAATTTGTTATAGGCACACAAAGGTGGGACAGGTATGAAGTGGGCTTTGATGAGAACAGCTATTCTGCTATACTCATATTCACCAACCACCATTTATGGAATCTTACCCTCAGCAGTCAGATTGTTCACAGGAAAACATGGATATGAAAATAGTTACTGCATGCAAGATAGCTTAATTATTTTTTTCTTTTAGATTTATTTATTCTAATGTGATATGAATGTTTTACCTACATGTGTGTTTATGAACCACACTCATTTCTGGTGCCTGCAAAGGGAAGATGAGAGCATTAGATCCTCCCAAACAGGAATTAGGGGTGTTTGTGAACTACAATTTGGATTCTGGGAATCGAAACCAGGTCCTCTGCAGAAGCAGCAAATACTTTAAATCACTGGACCATTTCTCCAGCCCCAGAGATACCTTTAGTATTGCATCTGTTCTCAATATTTCTAATATAGTCATTTCCAAAAATGAATACAAATGAGACTTAAAGCTTGACATCTCATCTCTAATTTATATATTTATAGTGCAATGAAAACAGATTGATTCATAATATTCAGAGTCTCTATTTGGATGTATACTTTAGCATTCTGAGTCACAATAATAAAATATCCTGTACATGCTTTGTTTTCTAAATGTTACTCATTTAACTGGAGCTTTTAATAACATATTGTCTCCAACAGCCTTAGAAGAAATATAATAACAGTGACTAGCTGTAATCGGAAAGCAATTGCAGATTGATGACGACCAAAGAGAACAAGCAAACGAAATTAAAAATGTATAGGTCTGTTAGGAGAACTTGTTCTGAGTTCTCTTTCACTTTTAACCAACAACAATGACAAAAAAGAAAGGAGAAAGAGCAAACACAGATTCTGCTGAGAATGCTTCAAGCTCTTCTATGCATCCCAAAGATCGTCTGTTTCACCCGGAAAGAGGCAACTGGCTCCTTATGGCCACTGTGTTCTACATTTCCAGAGCTTGAGGAAAGAAACTTGCAGCAATGGGTAACCAGTGTTTAGAACTGCTGTGCCTGTAGACAGATACAATAAACACAGGTATATACGTGGTCTTTGGATGTAAGGGCTCACCCTTCTTATTTTCATTGGGATAAAGGTGGTGTCTAAATAAACCCTGTGACTAGAGTGGATTTTAAAGAATCAGACACTACTACCAATGTGGCTGGTGCTGTTATATCCAAACTGGTGCAATATGTGGGATTAAGGGTTGAAATTGGGGGTGGTGGTGATAATATTTTCAGATGTCATGTTTAAAACAGAAACTGTCTTCATGTTTCTGTAAAAAGACAGAGGGAAAATATTTTGGGCTTTGTCTTTGGAGACTGACCCAAATATAGATCATATGTTAAGTAACGGGTGAAGGTGTGTTTTCAAGGTTCATAGGTTGCTCACTCATGCTATAAATTATTAATAGCTGCCTGGATGTGCCAGCATATCCTTATAATACCTATACTTGGGAAGCGGGAAGATTACTAAGGATGTGAAGATAGCCTGATCTACAGAAAGAGGGGAACCCTGTCTTTAAAAATTATATAAAACCAGCAAACAAATAAGTAAATTATTAATATAGGGTAACATAGTTGAGCCAAAGCATAGATTGCAGTGAGTGGGCACAGAAATAACTGGTGTTGACCATTTATTGTCAAAGAGGAAGGCCCAATTTCAACCTAGATGCCTTGTACTATATGTATCCCTTTGATCATCACTTTTCATGCAAAGGAAGCAACTCTCTGAACTCCACAGACCTGCTAACTACATGGCTAACCACGAACCTTCCTCCACAGCAATTTTGTTGGTTTTCACAGAGGATGCATACCCCACAGAGAAGATGCTTTACGTGTCTTTCGGCATCTTGACTATTGAATATAAGCTCAATCAAAGTACTTCAGCAAAATTGAATTCTGATGGTTGCACTAAATCAGTAGTTTACAAGTGTGGTTGATGTTGCTCCCTAAAGGACTTTTAAAAACCTGTGGAGATATCTTTTGGTCATCACAACAGGGCAAGTATTGATTTTGGCACCTTGGGAAGAGACAAGGACTACTGCTGGAAGTCCCGTAACACAGGGCAGTCTTTTACTCAAAACCCAAAATATCAACAGGACTGAATTTGAAAATACCTTCACCAGAGCTTAATTGACTCGTTAGTAAAATAATTTCAGGACGAAAGAGGAATCTTCATTTGGAGGATACTGGAGAGACATAAATGCAGAAAAAGGTCACAGAACCAAGATCTTTCAGGTAGCTTTCAGAAAGAACTCTGAAAATATTTTTGCTTTTCCAAATATCAATGCACGAAGTGAAAGCATGTCTCGTAGTTTGGGATTTAAATCTGGTGACTCTCAGAATAGCATTTGAAATCCCTGCTTGGGAGACAGTTTCTTTGAATTCAGGATGATTTTCCATTTAAATTCTGTAACACCATGCCAGGATATGAAGCACAAAATACAGAAACATTTAGGTTTTCTTTGATTTGGAGTGATATAGTCTGCAAGGACGTCAAGGCTCAGCAGTTACTTACCTGGCTAATGCCAAAGATTAGGACTTTGGTAGCAGTGAGCTTGAAGTATGTGGTAAAATAGGGGCAGTACTCTTGTGGAGTTGGAAAGAGATTAGTGAGGCCTTGGAACTGCCTGGGAACTGTGTGCTGTTCTGTCAGGAAAGCAGGAGCTGAGAGGCAGTTGAGGTTGGGCTGCTGACAGAATCAGGTCAAAGTGTTCTGCTCTATTTTGATGTGTCTTAATATGGAGTTTCTTAGATGCAGTTAAATCTATATGGCTCCGAATCTGGGGGAGAAAAAGCACTGTACCGACACATACACACAGGGAGTTTCTTCCAGAAGCTAACTTTAGGTATGAATATTAACTCATCCAAATGATCAGGAGCTATGGAAACTTCTTGATGCTTCCATATTATTTAATGTCTATCAAAACAGGGCATATGAATACAGCAGTAAAACCCTCCATTGAACAAAATTGAAACCAACTAGACTAATTATTTGCAGCAATATAAGCAAAGTTTTTGCTACTGGTAAATTGATGTACTGTTATGCAAATTGAACTGTAGAGTAGCTTCAGGTTTGCAAAAACCTTATCTACATAATGCAGAGTTTCAATACCTGCCATTTTCCTTTACTACTACTTTGTATTTCATGATTGACATAAGGTATATTTTTGAACCAACACTGATACACTGCTATTTTATGACTTTTAATTTTTAATGTTTGATAATTTCATACATACATATACAATTTTTGTCAAGTCCCCTCTCTACTTCATCCCTTTCATTATCTTCCCAATAACATCTACCACTATTCCCTCCCAATTTCATATGTTCTTAAAAACATAATCCCATTGATTGGCTGCCCAGCGTGGGAGGAATTAGTCTTTCCTGGGGATGAACTGACTTACTGATGGTCCATTGCTGTGTGGTCATCCCTGAACAATGTATACACAAACAACAAAACAAACACAAATTTATGTGTTTGTTCACATACACATATGTACATAACAATAATAATCAAAGAAAGAAAAAGAGGCTATCACTTTGAGAGGCAGCAGGGGAGGGCCCGGATTGAGGAAAGGGACTGAGAAAAATAACATAATTCTATTTCAATTCAAACATATTTTTAAGAATTCCATTGTGTTTATGCTAGTTTAGTAAAGAGGTGGTTGTAGCTTCACCTACACCATTTATATCTTCATTAGCACTAAGTAGTTGGCTAGGTCTCCAGTACCGGGTATAGATGTCCCCTTGTTGAGTGGATCTTAAATCCTATTAGAGAGCTGTTGGGAAGAAATAGTCTTTTCTATGGAAGAAGACACAATTTCAATTTCCAATGCCAAATGTTTAGCCCTGAAAACACACATACAAGTAAAATTATAGAGACCAAGCTGGTGTATTTAGGAGTGTGTCTGTGTGTCTGTGTCTGTGTGTGTGTGTATGTGTGTGTGTGTGTGTGTGTGTGTGTGTAAAACAATTAATGAAAAAGGAAGCCACAAATTTGAAGGAAAGCAATAAAGTGTATATGGAAGGTTGGAGGGAGGAAATGGCAGGGAGAAATGATGTGATTACATTCTAATATCAAAAAAGAAAAGAAAAAATCCCATTGAGTCCAATTAGTGGTGCCAATGATGGGTGATGTCATTCTGTATGCTGTGAAAATGTGTTGCTCTAATTGGTTGATAAATAAAGCTGTCTGGCCAATGGTGAGGCAGAATAAGGTTAGGCAGGACATTCTAAAGTGAGAAGAGGAAGGAGAAAGGCAGAGAAGACACTGCCAGCCGCTGCCATGAGAAGCAAGGTATAAAGATACTGTTAAGCCATAAGCCACATGGCAAAGTATAGATTTATAGAAACTTGTTGATTCAAGATATAAGGGCTAGTTAGAAAGAAGACTTCCATGTCCATAGTTTAAAAATTATATAAGCCTGTGTGTGTTTACTTGGGTCTGAGTGGCTGTGAGACCCTGGGGCCCTGAGACCTGGGTAGGACTGGGAAAAATTTCAGCTACAAATATATGTAATTTTACTAGCTTGAAGTTAAAAACCTTCCTTTTGTTTAAAAAGAAACAGAGAAGTGATGGGAGAATGTCTTTCTGTATGCTGTGAAAATGTATTGCTCTGATTGGTTAATAAGTAAAGCCATTTGGCCTATGGCAAGGCAGCTTAGAGGCAGGTGGAAAATCCAAACAGATAGAGAGGGGGGAGAAAGGCAGAGCTGACAATCAAGATGGAAAAGTACTGGTAAGCCACAAACCACGTGGCAGAGTACAGATTTATAGAAATGAGTTAATTTAAGATATAAGAACTAGATAATAAGAAGCCTATCATAGACATAGTTTAAAAATAATATTAGCCTATGTGTGTTTATTTGGGTCCAAGTGGCTGTGGGACCAGCAGGTGAGAGAGATTTGTCCTGACTGTGGGCCAGGCAGGACAAAGGAAAACTTTCAGCTACATACCAGTATGTGTAAGGCCCCTCTACTAGATTTGGGTAGCCTTTTAGAGTCACTTACTTGGAGAAAAACTGATTCTTCCTCCCCTAGCAACCATCAATTGCCAATAGTTCTTTAGTGGCATGGGTCTTTATGATCACCTCCTACTCCTTGCTGGTATTTTGTATGACTTGATCTTGATCAAGTCTTGTTCATGTTTTCCCAACTAGGGTGAGTTCATATGTAAAATTGTCCTGTTGTATGCCAAAAACACAGTTTTGTTGTAGTCCTACACTGCTTCTGGCTCTTGCAATTTTTATGCTCTGCCTTCCTCTATGATTCTTAAGCCTTGAGAGAAGAAGGTGTGATATGGATGTCCCAACTATGGCTAATTACTCTACACTCTCTTGTCCTGTAGTAGAATATTATTTTAAGGCATGTTACTTTTATTTCTGTTACATTTGTTAAACTCTGTGAAACTGTTGTACTTTGTCTCTCTAAAACACCTCATGGTCTTATATAGAACTGAATGGCCAACAGCAAGGCAGGAGAAAGGATAAGCATGGCTGGCAGGCAGAAAGAATATATAGAAGGAGAAACCTGGGAAAAAGGGAAGATCTAGGAATAAGAGAGGAAGGAGGAGAACTCTAGAGACCAGCTACCCAGCTACACATCAAGCCATGGCATAAGATTAAGATTTACAGAAGAGAACAAGAAAAGCCCAGAGGAAAAAGGTAGATAGGATAATTTAAAGTTAAGAAAAACTGGCTAGAAATGATCCAAGCTAAGGCCAGGCTTTTATAATTAAGAATAAGCCTCCATGTGTGATTTGGGAGCTGGGTGGAGAGCCACCCAAAAAGAGCCAAAACAAAAACAACAACATTTTGATGCACAATGTGGGGCTAGAGTTAAAAAAAAAAAAACAACACATCCTACAGACATTGACTCCTGTAGGTCTGTGTTAGTTACCATATTTTCTTTTTTTAAAAAAGAGAAGTTTACCTGAGAAGGAATGAGAAATGCAGTAAACTATAAGTATAACAATAAATCACTAGGAGTTAGATAAATACTGTATTCCTTTAGCAGAATAATAGCAGATGGTTCTACCATTGGCATTAGGACTTAGCCAGCCACAGATTCTGGCCCAATTAATGGTGCAAGCCATGCATTTGATCTTGTGGAGAAGGCTTAAACACCAAGCAGGAAGTGGTTAGCTACTCCCATAGCATTATTGCACCAATGGGTACATCTTGTAAGGCTCATCATTATTGTAGCTCACAGGGTTCATACCTGGGTAAGACTGGTGATTGTTTTTCTCCTTCAAAATCATGCACAGAATCTTCCAGCACCACAAAACTACCCACTAGTGGTGAAGCTTCCACGTTGGCACCTGTTAGATTTCTCCATGGCCTACATGACTCAAGTGTGTGGTGTCTTACTATCAAATTCTGGAGAAAATGAAGAATAACAGCAATAATAATATTGGGACACCACTGACCAAGATTTCCAAAAGAAGTAACCAACTCTTGACACTATACTTCTCATTTGCTAGCCTATGGTGTTCAAGAGAGGCATTTCCCCCCGTTAGTGAATAACTTCATGTGAGCTCTTTTGATGTGCTTATGTACAGTTTACAAAGCTCTCATAGTATTAGTTTCCACATGAACTTTTTAAATAATAAAACAAAATATAATAAGATAATACGAAAAAGTAACACATTGGAACTGAACAAAGCAAACAAGAGAAAAAAGAGCTCAAGAGAAGGCGCAAGAACAGAGACCCACACAAGGTTCGTATGTATGTTTTAAAGGTCTTTGTTGCTAGTTATTCCTCCCCATACTCCTTCCTCTACCTGCACCTGCATTTCCATCCCCCATCATCAATCCTTCTTGCTCTATTATCCTCCATTTCCTTTTCATATACATTATTGTTAATTAAAATACATATTGTATTCTTCATTTTTTTCTAATATTGCTTATTTTTTTCTTTTTCAAAATTTCATGCAAGACATTCCCTTGATCTTGGTGGTTACAGTTTCTGTTGTTGTTTGTTTTTTAGAATCATATGTTTTGGATGGTATGGAGAAGTTTTGGTCAAGTATTTTGTCTCTCAGTTCAAGTTTTCTGATATTTCGGTCACAATTAAACTGGAAATGTGTGTTTTGTAAGGAATTCCATAGACATAAAGTTCCTAGTACAACATATCCAGGTTACCTGGTATCAACTTGATGTATCTAGACTTGATTTTAATTTTGATTGCTTCCCTGATGTAGTATACCTAATTCTATTTTAAATTAAACTTTACTTATGTATTAAATGTCACATGCTGTATAAGTGGTTTGCAAGAACATTCATATGACATTCTATTTTCCTTTTGAAAAAAATCAGATTTTATGAAAAGAAGTCATATGTTTCAATGAAGCTATGTACGTCTCAGAAATGTATATCAGTCAGTCCTATCTTGTGCTAACATAATGGAATGTACATACGCAAGAATGAGATGCACAGGGTTGGCTGATGGTGGTATAACATATTTTCACAGTCATCTTAAATCCAGCTATAATTTTAAAGATAAATATGAGAAGAAAACTATACAACACAACCATCAATTAAATACAACAATAAACCAAAAAATTAACAATGATATTTGTATAAATTTTATAATTTTACACATGAAAAAACAACAGAGCTAAGGTGAAACAAACATTTTGTTTTAATAAGTCTTACTCATTTACTAATGATTCCACCTAAATTATTATCAATATACATTCATATACAACCATGCCAGGGATTGATATAAAACAAACTGGCTTTGGGTTTTAAAAATTAATGAACAGTATAGATAAATACTAAGACTAATCAGTAGCCACAGTCTTTGCAACAGACAAGGCAAATTCAAGGGCAAACAATATTAACCATACCACAGTTTGTTTTGGCTGCTATAACAAAATAAACTCTACTAAGTATTTTAATAAAATAGGAATTCATTTTGGATTCAAAGGCTAGAATCCAAGATCAAGGCTCAAATTCATTATGTGGTAAGGGTGGGTGGGTGTCTTGAGTCATGGATGACACTTTCTCTCTGGTGGAAAGAGATAATAAGCTCCCTAGGGCCTCTTTTCTAAGGACACTAATCCCATTTATTTGGGCTATGCCCTTATGATCTAATTGCTTCCCCAAGGCCCTACCTCCTAGAACTACCAGGATACCAGTCTAAGAGTTATGGAGTGAGCACAAACATTTAGATAAGAGCAGTAAGGATAAAATTCACAGGGAGTAAACAGCAGATGGATTTTATATATCAAAGAATAAAATATCAACAGCAACATAAGAAAAATAACAGAGAGTATTAATAAAATGATGTGAGTTCAGTGGCTATAAGTTTCACTTACTTCTCACTGCAAATACATGAAATTGTCTTGAAATAAGTAATACATGGAAGAATGAAGAATAGTAATAAGGTAGGACTAAAAGAGAGTCAATGTATTTATTTCCAAAGCCTAATTTCTGGTACGCAACGTGCTCATTGGGAAACACACACATGAACACACACACACACACACACACACACACGCACACACACACGCACACACACACACACACACACAATCAAGTACTATTTGGGCTGAAAACAAATAGCAAGTAGAATCTATGAAGGTAATACTGTTGTCAGAATCCTTGAGTTCTGGGAAAATTTGTAATCAATTCTTGTGGGTCTTACCATGCCTGTTGCTAAACCTGAGAGTTCTACATAAGGCTTGGAATACACAAGATGCAACTATAAACTCTGCCATTGTCATTTTAAACAAGTGTGCTAATCCATAGAACCATGTGGACTAGGTATGGCTCTGGGTGGCAACAGTAATATAAGACATAAGATTAAGCCTGCCTCATTCATCTATAAGACTTTTATTTTTGAATTTTAATATGTTTTTGAAATTTAATTTAATCACATGTCCTCCCTCCCATTCCTCTCTCCAAACCCACTCAGAAAACCCTCTTTGCTCTCTTTTAAATTCACAACCTTTCTTTTTCATTGCTTTTACATGCGTATCTGCTATGGGATGTCTTTCTGTATGCTGTGAATATGTGTTGCTATGATTGGTTAATAAAGAAGCTGCTCTGGCCTCTGGTAAATCAGGCTATAGCCAAGTGGAAATCCAAGGAGGGAGACAGGAAGAAGACAGAGGCAGAGAGACACCAGCCTTCCGCCCAAGGAACAACATGCCAGCAGACCTGTAAGCCATGGAACATGTGGAAAAACATAGATTAATAGAAATGGGTTAATTTAAGATATAAGAGCTAACTAACAAGAGGCCTGCCATGGGCCATACAGTTTGTAAATAATATTAAGCCTCTGAGTGATTATTTTATAAGTGGGGCTGGGCAGGACTGGAGAAACCTTCCAACTACACATATCTCTATCTATCTATCTATCTATCTATCTACACATATATTCCTAAATATGCCCTGCTCAGTCTGTATAATGTGATTTTTTTGTATGTTTTTAGGGCTGACCGTTTGGGATTGGATAACCAACTGTGGTACTCCTCCCTGGAAAAGATTAGTCATCCCATTCTTATCATTCCTTAGTTTTCTGTAGATCTTTGTTTGGGGCTGAGGCCTCCTTAAAATCCCTCAAACTGATAATAGAAATGTCAAGATAATTTTAAGATATCAGTGTGCTTTGGTATTAATAGAGGCAACCTCAATATTTTTCTGAGGATTCTTACTCTACAAGCATAGCCTTTTTATAGGTGAAAACACCAAACCAGAGTTTACTAGCAAATATCAAATATACACCAAGCAAGTTCACCATAGTCAAGAAACAGATGAGCCAACATAGAAGTATACTTTCAATAATAGAACAACAGAGGAGAATAAAGAGTAATCTGTACATAAAATATTTAGTGAAATAAAACTGATTAAGGAAAATGATCAACTGTCAGATGACTGTTAATTAAAACACAAGAAATTGTAGAAGGTTTAGGGAAATGGCTCAGTGGATAAAAGTGCTTGCCAGGCAAACATAGTGACCTAAATTAGATGCCTGGAAATCACATGAGAGCTTATCTCAGCTTTCAACTTGACTAGATCTGCAATCAACCAAATTACACGCATCTAGGCACAACAGTGCGGGAATTTTTTGATCAGATTATCTGAAAAGGGAAAGCTCACTCTAAATGGAAGTGGCACCTTCTGGTGGCCACCCAAATAAAATGACATGGAAGACAGAAACTTTTTGTGCTTGGCCTGTTTGCCTTCATGCTTGGTGGTGAGTTCATCTGTTGTGTTGCTCTGACATTGCTTCACTTGTGCTAGAACCACTTTCTTTAGGATTCCAATGTAGACTGAAGAACAATAGTTCTCTAGGAATCCTCCAGGCCTTCAGTGTCAGATTGAGACTACTCATGGATTGAGCATTGCTGGACTACACAGACAATATCATGGTAGACAATCTAATAAGTTCCCTTTTAATATATATATACATATATGTATGTATATATATGTATATATATATATATATATTATATACATAGAATATTATACACACACAAATAATAAAAATAATTTTTAAAAAATCTACTGAGACTCAGTATGAGTGTGTGAGTATAAGATATATGTAAATGTTAAGGTTCAGATGTTCCTGCCACTAGGAAAATCTCAGAATGTAAAATGATAAAGCTGAATATGAAGTTTCTACAAAGCAGATTGTGACTGGAAAGAAATGTAAACAAAGCTTCACCCTTCTATTCTCATTAGACAAAATTCCAATCCTATTTTTCTTATTGAAGAAACTGGAAAGCATCTCTCTTGGAGAATTATCATTTGAGACTACAGCCTAAGAACCAAGCCCTTAGTCTCAGAAAATTCGGCTAAGTATCTTTTAAAGGTTATTTTCACATTACTAAAAAGACAAATGTTAGATGTTGTTCATTCTTGGCTATAGTCACAGCTCCTATTGCCTAGAGACACAGTTTAAGCTTTAAAAATAGTTTACGAGTGTTTTATCTGTCCAACTATTACATCTGTTAGTAATGCACTGAATGAAGTTTACAGTTGGTAAAACAATAACAACACAACACTTTAACATAGGCTTTTATACAATGAGATCGTATAGAAAAGAAAATATTACTTATTGTTTTCTTCTGGCCATTTCTCCCCACATTCATTTCATTCTCTACAAGACAGCAACTTTTGTACCTATGTGTTTGAGCAGTGATACAAACTTGCCAACATCCACCCAATGTGTAATTACTATTTAACAAAGACCCAAGGAAAAAATATCCACAGACTTACAAGCAACAACACAAATTGCTCAGATGGAAATGTATAATTAAAAAAAATAACCTACACAGACTCCAACCTGTTTACTACAACCTTTGAGAGTGCTCCTTACACATATGTAATGAATAAACAACAGGATGATATTGAGTGATAACCCCAGAAGTTGCAACTTTAACTCTGTCTTGAAATCACAGATGTTTAGATTGGCTTTTTTTGAGATACTCATTATTAAATGTTTACCCTATCACTTTATTCTGCAGATATTCTGGAACCCTAGAAATAGCAATTGCAGCTTTCCAATAAGTCTGGGATTTGTTGTATTAATGATATAATCAAGAGCTAGCTGTGAAGTTGTGGATTTAACAACTGTGCTCTTGCATGTATTGATAAATCCATTCATGCAACAGCAATATTAGAGGTCATTTTCAACAGACTGATCTCAGGAAGCTGTTTTTCTGTCTCTTCCTTTCTTTCTTATCCATTTATTTAGTAATCTCTTATATTGCTTGGTCTAACAGATATTATTTTAACCTACACTTTGAACCTCATCCTGTAGTCAGTATTTGTTCATTCCCTAACTGATACCTCAAAAAAATGAAACCTCAATTATGAGAAAAACGTTTATCATCCAGCCATTTGTTCCATGCTGCTACAATTGCCTGTGGTTTGGTTTCAACCATCCATGGAATCATGTGTTGCAGCTTTGGTCCCCAATGTAGGCATGATGGGAGATTATGTAGAATATTTAACAGGTAGGGCTTGGGGCCAACTAGGCTGCTTCAGGTTCTGCCATCAAAGAACCAGTACCGCTCATACAATGTGAATTAGTTTCCACAACAAGAAGTTGGTACAAAAGAACATGGCTAGCCTCTTTTCACTGTCTGTCTCCTGGTGTCACCATATGATCTGCCCCCTCCCATTTTTTTATAGAACCCAGGACCACAATGGCTAGGCCCTCCTCTATCAATCACTAATTAAGAAAACAGACCTACCTACAAATAGACCTTGCAAAGGCATTTTCTCACTTGAGGTTCCCTGCTCTCAGATGACTTTAGCTCATGTCAAGTTGATATGATACTATTGAGCACAGGAGACATTTCAGATTCTCTGGTTGTTTCATTCTGATGTCAACTGCTTACAAGATTGTGAATTCGACACTATCAAACTCCACAAAGAAATGATGTAGGGGCTGGAGGAATAGCTCAGCTGTTAAGGACTAGGCTCACAACCAAAAATATAAGAAAAGATGTAGAACAGAAGCAATGTGATACAGGAAAAAGAGTGGAATGCAACAAGTCAAACAAGTAGACATTGGTACTCGAAAATAAAGGTTAGAGTTTTGCAGTTGTTGATGTGCAGGAGACTGTTCCAAGTGAGTCCCATCATTCTTGCTGACATGGAATTCTTTACTGTATAGTCCATCCCATGAGCTGTAGAATGTCTCAGCTGCGTATATGTACACACAAACACACATCTGCCCACCCCACCCCACACACATGCACACCCACACACACCCCTGAATGTGACAAACAAAAGCATTTACAAATATGGCCAAATGCATCTTTGGCTGGGAGTCAGTACATAAATCACCCCTAGTGAACTGTCCTAGTTCAGATGAATCAGTCATTAAATCTTCAGAGAAAAATCCATGTGGTAGGAAGGATCATTAAATATAACTTGGCAGGAATTGCCCTCATCTTTTGAAAGATTTAGGAGAAGAAGGTACTGTGATTGATAGTCAAACACACACAGCTGTTAAATGGGAACATTAGAGACTCAAACTCCAGGATTATGAGCAGATTATTTGTGTTAGTTCCACACAAAATAGTTTGATTCAAAGATGAGTTGAATTTAAGATTGGTTAAATTACTCTAAATATGCAGTTTATTTTTAAAAAGTGATTTAATTATGCCTTTTATACTTTTTGTTAAAACTTTGCATATTCATTGCCAAGAAAATATTAAAGACACTTCACCTCCAAGTCACTGTTCTTGAGGTATTAAAAGTATCTGCATTGAGAGTCAGAAGATGTGGACATATGTGGTTATAAATGTCAGCATTGATATCTTCTAGAGTTAAGTAGATACCTAAAGACAGTTTAAACACTCTCTTTAAAAACATCACGGCCCTAAGCCCTGAGCTGGCTTAGCTCATCTATATACAAAACCGCCTCTTATTCAAGACCACACTTGACCCAGACAGCTCTTAGAGACACAAAAGAGCAAGCCCAGGCTCAGAGGAAGAGTTTGTGTGATAATGACTTCAACTGCACACATTTCAGTTTATTTTTCAAAATTTCAAAAGCATTCGTTTTGGTCTTCTCTCTCAAACCTTAGGATTTATAACAAAGGAAAAAGTAAATATCTAGAAGATAGGGAAAAAGCAAGAGCAAAGGAAGAGAAATAACTAAGCCAAAAAAGCATTTTTCTGTTGAGGATATAGCTAAACATATTGCTTTAATTTAAATTTAAAGCCAAATAACATTTTAAATGAAAATGAATAAAATGTATTGTGAGAAAAATTTTAAATTAAAAAAGAATATATTACTTCACCCAGCAAAATAGTTTGACATAGTATATTTACAGTTCTGTTTCTAATGAGCCAATGCACTCATACAAATTTTTCTAGACCTTGACAAAACTATTGAAACACGTAAATATAGAGACATGTAAATCCGTAGCTCACTAACCTAGCATCTGAGGAATATGCTGGGTTGAAGTTGAACTATTTTTAGGAACTAGGGAAAATAGTTAAATTTTGTGACAGAAATCTGCAAATTGCAAGCAGTTCATGAAGGCTGAAAGAACATAGTGGGTATGGATTCAACATGGTCATAAATGAGTTTCCCTTTGTTCCTTCTAGGATTTCTGCAAAGCGTTATTCTCTTAGAACAGTACACACAAGGTGATATTTGTCAGCAGGATGACTTCAATTATGGATCTCTGGGAAAGCTAATGGTGTCTCTATGTTAATACTGCCAACACAGTGTCAGTCATTAAAGAATCTGTGATATTAAATATACTGCTGTAAAATTATACGTTGTGTCTGCTCAGCCATGTGCAAACAATCTGGCTGAAGTGCTAGACTTATAAGGAAATCCTCCCCAGAGACAAAGCACAAGGGAGTTCTGTTGAGTGTGGGTAAAATGGTTCCTTATTTTAAGTGGCTTCCTGAAGTACAGAGAGTGAAGTTTCAGAATTTAATCATGTGGGATCTCTCACTCAAGACGTCTGGTTAAAGTCATAATAATTTTTCAGTGCTACTCTCACGTTGAGAAGGGGTGAGGAGAGGAAGGCATCATTAGGCATCATTAGTGTAACCACTCCACGTTTTACAAAATCCATACCTATTGGATTCTGAAGTGAAATGATTAATGATGTTTAAGGCTCCAAGGGTGAAGAAATGGTGATTTTTTTTTTTTCAGGCAGCTGATGTTACAAGGATCTGAGACCAAATATTTTCAATCACATAATTACTAACACAAAGCTAGGGTCATATTCTTAATTTTTGTTCCTCACAGCAACCTTCACTGATGGGTTATGAACATGGACAGTTGTTCAGTGTGATGGTTTCCAGACATATAAATACAGTAACAACCTACCAATAAAATGAATTATAGTAAACCAAGTAACAAAAAGAACATTCAGCTCACAAGTAAAATGAATAATAAAAGTGATATTTAGTTCCATGGTGGCTCTTCAGCCATTGGTTCACAGTTCCTGCATTTCCACTAGTTTGGTTATTTGTCCCTGTGCTTTTTCCAATCATGGTCTCAATATCTCTCTCTCATACAATCCCTCCTCTCTCTAGCCTATTAGACTCCCAGAGTCTCCACCTGGGGCTCAGCCATGGATCTCTGCACCCGCTTCCATCAGACACTGGATGAGAGTTCTGTCATGACATCCAGGGTGTTAGTTGATTAGCTGGAAATGTTTGGGAGGCTCCCACGCAGTGGAGCCAGGACCTGTCCTTGGTGCATGGGCTGGCTTTTTGGAGCCTGGGGCCTATGCTGGGAAAATTTTGCTCAGCCTTGGTGTAGGGAGGAGGGGACGGGACCTGCCTCAGGTGAGTCTACCAGGCTGGACTGACTCCCCAGCGGAGACCTAGCCTTGGAGGAGGTGGGAATGGGTGGTAGATTGGAGGGAGGACTGGGGGATGGGAGGAGGGAGGACTGGGGAATCCATGTGAAATTAAGTTAATTATAAAATAAAAATAGTATTTCAAAAGTGATATTTAGTCACATATTTAAGATGGTGTTCTTCCAAATTCTTTTGTCATATTTATTTCTTAGTTCCATACCTCTTGCCTAATAATTCTATTTCAAGCAGTAAATTTGAGTAAAGGTTTCATTTCTAATGTATAAAAATACCTGTGTGATATTCTCAGAGAATGAAACTTTACATAATGAAAACAAATGGTGATAAGGAAGGAATGTCTTATTATAAAAGCCAAGAGAAAGCATTTTACAAGAACAAATCCTGCTATCTTAATAGCATGATAGCATTAATTTAGATATAGCCTCATGAAGTGTGTATCGACAAATTGAATAGTATTATTCCATTGATAATTACTGTAACAATAATGCAACATATATTCCTTAAGGTTATTCTGTAATAGAATTTTTGTTTCACTTCATTAAATAGCTTCAATTATACTACAAAAAGAAATACTTAATATTTCTTTCCATTTTAAAATACATGCAATGTATATACAATTTTCAGAAATTGTTGACATGAATATTCCATGCATAATTTTAATAAAACAATAATGGTCATAATAAATACTTATAAAATAAAATAAGCAGAAATTAAGAAAAGTTACAGTGCTCTTTTTTACTTGTATATTTGTATTTATTATTAGTTTGTGTGTATGTGTGTGCATGATAGAGAGAGGAGAGAGAGAGACAGACTGTGCACATGCACACATGCACAGACCACAGGAAAGAGGTTAGAGGACAAGTTTCACCAGCAGTTATTTCCTTCCATCTTGGTTTCAGTCACTGAAGTCAAGTCTTTAGGCTTCCATGGCAAGCACTAACCTATAAAGCCATCTTTCCAGACTGAGATCCTACCAGTTTTGATAGAAATATTTTCAAAGAAAAGGTTGATATAGGGAGTGACAGACATATATAAAGCTATTATTGATGTATTTTGTTATCTTTAGTATTGAAGCTGATACAGTAGGAACATCCGAAAGGCTCACAAATAATTGAACCACCAAAGGAAACATTGTCTTGTTGTATTTTGTTTCTAACTATTGAGGAGGCTCATTTTAAAACATGATTGATAACTAGCTGCTGGAAAATAACTTTAAGTAGTTCGTATACCAAGTTATCGATACAGTGAGTCTGTCCTTGAATGATATGCCTCCCTAAAACTGGTTTGCTTTAGCTGTGTTATAATTTCCACCATGAGAGTTCAGCAGCATGAGACAGCACCTGTCTGTTAGCTTATGGCCATGGAGCTCTAGCTATGGATGTGACATCACTGGGTTCTCTGCTGAGATGTCACAGGTGAAACCAGGTGTCATCTGAGCTGTGCACTGTGGTTTTCCAGCATCAGTCCATAGGCTAGTCTTTTGTTGTCCCCTCAGTTCTACTAAATTGTGACCTTGTCGAGAAAGAAACGTTCCGAACTTGTCTTCGCATCTTATTGTTATAATTCTGCTGGCAACGAAAAACTGCTTATGACCAAAACTTTAGTTTAATCTGTGACATTTTGACCTTTTTTTTAATTATTTAATCAATGCCTATAAAACATAAACAATCTGAACATTACTTATCCTGGCTCTGTCAGTGACTTTATGAGACAGACAGCATCATAATCAAGTATAAATTTAACTCCCATAGAACTTATCCAACAATCAGATAGGTAAAGAGTAAAGACTAATAAAGTATTCATCAAAGTAAGTCGGCAAACTGGCATGATTTTAAATAAAATATTGTAATATTTTGGGTATACTTTATATCTTAATTTATATTTTGACCTTATTTAACTTATGCTCTTAATAAAATATCCAAGATAATTCCTGTATGAAGACCTCCCTTTATATCTGGCAAGCACACAAAATCTATTTCTTTCATCAACCCAGACTAAATGACCACTCTACCATCAATATCCTATTACTTGTTTTCCATTTTAACCAATTTTTTAATTTCTTTTTTATTTCTTTCTTTCTTTCTTTCTTTCTTTCTTTCTTTTTCTTTCTTTCTTTCTTTCTTTCTTTCTTTCTTTCTTTCTTTCTTTCTTTCTTTTTTTGGTGTTTTGAGACAGGGTTTCTCTGTGTAGTTTTGGTGCCTGTCCTGGATCTCACTCTGTAGATCATGCTGGCCTTGAACTCACAGAGAACTACCTGGCTTTGCCTCCCAAGTGCTGGGATTAAGGGTGTGCTCCACCGCCTGGTTCAATTTTTTTTTATTTCTTGTGGTGAGTATCAAACAAGGAAACATTGAATTATCCATAAATTACACACTAATCGTGCTATTTACAAGTATTTTATCATTTATTGAAGTCATAATATTCATTTTGATCGTAGAAATATATACCTGACTATGGAAATGACAGAATTAAATATGAATTATTAAGAAAGCAGGCTGTTAATGAAATGGCATTTCAATTATCAAATCACACACACACACACACACACACACACACACACACACACACAAACATACACAAAAGAACACTCATCCATTCTCACTCCACCCATATAAACAGTTTTTTTATATTGTTACTAAAGAATATGAGTGTGGCTCTGTTTACTAATCATTTTGAGTGTAAGAACATGGATAAGTTTTGAATATGAGAAAATTAAACACTGGAAGGTATAAATTAAACAATAAGAAATGGTGTGTACAGTGTTTATACAACATGTCAATAAGCTGCATCAGCAGAACCAATTTAACAAGGGTAGAAAAGTGTTTATAACAGCTTACACCTGGAGTCTCCAGAATGTTTCTAGTTTTTCATTAAGAAGAAAAATAACCATGTACCCTTCACCACAGAGCATGCCATGGTGACATGCTTCATATAGACATGCTTTTAAATAGATATACATTTGCACATTTAAATAATTGACAGTTTACATTAGTTTTCAAAAACTTGTGTTTAAAAAAATCTATATAAAATGAACCTTTATAGATGGCTTTTAAACATCTGAGAACATGTATTGAAGAACAGATCACATTCTTTAAAAAAAAATAGTGAGTCAATCAAATTGTGTCTTTCTCGCTTCTCTGTGATTTTTGTTTGTGAATAATAAAGTTGTCCCAAGGACCATATCAATTGTCATAACTTCAGCAATGAAAATCATTTCTTGTGATTATAGCTCTTGTTATTTGCCTTCATCAAATAGAATGACTTTAACCTTCAATACCTCCTTTCACAATGAAGATGGCATGACTACTCTTTGAATGCTTCATTTCTGATTATTAGTTACTCTGTCTTCATTCAGACACACCGAAGTAAATCTGTTTCAAGGCTTTTGGGTGCAGTAACATTTTTTCAGTGTGACAACCTTTATAAACACATAAGGCATATTGATCTTCTGATCCAGTGAAATGCAGATTATCATTGGTAGTTCCATCCCTTGGTGTCTAGAACCACATTGTGGGTGGGGAGTTTTAGGACTAGTATGCTCTGACTGCACCTTGGACCCAACTGCACCAAAGTGAAATGTGAGAGTCTTTCACTAGCATCTTAAGGTTTTCCAGACATTTCTAATGTACACAACTGGGAACAAAAACCTTCAAAATAACATCTTTCATTTCCTCATAGATTGGAATTATCTACAGAGCTTTGGAACTTCCTTTAAAACAATCAAAACCAATATTCATACCAAAAACACAAGATAGGTAAATTTCCAGGATAAGCATTTAAAAATATATTTCATCATATTCTAGCATTCAACCATATATGATTGTGTGTGCTTTTTAAAATGAAAATCAGAGGGTTGGGGGATTTAGCTCAGTGGTAGAGTGCTCAGCTCCACAAAAAGAATAAAAAAGAATAAAAAGAAAATCAGCTTTGGCTCTAAGTCAATGTGATATTTTGGTTTGGTGAAGTGAAGAAACATTGGCAGAAGTGGTAGTAACCAAGAAAAAAAATTCTAATCTATTTTTCAGATCTATCTTTCTATCTTATAAATCATGTTACTTAAAACATGTGTAATGGAAAAGTGTATGACAAAGGTCAAGCACATTACCAAGTCCCATTTGCAAAACAATGAAGTATGTTTAATAGAAGCTTCCTTCAGCACCTAAAGCAATGAGAAAGAAATAATTTACCCTTATACTTTGCACAGAGGAAATATAGCATACTGAATAAAAAATATAAACTGATACAACTTATAAATATTTATTTCACTTACTTCAAATGGAGTTTTATATCGAAAATTTTATATTTATTTTTAATCTCCCAAAGTTATGTGAGGTGTCCACATTTAAAAATGTGTTCCAATATCTTAGTCTGAATTATATTTAGGTTTCTCTATGTTTTATCACCATAAAAGGTAAGTTTTGATTACAGTTTTAAAGTTTAACAGTTTGTGTGTAGCAGGAATCTTAAAAGTCTTATTAAAAAACAAACCTGAGGCCAGTTATTAGGGTGACCGCTGGAAGATCAGAGAGACAGAACAAGCCACAGTTTCCTCACCTCCCCAGTTCCTCAGCTGGTCCTGTTTCCTCAGACTGCAAGTTTCTGAGTCCTCATCCAAATGACTCTCAGAAACCTAAATGCTTAGCCAGCCAAATGCTTAACCAGTCAAATGCTTAACTAGCCAAATGCTTCTAGTTTCTGGTCTTCACCCCTTATATATCTTTCTCTTTCTGGCCCCACTCCCTGGGATTAAAGGTGTGAGTCACCTAACCTAGCTGTGACCTTGAAGTCACAGAGATCCTCCTGGCTCTGCCTCCCCGAGTGCTGGGATTAAAGGCGTGTGCTACCACTGACTATCCTAATGTTTAATATTGTGGTGGTCCTGTTTTCTGACCCCAGATAAGTTTATTTCGGGGGACACACAATATTTCGGGGAACACAATACCACCACATTTGTGCCTTTTTCTGCAGGCATTCCAAAGTACAGTTGCCATCAGGTCAATGTCTAAGAATAAGTTAGAATAAAAAGCCATTATTAGAACTTCCTATGTAGTAGTGCACTCCTTTAATCCCAGCACTCAGAAAGCAGAAGCGTGTGGATCTCTTTGAGTTTGAGGCCAGCCCCATCTACATAGTGAGGTCCAGGACAGTCAAAGCTACATAGTGAGTTCCTGTCTCAAAAAAACAAAAGAAAAAAAAAAAACTAGTACAATTGAAATGTATGTGTGTGTGTGTACAGGTATGTAAATATATATCACAACATGTGTATTCACATATGCATATGTATATACAGTCATACTTTTTGGTTTTCCCATCATGATTCTAGTCATGACAGTATTTACAATTTTTTTCTTTTTTATAATTTTTTAATTTCTTGATATTATAGTGTAATTACATGATTTCCTCCTTCCCAAACCATATACCCCTCCTTACCCTCTTTCAACTTAACAGCCTCTTTTTTCACTAATTGTCCTTAACATACATTTGTGTATACATTTTGAAAGGATGTAGTAAATTAAAATTGAAAACAACCTTTGTTTCTGTGAAAATAGGATTAGCACATTAAGGAAGAGACAAGCATCCTCTGATCAGATTATAAAAATCAAAAAAATGTAAACTTTAAGATGCTTTATAGAGTTATTCAAAATACCTTGCATGATCCTAGGATAAGGTGTACTTCCTATGAAGTCTTTGCAGACTGAAAAAGAAATAAACACAAATAAGACCAAAAAAAAAAGCCATTATACTAAAAAAAAAAAAAAAAAAAAAAAAAAAAAACCACAAACCATATTCTATTATCTGTGATAGAGCTTATATAGTCCACAGAACCATTTGAGTTAGGAAGTTCAAGGCTGATTAGTGCAACAAAGCAGACATGTTTAGTATCAACTTTGTGTCATTCTTTGTTTAACAATTAAACTTTATTGAACAAAATCATATAATTATATATAATATCCAAAACATGGAACAAATTAAATCTTTAAAATATTGTCTTTTGAAATTTTTCCTCTATTTTTAAAACTTTCATGTGTGTACACAATGAAATACGGTATTTATCCTATACTCCTCTCCAACTCTCCCCATATCCTCCCCATGTGCATCCCCTCCCTACGTGTGTGTGTGTGTGTGTGTGTGTGTGTGTGTGTGTGTGTGTGTGTGTGTTTGACAATCCAGTAAGTCCAGTTAACGCTACCATGGATTCAAGGGTGTGGTGCATTTCCCAGGAACATAGGAAATCTATCTGAGGCCACATCCTCAATAAAGAATGATTCTTCTTCAACGAGCAACTATCCACTGCCAATAGCTCCCCAGTGTGGAATAGGGTCTGGATATCATCTACCCATTCTAGTCTGGGCTTTTGGCTAGCTTGATTCCTGGCAGGCAACTACATCTGCTGTGAAATTGTGATTGCAATACCTATGCCAAGGCCAGAGGACAGCACGTTGCAGCCTCCTCCCTTATTCTGGCTCTCACACTCTTTCAAATTCCTTTTCCATGATCATTTGCTAGTCAATACAAATAGACCTGTTTAAGGCTAAGAACTCAATCCTTTCTTCTCAGAACTTCAACCAGTTATGCATCTCTCCATTGTCTTATTTGACACACACACACACACACACACACACACACACACACACACACACACTTCTCTGACAAAGGTTGAGATCAGCCTAGGTCTATGGCTATAATCATAAATACTTAGAAGACTATCTGACAGCATGAGCAATTTGCAAAATGACAATAGAAAATCCTACCTAGCCCCCCATTGTGTCCCTAACTGTGGTCTTTTGACCAGGATTACAATATCAGGCATGAAATTCCCACTTGTAGAGATGGCCTCAAGTCCAACAATAGTGATACCACTACTGTACCAGTAGGTGTATCTTGCCCTGTATATATTGCAGTGTGAAAACCTAGTACTGGATAAGACAACAGAGTACACATGAAAGACAGGAAATGCAAAGTAGATTTTTTTAGTTGGAGAGAGCATGTTAAGGGAGGGTAGATAGTAGATTCTAGGTAGAATCAAAGTAGTGAGTTGGAATTTTGGGAGCAGAGAGGTTTAAACAAGGAAGCATATGGGATTATGGGAGGAACTAGGGCCTGATGGGGAGGGCTAACCCCAAGGATGGGAGTATGAAAAAGCCTGTATGGAAGTCTATTTTTTCACAACTCAGGAGAATAATTGAATAATAGGACATGTGAAAAGGAAGAAGAGGGGAGAATCCTAAGGTCTAAAGGTTTAGGCAGGGATGGCAGTGGTGGGAGGTGTCAAACAACAAGGTAATGGGTGGGTTATCCAGTTAAGGATGCATGAAAAGCCTTGTGAAAATCCACTAGTTAGTAATTTCAAAATCAAGCTTAAAAAAGAGCTCAAACAGAATTTTCCCACATGGGTGGAAATGATCCTGGAAGATATGATTATTAAGTGAAAATCACAGTAGAAAGCATGAGACGCTCCCTACAAGTTATTGGCTTGGAAGGCCTGGAGTCTCCAAAACAACATGGGCTACTTCATTGCTTTTGGTTACCCACCATAACTGCATGGTAAGACCCTATTGCTAAAGACACCACACACTTTGGCTGCAGACAGAGACAAGTCATTCCAAAAAACGCAGGAATCTTTTTAATGACTGGCTTTTCACAGTGCCTCTGCAGGCTGCTGGGAAAGAAAAGACAACAATAAATTCATTTTCTTTTTCTATGTTGAGAAAGACTATGGAAATTCTATATTGAAATTTGAAACAAAAGTAAGAGTTTTCATTTTTCTTTCACATAACATTTTTATTGATTCTTTGGGAGTTTCACATCATGCACCCCAATCACAATCCCTTCCCAGTTCTTCCATGTCCAGCCCTCTTGTATCCCCACAAAAAGAAGTAAATAATAATAATAATAATAATAATAATAAGAAGAAGAAGAAGAAGAAGAAGAAGAAGAAGAAGAAGAAGTAGTATATGGTCAAATTCTTAATGTCCTGCCCTTTAAATAGAACTGAGTTCCCCCCCCCCTCTATCTCCACCAGAAGTCGTCAATTGTGGGGAGCTACACTTCAGCATCTCCATCACACTTTTCTTTTCTTTTTTTTTTGAGACAGAGTTTCTTGGGAGGCTTTCCTAGAACTCACTTTGTAGCCCAGGCTGGTCTGGAACTCACAGAGATTTGCCTGTATCTGCCTCCCAAGTGCTAGGATTAAAGGTGTGCACCACCATCACCCAGCTTCCATCACACATTTTAAGAGTTCTCTTTGGTGGCTTCCTATTTAGGCTGTTACTTTTTTGGGGGGTGGGCATTGGGGTGGGGGTAAAGGTTGTCACAGAAGACTTCCATGTTCCTCTCTCTCAACTGTGCGTCTCGATATCACAGCAAAGGTAACCTCCTTGATTGCACAGTGAGTGGGAGCATGAGTCATGGACCTCCACATAGTTTTAGTTTCTAGAGATAGCACAGACCCACAAATACAGCCCCCTATTGCAGGAGAACCACAGGTCCAGACACTGGTCTCAGTATCAGCAAGGATCTGGATGTTACCATGGCATTAGGTGGCAGCACGTGTCAGTCACATCAATTTGGCACCCAGGAGCAGTGTGGCCTACAGACATCAATATGGTTTCAGGAGGCAGCACAGATCATGGACATCTGCATGGGCTTCAATGGTAACTTGGACCATGGACATTAACATCAACCCCAGCTGCTTCAGTATGGCCATAGACATAGTTGTGGCTCTTGATGGCAGCATGGGCCTGGACATTTTGTAAGTGTAATACTAAAGTCAATGTGAACTTAGATTGATGTTTCGTATCAGTGCAGTCAGAACAGACCATGGGTGCGTGCAAGATCTTTGTATTTCTGTAGCTGTCAGTAGATCAATGTTTCGGCCAGTGCTCACATCTATCCTACTGCTATGTACCCTATTAGTTGAGGGTTATTTGAACCAATTCTTTAGTTTTGTTGCTGGTTTGTTTGTTGAGACAAATTCTTATAACATAGCCCAGTAGACCTTCAATGTAATATATTCTCTCAGGTCCCCAGGTATAATAGTTACAGGTGTGAACCACCCTGTCCAGGTCTAACTCATTTTTTGAGATATATAAACCAACTTAAGTTTTCATATAAGATAAAAATTTAAAGTTACTCGACCTATTTAGCTTTTTCATTCAGTTGCTCATTCATTCAGTGTGTGCATGTGAGTAGTGCTGCAGTACATGTGCTGAGATCAGAAGACCACTTGTGGGAATCAGTACACCTTCCTCCATGTGGGTCCCTAGAGTCAAACAAGATTTTATCCACCACACCATCTCACCAGCTTTCAGTTTTCTCCTTAAGTGCATTCCCTCAAGTCTAAATGTTACCATTAGAGGAGAACAATCATGCTTGTAAGAGAGCAACCATGATGTTGATAACTGGACTTGGAATGTCTGTGACTTCCTGATCTGATTTTATACATATTTGGCAGCCAGAGTTCTTAGATTGAAGGCTCAACACTGCTAGAAAAAAGGGTTTCTATATTTATCCATTTTCCATTACTATAATGAAATACCGAAAGTTGAGTAGTGTTATAATTATAAGGTGGTTCCTTTTTAAAGAAATTGGGCAACTTCTACATTTACCATCTCTTAAATTGTTCTTTCATTTCTTGTGTTCTATCCTTATCTCTTGTTTTTATTTTGACTGCTAACTCCAATATTTTATCTCCCTGAGCACAGAAGCACCCAACAGAGGGGAAGAGAAAAAGTGTCAGAGGTTACCTGGGGATTGTTTATGATTATGTGACATAGGCATATTGTCTTTTGGAATAAACTTCATTCCAGATATTTACTATTAACTACAATACTAGAATAATATAATGTAGAATAAACAACCCCCAGATCTCCATGTAAATCTATACTAACATTCCATTGTGTGTCCACCTGATACAAAGGAGGATTTTTCCTGACATGAGTATTTTTTCAAATATTTGCCATTCAGTTGATAATTTGCAGAAGTAGGCTGGCTTCTGCTTCTATGATCACAGCAAGGTGACGTTTGTTTTATGGCACATATTCTGATGCCTTAAGTAGATTTTGACATAAGAAATAGCTGGTTTGTAATACTGCAAATACGAATTTAGTCTTAGTCTCATTTTCTAACAGAAAACTTCTAAAATCTGTAGGTTTCTCATATTGATTGTGGCTTTTATTTTTTATTTGTTATTTTTGGCCTTCTATTGGTTTGACTGATGGCTACCACTTCCTATAGAGCTTCAGGACAGGGGCTGACCCAGTCACCCCTACAGAAATGCAGGATCAAAAGGCTGCAATTTCAGCTCTAGGGAATGAGTGGGGCTGATGACTAAGTTCACCACTAATGGTCCATGATTGTATCAGTCATGTGTAAGTAATGAAATCTCCATGATAATGCAGAAGGACAGTGTTTGAAGAGTTTACAGAGGTTTGAGCTCATGAGGTTTCTGAAGAGTGTACACCTGAAGAAGACATGCAAGTTCCATGCTTTCTCAAATCCTTTCTTTCCCATCTTTTCATCTGCAACATTCTGAGTCTTTATAATAAACTCATAAAGAGAAATTGGTTTTTCTCAGAGTCTTTTGAGCTTCTCGTGATCGTCAATCAAATCTATAGAAGCTCCAGAGCTATGGGAAACTCCATTTATACAAGCACACCTTGGATAGCGTGGGGTTAGTCCCAGACTATGCTATTAAAGCAAATCTCAGTAAATGGGTCACAGAAAATTCTGGTTTTCCAGTGTAAACAACATCAGAGTGCACAAACTCAAGAGCATTTTAGACTGCACTTGTGGTCCTTGGTCTCTTGTTATTGTTGCTGTTTGTTTATTTACTTTTGTTGCTGATTATTGAAGTTGCTCAAATCATGGTGATTATAATCAATATCTTCTAATCTCTTTTTTGTCAATATTTCTATCTTCATCATAAATTTTTCTAATAATATCTGTAATGATGAGTCTTTTTTTGAAAAGTATCAATGTACTTTGCCAAGATTCACCAGAGGCACCATATCCAGACAGCTTCTATAAAATGACATCTCTGAAATACTGTCTTGATAGTCAAAATTACCCCTTGATTCGTGAACTATTGAAAGGAATCTTCTTTAAGTAGGCCTGAAATACTCAATGTTCCATATTGCGAAGAGATGTGCTGTCATTCATTCTTGTTATTCTATTTACACAGCACAGAGAGTAAATTGAAAACAATTTTGAAGGGCAATAAGATTTTTCAGGATGGTTAGTGAACATTGATTTCTATTTAAAATTAATAGTTGCATTAGATTATAACATGTTATCCTTCTCCCTTCAACGCTTTGGAGTCAAGCACTGACTTCTCTCCAGTTACAAAACTCCAACATGGTATTTTCTTTCAATAGAAGGCTGTGTCATGTATATTGAAAAACCAATTGTTCATTATAGCCACCTTGGTCAATGGCCATAGGTAGATTTTCTGTGTAATTTGATGTTTCATCCCAATCTTCTGTTGTATGCAGCTGCATCGTGCCTCTAGACATGAAACAATCTGCTAGATTCATGCTTGTTTCTATGGCTTCCTCGCTTATCATCTATAGAAATAAAAATCAAAAACCTTAGGGTTGTGTTTAGAGTTAGTCGCTAGATTTACAGACTGCTCTATCTGCTTTCATATTCTATCTAAACAACTAAAAATATACATCAGCAATAAGGTTGTTTTGCTTTCTTAACATTTGTGTTTTCATTGCAGTCTCATTTTTGTTTTCTCTCAAGAACTTTCCTTTATAATATCCATTTGGCTGTTTAGCAGAGGATACCAAGGCTAAGTCATTCTGCACCTTTGACATCCCTTCCTCACTAACATTATTCACTTCCAGCTTCTGTGGAAAATTAGACACAGAATATGGTTGTTTTACTTGAACATGTAGAACCATTCTAAGTTTATTAATTAGCCTAAATTACATGTCGCTGCATAACTAGGACATAGAGAAACCAGAGCAAAAGATATCAGAAACTGTGGGGTTGGCAGTGGAGCAGCCAAAACCCACATCAATTTACTGTTTGGTGTTCTAAATGGATGCAGTTTTTGATGCCTCAAGACAGCTGTAGTAGTGACACCAAAGGTCCCGATCATAGAAAACCAAAGCAAATACAATAACAATGAAAAGGTTTTGTGAAGATTAAAAAAGGTCAAAAAATATGAAAGAGACACAGTGCCTTCATAAAAATGTTATTGATACACTTGCTCAATGAAAGGTCTTCTAAGTTTTGATTAAAGACTTTTTGTATTCAAGATACAATAAATCAAAGAAAAAAAAATGAGGTTTGTCTGCTGTCAGTCATCCAGAAGCACAGGGAAATCAAATCTATCTGAAAGGTGTGAATGGTAACCCATCTGTGGCAGGTAGTGTTTGTGGTTGTATTCTCAACTTGTGAGATTTGATCATATGTCAGTGCACATTCAAAACTGAACTAAGTTAAGGACACTAAACTAATGTCCACTGCAGAACTGAACACACACTTGATAATGGGAAGAAATGTTCACACCCTTGGAAGCCACAGGAGTCTTCCTTGTTGTGCAGTGAGAGAGCAGAGGAAAAAAAAAAAAAACACATTTTGAGCTGGTGTTGAAACATGTAAGGCTTTTTGTTAACAAGCACCTTCAGGTCTGAATCATCCTATGATGCAAAGCAAGGCACATGGTGATGTTCAATATGAACAGCTAGGGAAACACATTTCTTCCCTTTTATGGGAAGTACTGCGAGGTTTCAGGACAAAGGGCATGAATCAGTAACGGTAGGGACAGGGCCACCAAGACTATCATTACGATCTGTCTCAAAATAAATTTGAGGCAAAAAGGACATTTCCAAATTCCAGTTAACACCAGGAATAAAGGTGCACAAACATGTTAAGAGTAAGTGAGTTCCCCCTCACGTATAAGCACCTTGTATATCCAATAGAAAAGAACTGACACCGTAATCTTCTACATCATGACTGTGATTGGGCCTGGACACAAACAGTGCTGTCGAGAACAGCACATTATTTTTCAAGTTATAAAAATATGGATCCTTGTGACTATTCACTCCAAGCCAAAAGCTGCAAAGCGCTGTGGTGAGAGCTCACAATTTATAGTGATCCCAAACGAAGAAGTCACATGTAGGGAAACCATAGTCATCTACATTGGCAGGACACTCTGGAAATTCTCCTTGTCTGTCTCAGCTGACAAGAGAGATACAGCTGCATCCACAGATTAAGATTTGCATACAGGAAGCCAGAGAGTATCTATGCTGAGGAGAAATAGAAGAAATGGAAAAGCATGTGTTGGTATCTGCTCCCCGCCCCCAACACACACATCCTACTCACAAATTATCAATCACTCCTCTTCCAGCTTTCTCGGCTTTTCTCACATAATACTCACATTCACTCTGCAGATACAGTTCACTTAGAGCTACAGTGAGTCACAGAAAAGTAGGACATATTCTGTTCCTTCACATTTATAAACATAGAGGGTTACACTGGCCTTTCATGATTTCCTTTCTTAGGGGTTTCAATAGCGAGGGAGATTATGGCTTGGGTTTCAGGCAAGTGTGTTAGCCTGAAGTTGGTTCTGGAGGGAGTCTTTCATAGAAATAATATGTACATTATACATTCCTTGGGATAGTTTCAATCAATATGCCTTAAATCAATGAATATTCATTGCATGTATACCAAGAGTGTACATTATGCTTGTGATATTGTGATATGAGTATGCAGTCCAGTACTATGATAGCAATTGGCTAAAGTAAGACTTCCTTGTTTTACCTAAATGAAGTTTAATTGAAACTATCAAAAACTAAATTCAGATCTTTTTGAGTGTGCATGAATAAGTGATAATGAGACAAGGCACAGCTTTTTTTTTTACTATCAGCAATATTTACTTTAAATAATATAGCTGCTTGCTACATAATATAGCTCCTTCCCATATCATAAATAGAAAAAAGGTAGATTAACAACTTAAGCCGGAGAGTGTAATTGAATTCTTTAGTATTCTCTGTCTAGTTTTCATCATCCAATTCACTTTCATCTTAGAAGAAAATTACTTGGGTCAAAAGTCATTGCTTTAAGTCTCTAGGTATATTATGAGAAGCAGAATGTTAAGCTGAAAAGCTATTATCAGGTTTCTGATAGGAGCTTTTGTGATAGGAATTCTAATTTTTGTGTGGCCATAGTTATTAATGAACACAGGAGGTTTGGGCTGTGGCTGCTACAGTGGATAATTCAGTGGGACTGTATGACATCATGTCACTCTGCCAATGTACCTGAGAATTTTCCCTGTAACATCAGTTTGACTTTGTGTAGAGAATCTACTTACACACTCCTAAGAGTACCAATGTGCATCTTCATTCAGATGTTTTCCAGAAAACGTTTCCTGCCAAATATAAGTAAATGCTAACTTTTATATGAATTACACCTAATATCTAAAAATCCTCCCCCTCCTGAAGGATTGTTACAGGTTGCTAATTTCAACTTAATGACTCTCATCTTCTAGTAAGTTTGGCACTATTTATAAGTTAATTTAAAATGAATGTTGGCAGGACCTTACATATAAACAATTTATTATTCATAGATGTGTGGATGACAAATATATTCTGACATGACTTAACCCAAATTCGTTTTAGTCTCTTGGACAGTTATTGATATTTCACGTGTAAAATTTCCACTCTTGTATAGTTTTTGAGCTTAGTGTTTCAAATGAGGTGATTTAGATGAGCACATAAAAAAGGCAGAGCACTTCAACAGGGGGAAAGTTTTCACAACGAAAATGAACAATGGAATCTGTGACTGGTTAGACAAGGCAAAGTCTCATTTATGAAAATAGAGCACTACACTGGCCTTTCATGATTTGCTTTCTTATGGGTTGTAATAAGGAAGCTTTGAAGACTTCTCGAGGTAACATGATATGGTTCTGTTTAAGAGTAGAGGGGTATTGTTTTGTTCTATGTTCATATACCTCACCTCTTACTTTGTATCTAGCTACAGGATTGTGCTATAGGATTGTGCTAATTGATGGAATTAAGGTGTTGTGTCTCTTTAACCTAATGTCCTACACATAGCCCTGTATGGATGTTATGCAGTTATATTATCTCTTTCCTTCTGTACTCTTTAGCTGTCCTGTGCTTAATATTACTGCATTCCTAAGGAAATTGAAGTTTTGGAAATTTTCAGATAAAATTCATATGCAATGCCAGAGCATCCAGTTGAGATTATCCTGTCACCAGAGGCTGAAAAAAATGCTAGTGAGGTCCACTGTAATTTTCCATCTCAGTAAATTACTGAGAAGTCATGAATTGCTGCAACTAAGTGCTTGGGGATGTTTTTCTTTTGTCTGAACTGACACCTTAAATTGGAGCCAGTTTTATTTTGGGTTTTTTTTTTCAGGACAGGAGCCACTCAGGTAGTCATGTGAGATTTGATAAGTGCTGGAACATCTATCCTGCCCCCAAATACCCATCATCACAGTGTGGTCTATCACAGCTCTTACAAACACTGACATGAAAACCTCTCTCTTCAAAGTGATATTTTTCTTTTGAAAATAAGATTATTCCATAAGGATGTGAAATCCCAAAAGGAGAAGGGGGAGGGGAGAATAAGGAAGAACAATAGAGGGGTAATATCAGACATTATATTCATGTATGAAAATTTTTCATGAAATTTACTTTTTATAAGTTGATATACACTTATAAAAATAAAACTGTTCTAGAAAAGACATGTATTTATCTTACCTTCACCATTTATACAATTATAATTTGTCAAGTAGATAAAATATAGAAGAAGCAAATAACTTAAGGAATCACTTTAAGGGTTTATGTGAAAATGTATGCCCTCACACAAAATGTGCGGATTAATGCATTCCAGTTACCAAACCCTGTGTTCTAACCAAGGTAGTTCAAATACATAAGCTTTTCTTCACCCCAAAAGTTATCTCATGTCTCCAGTAGGACAAGTGTTTTATCTCCACGTTGGTTCACTGGTACCTAAGGCATGATGTCAGAAATCCATGTAAAATAAGACATACTGAGTGGGTTTTTTCTCCCTCAGTGTGATGAGTAAGTTCCATTCATTGTGTGGTAAGTGGTGGTATCAGTGTTGATGTTGTTGTTGTTGTTGTTGTTTTTCTCACCATTTATGTTTCAGTAAAAAGTCTGGTTTTTGTTCAGGTTGGTGGCTGTTATAAATAAAGCTGATTGTAAATTCTTCTAAAGATATTTGTGTTCAATGATTTTAATTTCTCATGCAAAGCACTCTGAATTAGGAACACTGGGCTATACAGAAACTACCTGTTCAAATGAATAGGATTCTACAGAGCTGGTTTGCTTTAAACACAATGGCAAGTTCCCATTACTCCGAGGAATGTCTGATGGTTTCAGTTGTGTTGTTCCCCTCTACTTGCCACTGTCAGTCCTTATCTTATCTAATTGGGGTTTCATTTCCATTTCTGTAGTGACTAAAATCATTGAGCATCATTACTGTTGCTCTCTAGATATCCAAAGCCCCTTAGGACTCTACCTCGGGATGCAGACCAGACCCCCTTCTCCAGTTCTTTCTCTCCATCCCTTAAGCCATTCCTCATAGCCCATCTCTGTTCTTTCTGTCTCTCTTGGAACTTAAGAACCAATCTCCACCAGGTAGGTACCCCAAAGCTGTCATACTTGCTTGGAACCGAAGTGATGTGGCAGTGTACCTCTTCCCATCTTCCATTCTAGACTCTGCAGACCACTCTTGGACCTGCTTCTGTCCACCAGCCTAAGCCCTCCTCCCAGCCACCTCCATCCCCTTGGAACTCAGCCATGTGGGACAGATTCAGAGCCTCCTTAGCTGTTCCTTGCTCTTTTTTAAAGTGACAGATTTTTAAAAATTGAAGTGTTCTGGTCATCATTTCTTCAACTATGTATGCTCTGGGCCAGGATTCCAATTTCCCTTGTCCTGGGCAAATGAGTATTCTTGCAGGAGATCCCTAGTGAACCAGTTTTATTTATTTTATTTTATTGTCATTATTTTCTTTGTGCAAATAACAGAAGGAAGCCCTAGTATAAAGGATTAAAGTGGAATTATTGAACAGGAAGAGATAAATTGGGGTGAGAAGGAGCAGGGCAGAGTAAAAGAAAAATGGAGTGATAACACTATAGACCTCAAAAAAAAAAACCAGAAACCTAATATTGTAGAAGCTTCCTAAAATATATCTCTATCCATACATAAAAAGATTAATATAGAGTTATCCTATAACATGCTAACAATGAGACTGAGCCCCAGGAACAGGTTGTTGGAAGCAGAAAGTAAGCCTCACTCTTACCAGGCTACGACCACTGAAAACTACTGAAGACTGGCCTGGTCCAGTAGTGGCATGATCATTATGGGAGTAATCAACCACTTTCTGATTGGATTTAAATCCAGCTTCCCGAGATGAATCGCACACCTGGTACCATTATCAGACTGAGAACTTTGGCTACATACGTAGGTCACAAAGGAGAACCTACTATTATTATGCTGTTGAGAGGATACAATATCCAACTAATTCTTAGTGACTTATTATAATATCCATAGAGTAAGGCACTTCTTAACTCATCTGAGAAGATTTTGTTTGAAGTAGAATATTATCACCATTTCACAGCTCTTTTTAAGCCACAATTCTTCTACCATCACCTCTGCCCATATTGCTTCTGGTCTTTTATTCACTATGTCCAATAACCTCCAATGGCATTTGTTGCTTTGTTTCTTCATATCACCCTTGAATATACTTGTTCTCTAAGAACAAGCTTCACTTATCACACTTCAAAAGGCTGAAATATTAATATATAATACTATAATAAAATATTTAGTAAATATAAAAATTTGGTGATCATTTCATAGCTTCAAACACTATGAATTTCAAAACTCACATGTGTATCTGCAGTCCCTCTCCTAAACTTCAGACCTTACCTACAACTATTTAGTGGACACTAGCGCTCCGACAAAATGAATTAATTCATTAACTATATTTACAAAACCTGTTGTTGGAAGGCGATGGCAATTGATTTCAGTGATCACGATTGGAGAGCAAGGCTGGGAATGGTAAGATTGCTAGATTCCATTATAAGCAATTTAATGTCTTTTAAAAATGTATGTATTGATCTGTTTTATAAAATTACTAAGGCATTAAAAATAAATAATGCAAAAGGAAAAGGAGAATATTATCCTCTCTCGTGAAAAACAAGCACATCCCAAATGAAAAGAGTCCTGACCCTGTGGGAAAACACAAGACCTCAGAGTTTTGGCTCCACCCATACAATGTCATATAAGAAAGGGATATTTCCCTCTGTTTCTAGACTACTTTTCTAGTCAGCCATAAAATCAATCCTGTCTAGACTTCATTTAAAAGTATGTTATAAACTACATTTTAAGAAAAGGAGACACATAATATTTACATAGTCTACTAATGACTTACAAAATAAATGTTTTCTTTTTTAATAATATATTACATGATTTTTAATGAATAACTGCCGTTGATGAAAATCATTTACCATGTATAATGACTTTGCATCATCTAAGTAAACTGAAAACACCCCAGCCAGTTAAAAACACAGCAATTTTTCTATATATACTGCTAGATATATAACTATACGGCATATTGCTGAAATATAACTATAACTATATAAATGTATATATCAATAAAAGGACAAATGAGCCAGGCGGTGGTGGTGCACACCTGTAATCCCAGCACTTGGGAGGCAGAGCCAGGCAGATCTCTGTGAGTTCGAGGCCAGCCTGGGCTACCAAGTGAGTTCGAGGAATGGCACAAAGCTACACAGAGAAACCCTGTGTCGGGAAAAAAAAAAAAAAAAGAAAAGAAAAAAAAGAAAGAAAGAAAGAAAAAATGGTCAGAAGCCATGCATTTGAGAGAGAGATGGAATGGGTCCCATGGGAGAAGGTGAAGGGAGGAAAGGGAAAGGGGAAAATGATGTAGTTACATTTTAATTTAAAAAGATTAAACTTCAGAAATCATTCATTGAAGATTTTAGCACGTGATCTCAAATTAAGGACAAATTTAACCTTAAATTATATAAATTTACCTATACAGATAATTTAAATATGTTATAGTAAATGCTTTTAATACAATGGATTGGATAAGTATATGATTTTTTTTTTTTGAGCTGAGGATTGAACCCAGGGCCTTGCGCTTGCTAGGTGAGTGTTCCACTACTAAGCTAAATCCCCAACAGTATATAATATTTTAAATTATTCCTTTCCTTCTTTCTCATTTAAAGTCTGACTTTCCATTTGGAGCCTTCCTACATACAATGATAGTGTGGTGGTTTGAAAGAAAATGCCCCCCAAAGGGAGTGGCACTATTAGGAGGTATGGCCTTTTTGAAGTAGGTGTGGCCTTGTTGAAGGATGTCTGTCACCGTGGGGTTTAGCACTGAGGTCTCTTTTACTCAGTGTGATACACAGTCCACTTACTGTTGCCTTCTGATCAACATGTAGCCAGCACCATGTCTATGTGCATGCTTCCTGCCATGATAATAATAAACTGAACCTCTGAAACTATAAGCCACTCCAATTAAATATTTTTCTAATGAGAGTTGTCATGATCATGGTGTATAGCTGGAGTCTTCTCTCTGAGTTCCGCCAAGCCTTGGCAGTCCAACATCCCACTTATAAAATAAACACACAGACGATTATATTATTTTACAAACTGTATTGCCATGGCAGGCTTCTAGCTAGCTGTTCTTATATCTTAAATCAACCCATTTCTATTCAACTATAAGTTGCCACATGGCTTGTGGCTTACCAGTATCTTAACATCTGCTTCTCCTCATAGCGGCTGGCAGCATCTCTCTGACTCAGCCTTCCACTTCCCAGAATTCTCCTTTTTCCTTGTCCCGCCTATACTTCCTGCCTGGCTACTGGCCAATCAGAGCAACACATTTAACATACAGAACATCCCACAGCAATGGTGTGTCTTCCCAGCAACAGAAACCCTAAGACAGATGGTTTCTGCATTCACCACAGCATTTGCTATGGATTCTGATTTGATTTAGGGAGAAGAGTCAGGGGAGGAGAGAAACAAAACTCAATTCAGAAATCATCTGATCATAATAAAGAGCTTTTCATTCTTGCTAAGATTTTTCACATCATTCATGTAAAGCTGAAGACTTTCCAGATTCTTTAGAAAGAATGTTTTCTAAATATATAGCAAGAGCTTTGTTTACCACATTCTTCTCAAGGAAAATCTAACAAAAATATGAAGAAATCCTTCATCATTCTAGTTCTAACTTTTTCTCTTGCTAATTAGCTGTTAATCTTAGAAACAACTGGCTATGTGTTATTTTTCAATTGCTTTATTTTTATTTGATTGACTCATTTTTCTTTATTCATGATTTAATGACATAATTATCCATTATAGCTGTCTCATTGAAGCCTTATTCTATTGCCAAATTTGAATCTATATCCCCAAGTTCATTAAAGGTGATGTCATCTTATAAATCATGGGTCATGTGATGGTTAGGGCTGATTTTCCACTTGATAGACTTTGGAATCAGCTAAGAGAGAAGCATGTAGGCACATTTGTCAGGATTATTTAGAATACATTAGCTTCTGGATAAGCCTATGAGGGATCATGTTGATCAGTTAATCTGGATGAGAAGGCTCACCCTGAAAGGAAGTGGCACCATTCCTTAGACTTGTGACAAAAGCAGGAATCTAGGCAAGGACCAGCATCCATGCCTATCCCTTAAGTTTCCTGGGAATATCATGTCACTAGCTGCTTCAAAACCATGCTACCTTAACTTCTTCACAATGATGGATGGGGTTTACCCTTTAACAGTGGGCTGACATAAAACTGTCCCTTACTTAAGTGGCTTTCTTTCAGAATGTTTTGTCACAGCAGCAGAAAAGTCAGTAAGACTACATGCTTAGATTAACTTCTCAACACTTCCACAAAATTCTTTCATTGTGTCAGAAAAATCTCAGAACAGAAGAAAAAGTCCCACAAACAAATATACTTTATATTGTAAGATGACTATGACTGGAGCATGTACATTTTAACCACAAGGAGATAGCTCTCCATAGTTGGACAATGGTGATAAAATTCCCAGTATGTAGGCCATATCTTGTGCCAATACACAGACTGTTGGACTTAAAAATACTAACAAACTGGTAAATTGAATGTTTCTAAACACGTGCACGCGCACACACACACACACACACACACACACACACACACACATTACTTTTTGGCTGTTTCAAATAAAAAGTTGTATGGGCAAATGCTATCATAAGAACTTTTTAATTAATCCATGGAAGTTACCAAAATGTAACCAAAACTACTTTAAAATTCATAATAAAAACAAAAATACATGAAAACATAATATACCAACCTACGATAGATAAATTTATAGTAATATATAATGTAATATAATAAATATACATATCTATGTGTATATATCATCCTAGAGAAACTTCAAATATATAATGGTTAGTTTTGAAGTCTTTAAAGTTTTACAAAATTTGATAGTGTTTAAGTAACTTCATTTTTTCCCAGAATGTACAACTTGATAAATTTTGTCATGAATTTTTTTTAAATTTTATTTAAGTGTATAATGTGTACAGAGATGAGAAAAGGGTGTTAGGTCCCCTAGAGCTGTAGTTCACAAGTGATTGTCAGATGTCTGACATCGGTGCTGAGAACTTAACCAGCTCCTCTGGAGGAGCAGGAAAGGCTGCTAAGTCATGGGCCATCCCCTCAAACCCTTGTCATGAGGTATAAAAAGCTTGTTCAGCCATAACTTGTTTCCTTTAAAAAAAAAAATTCCACACACATATTCAGACCCAGATTTTCATTATCTGTTCACAGGCTGAATGATAATTAGGTTGTTTCCATTTACTAGCTGCTGTAGATAGAGATGCAGTGAGCATGGCTGAGCAAGTATCTGTGGGGGAGGATGTTAAAAGAAAGGCTTGCATGTTCTCTGTCATTGGAGGCTCATAGCCCCAAATCTTCAGAGAGGAGTAGATGTTCTGGAGTAACTACTGAAACCACAAAAGTAAACAGCACCATGACAGGGGTGAAGGGTGGGGAGCACTTCAGACGAGAATAGGAGGATGCAAGTGATTTGAGTGAGGAAATGGGAAGAACAGGAAGGGCTTTAATTAGGGGTGGAAGGGAACATGGAGAGAAGAAGGAAAAAGGGTAAAATAATAAGAGAGATGTCTGAGAAAGTCATAAGGGATCATAACTAAAACACCTTTTGCACACTTAACTCTGTATGAATATACACATACAGTTTAAATGAAATTTTCTCATCTGGATTGGTAGTATTCAATCCAAGAACCAAAGATTATCTAACAAACACCCCACACCAGTCATGAGGTGTTGGTCAGAACTGTCCAAGAGACTCCCAAATCATGACAGGCTATTACTTTTGTTCTTGTTTGTCTCCAAGAGGTGAAGGCAATTCTCTTATTGCTGAAGACACCATGCACTTCAGATGCAGGATCTCGAGGCCCCTGAACTGGAGCTGACCTGAATGCCTTCTCCCTAAGAACTAGCTTTTGTGGTACCAGAAGGTTCCATTTAAGCTTCCAAAGCAGGGAAGCAACCAAAAGTTCTACCTAGCTCTGACACCTGTGAACCACAAGGACCAGCAAGGCCTGGCAACCCTAAGAATACAGTAGTGGCAGTCATACCCTGACTGTAACCAACAGCTCTCTCTAATTGGACTTAAGACTTACTCGACAAGAAAGAAATCATGCCTGGTACTGGCAACCAAGCCAACTACCCAGAGATAATGAACTCATGAGTCTTGGAGGAGAACCTACTCCTTCCTTAGCCAGCACAATCTCTAACTATATTAAGTAGCTGTCCTTATACTCAGAGATAAGTGTAGTCTTTGCCCCTCATCAAGGTTACTTCTCTTTGCAATGGACAGAAACCACCCCAGAAAACACAATCAAACAAAATGCTGAGTTGTAGATCTCAGCACTAGCAGATACATCTATAAAACAACCCCCCCCCACACACACACACACTACACACACATGTAGAGCTCAGGGAATCATTTCTGAAAAGGAGGTGGAAAGATTGTAAAAACCAAAGGATCAGGGAGTTTTCTGTGAGATTATGTCTCCTAGTAATATCAGAAGCTACAGCCACAAAGTTTCATCAATGTGACTGCTTAAACATGAACAGAACAGGGAATACAATACACAATGCTAAAGTGGATGAAGGAAAGTCCAGGAACCTTTGACCCTACACAAAGAACTACAGACAACTAAAGAATGAGCAGGAGAAATAGTCTTCCACAGTGAATGGCATACCAACTGGTTATCAAATATCAAATGATCATCACTTAAAACATTCATACAAGTAACAAGACTGAGCAGGATATATATATATAAACAATTAGTGAAAAAAGAGACCATGAAACTGATATCGAGCAATGAGGGGCATATGGGGTGGTTTGGAAGGAGGAAAAGGAAAGAGAAACGATGTAATTACATTGCAATCTCCAAAATTAAAAGAAATACTTTAAAAAGAAATAATAACAAATGCTGGCATGGGTGTGGGGAAAGGGGAACACTTATTTACTGCTGGTGGAATTTCAAACAGGCAGAGCCACTATAGAAATCTGTGTGGAGATCCCTCACAAACCTAGAAATAGATCTACCACATGATCCAGATATATCACTCTTACGTACATTACCACAAACAATCCAGATCTTACCACATAGATACTTGCTCACCCGTGTACATTTTTGCCCTATTCACAAAAGCCAGGAAATGGAAACAGCCTAGATGTCTATCAATGAATGAATGGATAACAAAGCTGTGGTTCCTTCAAACAGTGCAATACTGTTCATCTGTTTAAAAGGTCAAATGATAATAACAATGTACCGCACAAAGCATCCTCAGGAGCACAATAGTGGCATAGCTATTGCTGGGGTAACCAATCACTCTATGAACGTACTCGAGGACTACTCCACACGATGGAATCCATGCCTGCTAATATAAACCCAATCAAAACCCATTTCTGGAGAGGTCAAAGTGTGTCTGGGTGGTATTTACTATTGTTGTTTGACTAAATTGAAATGGCAACAGCTGGGTGGTGGTGGCGCATGCCTTTAATCCCAGCACTCAGGAGGCAGAGGCAGGTGGATGTTTGTGAGTTCGAGGCCAGCCTGGTCTACTGAGCGAGATCCAGGAAAGGCAAAAAGCTACACAGAGAAACCCTCTCTTGAAAAACCAAAAAATAAATAAAAAAGAAAGAAAGAAAAAAATAGTTAAAAAGAAATGGCACCAAACTGCCTTCAAAATATTTATTTATGTCCATAGATAAATGTTATGCTCAGTCTTAGTCAGTGAAATTACTCTTTGCAATGGATGGCAAAGAATCTTGAGACTCACAAATGTTCAGAGTACTCAGAAAAAGTGAAATTTAAGTGCTTAACTCTAAATAGGACATTTCTAACACCTCCTCTAAGACACAGGGAATATTACAGAAGATGATGTGGAAAGAATTTAAGAGCTGGAAGAGCCAGGAGAAGGGCATGGCATAGCCACTGCAAGAGTATTCTCACAGTAGTTGCGACTGGTGATAATGAACCTTCAGAGCGCTTGTCCAGTCAACAGTTAAACACGGGTTGATTGGTAAGGGTATCACAGGGCTCTACCATGCCCCGCTGAACTATTGGCTACTGATGGATTCAAGGGCAGAGGGAATCATTATCATCAATTTTTACCCACTGAGCTCCAATGTCTAGTTACAAACCACGGCTCTGCTTAAATCAGTGGGATACAATACAAAATAAAAAGATGTGGATGTAGAAAAGAAAACTTAGGCATTAGGGGTACTGATTGGGGTAGGAGGGAGAGAGGGATGGAAAGAGCAATAGCAATGTGTTATATGCATACAGGAAATTGTCAAAGAATACATTTAATTATTAAAATTAACATGGAGAATTTTTGAAGATAGCCAATGTCAACTCTTCCCTACACACACACACACATACATACACAGAAGATATGTGCACAAAAAATAACAAATAGACTACACACACACACACACACACACACACACACATACATATATATATATATTCAAGTGCACTGTTTTTAGTATGAAGCATCAAAATATAAATCACGATTCTTATACAATGAATAATGAATGTATTTTCAAAAAGGAAAAGAAATTTACAAACCAATGAATGGATAGGTCTAAAAAAACTATTTTGAGTTAGGTAACCTAGACACAGAAAGACAAAAGCTTCATGTTTTCTCTCATCTGTGGATGTTAGCTTTGGCTATTCAGATATGTATTTCTCACACTTGGAGTACAGGAATGTGACTATTCCTTACACATAGGTCAGGAAATTAGATGGTTTGGCTGTGGGAGGGTAGATAGAACAAAGTTGTGTAAATACTTAAAGAGAATTTGTAGAATATGAAGGGTTAAACTGAGGGAGGAGAGCGGAGAACAGTGTAGATGGGGGAATTCAGGAAGGGTTAAATAATACTAAAATCTTTCAAAAATAGTTATATGAAAGCCTACTATTATAGATGCTTTCTGTGTGTGTGTATGTATGTGTGCATGTGTGTGTGTGTGTGTGTGAGTGTATGTGAATATAATAAGCATATATATTTACACACAAATGACAAAAGTTAAATGGTCTTATCCTATAATGGGGTGATAATGTGCCAACCAGACACCACAGGCTAACAAAAACTAATAGTCCCAGTGTCAAGAACAGGCTGCATCTATGGGAGTTGTTGGCCAGTGAGTTCCCATACACTCCCAAATATTACAACTTATTACCTTTGTTCTTGGTTATTTTCCATAACTTGAAGGTATGTCACTGTAATCACACAACATGGAGAAAAGTTTGAATCTTGGAGAGTAAAGCTAGACTGTGAGATAAATGGCAAGAGAAAAAAAAATCACAACGCCAAAAAGAAAACCCCTGCCTGGAATGAGCTTTGTATAAACACATAGAGCGATGCTTGGAGAGGGGTATGCAAGGGGAAGATAGCAAGTCACATTCTTTTCCGTTTTAAACCAAAGCAAGCAGCTTTATAAGGATGTGAAGAACTTGTCAGTTCAGTTTCAACTCTGGATAGACAGTAGTTCCCTGGGAGTGTTCTCAAACACTTGCCCTATCCACTCAACTGGTCATTTTCCCAGAACGGCTTGTGTTTATAAGTCACGAAATGATTTAAGGTTCTAAATTCATGAGACTTTTATGTATAAATCTTGTCCAGTTGAATCACATCTTTAAAAAAAAATAACCAACTTAAAGCATCTTTTAAAACTGAGATCTGAACATGCTGTTTGGCTTAGTGGTCTATGTAGGAAGGCTATGAAAGAACAGAGAAACTCTAAATCACACTTAAAGATGTGATACCAAAAATGTACTAAAATGGACATTACCATACACACCACCAAGTGGAAGAGCTGTTCAGTCACAGCTAACGTAGAGAGCCATTATTGTCCTCTTAAAACAGAAACAAATTCTGCATTCCAACCATGAATGAGAACTAGCAACCAAAGCTTTCAGAGACACTGTAACATGGAAAGTGTGATTAATTATAAGAAAGGGTGTTGTGCAAACGAAATCACCACAAATCAGATTCGCCAATTAGCCTTGAAGAGAGAGCATAGTATTTACATGAGTGTGTTGCCTTGGTCCTCTATTACGTATATCCTGTAGTATGCTTGTTATTTCATATATATTCTACATTGTTTATGGGCTGTGTGACATAGAGACTGAACTAAAGAACATAATGTAGTATTAACAAATATACCTCAGTATACATAATAGATTGTTTTAAAAATGCAATATCATTTTTTGCCCTTAGATTAAGGAAGCAGCTAATTTTTAACTGGAAGTTTTCATCAGGAAATTCAGGAATTTGTGGGCCATTCAAGTTGTGACTGGCTGCCAACCCATTGGTAAGGCTTTTCATTTTTCTGGTCGTTGTGTCATGGACCCCTCTATTTCATTGGCGAATCATAAAATTCTCAAATACACGTGTTAAAATTATATATACAAATGATGCCAGATGCCTTAATCTCAGCACTTGAAATGCAGAGGCAGGAGGATCTCTGTGAGCTTGAGGCTATCCTGGTCTACATAATGTGTTCCAGAGCAATAAGGGCTACATTGTGATACCCTGTCTCAGAACAAAAATATTAATACATTAAAATATTTAGGGTTAGAAAGAAAAGTAACTAGACTGCATGAGTTTAAATTTAAATAAATGTATTTATATTTAAATAAATGTATGGTTGTCTAAATTAGTAATTAATATCCAATTACAGCATCATATTCTGATAACTGCATAACTCTAGTGATGAATGTAAGCAATATTTTGAAGAACTCTAGAGCACAAAACCAAGGGGCATTGACTGTCAACTCAATGAAATAAGTGGTAAATTCCCAGGCTTTTAAAAATAAAGATGTAGTTTGTTCCTACCCATGCCTACGAACTTCCTGATTTCTACCCATAAATCCCCAAAGGCTAAGAATTTTCAGCCATCAGGAAGGAAAAGCAAATATGGACGGAATCCTTGTGCTGGTATAAGTCTTGTCCTCAATGATGCAATTTTATACTGAGAGTAACAGTAGCATACAGCCATGAGAGAGACAATATAGGGCAGTGTGTGCTGGCATTAGCAGGAAGCAAACAGGAACGGTAACTTTTGATTGAGTGTATGGATATTTCCTTCCAGGATTTACCAAGGAATAAGCACAGTCTTAGGTGCTGAGGACAATGAATGGCTATGTAAGACAGGGCTTCTGTGATTATTGAAGTAAAGAAAAGAATGATAATAAATTCAATGGTGAGAAGCAATATGGCAAGCCATATCTCTGACAGAGGTCACCTGATACCAAGGTACATATGCTTTAGTTTCTTGCATCTGGCCTTTGTGTCTTTTTTGTTGTTGTTGTTTTGTTTTGTTTTTCCTTTTTTAAAATTTATTATATTTGTGTTTTAATTTTACACATCAGCCATGGGTTCCCCTGTCCTTCCCCCTCCCGCCCCTGCCCCCACCTTCCCCCTTCTCCCCCATCCCCTCCCCTCCATTCCCATCTCCTCCAGGGCCAAGACTCCTCTGGGGATTCATTTAAACCTGGTGGATTCAGTACAGGCAGGTCCAGTCCCCTCCTTCCAGGCAGAGCAAAGTGTCCCTGTGTAAGCCCAAGGTTCCAAACAGCCATCTCATGCACTAAGGACAGGTCCAGGTCCCACTGCCTGGATACCTCCCAAACACTTGAAGCTATTCAATTGTCTCACTAATCCAGAGGGCCTGATCCAGTTGGGGGCTCCTCAGCTTTTGGTTCATAGTTCATGTATTTCCATTACTTTGGCTATTTGTCCCTGTGCTTTTTCCAATCTTGGTCTCAACAATTCTCACTCATACAATCCTTCCTCTTTCTTGCCAACTGGAGTCCTGGAGCTCCATCTGAGGCCTGGCCGAGGATCTCTGTATCTACTTCCATTAGTTATTGGATGAGAGTTCCAGGATGACAGTTAGGGTGTTTGGCCATCTGACCAGACTAGGTCAGTTCGGGCTTTCTCTAGACCATTGCCAGTAGTCTACAGTGGAGGTATCTTTGTGGATTTCTGGAGACCTCTCTAGCACTTTGCTTGAAAAACAATGACACCATGAGGTTTGCAGGCAAATGGATGGATCTAGAAAAAATCATCCTGAGTGAGGTAACCCAGACTCAGAAAGACAAACATGGTATGCACTCACTCATAGGAGGATACTAGATGTAAAACAAAGATGACTAGACTGCTACTCACAACTCCAGGGAGGCTACCTAAAAAAACGGGACCCTAGGAAAGACACAGGGATCGCCAAGTGACAGAGAAATGGATGAGATCTACATGAACAACCTGGACGACAGTGGGAGTAATCAAGGGTAAGGTTTGAGGGAAAGAGAGCTTAGGGGAGCGGGAGATTCCAGCTGGATCAAGAACAGAGAGAAAGAACAAGGAATAATAGTTTTAAGAAAAAAAAATCTTTTAATGCTACAGTTGATTAACAGACATGAAAGAGGACATCTATTTTAGGTCATGTTGAATGAAGTTGCCCTTACTATTTAGAACCAGTCCTTCTGTATATTTTTTAAATTCCCCTTTTGGTTATCTTAACAAAATGTGAGATTAAAACAGCTACTACAATGTAGTATATTAGGCAAGCATTATTTTCGGCTTCATAAACAGACCATGCTGTGTGGCTTTGTGTCAACTTGACAGAAGTTGGAGCTAGCTGAGAGGAGGGAACCCCAGTTGAGAAAAATGCTTCCATAAGATCCAGCTGTAGAGAATTTTCTTAATTAGTGATTGATAGAGGAGGGCCCAACCCATTGTAGGTGGAGCCACCCCTAGGCTGGTGGTGGTCCAGGGTTCTATGAGAAAGCAGCTAAGCATGCCACATGAAGCAAGCCAGTAAGCAGCGTTCCCCCATGGCCTCTGAATCAGCTCCTGCCTCCAGTTTTCTGCCTTGTTTGAGTTCCTGTACTGCTTCCTTTCAATGATGTGCTACAATACGAAAGTGTAAGCCAAATAAACCCACTCCCCCCCTCCAACTTGCTTCCAATCATTGATGTTTCACTGCAGCAATAGAAACCCTGACTAAGACACAGACACTGTTAAACTCAAATGATCAGTGACAGATCTCATCTCAAATAAATAATGAATAAATAAATTATGGAAAGGAATTGAAGAAAACACCCAATGTTAACCTCTGGCCTCCACAAACAAGAACACACATATGCAGTGCAATCACACATTAATAAGTTTATGTTCAATGTGATTTTTTTTGTAAGTAGCACATAAGATGGTTGTCTGAAAGAACTCCAGTGAGTCCTGGCTTTGTAGAAAAAAAGGGAATAACTGTAGACATCAGAAAAAAACCTCAGTGGGATGAGTTATGGTGGGGATTTTAGGAATGAATGGCATTTCACCAGGTGTACACCTGTTGAAATACTGACCCAGAGAACATTATGCCTTGGAAACTGAATGCACAGGGGTGTCTACAGCAGAGGGAAATATGGGAGAGCAAAACAGGAGTCAAGTTTGGAGGAAGCATAACAGGTTCTGACCATAGATAAGCTTGATGCTCTGCCAAGCTGTTGGTACTTAAACACATCCGTCATCTCTCATAAGGAAATAACTTGATGGCAGCATTAGGCAGAGAGAACAGTTAGGATGCTATTGCAGTGGCAAGAGTGATGGTTCTGAAAAAAGAGAATGGCTACAGAAATGGAAATAAGTGCATTAACTTGAGAGGTAATTTATGATAGCTAACAAATCATGATAGTCAGTAGACTTCAGGGATAAAGGAAAAGGCTGGGGACATAATTTTTGATGCATTAAGCCAGATGCCAGAGTGTCAAGACTGTGCAAACAATAGTAGAGTACAGAGAATGAAAGATGATATCAGACTCACTTTGAGGTATTTTAGTTTCACATTTGATACTCCTTTGGCAAGCATGTGATACTCCTAGACATAGTTGATGGTGTAAATATGAAACTTTAGAAAGGGCCAAGGCCTGAGTCACACATCCTCTGGGAACCGTTTGGGAAGTGTGAGTAAAATCAGTTAAGAAAGGAATGCTACAGAGGACATCAGTCCACAGGCACCCAGAAAAGCATTCCGTTGAGCAATCATGACCTTCATATTCTAGTGACAATTCTTTAAAGTTTAACTAAAGGACAGATCAGAAAAACATCAGAAGATTCATGAGGTTACAGCTTTAAAAAATGTACACTATTGCTCTTTTAGTGAACAGATTAAAAGTCAAGTTTTATTTCTTTCAGTGTCTGTGTATTTATATTTTCTTTCCAGATGAAGGCAAATGTATTATTATCAGTACTTACATTCTAAGAATGTAAGGTCACAAGGATCAACACTGTTTGTGGATCACTGGTGAGTGACGCCTTCTACACAGCAGGGCTTTAATTTATGCCTGTAGACTGCATAAATGAGAAAGTGTGACTAACAACTTTCATACTTCTCTGAAAACATAATCCTCTATGAGTACTTTATTTCTGGATGTTAGAAACATATTTTGCTCAGTCATTATAAGTGGTAATATTTTGTGTATGATCTAACAAATAAAGCTTGTCTGAAGATCAGAGGGCAGAGTCAGCCACAGAGTTAGCCATAGAGGCCAGGCAGTGGTTGTATACACCTTTAAGCCTGGCACTTGAGAGACAGAGGCAGAATGATCTCTGTGAGTTCAAGGCCTCCCTGGACTACACCATATTAATCCAGTCTAAAAGAGAAACAGAGCCAGGTGGTGATGGCTCACACCTTTAATCTTAGTACTTGGGAGTCACACACCTTTAATCTGAGCACTAGGAAGGTTAAGACAGGAAGTGATATGACTGGGCAGAGAAAGGAATATAAAGTGGGTGGAGACAGGATCTCAAAGCATTCAGTCTGAGGATTCGTGGAGACAGGATCTTCCCCTTTCAGCTGAGGAGTTGGTGAGGTGAGAAGTGGCTGTGGATTGTTTCCTCTGATCTTTCAGCATTTACCCAGACATCTGGCTGAGTTTTTATTTATGAGATCAGTTAGGATTTGTGCTGCTATTATATCATTGGTTTTCAGATATTCTAGTAGTAATAGAGTGAGAAAAAAAAAGCATAAAAAATTATGCGGTTAAACTGGCTTTTTCAAATTTTGTCTTTCTTTGAGAATTACACACATGTGTTTGATGTACTTTGATGATTTTCTGAACTTCTGTCCCTTCTGTTCCTCACCAACCTCCTTCATCAAATACCTCTCCTAATTTTATGTCAAAAATTTTTTCCAAGTAACAAACTGAGTTCAGGAGTGTTGCTGGTATGTGGAAGTAGGTCCATCCTCTGTAGCATGTGAAACCTACCTGGAACAAGACTTCTGAAGAAAACTGAGTGTCCCTCCCCCAGATGCAGCAAATTACCAAAAGCTCCTCAACTAGGGTCTCATGGACACCGTCCATCTGTGCATGCTGAAATTTGGATTGGCTTGACCTTGTACGGGCAGGTATAGACCTGTAGCTGAGAGTTCATGAGTTTCATGGGCTTGTTATTACTAGAACAGAATGTTTCTCAGCAGTCCTAGAGTATCCAACATTTAAAAATTCTACTTTGTAAGAGAAGCCCCAAATTTGACTTTGTGGTTTTGAAGTTTGACCCAATTAATTCCCTGAAACTAAATTTCATTACCTTGATAACATTTCAAAGGGAATTCAATTTCATCTATTTTTGATTGCTTCCTTAAGGTTTTGTTCTACTACTAAGAATCCATCTAATTTTTCTCTATGAGTGAAAATCAAATCTGCCTTGGGGAAATTTACCTTTATCCTAGAAAGTTGTACCTGAGAGTTCCATGCTTCTGAATTGTCAGGGGAATTTTCATTTTGATATATGCCTGTCTTTATTTAAAATAAAAACCACTCACCCATCTTTATTTAAAATTGCTTATTTTTGACTAAAGAAAACCTTAATTCTCTTTTTGTCATTGTTTAATGGTTTATGATTGAAAGTAGATTTAAGATATTTCGTCTATTCTTAGGATGTTATCTTTAATTCAGTTTTTTCCCCAGATATATCACAATACTTTCAAAGTGAATACAGGAAAACTTTAAGTTTACAGACGATTATGAAGTGATTTTTGTTTTCATTTGCAGGCTCAGATGTCATGGGTGTTTTCGTAGCCTTTTGACTCTGTTCTTGACATGAGATCTCCAGATTCTCCTGATCAATCCCAGCAATCAAAAGAAACATCGGAGCATATTTGCATAGAAGCATGATTAATTCCCCAGAAATATATGATAATTAATGTATGATAATATGATTAAAATACACTAAATAGCTGTTATTGAAACCTAAATGTGGAAATGTTCTTACTGAGCAGTTTTATGACATAAAAATACTACAAAATTTGAGTAAATCAAAGTGACCAAAACTTAAAAGATCCCCAACTTGTCTGCTTTAGAAAAAAAAAAAGATTTGGTGGAAACTTAGGAAGGCAATTAAAAATATTGGATAGACAGAAAGATGTTGGATGACTAAATTGATAAGAAATGATTAATATTTTTATTTTTTAATTTTTAAATTCAGAGGAAAACAGCTGGTGATTTGGCTCAGCCAGTGGTCTCCCAGTACCTTAATACTTACACACATGCATACATGCACATCTACACACAAAAAGTAAATAAATAAATAAGCAAATAAATAAATAAAAGTAATTTTCATAATTTTAAAAAGACTAAAGAAAACTGTTGAAGATTGCTGGAAGGTGGTGGTTCATGACTTTAATACCAGCACTTGGGAGGCAGAGGCAGGCAGATCTCTGTGAGTTTGAGGCCATCCTAGTCTACAAAACATGTTCCGGGACAGCCAGGGCTGCACAGACAGCCTGTCTCAAAAAAAAAAAAAAACAAATAAAAATGTTGAAGACCAAAAAATACTTCATAAGAGATGGAATTTTTTTCAGAAGAGTATAGCTACACAATAGGTTGTATCTATCAAGTGAAAATGTATTAGACACATCAAACAAGCCACCATTCTTCTATAGTTCAAATTATCTTAATGATGTTTTACTAATATATGAATGTTGAAATATGTGAATGTAGAGAATATAGAATGTTGACCTGCCACAAACAAGATTCCAGGCTTCAAATGAGGAATAGATTATCAAAGGGTTTGAGGTTTCCCTTTTTTCCTATTGTTATATCTATGACTGTGATTATAAGTATTTATTGTGAAACCCCTTTCTATTTATAGTGGGTGAAAAATGGATTTTTTTTCTGGTAGGACATTTGACCTGTGTGGGTGATGAATACTGAATGACACCTTCACCTGTTCTAGGATGTCCAAAATTTTCTTCTGATTGCTGGGTTAATCAGACACATAAATTTTGAGGACAGAACATGGATGCAGGGCATTAGAAGCATTTGAAACATAAAATATGATAGTTATTTAAAGTTAGTGTTCAAAAATTGAGACTTGGTCAACTGTTATAAATCTCAGCAGACGAGATTGGTTATTTTAGCATATTTCTAACCTAGATGAAATAGTTTCAAAGATGCTGAAATAAGTTTTAGGTCAAAAATCAGTGCCTTAGTCAGCAAGAATAATACACAATCATTTGTTTGTATTTATAAAATTATTTATAACAGTTATAATTTGTGGATGGTAAGAATCTTCATTCTCTTCTTTTGTCCTTTTACATATTTTAAGTTATTTATGAAAAACATGTATTATTTTGTAACTAAAGAGCTTGTACAAGAAAATTCCATTCTACAGTATTCATTATTTAATGTCACTGTATAGAAATCCAGAGGTTTTGTGTAGAATAGACTCATTATACAATCCATTCGCAACTGAATATTCAATAAGATCCTTCCTTCAACATCTACCACAAAGGTCCAGCAAAAACTTGAGCACGATGTGGTGATGTAGCCTCAGTTCCCCTTCCTCACTCATCAATGGACCATACAAAACGAAACCATGTGGTCGGAGATCATCACATGTTTCAATGTCAATAAAAGCATAGTCACAAAATTTAGTAATCTTCCCTCATTCTGTCAAGAGAAACCCAAGAGCCAGAAATAAAATAAGAAAAAGTGTTGAAAACAATGAAGCAGTTATCCAATATATTTTGTGTCAAGGCCAGAGGTGACCTTGAGAAAATATACATTTTATATGAAGGTTTTATGTACAACAAGAACAGTAACCGGAAGCCTAGCCAACAGCCTATGGTTGAGTGGGAACACCTGGTTTAGAAAGGAGACAACATACGTCAAAGCTGAACGCAACAAAATGGTAGATATAACCTGCTGAGAAAGTGACAAGAGGAAACCAAAAATAATTTTTCATGGTCTGCTTGTGAATTGTCTGGCTTTTCTTAAGCAGAATTCAGAATGATGGCTGCAAACTCAAGGATTGAAAAAAAAATAGTAGAATTGGAGACAGACTAAAAAAGCAACCTAAACATTTCCCTTAACTTATTTAAAGAACACAAAATTCTGCTTATCTGGTAAAATGTTCTTTTCCTCTGGCATATTTTATTGCACATACAGACAGTTGGCCCATCACTCAGTCCCCATTGCATTTCAGATATTTTCTAAAGTTTCTGCCTGAAATTGTTTATGTGGCTAGTCATATCATAACAGTGACTTTTATTTAATTAGGTGGCATTTAAAAACTTTGTCCATTTGACAAACAAGCATTTTTCTAGTCCTTATTATCAGTTCATTATATTCAGCTACTAATTACACAAATAACCAGTTTTGAAAACACAAAGATGGAAGTGGCGGAATTTTTTGTTATAAAGGCTTTGCCACAAATTCCTCACACAAACAAGGTAGTGACTCAAAGTGTAGCATCACACTATAACATGCAACTGCAAAGGTTAGAAAGAGGTAGTGATATACTGATTAGTTACTTAGGTTCCGAGTCCTCTCTACCGCATCTCTTCCTGGACATTAAAATGCCTTTTATTACAAACAATAATGGCGTCTACATTTCTTGTTTGGGTATTGTTAGATCAATTACATAACGTTGTCCTTTCTTCAGTACCCTGGACTTGAAGTAGTGGTAGTAGTAATAATAATAATAATAATAGTAATAATAATAATAATAATAATAATAATAACCTATCATCTAAAAGAAGCTAAAATATGTCTACCCGTTGCTTACATATGTGTAAGAGCCATGCGTACTTCATACATGCCCATCAGCGTAGGAAGCAAACAGGATGCATTAGGCTCTAAGGAAGAGTGAGAAGTACAGCAGTGAAGTAAATACGACTGATGAGGATGGGAATCAACACTTCTGGGACCAGTTTGCCAGGAAAGGTTCTGAGCATAATTTGGAATCAATAATAAAGAATGAAAACTAACAACTACTCTATGAAAGTGGTAATTTTCAAATAAGAAATAAATATACTTATAATACTATGTAAAAGAATATCAAAAACTAATCCTTTTTTAATCCTACATATTCATGAACTTTATTTTTTTGTTATTTATTATATTTGTGTTTTAATTTTACACATCAACCATGGGTTACCCTGTCCTCCCCCCTCCCGTCCCCTCCCCCACCCCGGCCTTCCCCCCAGCCCCTCCCCTCCATTCCCATCTCCTCCAGGGCCAAGACTCCCCTGGGGATTCAATTCAACCTGGTGGATTCAGTACAGGCAGGTCCAGTCCCCTCCTTCCAGACTGAGCAAAGTGTCCCTGTGTAAGCCCAAGGTTCCAAACAGCCAGCTCATGCACTAAGGACAGGTCCGGGTCCCACTGCCTGGGTACCTCCCAAACAGTTCAAGCTATTCAATTGTCTCACTTATCCAGAGGGCCTGCTCTAGCTGGGGGCTCCACAGCCTTTGGTTAATAATTCATGTGTTTCCATTCGTCTGGCTATTTGTCCTTGTGCTTTTCCAATCTTGGTCTCAACAATTCACACTCTTACAGTCCCTCCTCTTTCTCAACAACTGGACTCCTAGAGCTCCACCTGGGGCCTGCCCGAGGATTGTAATGAAGGGCAAGGTTTGAGGGAAAGAAAGCTTAGGGGAGCAGGAGATCCCAGCTGGATCAAGAACAGAAAGGGAGAAGAAGGAATAACAGACCATGATAAATGAAGACCACATGAGAACAGGAACAGGCAGAGTGCTGGAGAGGTCCCCAGAAATCCACAATGATACATCCTCTGTAGACTGCTGGCAATGGTCGAGAGAAAGCCTGATCTCACCTAGTCTGGTGATCAGATGGCCAAACACCCTAACAGTCGTGCTGGAACTCTCATCCAATAACTGATCTTGATGGGCAGGGTAGATATTTGTGGAGCAGTAAATATTTTTCTGCATTACAAGTAGTAATGTACATGGCAGTAGATTCCCCTGTACTGAGAAAGTCTAAGGAACAGGTTTATTAGTGTTCTCTCATTCTATTTATACCGTCAACTGCCCCTCTACTTATTTCCAAACTTCAGGTTTAATCAACTCAACCTGACATGTTTACTGTCTCAGTTACCTGACCAAGATATAAGTAAATTTAAAAGACTTACTTCTAAAATTTTGTGGTTACTAAAGAGCCAGTTATATTCTGGGGGACACTAATCCATCTTTTATTAAATTGGGGAAAAAACTGGCCCCCTAAAACTTCATTAGATTGCAAGCTCCTTGAGAACTAAAATCTTGTGTCCCTTGTCTTGGTACTCAATTCAGCAAGCCCCTATATTGAAAGAGTTGCTGTATTCAACTGTTATCAACTGAAACTGTTATTAACTGAAACTAGACAGATGCCAAGACATGTGTAAAGTCACACACCGCTGTTCTGAGTCACCTTCATATATATTAGTGTCTCACTGCCATTGTATTTCTTTGAGTACTTCTAGGTATTTTTGTGGTTGTGGGAATGAAATCTAGAACACTATATGAGAAAATAAATTATTTTGGAACACTAGACCATGGCTACAAATGTCATTAATAGGAAAGTCTGTGGCCTGGGTCATTAATAGGAAGCTGGTCTGTTAACATGTCATTAATAAGAAAGTTTGTTGGCCTTATGGCCTATCATATCATTGACAAAGCAAATGCAGAAACTTATAATTTTGGACAGCCTAATTTGGCTGCCCTGAAATTGTGCCTATAGTAAATGTATTTAATTTTTATACTATGCATGTAAAAGTCATAATATATATACATATACATGTATGTGTGTGTGTGTGTGTGTGTATAATGTCATAGAGATGTATTTTTCACTTGATAGTAGCCCTCTAGTTCTGACACAAACTAAATGAAAGCCAGAGCTTATGCCCTGGGAAATAAAATTGCATATATTAAAAATATATTTAATTTATGTTTTCCAATACCGTTGAGATATTTCAGCAGCCTAATGGATACCACAAGTTATTCTAATGAAGTCCATGTGTAATTATTTTGCCAATAACAATTGATGAAGAAAAGAGGCTGTAAATTTGAAGGAGAGTTGAGTTGAGTATATGAGAAAGTTTGGAGGGAGGAGAGTGAAAGAAGAAATGTCATTAAATTACAATCTCAAACTTACACAACAACAACAAGAAAAGGAGTTAGATACAAGGAAACCAGAGAACTGTGCTGCACATTGTTAGTTGTGTTTCCCGATGGTTACAAGGCCTCTTTGTAGTCAAGTATCTTTGAAACAACAGAATAGCATCACCATTACCCCAAAAACTAAAGCAACACAGTATTTCCTCACACATGTTCACTAATGAAGGATACATGTCCTCAAAATACTTCAACTTTATTATAATATTCATATTGTGGTTTCGGTGCCCTTCCTCTTGTGGGCTTTTCTATAGCTTCATGAAAATAACTACCCTAAAATGGAGACTTAGGCAACTGTGATCTCAGAGGGAAGTATAAGATAAGTTGCTGAATGGTCTTATTAATAAAAAACCCAGAGGCAGATATTGAGGTTAAAACTGAGAGATCAAAGAAATAGGACATGCTACAGCCAACTCACCTTACCAACCCTCAGCCTCCAGAGAGACCTACTTCCTGTATACCCATGCCTATATGCCTTTCTGTCCCTGCCATCTCACTTCCTCTTTCCCCTCTAGCTATGTCACATCCTCTTTCTGCCCAGCTCTGTCACTTCCTGTCTGTCTGTCTAGATTTCCAGACATTTATGGTCAATCAACGTTGTAATTAAAAGTGTGTGCCACCAATGCCTGGCTCTGTTCCCAGCGCAGCCTTGAACTCACAGAGGTAAAGACGGATCTCTGCCTCCCAAATGCTAGGATTGAAGGTGTGTGCTACCATTGTCTGACTTCTATGTTTACTATAGTAGCTGTCTTTTTCCTCTGATTCTCAGATAAGCTGTATTGGGGTACACAGATAAAATATCACCACAGGGAAGAACAGTTATCTTACTCCATGAAAGTGCTACCACCTCATGCATATTCATAAAGCCTTCTTAAAAATCCACAGCATGGAACTTACAATGTTGCCACCCTGCTGAGACAGAGAACTCTAATTTCCCTTTTGAGGGTTTCCCTTGCTTTGCTCAACAAATTTCTGCTTAATGTCTACATGCCCATTAAATTCTCCCTTTAGGAAAACAGGAACTGAGTGACTTCATAAGGTTATCATCCACGCTGGCTCACTAGTGAAGGGGGAATTACGTTCACTGGAGGGATGATCTGAGGTTGACTTGATTTGCTAAGTTCTCAAATTCTTTAAAAAGCATACATATCATCTTGTTATGGCAATGGTTTAGGTGGAACAAAGCCAAAATCTCTGGAAAATGTCATTAAAATCTCTGTAGAGGTCAGCTATAGCCATTCGATGAACAGTGACACTCCAACCCTAGAAGAGCCCATTCCTTGAGCATAGGCATCACAGCCATGCCCAATTCTTTAGTAGCATGAATATCAAAAAACATACATAAAGTAAATCACTAGAAGAAACATGGATATCTCTGCCTCTCATGCAGGAGAACCCACTATAAGCATTGAAGCTGGAATGGAAAGGTATCCTGCCAGGCAGGAGACAAGGAATACCACAGTCACAGTACTCATCACAGAGAAGTGTACAGCTCTGCTCCAAGAAAGGTTTTCCCCATGCAAGAGAAACAACTCTGTTCTGGGGGTGGAGGATTTCCCTAGCAACAGTGTTGCAGCTCTGATCAGGTCTGAAGAAGTGTTACAGCTCTGCTCTGCTAGCTGAAATTTTTCCAAGATTCAGCTCTGCTCTGCTCTGCTGAAAGTTGTTACAGCGGACTCTGTTCCACTGAGTGTGTCCCATACCACAAGAAACCTCACTCAAGAGATTTATTGGGAAGGAAACATCCAGGAGGGTGGCTGCCTCTTTTCGGATGAGAAGCTGTAGAAAAATGAGGGGAATCCAGGGCTTATATAGGGTTTCTTGCATGGGGGAGGGGAGTTTTCCAAGGTGGAGATTTCCAGCATGGGGATTGGTGAAATTTCAGTCCTGAGCTTGGTGGGATTCTGTGATCAGATTTTGGGGCAAACTAAGGGATTGGTTGGATGTTCTGCTCAGGAATTGTTTGCATTTTGTGCTCAGAGGCAGGTGGGGCAAGCTCAGGGATTAGCTGGAGTTTTAAGTCCTTGGCCCTGGTCTTAAGAGTTAATTCAGGGTCAGGGTGTTTTTCCCCTGGGCCCAGGTCTCCGGTCAAGGCAGGGGCAGGATATTAGTTCCTTGGCCCTATTTACCCTACACCTATAAGCACAGCATCTGTTCTCTTGATTCTACACTTTTTACTCTGCAGAAATGCTTCATGATATCTCTTTCTGCCTCCTACTAACAAAGCCAAGATTGAGGTTCCTCAGACTGGTAACACAAAAGACACACATGACTCAGATATTTTGCAGGGGTATATGATTGGCCAAAAGCTCATAAGAGAACAAAGGAGCTCCTCAAACCCTGCTCTCAAATGTGTACGGGAAATTGGCACATGACCAAATATCATGTCTCACTGTTCTAATCCAACATCTGGGAGTGTTCATTAAAGAGCATGACGTTTGCAGATAGAAATACACTTTATATAAGAATTATTGTGGTGACACCATTCTCCAAGGCCATATGAATGGCTTCTGATTATTAAACTTTGGAATGGTTTTATTTTGCAAAATGGCAATACAATTCAATTACTCTTATTAAATTTAAAAATTCAGCCATTTAAATAATCTATACTTAAGATTGCTGTGGATATTGCTCTGTATGCTGTGAATGTGTTGCTCTGATTTGCTTGATAAATAAAATGCTGATTGGCCAGTAGCCAGGCAGGAAGTATATAGTACAGGCAGGACAAGCAGAGAGGAGAACTGAGGGAACAGGAAGGCTGAGTCAGAGAGACGCTGCCAACCACCACTGCCAAAAGAAGCAAGATACAAAGATACCTGTAAGCCACAGGCCATGTGGCAACTTATAGATTAATAGAAATGGGTAAATTTAAGACATAAGAACTAGATCGCAGGAAGCCTTGGCCATACAGTTTATAAGTAATATAAGCCGCTGGTCTGAGCTGCTGCAGGAGCCAGATGGACACAGGAAAACTTCAACTACATAAGATTACTCTAGTAGTTAATTAAATTACTATCAGTCACTCAATTTTAGCTGATATGGATTATTCTAGAGAAACATAGTTTTCTGATGCATATATGAAAAACAATTCCATTTTACTTTATTTTTACATTTGTCATAATGCATATTTATTGAAAAAATAATTTAACTATTATAAACTCAGTAAAATGATAGTTTAATTTTGTATTATGTTATTACAACTTAATTTATATAAAATTAATAGTGACACAGTTATGATTTTTAAAACATGACACAAGTATATTTAATACTCATATAATAATTTTTGTATTATACATGTTAATGTATATAGACACCTTAGAACATCAGAAAATACATAAAACAATTATTTTAGTTATCTTTAACTAAATATATTAAATTAATACAATTATTCTATCACACATTTAATGATATACTCAAGGTTGTTATTTTTAGTTATATATGGTAAAATGTTTCTTTCACAATTACTACCATGAAACATAACTTTTCAATATTTAGATATAAGGTCTTCATGTATACTCTTGACTTAGCCCTCAGGAATATTAAGTATGTTTTCCACAATATTTATGGTAAACATCTATATTCTTCTTAACTCTGCTTCATGCTGCATAAAGCACACTTTATTCTAACACATTTTACATACTTCATGCCCTGCTGCTCATGCTACTACAGGCCGTTATACCTCCCCTGCACTATCTGCTTTACCATTTTTTCAAACATCTTTCTCTTGAGTAACTCATTCTGGTTAGACAGTTGTCTCTCTAAATCAATGAAACCATCCCTGTGGCCACTGAAATTGCTTGGAGAATGTTTAACTATCAATACATACGTGTGGAAACTATAGACATTGAAGAATAAAACAGTGCAAATTCTAGTAGTGTGTACAATGATGGGGTTTAGTTTTTAAGATAATCATTCTGAAAATATCAACCTCTCTTCTCAAACCCCCTACGGGGTTTCATTTACATCAAATAGGTTAAGGCTCCTGACAGCAGAAAAATCTGTTTCAGCTCATCTCCAACTGAATGAACACTTCAAGCACATTGGCCCCTTCTATAAATTTCATAAGGCATTTGCTTATGAAATGTTTTCTGAACTTCTTAATAGCTTACAGAGATAAAATGATTCTAAAGAGAATAGCATGGTATTATATATATATTCTCTTTCTTGTCAACTTCCAATAAGAAGGTTCGAGGGAGAAAAGATAATAAAGAATCAGATCATTTTCCTTAAAAGTAATCCCACCTCTGTTAAAGTCATGGAGTCTGGATGGTACTTTCTAAAGGATATGATACTTAGCCATTGTTTCTGCATGTTCCTCCTGATTATAGTTTTTTCTATGTTCTGTTCAATAAATGTTCTATCGCCTGTGAAGACCAGTGGGGAAAATAGTGGTGCTCTAAGGGCATCTTAAAGGAGTATTCACACTGTAATAGGCCCATTTTAAACTCAGAGTAGTGTTTTGCTTTTCCTGACAACTGTATTTTCATCTCCAAATTCATCACAGAAATATCCCCTGACATAAAATCAGAAACCTTTTTTCCTGCATTATGGGACTCTTATTTTATGTTTAATCTTATGCATATGAAAACTAAAGCAAACCTTCTCTATTTCCTCTGCTTGGATCTTGCAAAACAGTGTTTGGTCATTTAAAAAATTTCTCTATTTTCAGATAAATATTATGAATGTATTGTAACTTGAGTTCAGTTAAATTCAGAAAAATGTTGAATCCTGTCTTTTGAATTTACCCTGAAGCTTATTTTCATGAAGTCTATTTCTGTAAGATATTGAGTTTACCCACAGGCTAAAGTATGTTAAACTAGAGTCTCAGTCAGCTATACAAGTAAGCGAAACAATTTGGCATATATCATTAAATATTTTTAACAATCATCTCCATTTTGTATGGAGATGTGGACATGTTCTTGATACTGAATCCTTCTGTAGGTGGGAAACCAGGCTGTCCAGCCAAGATCAATTTTTCAGTGCCAAGAAGCTCTGTAGCTCTGAAATGTGTTCTCACTGAGACTGACCTGACCCAGCTGGAATCGGCTGGCAGGAAAACACACTGGTGAGAACTGAGTGTCTCTCACTCTTTGAGCTGAGTTACTTATACAATGTGGATATTCTACCCCAATTTTTTGACTACTCAATAAGGAGCCATGACACCAAGACAACTCATTCTGTGCAAGCTCCTGCCTGATACCAAAGACCTACACAAATTCTTGCTCTAAAACAGACTGATACTCAGTCAGGATAATCACTGACACACTTGACCTCTGAAAGCTACAAATATTTAGGATATTGGGCTGAAATCTTTTCTCATGAAATTAAATGATTTATTGGTACAATTTGGAGGAATTAAAAATCTTGTGTGTGTCTATTTACTGTTGTTATTACTGTATACATTTAAACTATTTTGAGATTGTAAAGTTTCTTAATGTTAATAATATTTACCTTAAGTGGGTAGCGTGGCAGTGATGGAAAATGGCCTCTTTCTCTGTGGGGAAAATGACTATGAATGGACTATAGTTATATGGTTACATATTTGAAAAAGAAGTCATTCATTACAGAAACACATTTTTGAGAGCTGGAATCTCTTACAAAGGTCAAATAATTTTAAAGTCAAGTGGTGGAATTAAATGACTAAGAAATATTTGGAATGCAAGTTGCTGCTTAGAAATTTGCCAATGGAAAAATTTAGGATAAAAAGCAAAAACAAAAATTATTTGTTAGAACTTAGAATGAAATAAGCAGGCAAGCTAATGTGTCAAACATTTGAAGTTATATGTCTCTAGAGCTATAGGCCCACTTTATTTGACATCTCCCTGAACCATCATTAAATTATTTTGATTAGGATTTTTAAGTGTATGATAAATTCAAAGTATTTTCTAGTTCATAATATAGGAAATAGCCCCAATTCTCTAACTACACAATCAAATATGAGATTAGGTTATCCTGAAAGTGTTTTTGGTTTTTTTTTTGTTTGTTTGTTTTTCAAGTACCTCCCTCTCTAAATCCATGCTTTGCACAAATCAAACCCCTAGACTCTGTGTCTTTTCTGCCTTTGTTTCAGTCTGGGAAATTCATTCAGCAAGATTCAATGCCAATATCACAATTGTTAGAAAAGGATCTTGGCATCTGTAGACAGAGTGAATTGTTCCCTTGCTTCTGCTATTAAACCATACTTTCTATTACAATTATTGGAAAACTTGGCTCTCAATTGTAAGCTATGTGTTCCATGACCTTGGGAAGCATTTGTGTTCATTCCTCCTTCCTCAAAATTTCACAGCACGTTTGTACACAATACATACTTTAAATTCATTTAGTGATCATTGGTTAAAGAGACAATATGTATGCTTAATCTCTACCAAGGCCTATTTATTTCTGTATCTCATAATCTTCTCTCTGGTTCTCGACTTTTCTGTCTCTATCTCCACACACACCACCTCTGATTGTGAAACTTAGTTTAGTAGTTAACCAATGGAAAGCATATGCTTTTATTTTTATGTCAACTCAATGCTACTTTTGAAGTTTGGTTCCTTTGGGAAATGTAGTCTTTTGTTAAACATTGCTCTTTCTTCTAGTGCCATGCTTACACTCCAGTCAACTCGAGTGGTGAAGCCTTGAGATAGTGGAAGGGAATCTATTCAGTTTGCAATGTTTCTACCAGTGTTAGCAGCCACTGAGAGGCCAGATGTTCCATCCAGTCTTTGCTCCTCAAGGTCATAGGAAGTGATGATTTGTCCCTTTTTCCATTTGGTCCACAACAAATGGACTCCATAGAACTCCAGCCTGTCTCAGCTACCTTTGGAACACTTCCTAGAACTCCAAGTGTATCAATCTACTTGTGTGTCACCTATAGTAATGCAGGATTCATGGAAATCTCTTTAATTCTTCATCGCTCTCTTTTACTTTGGGAGCAAGACACCATCCCACTATTCTCTGCCTATTACTAGTGAAGGGAAATGTGTTAAACATCTTCTGTAACTGTCACCTGGATATGCCATGCACACATCAAGGGGGTTTGGTTGGTTATTTTTGGGTTTTTGTATTAATGATGTTGTTTACAAGTAGATAGATTAGTAGGTGAGACCAAAGAGCTTTGTTTTATTTGTTTTGAATACCAAAGAATACCTAACCTATTATAGATTCTGACACCAGTAATTTTTCATTATCTCTTTAAAAATTAAACTCTCATATAGCTTTCCTGGAATAATTTTGTGAAGCTGTTTACTTATTATTGCCTAACAAAATGCTAACAATCATAGACTGTGGTAATTTTAGGTTATAGAATGTCTCACATAAGTGGGCATAATTTCTACTAGTGTTTGTGAGCAAATAGAGCTATCTAAATACATATCCCTTATGGATAAAGGAAACTTGAGGTTAACATGCTTAAGTAAGTCACATGGCATCATACACCCAGGCAGGAGTAGATGTGGGCCACAAATGGCACTGCTCAGTCACTGTGCCCTCCACACTCCACACCTGGAGCTCATTTTTCCATACTAGCATTAATTGTTTTCCCTCACTGAAGCAAACCATGTACTTCATCCCATTCCATCACTTAGGGTACTTTAAATAAGTGGTATGTATAACCACAACATCAAATATCCAGATTTAATATTTCTTAGGGTTCTTTTAATATTGCACATGAAATAGAAAAAAAATAATGTTTTCATGAACTGTGAATTAGTTAATTCAATTCAATGTAATAATTTGCAGAAATGAAACAATTCCTTTAATCTAGTAAAGTTATACAGCTCAGTTGGTAGGCACTTTCCCATCTGTAGACAAAACTGACACATAAGTTTTCAGGGGAGGGATATTTAAGAAGGATTGCATGACAGTGGTGTCAGAATGAGTTTGGGAACACAGTTAGGCATTGTATCATAGCACTGTAGCATATAGCACACAAGCCACTAGATCCTTTCATTATCTACCCAGTGGCAGAGAAGCCAACACACAATAATGTTAGGTATTCCTTTCCCAATGGTGTGGCTACAAAATTCTATGACTCCATATTGAAAAGAATCAAGTCCTAATAAAAATGTTTTTAAAATTCTAACCCTAACCTTTAGACATCTCATCTAAGACAAAAAGGGGTCGGTGAGTACAGAGTGGCTTATGTACTTTGCTGCTGTCTGATACAATTAATAATGAGTTATCCACAATATGTTCTGTTCTGGCATGTTTGACCACCTCGGACTTAATGTTTTTGGCAATCCAAATTTATTTCTGTGAATTGCAGTTAAGTAAGTGTGAGTGTATAAAACAAAACTCTGAGCTAGAGTTAAAAATGCCTAAAATATCCGTGACTTCTAAAGCCTAAGCCTGAGTTAAGGGTACTGTTCCTATCTATTGTCTGAGCAGGGTTAAAAAGACCACAAAATTTGAAAAGCTAAGGCCTCACATTAATCATTATATGTCCATCACCAAGCATAGTGTGAGTGTGTGGTGGATAATTAATAAATTTTATTAAACATTTCAATGAAATAATACATTTGTGAATATATGATATTGGATAATTATAAGTAATTAACAAATAAAAAAGAGAATCTCAGAACTCATTTTAACCTGAATTTATTCTAAATTATTTTCTCTCATTATAATTTTAGTAACTAAAGGTTTGTTTTCTTCTGTATAGAGGCATTTAATTAGCTATTCCTGATAACTTTCATTTGAGTCAAATATTAAAACAGCAATGATTTTTGAAGGATGATAGTAGAATATAAAAAGAAAAGCAGTGAATGAAATATAAACATCAGTTTAGATTCCACATAATGGAACATTGCTGGCATTATTTTGTCAAGTTTGAGCTTAACAAGGTTGCTACATATGATGAGGCAGGAGGATGGCAAAGCAAAGCCATCCTAGTTTGTGCCTTCCTGGACATATTGACACATGCTTGTTAACATGTGAGAGAATTCCTAAGAGTTAGAGGCCAACCCAGTTTACAATCCTAATACCCTGATGCAAAAACAGAAGACAAACAGGCAAGTAAATTGTTTAGAACTTTGTTTGGCTCAAGAATAATAACAAAACCCAGAACAGAACTTTTATATTCAAGATACATTATTGTCAGTGACATACCAGTTTTATGATACAGAGGATGACTTGAATGATCACAACATAAAGTTTTACAGTCAAAAGCATCCCAGACTTGAGACTCATTTAACATAACTTCTCACAGCACATCTCTGATGTCTTAAAGACTGTGTTGTCTGCTCCCATCTGTTAGTCTTCCTGCTCCTCAAGGTCATTTGCTCACTCATTTGTACCATTAGATTTATCAAGTAGTATTTTTATCAATGTCTTGACTGAATTCAATTTGATGAGTTCTATATTTTGAGCAGTATGTTTGAGGCATTAGAGGGTTTTTCTTACAGTAACATCCTTTCAAGAAGTAAAACTGCCTGTCAAGCTGTTTATGACTTTGTTGAGGACTGCAATTGTAAGGCAATCATGGAGTGTATGTTCCCAATTCAGACACAGTTTGCATTTTCTCCAGATATAAATCATTGAAAAAAAATTATCCCTGGGCCCATTATACTCACATGAATTTACTGACAGATAACATAAAGAACAACAAACAATAAATGTTTTTGAAAGGGAGAATGCAAACACATCTAATTGTAAAAATACAGCTCTATTTCATTACACCAAATGAATTATTCTTCTTGAGAATAGAAGTTACAGAGAAGCAAAAATACAGTTCCCATGCTTTCCCTGGTCCAACGTCTGAGCAGTCTATGCAACTCTGAAGGGAAGTTAAAAAAAAATAGTCTTCGTTTGGGAGGCACCCAGGCTGTGGGACCTGGACCTGTCCTTAGTGCATGAGCTGGCTGTTTGGAACCTTGGGCTTACACAGGGACACTTTGCTCAGCCTGGAAGGAGGGGACTGGAGCTGCCTGTACTGAATCCACCAGTTTTAAATGAATCCCCAGGGGAGTCTTGGCCCTGGAAGAGATGGGAATGGAGGGGAGGTTGGGGGGAAGGTGGGGGCAGGGATGGGAGTGGGGAGGACAGGGGAACCCATGGCTGATGTGTAAAATTAAAACACAAATATAATAAATAACAAAAAAAATAGTCTTCAAAGACTCTCAATAGGCATGTTTCAATCGGTCATCTTATGATTACAGAAAGATCAACTTTTACAAAATTATGCAGGAAAATAAGACAAATCTAAAATAAGTTTGTCTGAAGTCCTAGATGACATGACCATGCCCCTTCTGAGCTGATTCTGTTTCACCTCAGAGACACATTGGACAAAAGGCTGTGAAGGGGGCAGATGATGAGAGTGTCCCTGGCTGGTCCATCAGTCGTTTCCTAGCTGTGCTCACTCCACTGTCAACACTTCAAGTAGAAATGACAATATGAATATTGCCAGTGAGAGTCTGGAAAATGTGCCACATACATTACTCACTCTCCTTCCCTCCTGCTTCTGCACTCTCTCTTAAAGTAATTTCACAGCTTCTTACCAAGACACTGTGAGAAAAGGGCTTGACAAGTTAGGAGCCACCTCTTCACCTCCTTGATCCCTCAGTGGATAGCATGGGGGCATTTTCACACAACCCGTTTGAAGACAAACTTTAATGCAACATTACAACTCCCAGAACAATGATAAGGAATTTTAAGTACAAGTCCTTTATCTACAAGAGTTCAGTGTATTTGGAGCACTTTCTTTGATATTTAAAAGTCTTCAAGTATAGTGGGAAACAAACTACAATTGTGTTACTGATGTAAAACTACAGAGAAGATAGGAAACACACACCATTTTCTCCACAGAGCTGTGTAACACATTGATCTGAAATGTAAGTCACTACTGTTTCCACCAAAACTTCGGTCCTTTTGTACTGTAATTTTTGCTTCTATAATATTACATCTATTGAAAACTTGTTGTGTGTTCTGTTCTTTTTAAAATATTATTTTATAAACAAAATAAATTTGTGATATTCTTTCTCCTCCCACAACTCTTCCCAGATCCTTTCTACCTTTTACCCACCAACTTTATATTCTTTCTCCTCTCTCTCTCTCTCAAAACAAAAAAGAAAAAATAAAGGTCAAAACATAAAAACAAAGCCCAAAGGACAAAACACACACACACACACACACACACACACACACACACACACACACACACACACACACCATGATGTCTGTTTTGTGTGTGCAAGGGGAGTTGATACACTTCAGTGACACTCCATTGGAGAAATTTGATTTTCTTTTCTGAGCAGGTATCAACTTCAAATAACTTCTTCTTTGTTAGAAATGGTGATTAATGTCCACTTCCCTTTCTCAGTGCTGGAATCTTGTCTGGTTTGAACTTATAAAGGTCTTGTGTACGTTGTCACAGTGTCTCTAAGTTCAAGTGTCCTAGCTTTGTTGCTTCTGGATGATACTGTCTCCTTGGAGTCATCCATGGCCTCTGGTCTTCAAAATCTTTCTGCCTTTTCTTCTATATAGATCCGATCCCTGAGGGGAAGGGCTTGATAAAGACATTCTACTTAAGACTGAGTGCTCCAAGGTCTCTTACTCTTTGCACATTGTGGGTCTCCATGCTAATTGTCATCTACTGCAAGAAGAGGCTTCTCTGATGAGGGTTGAGTGATGTACTGATCTATGGTTATAGCAATATGTCATTAGGAATCATTTTATCGTTATGCTCCTTTAGCAGATTAATAGTAATAGTGATAGGTCTTCCCTTGGGGCCCATGACATATCTAGTCTCAGATTCTTGGCCACATCACCAATGTCAGATATAGGTTCCATCTCACAGAGTCGGCTTTAAATCTTATAAACAAAAATTGATTGGTTACTCCCATCCCATTTGTGCCACTATTGTGCCAGTACATCTCGCAGGCAGGTCATTGTTATAGGTCACAGGGTTTGTAGCTCGGCAATATTGATGGTTACTTTTCTCCTCCCATCGTGTAAAAAAAATATCTTCCAGCACCACAAATGCTAGTCAGTAATAGGGAAGGTTCTTTCTGGGCATGGATTTTGTGCTCATTGTGGTTCATTGGACTATGAATTAAAATGCATTTTTAAATATTGTCTTAGAGTTTCTGTTACTGGGATAAAAAACACCACAGCCAAAAGTATCTTGGGGAAGAAAGGGTTTATTTGGCTTACAATTCCACATCACAGTCCACCACTGAAAGAAGGCAGGGCAGGAAATCAAAGCAGATAACTACAGCCATAAGCTAAAGCAGAAACCGTGGATAAATTCTGCTGAGTGGCTTGCTTGCTCACAGCAATGCACAGCTTGCTTTTTTATACAATTTGGGATGACCTGCATAGTAGTGGCACTACCCACAGTAAGCTAGGCCTTCCCATATCAATTATCATCAAGAAAAGACCCCAGAGGCTTGCCCAGAGGCTAATCTGCTGGGAACATTTTCTCCAAAGAGATTCTATCTCTCTATATAATCTGACTTGTGTCAAGTTGACTTAAAACTAGCCAAAACAAATATACAATGGTAAAAGCAGAATTTCAGGTCTTCTTTTCTCCCTTATGTTTACAGATATGTTCATATCTGGAATGTGTGTATGGTATACGTGTACAGTCAGGTTTCTGAATCTGTGGGTTAGGCATTAGGAGATTCAATATAAATATGGGTGAATAATATTTGAAAAACCAATGATACTAAAATAAAACTATAAATATAAATGGTAGTATTTATGAACAATTTGTATTTCTTTCTAGATTATATTTGGTATTAATGCCTAACTTAGAAGAAGTTCAAAAAATAAAAGGTTTTACATAGGTTAGAAACAAATATTGTGCCATTTTATACAAGTACCTCTCTGGATTTTGGATCTGTGTGTTGCTGGAACCAATCCTTTGCTTGTGTGCCCCCACACACATATATCAAAACGGAGGGTATGTGTGTGTGTGTGTGTGTGTGTGTGTGTGTGTGTGTGTGTGTGTGTATGTTTGTTCCAGATAATTCCATCCTTTCTAATGAGGTGATATGTCATATTACACTGTATCAGTTGCAAACTCCTCTATTCTCTTTCTCATTTGATTTGGCCTACGACCTTCTACAAAATAAATATTTCTAAAACCCAAACTTTCATCACTTAGTTACCTGAGGAAGGAACCAGCCTACAAAGGGCTCTTACTTCTTTCTAGATCCTTTTCAGATAGTTGATTTTATGTCTCTGCAGAAACAGCAGAGCCACCACTAATTCCATTCTTCTAGTTTTGAGACTCATTCTTGAAAGACGGACTACTCCCCCCACCCACCACTGCCTTCTGCTTTCGTCAGCTGTATTCTCATTTCTGCAAACTGTCCTTGCTTCCTACCATGCTCAACCTAAACACTTATGTTTATTTTGTAGAATATGGAAATAAAACTATTTAGTGGTAACTTGTCTTTTCTATGAAGATTTCTTTGGATGTTCTGAGAACAGAAAAGAGTCGCCCTTTCTCACAGTGAGTGACAGACATGTTATTGTCCTGTTTATTATTGGATAAGGTTGTCATGAATGTTACCTTTCTTGTTCTAGACTCACAGTAACCTCTTGTTGGGAAATATATCTACTTAATACTCCTCTTTCTGTTTCAGTCCTTTAGTGCCTACTATAACTTACATGATGATGCTGAAATTCACATGTGGATTCATTCTATCTATCTATCTATCTATCTATCTATCTATCTATCTATGTATTCATGTATATCTGTTCCTCTTATCTCAATGAATTGCACAAATATGGAATCAAATGGTGAAAAGTTAGCCAGGTGATTTTTCAATGTATCTCTAATAGAAAGAGTTTAACTCATGTTTGTTTAAGATGTACATGACATATGTGAGGCTCCATTAGCACTCCTTCCTAGTATGTAGGTAGCATGTAATGGTACTTTTCCAAGTATAGATAGAGTCAGCTTAACAATTCAGAGAAAATATTTAGAAGGGTACAAATATGATTTTAAGTTCTATCCCTATAATTTATGAACTTGTAAAAGTATCTTAAACTCTCTGTTCCTTGTTTCATTATTTCCACACACAAAAAAAAAATGCTTACTTTCTGCAAGACACTAGAAGATGGAATGAGTAATAAAGACATGGCCAGTGTGTTGACAAGCACAACCTACGTGCACAGTGATCACGGAACAAAATTAAGGGGAAAGTGGGACACAATCACCCCTCAGAAGGAGCACTTGGACCATCTCCCCCTTTGTTATTGGTAAAAGTAGATTCCATTGTTTTTTTTATATTGAAAGCACGTGTTCAGCTCAGTTATCAGAATGTACAGTCTGATATGATTATAAAAAGCCTGAACCTTATTGAACTGGCAACTTAATGCCTCCAGCAGCTGGCGCCTGTTTGAGGCTAGGATTCCCAACAGTGCAAGAGTTCTGCTGTGCCTCTCCCCCTACTCCCCATCTCTATCAATAGTCAGATGTACTTCAGAATGATCAGAGTATGCAATCAAGATACCTGGGTGACTATAAGCTTTCTGGTTCTACAAGTTCACAAATGCTCGTGGTTCCTGGTGGAAAAGAAGTAAAGATGATTACAGATGCCCTCGTGATTGCCACTATGGACTGAACATGCATCTATGAGAGCACGTAAGGCCAAATCTAAAGGTATTTAGAGATGATGTTTAGAAAGTAATTCAGTTTAGACAAGGCCATAGGGTTAGAACTAGGGTTCATAAAGAAGCAAGTCATAACCCATAAGAAAAACATAAAGAAACTCAGTGTTAGTTCACCAATGAAGAATCAGCTATCTGCAAATTGGGGAGCAAGTACTCTGATTATGCTGAGCCCTATGCACCAGACTCAGGCTTGAGGAGCCTTCTCAACTGTAAAAACCAAATTTTTCTCATGTAAGTTACCTATTCTGAAGAAGTTTTCTTTGGTAGCCTGATTTAACTAAGACCCAGGACTCCTTGGATGTTTACTTTGGCCAGTCTCTCTCATGGTACTCTCATTCCCAACAAATCCATTATGTCCCTTGGTTATCTTTAGTGTCTTGACTCAGATCCTACTCACAACAAACACCTTCTCCTCCTGGAGTCTTTTATTATTCCACAGATCCCAGAAAGAAACACTGGAAAACTGAAAATAATTTTGAAGGTGGCTCATAGCCAACTCTCAAGTATCACCATTTGTTTCACAAAAATGAGATTATCTTCTTTCTATTCCTCCTTTTCAGTCCAATCTTTAGCTTCCACATTTTTACAGTATGAGCTGGATCTAATCCACAGTACCCTGTAGTGATCTCAGTCATGAGTCAAATCAGGTATCTATCAATTCATCTTGCCCTTAAGTAAATCCAAATATTGCATTGCAGAAGTTGATGGAGAATGAGATAGTTTCATAAATCTTTTTGTTCTAATATCAGTTCCCCTAGCAACTTCCAGTCTAACCCTTCATAGTGGGAAGGTGGCTTAATATCTTATGCTCACTTCAACATCCTGACATCTGGCTTGATATGTCTCCTGTGACATCCTGGTCAAGACTGAGGAGAATTATATTAGCCAGGAATCCTATTTTTCACCTCCAAGATTGACTGCATAATTTGCTAGGCCAAGTACAAAATGAATATTAACTAAGAACCTCACAAATTATTAACAACTTAAAGATGTTGACAGCAGAGCATCAGACTGTGTACTTCCTATGTGGAGTCCCCAGTGAAGGCAGCTGCATGTCCATATAGCCCAGCCAGACAGCAGAGTACCATGGCTCATCTTTTCTTCCCATCCTATCTCATACCACCTCCATTAGATGTCCCTGTGTGGCACATACTGAGATTCTTAACAAATCCTTACCAAAGAACCACTGTGGCACCTTAGTTCACTACTCAGAACTTAGCTCATTCTGCAGCAAAAACCAATATAAGGGAAAGCAGCCTTCTTCAAAATTAACCGGTCTCTTTCCTGATAAGGAAAATAAAAGACTGAAAAAAAAAAAAGAGTGACACAAAAATGCTAGATCAAATTTAGAAACATTAAGAAAATATTCATTAATAGAATTCCAAGCGAAATATTTTATTTTTAATATTGAATTCAAAAATATCCTGTATATGATTTTAGTCAATTGCATTTAATTAAATAAAGCAGAAATGTACCTACAGCATGTAAAATGTCACTACTTGTACTAGCAGCTTCTTTGGTTTTGCTTTGAAAAAAATAATAACAAGGCAATGGAACAAAGAAAGAAACAAGAAAGCACCACATTCAGGTCCACGGAGGTTGAAAGTGCTGTGAGTAATCCATCAAATCTCTAATGTGTGCCATTATTTCCATTACAGTACTTTGTACTGAAAAAGAAAAAATGAGGTATTTCTTAGAAGGGGGAGGTTTGCCTTTCTAATTCAATGGCACAGGAGCTAGCATCCCCGAGGTAAGGTTCAGCAGGAGCTCATCACCAGTGTGGAGATGCAGACACCACAGATACGATCCATCTCTCTGACACACGTGGGGCCCCATTTGGGGGCTGCTAGACGCAGTCGGCTGGATGAGAATGTCACCGTAAACAGAAAAGAAAGCAATGGGCTGGGCTGATTATCATTCCTATCTAGGAACAGTGCCACAAAGTGATTCAGAGATAATTATTCTGATGTGAAGAGGTAGAAATTCCACCCATGGCCATCACGATCCACACAGGCAGTTAAGGAGTTAAGGGAGTAGGAAACTGTGAGCCAGCCCAGGAAATATTTTTGGTTTAGGTGCTGAGTCATCTTTTCAGGTCCATTCAAGATTGATGATATGTTACCATCTCCCATGCCTCAAATTCTAAACAAACAAACAAACAGAAAGCCACCAAAAGCAAACCAGACAACAACAAAAGCCATGAAAGCCTGCTAATAGACACAACAATATTGGGAAAGGTAACGAAAATGTGGTGTGTAGGTAGAGATGGATTGAGTATAGCATATGGAGTAATTCAGTTCCAGTTTCATGCCTGAGGCTCCCTCACTGAAAGGATAATAACATAAGAGTAAAATACAAGTAATCCGGAACAGGCTATCCATATAAGACTAATGGGTTTACACAGATAAACACAGCCAAGTGCGAGGAACATTGGATGGTCGTTTGATACTCTACGGCCTGGCAAAGGTTTTAGGCTAGCTTCAAATAAGGAACATTTGTCATTAGCCCCTTCATTCCTTACCAAACCTCATCACCACTTGTAGGAATTACATGGTTACTGTTATACATCCAGACCTGTGAGTTGACCTGTGACCTCAAAATCTATGTAATGTTATTTCTTCCTAAAAAGAGCCAATATGCTACAAAGGTTCTTGCCTCCCCCGTACACCCCCTGCCTTTAATTTTAAGCAGAACTTTGGGGGAAGAAGACCATTAGCATAAAAATCCATCAGAAGGCGTCTCAACCTGTTCTCCAGTCTCTAGCCAGGAACTCTCTGGAAAGAGGCCATTTAACTCTCATTATTTCTTAGGCCATGGCCTATTCTTCCAGGCTGTTGTATAAGGCAAATCCATTACTTCATTTCTCATAGCCTCTCTACAAAAGACAAAAGCAGACGGATCTTCCCAAACTCTGACAGAATATTGTGCACAGCCAAGTGGGCTGAAAATGCAGGCTGCCAAGTTGGCCAGCCCAACTCCATGCATCATTCTCTTTCCAGAGCTTCAGCAATAACAAAGAGACTGACCCCTAACAAATGCAGGGAGAGGGACTTACATGTTTCTACTTAGACGGAGCCATGACTCTCTGAAGCAGGCAAGAGACATTTCCATCAAGACTATCCTCTTCATATGGCATGGTCTGGAAACCAATATTCACAAATAAATAATGCTGTCATATTTATTTACAAACACATAACTTCATGTTGAGGAGATATAAACTGAAATGACTTAAGTCATCACCACACAAAAGTCTTTTATGCTCACAGGAGGATCTTGGGTCACACTCTGCAGACAGCTAAAGCATCATCTGTACTCCTCACAAGCATTCTATGATCACTATACTAACAAATAGCTTCATTTTTGAGTGTTTGCCAAGGTTGTGATAAGTCTTTTACATGATCATCTACTTCTCATTATTACTCTGAAGTTACTCTGAATCTGCACTGGAGAATACTGTAGTTCAGTGCTCAAACACTTGTTCCAGCTTATGGTGATAGGTAGAATCACTACTTCCTCTCAGAAGAGGGCTGTTTAAATGGCTCCTATTATAACACTGCTTCTTCATAATTTCGTTGCTTTTAAGATGGTCAGTCACAGATATTCCAGCCTCATTTCTTTCATCCACACTTATTATGCATAGAACTTCCATAACATGATGAGGAAATATTTTTGTCCTTGAAGAATATTTTAAATGTTATGTGTCAACTTTAACATTATGGGAAGAGTTGGAGGAGAATGTACCCAGAGCAGCAATTTCTCTTACAAGTGGCACTCATTGTTCCTGGAAGTTTATTCTCTGTCTCTATCCCTGCCTCTGTCTCTTTCTGTGTCTCTGCTTCTATTTCTGTTTCTCTCTCTTTACCCCATCTCCTCATCTTTCTTTTCTTCCTGCCCCACCATTTTCTTCTTTCTCCCACTTCTTCTATGCCCACTGTGTGATTAGTGTCCTTTATGTCTGTGCAGCATAATATGAAGACTGACTCCCATTTGCCCTCTTTTCTTGTAGACCAATAACAAAGCATTCTGACCGTGGGGGCCACATTTTCAATGGCTGCAAAACCTCTGGTGGTGGTCAGGAGTTTGGAAAAGCTACAGTCCCAAAATAATCAAGTCATTCAGCCAATGGCATTTCACATAATGTCGCATGATTAAAGACTATGAAGGTTAAACACTCTAACCGCACACATATGCCTAGCAGTGGTCTTTTGGAAACATCTATTCTGAGGAACCATCTGGACATTCCAGGTGATCTCCATGCCTACTGATGGGAGCTTACTCCATCACATATAACAGAGCAACCCAGCAGAGAGTGCATTTCACATCCCCTTTTGTTTCGGGTTCTATAAGAAGAGCCAAAGGCTGACTTCACTCTCATCAACAGGCTATTAAGTCATACAAGAGTAAGGGCCCCAGCTATAGGAATTTAGATCTTGCTCCTGAGCCCTTTGCAAATGCAGACTTTTACTGAGACTCAGGATAAGATACCAAAGTTATAGTAGGATCCATTTCAGGTGGATTCAAGGAAATACTTCCAAACAGCACAAACACTATGAGATTTGCAAGGGTTCCCAAGTGATCTGAATACGTTATTCATGAAACCAGAGTTGAGCCAGGTCCCATCTTCACACTTTCATGACAACAGGAAAAGGCTCAGAATTGAGGCTGGCAGCTTGAGTCCAGATCTAAGAATCTCAGACTTCTGATGTTCAGGCTAGAAAATTTTCCTATTAAGTATTCTAGATATGTTCAAACAGGGCTATGCAATTATTGGGAATACTGGGACTATGTTTGAATGTTTAAATGGGAGAAATATGTCAAGTACTATTGCTCAGTCTAAAAATTCATGATAGTGATGTTATGTATGACAGATAAATGGTATTAATGTTAAGTAAACATACACTGTGTACCTCAAGGATTTCTTTCCAATCCTAAAAATGCACATGGACAGAAGCCATCTATACCAAAGAAAAAAAGTATTTAAGATACAGATATTAAACACCACTTCAGTAAAACACAAATGTGCTTAAATATATATGTGTGTGCATATGTGTGTGTGTGTGTTTTGTGTGTGTGTATGTAGGTGGATGTGTACATATGGGTATATGTGTGTATATACACATGTGTTATTTACATATTTGTGAATATAGAGGCAAAACAGTTCTATACAGAGAACAACATCACAGAATCTAAATAGACCTTTTACCAATATCAGTGCCTTTTCATCTTTCAAGAAGTACTATTTTCTTGTTTTTTAGTGCATACATCTTTACTTGTAAGCCAAGGCCTCTGGCTTCTGTTACACTCTCAATACTGGTCCCTCACTGCGATTCCTCTTAGATATCCTGTTGTTGCCTTGTATCATGGAAATCCTGCAGCATTAGATCCACAGGTCTAGCTCCTTTACATGCTCCAATAGTTCACAGATGAGGTGAATGTTGGAGTGGGCTGACTCATAGCTCTGGTTCTAGGCCTGGGTAGTAGCTGGGTTAGTCAGCCTGCCAGCTTTCCCTCATTGTCACAACCCAGGTAAGCTCTGTCCCAACTAGCTCATCCAATGCAGCAGACAGCAAGGATCTGGGCCAGTTCTCTTGCTCTCACATTCTCAGGTCCAGCTCACCTCCATCCATACTACCAGGGCCAGATCTACTGTTTTCACTAAGCAAGGTGCAGGACCTGCTCTCCCGAGTGCTGCAGCTGGTGAGGAGCATGACCTCAGAGCTGACTTACCTGTGTTCCCACCAATAGTGTACTGTCCTGGTGATGTACAAGGCACATTGTCCCATAGATTGCAGCCTTGACTCCAGAGCCAGCTTTTCCTCCTGCTTCAGGTGGCAAGAGGAAAGGAGAGAGAGGGCAACTTTCCCTCATCTATGGGTCACAAGAGTGAGAGAGCTGATCCTGTCTGCAGCACTTGGGAGAGCAGGCCCAGTACCTCACCCAGGCGGAACAGTAGAGCTGACCCTGTTGTTGTTGTTGGGGAGCAGGGGTACAGGTGATCCAGCCCTGAGGGCTTGAGAGCAGGAGACTTGACCCACACACACTTCCATCTGCCATGAGGAAGTAATATTTTTAACAAATTACTGCTTGCTATGGATTATATAATCTTCCAAAGAATGTTAAAATTAGTTACAAACTAATTTGTGAGATGGAAAATGGATTTTCATTAAATGTCTGTGGGAACATAGTACTTGACTGTATACCTAGCACTCATTGATCTCATATTTGAAGTTGAAACTATCAAAATAAACTCTGGCAGCCCAGGATACTTTGTGTTGTACAGCTTTGCAGATACATATACACAAGGTCAATATGTGCAAACAAGTCACTTAAGCTGATAATGGCATTGCCCAACAAACATGTTCTTGTGGATCAACTGAATTCACCTAAGAGTTTCCAAGCTCTTATACTCTGACCTCACCATGGACACAGTTGTCCTCATTAAGTCTCCAATGGCTCACTCTAACAATCTGACGATGTAGTCTATTAATATGAACAATATCCTACATTATCAGGAGTCATGAATTTGAAGGTTCTTAAACAAATAAGACCTTGTGCAATAGCAAGACCTGATGCTAACTTTTTATAAAACAAAGAAGAATTTATGGTTGATGAGTATAACATTTTCAGAGTTTTTGGTATATATATAAAATGAATATATATGCATTCTTTATTTCATTTATTCTTCTATCATGTATTACATTCTGATCACAGTTTCCCCTCCTTTCTTTCTTCCTAGACCCTTCTCTACCCTCTGTAGATCCACCATTCCTCCATTTCCCTTTAGAAAAGATTAGACCTCTCAGGGATATCAACCAAACATGGTGTAACAAATTACAATAAAACTAGGCACATACCCTCTTATCAAGACTGGATGAGATAACTCAGTAGGAGACAAAGGGTGGCAAGAGCAGGCAAAAGAGTCAGAGACAACCTACACCCTCACTCTTAGGAGTCCAACAAGACCACCAAGCTACACAACCATAACATCCAAGCGAGGACGTAGCTCACACCTATATAGGCTACGTGACTGTCATTTCAGTCTCCTGAAGCCCCATGATGACTCCTCGTTAGCTGATTTGTGGATCATGTTTTTGTGGTGTCCTCAACCCCTCTCTCTGCCTCTTACAGTTCTTCTTTCCCCTAATTAGTGGGGTTCCCTGAGCTCTTCCCAATGTTTGGCTGTGGGTCTCTGCATCTTCTCTGATCAGCTTCTGGAGAAAGCCTCTCTGATGACAATTGGACTAGGCTCTGGCCTATGAATGTAGCAGAGTATCATTAGGAATCATTTCATTGACTTTTTGGGCCAGTTGTTGCTATGGAATAATGCTTTTGTACACTGGTTTAATAAAACCCTGATTGTCCAATAGCCAGGCAGGAAGTATTGGCAGGATAAGCAGATAAGGAGAATTCTAGGAAAAAGAAGGCTGAGTCAAGAGACACTAGCCCACCGTCCAGGGAGCAGCATGTAATGGCACAAAGGTAAAGCCAGGGAAAACATGGCGACATATAGATTAACAGAGATGGGCTGAGTTTAAGTGTAAGAGCTAGTCAGTAGTAAGCATGAGCTAATAGTCAAGCAGTTACAATTACTTAATATAAGCTTCTGAGTGATTATTTTATAAGCAGCTGCAAGACGAAGATGAAAGAGATTTGTCCCAACCACCAGCCAGCCAGGACACAGAAAAACTTTCAGTTACAAGTTGTTTGGTTTTATCCAAGGTCTTTGGACTATCCAGTCTCTGGGTTCTGGCCCTCCACACAGTGTCAGGCTTGGGATCCCTCTCATGGTGTAGACCTTGAGTTGGATCACTCCTACAAGTTCTGTGCCACCATTATCCCAGCACATCTTGTAGACGGACACATTATAGATCAAAGGTTTTCTGGCTGGGTCAATGTCCCAGTCCCACCACTAGAAGCCTTGCCTGGTTACATAAGATGGCTGGTTCAGGCTCCATACCCCACATTACTAAGAGTCTTCACTAGGATCACCCTCATAGATTCCAGGGAGTTTCCATTGCACTGTTTCTACATCACTCCCGAAATGCACCCTCTCCATTCCAGTCTTGTCTCCCTGTATTCTCTCCCTCCATTCCAGTCTACTCAAAAGTGCATATCAAACTTTATTGCCACTTGCCTATAATTCCTGTGTCCATATACATTGCTAGTTCCTAGAAATATATTGCAAATACCTACACTCTATCACTAATAATGTCTAAAGTTAATATGCTGTTACATATTTCTAATAAAAATTATTCTCCATAGTTAGACATTGTGATTTCCTTGTCCTTCATCAGAATTAACTGAAAGAAGAATACCTCACCCTATAAAGATATCCTGTAATAGATTCATATATTTGGAACATGAACGAGTTCATCTTTGCTTTATTTTTGTTAGTCTTTTCTATTTTGATTATATACATCATCTCCCTCCATTTCTTCCAGATCTATCATACCTTCCTTGCTCACCCAAAATTGTATCACTTTTTGTATAAACAAATAGGTTTTTGTTTGTTTGTTTGTTTTACTACCACCACAACAACAGCAAGAAAAATAGAATAAGACAAGGCAAAAGCCCTCACACTGAGCCTGGACAACCCAATAGGAGGAATAGAGTCCCAAGAGCAGTCAAGAATCAGAGAAACACTAGCTGCCATTCTTAGGTGACCCAGACAAACACCAAGCTAAAAGCCAAAGCATGCAGACAGAAGACCTGGTGCAGACGTGCTTGCCACTCTTGTCTCTGTCAGCCCATATAAGGCCTGCTCAGTTGATTCAGTGGATCATGTTCTCCCAGTATCCTCCATCTCCTCTGATTCCGAAGGTCTTTCTGCCCCCTCTTCCACAGGGTTTCCCAAGTTTTCAGGGAAACTTCCAACTTACACACTCTCTCTCTCCCTACATAACGTCTGGCTGTGGGTTTCTGTGTCTGCTTCCATCGGCTGCCTGGGAAGCTTTATCCATCGTTGTATCCTGTTCTGAAAAAAAAAAAAAAAAATCCAAAACAGTTTGTGCGGCCCCTATACTCCTGGATGTGTGGCCTTTCACTGGAGCACAGACAAATGATGAGGGGCTCTCCTCTTAAAGAACACTGCTGCTCCTTGTCCCAGAACGGCCAATAGATCCTTATCTAGGGTTGGATCCTTATGCTCACTTCCCCTCTCCATGCTGGAATTTTGTCGGAGTTTGTCTTTGTTGTTATTCTCTCAGCATCTCTTTATTTTCTCATTTGTCCCATAAAATCGACCCATTCTCTGTATTTTAATTCCTTCCTTGCCACAGCAGAAATGCAGGAACAGAAGCTTCTCCCTGTCTTCCCTACTGAGAAATGCCATCTATAGCACAGACATGCCAGAGCACACCTAAAACAGAGACTAAAGCTTCAGGATTTCTTCATACGTTGAGGAGTTGACTCATGAGTAGCAAACATAAAGCAGTGTTGATCTTTTAGAGTTTACAATCCTGAGGCAGAAAGAGGCTTCATTGCTTATTATCTACACCGCATGGTTGGTACACCTTAACAGCGTGGTTTAATGAACTTGGCTGGCAGTCTGTTACTGCTTTCTTTCCTTTGTTCGATGTAAGAAGTGAGGAGCAGGGGGTCATTATTCGGTGTGACCTTTTTCTTATGTCTAATATTACAGCACTGAACCTGAGTTGAAACCACACCTGTGACTTTGTTGTCATTAAGTAATAAGTTTGGGTCCCATAGTCATCTCTCCAATTGTTTTCTTTGGTTTGAGAATGAAAAGGCAACTTGGAGTTAAATAAATTAATTTTGTTTTGGTTTTCTGATAGTTCAAATAACTGTATAGGGAAGGACGCAAAATGGTTAATCTAATTGAAATGTCTAAGCTACTAGACCTTACAAAAGTGGGTGGCTTCTACAGACATGCAGATAATAGTTTAATGATATGTATTACTGACTTCAAAGTTGTTAGACTTGAATAAACAATGGCTCCAAAGCCATCAGCCCAACCAAAAGTGTGCTGGTGTTAAAAATGCTGAAAGCTTCCATTATGCATTATTTTAGCCAGGGTAATGAATATTGGATGATCCCTTAATGTCGAGGTAGTTTTGTGCTATTTTGGTGCCTATTATTCTTAGAGGAGCCTTAAGTAATGTAATGGAGCTAAGCTTAAATGCCATTTTGCTGTTTGGGTCATTATTTTCCACTTTTTGCCTGCACTTCAGATTATATGAAATCCTGCTGAGGCAAGAAGACACTTTTAGAGATACAATAGAGGCAATGTTAACTCAGAGCAAATCTTCCCTAAGAGAAACAAAAGGCATTTCACACCTGGTTTCTAATTACACTACAGGTGTGTCAAACTTGCCAAGTACATGATTCCTGGAAGAAAGAAAATAGGTAATAACGTACTTTTTATACAAAGAACTTTAAGGATCACAGGATTAGGTGCCTTCACATTTATGTGTATATACAGCCTTACCCCCTCACAAATTCTGCATCTGTGGGGTCCAGACACTAAAATAATATTTAAAATGTCGGTGTTGAGTTTGCACAGACAACTACCCACCTAGTATTTACAGTATATTGTATATATAAATATATATTATATATAATGTAAATATATATATGTAGTGTAAATAATTTAGAGAAGGTTTAATACATACATTAGTAGATGTTTATAATTATATGCAAACATTATGCCATTTAGGAAAGGGACTGAGGATTATGTATCTACAGAAGGCTCCTGGAGCCAGGCACCAACAGATAACAAAGGATTACTGAATATAGTAAAAAAGAGAGCTGGATATTGAATGCCTGATATGTCCCAAGGCTCGACACCGACACCTCATACTGACTATATATATATATATATATGTATACACACACACACACACACCCCATCTTCTCAAAAACAACACAATATTATAAAATTCAGAGTCATTGCTACAAATCCTGTTCAACCATCTTGTTTCTCAGCATTCCTCATGCACCCAGCTACCGGCACTGCCAACCAGAGGAAGTCCTACGAAAGCACCTGCTTTTGCTCTCCCCAAGCCTGGTGAAGGCCTGATGGCCTTCCAAGGCTCACGGTGCTATTGAGAGGTTCCACAGTCCATGAGTCAGGTATGAGGACGTATCCTCCTCTCTTCATCTCCAATCCTCAGTGGGTAATTCCCCATTGCCTCCCTTTGTCTCGTGACATCTGTCGTCACTTGCACAAATCATGCTCGACTATACTATTGACTTTATTAATGAATTCCTTTTGACATCCACCAAGATCCACGATGCTTATTTGGGAACTTCATCCCAAAGAATAGAAAAACCATGCCTGCCCATCACCTTGTTCCTAAAATCTCATAGCTGAGCCTTATTCCCACATGGTGACTGCGCGACTACCATGTGACCCTTCTCTCCTGGCTTGATCATTTTCTGTACTTATGTACTTATGGCTTCTCCAGTAACCATTCCTATTTATATAGATGCAATCAGCATATTGATAGCTTTAATATGTTAATAAATATAATTTTACAAAGATGTGCCTTTATGATTCTGCATACTTATTTATTTTGAGATAAATATGTCCAAATCCCATTGAAGTTACTCTTTTCTTTAGTCTACAACCTCATGTAGGTACCAACCACTTTGAATTGTAACAATTGAATCAGAACTTAAAAAAAAAGTTACCTCAGTTTTTCTCAAAATCAAGCTTCTGATCTTCACTTTGTCAACACGCAGTCTCTGATGTCTACACATCCACTTGAACTGAAAAATGAAAAAAAAAAAAAAAACTCCTTCAATTTATTATAATGGAAGGGAAGCGCTGAACAATGAAACCATATCTTTACCTGAATAGCTCATTCTGCACACTTGTGGATTATTTGGTGACACTTCAGTGGTGGTGGTGGTGGGTTTTTTTTTTTTTTAATGACTTTAAAAATGGTTAGTTCTTTGACAAATTCATCCATGTACATGATGCACTGTGATGGTCCTCACCTCTTCTTATGTTGCTATCACCTCTGTTAATTCACACTTTCCCCTTCCTGTCTTTTTCCCAGATTCATAGCTTTTGGTTTGGCTCTGTGGTCCATTTCATTTAACCAGGGCATCTGAATGAGCACTGAACTGAACTGTCCATCGGAGCCTGTCATTTTCTTTGCTTTTACTTTTTTTTTGTTGTTGTTGCTCACTTGTTTTATTTGATAGCTATTTTTAAAGTCATGGATTTATTTTTCTTTAGCTATTTTGTGTACTTTTCCCAGTGATATTTTAGAATTCACTCTCATTTTTTATATGATTGTTTTTTTTTACTCCATCTTCCATATTCCATGTCACTCTGAGTCATATGTTTCTTTGTTTTTTTAAATTTTACTATTTTAAGTGTATGAGTGTTCTAACTGCATTATATGTTTATGCACTAGGTGTGTTCTGTCCACAGAGATCAGAGGAAGGCATTAGAAAGAACTGGAGTTACAGAAAATTGTACTTTGCCATGCAGATGCTGGGAATCAAACTCAGGTCTTCTGGCAAAGCAGCCAGTGTCCTTTGTCACTCCCCAGCTCATATGCCACAAGTTTCAATGGTAACACTGTCCAAAGAACTGGAATTTATTGAACATTTTTTATAGGGTTAGATTTTATTCTGACCATAAAGGAACACTATAGCTCATTACTCACTTCCTCCCCTTTCCCTGTTTCTTATCTCAGTAAAGATTTTTGGGAAAGTCACAATTAACAAGGGTGATAGTTAGTGCAGGAGGTATGGAAGAGTTGTTTGTTATTGAGTAGTTTGCACACATCATCCTTTTGGGGATGAGGCCCAAGCAGCAGGTGCAATTCATAGATTTAAAAGTCAAAATATAAATAAATAAATAAATAAATAAATAAATAAAAATTAAAAACAAACAAACAAAAAAGTCAAGATAATGGCTACATGGAAGGGGAAATACCAAAATCAGAGTGGTCTAGATGAATTTCTAGCAATTATTATGTTAGTAAAGAGAAGATTACTGCAAAAAATGTTTCTACCAATTAGTATGTTTTTACCATTTAGTGTGCATATTATAAAGACATAAATGTAAAGTATGATAAACAACATCAATTATTTTCCCAATTTTCTTCAATGCTTTGTTTTTCTGCCTCATTAATACTTTTTTGTAGTCAGTTCCAGGGTGAAAACTAATTCTTTACATGAGTTTCAACATTTGCTCACACCTTATTTAATATCTCTGATTTGATTAAAATTGTCAATAAACTGAGTTTTTAGGACACCCAGGAAAGAATAAGTCAGGCAGTTGGAAAGGAACCATCTAAAGATCCGATATATACATTTTGTTAAAAATAATAATAATAATAATGTTGTTTGTGGTTTCAAATAGGATCTACAAGAAAAGTAAAATAAAATAAAGAACAATATAACTACGGCATACTAAAGTTGCAAAGCCATCATTTCATTGTATTTTGAGAGCCTTCCACTCAAGGACAGCAATCTTTACACATTTAACAAAGTTGCAGACAACTCCTTTCAAATAAAGCAAATATAAAAAATTCAGAAATTTTCTGTTACTTTAGTTTCATAATTAGCATCTGCCACAGACATGACCTAGAAACTATCACCCTTTGAGTACTTCAGCCCTCTACAATTGTTGTACCAATCCTTGTCCCAAAACTCGGATGAAACTCAGAAATCATAAAACATTATTCTTAAAGCTTTGCTTTCAGTTCTCACAATTACTTAGCTAAATGCATCTTTTGAAAAACAATTCCACAATTTTAACTTAACCAAAACTCTGTTTTGAAAAATGTAACATTTGAGGAAACTCCCTTTCTGGTTTTACTTATTAATGATTAATTTCACTTTAATAAAACAACCTCATGTTAAGAAAAATAATATAACTTAAATACAAAGTTAGCAACGTAGAATACATTGCTCTGAGTTTTACTCCAATAATCTAATATTCAATATCACCCAAAGAAATATGTTCTTGATTCCCTGTTATGAAAGAAGTAGGTATGGTAGTCTGAATGTAATTGTCCCTCCTAATTGCATAAGAAGTGGCACTGTTAGAGGGTGTGGCCTTGTTGGAGGAAGTTTGTTTCTATGGAGGTGGGCTTTAGGTTTCCTATGCTCAAGATACCACCTAGTGTCTCAATCAACTTCCTGTTGTGGCAAGATGTAACACCCTCAGCTCCAGTACCATGTCTGCCTGTACACTGCCATGCTCCCCATCAAGATCATAATGGACTGAACCTCTGAAACTGTATGCAAGCCACCTCAATTAAATGTTTTCTTTGTAAGACTCGCTGTGGTCATAGTGTCTCTTCACAGCAATGAAAATCCTAACTAAGACAGTAGGAAATGGAGGTTATGCAGCAGATTCCAAGGCAATGCCAGCTGCTCTAGGACTAGCTGAGCATTTGATTGCAGCCTACTCTAACTTCTATTGTGTAAGTATAGATTCAATGCAACTGATGTCTTTCATTTCTTCAACCCTTTAGTAATTATGATTCTGTGAGTCAACTATGTAATAATGTCTCCTAGGTGCTGTCTTTCTTTTAAAATACCCCAAGAGAATAAATTCCTTTAGTTTCTGCTATTACTCACAATGATTTCAAAACCTAAGTTAATTTTTTTCTATCTACTTAATGAAAACGACTAATCCTGAAAGTAATATCCATTTTCCTTAGCATATCTAGGGTGAGGTAAATAGCATTAAATGACTATGTGTGAATATCAGCTAATAATAACTTCAGGCCTAAAAATTCCTTTTTCTCAGCAAAATCAGCTAGTAGGGGAAAAGCCCAGGAGGCTTCAACACTATAAAAGGAACTATCGCCAACTAAGGGATGCTGAGCACAAAAGAAAGAGTCTACCTTGGGGAGGAGCATATTAATTGGTGTCTTAGTTAGGGTTTCTATTGCTGTGAAGAGACACCATGACCATGTAGCCTCTTATAAAGGAAAACCTTTAATTGGGACTGGTTTACATTTCAAAAGATTAGTCCATTACCATCATGGCAAGAAGCATGGCAGCACATAGGCAGACATGGTACTGGAGAAGGACCTGGGAATTCTACATCATGATCTGCAGGCAACAGGAAGTGAATTGTGTACCATACCAAGAGTATAACTTGAGCAAAAGAGACTTCTGAGCCCACCCCCATAGTGACACACTTTCTCTAATAAGGCCACAACTACTCCAACAAACCCACACCTACTAATGGCGCAAGTCCCTTTGGGAGCTATTTTATTTCAAACCACAACAATATGGTTACCCATTACTGAGTGGTCAGCCCTGAAAATATAAATAGGAATAATATTATACAGACTGAATTGGTTGTATTTAGCTATTTAGGAGTCTCTATATATACACATACACATATATGTATGTAACAACAATTAATGAAAAGGAGAATATGGATTTGAAAGAGGACAAGGAGGGTATGTGGGAGGGTTTGGAGGAGGGGAAGGAAAAAGAGGAAATTATATAAGTATATCAAAAAATAAATGAAGTAATTTTTAAAAATTACATTTGTGCACTTATTTCTTGTTCCTTAATTTATGAATGGGCTTCTTGACTTGTAAGGAAAAAAAAAAACAGAAAAAGAGATGGAATTCTGTTGCCTGCCTACTGAAGAAGAGGTATAACTGACTAAAGCATGCTGGGAAGGTGTGTTGCTGTTTTAAACTTTAGCCATATGAATAGATGAGTTACTGTATTGGATTTAGGTTTTATGCATCTGCTTTTCAAATGCTTGGTAGAAGGTGAACAATGATCTATCTTTGGAGGGAAACTTGTTAGCGCTTGCTGTTGGCTGGGAATCACCACAGGGCATTCAGTTGTGGTTTCAAACCATGGATATCTCTGTAAGATGCCAACAATTTGGTTCCTGGAAAATGTACTATATATCTTAATGTTTTCAGCTTGCCATTGACATATACATTTAAACCTTATGATTCATGAACCACAAGAAAGAATTGCATTTTATAATTGTCCAGATAAAAAAGTTTAACGCATAAACCACATCCAAGATAAAAGTAACAGACTCCTTAGCCAACAAATTCTTTCAGAATTTGGCCCCAGAAAGAGCAAGAAAATATTCACCCCATAATTATGCTCTGCAACTTGCCAACCATTCACCCCTTTGAGCACCCCAAAGAGAAATACATTCTTGTCTGCCTGGAAGAGAACCACATATAGTATACTTGGGTTACAGGACCTATGACCAGTTAACAATGCTCTCACGTTTTCATAAGACGCAAAGAATGACAGAAAGGATGTTGGAATCTTAGAGAATTGTGGTTGAAAGGGGAGAAATAAAGAATTTTCACAGATGAAAGTTTTCTAACTGGGAACAGTACGTTTGTGACTCAAAAACTGTAGGTTTTCAGACGTGATGTGCATGTGATGTTTTCTCCCAGGAACAGGGAAGAAATTAGCTACAACTGGTTAAGGAAAAGCTTTCGTATGGATGAGGAAAAAACAGTTACACTTCCAAGGCAAGGGGATCTTGGCTATGTTGGCCTTACTGGCAATCAAAGAAAACTCAGTATGGACTAAAACCACAGGAAGCTTCAGGGCCCCCAACTCTGACACATAGACAATTACATCTCTTCTATCTGAAACCTTACTTCCTGGATAAAACCTCATGGAAAATCTCCAACTCAACCAGGTTTTCAACCTTTTGCTTTTGGAGCCCACAAATAGAATGTAGATCATGAGACACACACACACAAAAAAAAAAAAAAACCCACAAAAACTTAAGTAAAGCTTTAGAACATACAACATGAAACTAATTAAACTTTGGCTTGTGGGGCAGTAGCCTGGACATGGGCTCTCGAGGAGAAGAGTCTAGAAGTCTATACATTTGACGGCTGCTGGCTTTCATCACCTTTCCTCCACATCTCTCTCATCTTCCTCCAGATAGGCACTTTCACAAACTGTTCATTCAGATGTGTTTATAAAGCTAAGCTTCACTGAACTTGGAAGCTGAAAAACCTGTAACATGACTGACAAGAGGCATAGACAACTAAACCATTTGGTTTACTCCACAGTAAGGTTTGGGGAAAGATTTCCTAGTTTGGAAAAGAAACGACGGAACTAAGTGATGTTATTCTTGTACTGTGAGTTCCTCTCAGTAGGGTTTGACAAGTTTTAGTTGAGTGGGCACCTACTAGTGTTACTAAACAATGATTGGAGTGCAGTCCTGATAAAACATTTTTGGTTAGGTTCCTGACAGCAACTGCTGGCTAGTCAATCACCTGAACATGTGCACTATATCTCATAACTCTGACAGAGTCTCTCATTGAGCCTGGCAGTCACTTGTTTTCAGCTAGACTGGTAGCCAGCAAGACCCAGCCATCATTCTTTCTCTAAACCCTCTGACAGAGCTAAGGCTATAGGCTTGTGGCTGGTCCTGGTCTTTAAAAACTTATTTCCAATATTTTTTTGAGATAGTAATGTAATTACATCATTTCTCTCTTCTCTTTCCACCCTTCACACTATCTCTTCACTTTCGAATTCATGGCCTCTTTTTCACAAATTGTTACAAAAGGACTGAGCATCTGAACTCAGGGCTTCACGAATGTGCAACTGGCTTGTTACTTGCTACACCGTGAGCTATCTGCCCAGTCTGCATGTGTTTCTTGAATGCCTACCATGTATCAGGCATGCATTAAGAACTAAATTTTGAACTTCAACAACAAAATGAACCTAAGTAGTACTTTTAAGAATAGAAAATTATGATAACAGAAGCAACTATTGAAAAGACCAACTCAATAATAAACCAGCTTTGTCCCAAAACATGTCATGTGTTTGGAGAAATGACCACATCTTTTTGTGAATCACAAGGGAAGGGAACTTACCTAGATTATTAGGTGACTTAAATTTGACAGAAAACATGGTGTTTAATTTAAAATTTTAAAAGGGAGTCAAATGGAGGAGCATGTTTAATTTAAGAAGGGAGAGAAATGACAAAAGTGGTGGGGGGCCCATATCCAGAGCAAGTTTAGCACATTTATAAGCTACACAAGAAGCGTGGGACTGAGTGTTGAGATCCTGGGGCACAGGAAATCCTTCCTCCCACCATTTCTGCTTCCTTCCTTTGTTCCTTCCCCCTTTTTTGGGTGTTAATATTATGAGAAGTTGTGAGAAATCATGAAGGTTGATGGAAAGATAAAGAAATTATTATGGTTCAGCCATAGATGGTTTTAGCTACAGACAGCCAAAATACTACAGACAGTGTATTTTACAGTGGAAATAAAGTAATGGATTTAGGGTGGTCGAATAGGAAAGGAGATAGTTAAAATGAAAAAATGAACATTACTGATTGATCAAATAGGGGAAATGAAAGATAGTAAAGTGCTGCCTGTTTGCTAATTTTCATCACTTCCTACCTTAATAAAATACATTTTAATGATCTCTATATATTGTTAATTATAATATACATTCTATGTATATTATATATTATATTACATGTAATATAATATACATTGTGTATTATTTTAATGTACAAATGTAATATAATATACATTAAACCCAAAGCATGTGAAAATACCAAACACATTTCTAAAAACTCTGTAAAGGTATATTCTAAATGTGTGGATGAGATTATACACTTTCCATCTGTGGAATCATGTACACAGCCAACAAAGACACCATGCCTAAGATCACAGAGTCAAGAAATAATGATGTAGAGATTTGAATTCACAAGGTCTATCCCAGGAGTCTGCTATCTTAACTCCAAATGATGCTGACTATTGTGATTTAGATAGACATTTGGCCTGACATTAGAGATTATGTTTCTCAGATTACAACTCCGTTGCAAATGATGTGTTCTGTAGGCAGTGATGTGTAAGCAGTATTTTCATATGCCAGTCCACCCCTTTTGACAGGTGATGGGCATTAGAAAAAACTTTCTTAATTCTAGAAACAAATGCCATGTTCTAAAGAGGGAGAGTTGACTGTTTCAAAGCCAGGGACTATTTATTGAGAAAATGAGGGCTGGAGAGACGGCTTGGCTGGTAAAGGCTAGGCTTACAACTGGAAATATGAGAGAATGAGAAAAAAAGTATACTTTTGAGCTTTTTAGCTTATACTATGTTCAGGACAATCTGTTATTGACACTAACTCATCACTTTCTTTGAGAGTCCTTCTTAAACAGTTCCTCTGTTTCTGGAGCACAGAATGGGAACATGTAGAGGCTGTTCACTGAGAGAAAACACATGAGAGACAGGTTTGGAGAAAGAAAAATTGGGCCAGTTGTAAAGTGTGAGAGGATTTCAAAGTGTTCAAATAGAGAATGGAATTTAAACCAAGGAGTACAAAGCATAACAAAATAAAGGCTAAAAATGTGTTCAAACTATCTCACAGATACAGCTTTGAAAGCAATGGAGAAAAATGTTTACTGAAATAATTTGTAACATTCTCATGTGCTAAAAAGAGAGTTCCTTCCCATCTTATTAACATATATAGAAAGGTGCATTTAAATTATGGAAATTAAAAGAAGCAATCACAAATAAAGACAAGTGAAGAAAATATTTGTTTATAACCTTGGAGAGCTTGGTTTAATAATCTTAAATAGGGAAGTTTTTCTGACTTAAAGCTATCTGGTAATTGGTAACTGTGCCAATTATCTACTACTGCATCATAACAAATTCTTCCAAAAATGTAATAGCTTTTGAAAACATCTATTACAGTTAATAGAGCTCAGGAATCTGTTGAAAACTTTACTGGGAGCCTGTGGTTCAAGGATTATCGATAGTTTATCACCAAGCTGATTGTCATATCTCAAAACTCAAATACAGACTTACAGATCTGCTTCTGGGCTCACTTGAATTCTAGCCAGAAATCCTTATTTCCCTGCAGCCTGTAGAAGTGAGAGGTCAATTCTTCGTTATACTGTGGGTGCATCCCCACCAGTAGGCAGACATTGTGGCAGCTTGCTTCCCCAAGGCATGAGTAATGAGGAGACAAAGAAAACGCTAGCAGAAGAAAAGTAGAGGTTTTAAAACCTAATTGTTCATAGAGCCCTCATCCAGTGACTGATGGAAGCAGATGCAGAGATCCACAGCCCGGCTCCAGGCCGAGCTCCAGGAGTCCAAACAATGAGAGAGAGGAGAGATTCTATGAGCGAGGAACATCGAGATCATGATGGGAAAATGTACAGAGACTTCCAGCCAAACTAGTGGAAACGCATGAACTGTAGACCAATAGCTGAGTAGCCCCCACGGTACTGGACTAGGCCCTCTGGATAGGCGAAAAAGTTAGTTGTTTAGCTTGAACTGTTTAGGAGGCCCCCAGGCAGTGGATTGAGGACCTGTCCCTGGTGCATGAGCAGGCTTTTTGGAGCCCAGTGCCTATGGTGGGACACTTTGCTCAGCCTTAGTGCAGGGAGGAGGGGCTTAGACCTGCCTCAACTGAATGTACCAGTCTCTGCTGACTCCACATAGGAGACCTTTCCTTAGAAGAGGTGGGAAGGGGGGTGGTTTGAGGGGGTAAGGCTGGAGTGTGGGAGGAGGGAGGAAAGGGGAATCTGTGGTTGGTATGTAAATGAATAGAAAATCTCTTAATAAAATAAAGAAAAAATAAACTAAAATAAGTGATTGGTGATGAAAAAAAAAACCCTAATTACAAAGTGTCATCTATTGCTTGTGCAATGGTCTGTTCATTCAAATGAATGAGAAATTCCAGCTCATTCAAGGGAAAAGGATGAGTCAAAGTTAAAGGGAGCTGAATGTAGGACTTTTGGGGGCCATAACAGGGGTGACTAACCTAGAAATCAAGACTGATTCTAAAAATTTCTCTTTAAAAGATGTATTTATATTTATTATTGTGTATAGGTGTTTTGCTTTCATGTATTTCTATGCATAATGCATGTGTAGTGCCCACAGAGTAATAGGATCCCCTGTAAATGGAGTTATGGACAGTTAGCTGCCATGTGGGTATTGGATATCTAATACAGGTCTCCTGGAAGAGTAGCCAGTGTTCTTCATCTTGAGGTATCTCTCCAGCAGCAGATATAATCATCTTAGTGTACACTTAAGAGGACATTTCAGGGTTCTCATTTCCATTTTAAGAAGTTCTAACTAATACTAAAATAAAATATGTACCCAAACATCAAGGTAAATATTGTATCAAATACAAACATAGATAAATTGTGTTTCTGGCCTCTAGAATATTCTGCTAAAAGTATGAATTACTTATTTCACAGTTTGAAATTTGTAGTTTGGGATTTCAGCTACAGAAAGATAGCATACATACAGATACATAGCTACAAGACAAATGGATTTAGATATGGATGAATATACATAAGTGTTTATGTGTATTCACCATATGACAAGACAAGGCACTATAAAACAACACATTTCCCCAAAACAGAGATGAATGTTTCCATATTTGACATTTTAATATTTCAGAAACCACAAACATTAATAATTATTTTTTTATTTACTATTTACAGTGTTCTGTCTGCATGTATGTCTGCAGGCCAGAAGAGGGTGCCAAGTCTCATTATAGATGTTGTGAGCCACCTTGTGGTTGCTGGGAATTGAACTCAGGACCTCTGGAAGAGCAGCCAGTGCTCTTAACCTCTGAGCCATCTCTCCCACCCAAACATTAATAATTATACTTAAGAAAGTTTAATTCTAGCTTTTATCAACAATTTTTTCATTACTAAAAGATTTTACTATTAAAAAAGTGGAATTTAATTTTTCTTAACAATAAAATAGGGGAAGAATATGAGATATTTCTCTGTTTCATGTCTGTTATAATAAAACATAAAGTGGAAATAGTGATAAACCTTCTTAAGAAGTTCATTACAGATGTTATCCCATTTGTTAAGTACTAAGATTAGCAAAATAACAAATTAAGATAATTAACACAAAATACAGTATTCATGCTCAGTAGGGCTACTCATAGTGGATAATAACTAAAACTGATGTCTTTTAAAAGGCATCCTAGCCAAGGGCTTTTATTTCATCTTGAGAAGATTACATATCACCATAAACTCAGAGATTAGATCTTTGCAATTATACAAATTGCCCTTCTAATATCATGTCAGTATGAATGTTACGTAAAGATAAAGTAATGAAGCTAAAGAAGTCTTTTTCCCAACCATTTTACTGTTGTGAAAATAGTTTATAGAAAGAGTATACTTGTCTTCTGCTAAAAAAAATTATTAGTTTTAATCCTTTATTGGTTAGCTAATTCCATGGTAGGAGTCTTTATAAGGAACACATAAATTCAAAGATTGCCAAAAAATCATTATGTTAATTCTCTTATTCAGATACAAAGGATTGCTATACCATTGTTTCAAATTTTTCTATACCTTGAATTATATGATGAACTACATAGTACAACTTTCAAATTATATTTAAAATTTTGCTTCTTGATTTAACAAAAATCAGTTCAGAAATAAATAGGGATAAAAAATGTGCTGATGAATTAGATGTGGTTAATTGATTTTTATTGTTTCTCTACATGTATGTTTTTGTATGTTTTGCTTAATTACATAAGAAAATATTTTGGTGGATAAAGTCCTCATATTCTTTGTCTAAAATGATCGTCAAAATAATTGTAACATTGTTTTGATACATAGTATCCACTATTGATTCACCTACTAAATTTCAAAATACATTGTTAAGCCCTTATTATGCAAGAAATGTTGTTGGGAGTACTCTCGGAAATGTAAGGATAAATAAGATAAATGTAAAGATAAAATAAGAAGTGATGCATGAAACACAGGACAGATAATGTCACAAGGTAAATTCAAGTGGTGTAATCATCACAAGGATACTTGTGTTGGAACTTACATTACTCTTTGGAGCTCCAGTAAGAACTGCTGAGGGAAGTTCCCTTGCGTATGTCTGCACCATGCCTTTCACCCTTTTAGATTCCACACTAAAACCACAATGAGAATAAACTCAACTTTAACCATACCTTCTTCTTTTATTTTTAATGAACTTTATTATTTAAAAAAAAAAACTTCAAGCAAATAAAAACATCACACACCAAAATTAACCAGAAACCAGCTGCATTTTCAATGAGCTTTGGAAATGAAATGCATACATATGTCAATGATGGATGGATCAGAAGCTGTTTGAGATAAATTATACAACTCTAAATAATAGAAATATAAAGGTATAAATGTACTCAATAGAAGCGTCTTTCAGAAATTTGACAAAAAATTATATTTCCTGAAGGCAGGTGGCCCACTGTGAACTGTGAAATAATATCCCTTTGCATGAACATTTGATGTCAAGGATGCCATTAACTAAAGAACTTTGGATAGAAAAACAAGAGTTAGGAGGATCTCTCTCTCTCTCTCTCTCTCTCTCTCTCTCTCTCTCTCTCTCTCTCTCTTTCTCCCTCCCTTTCCCCCATCCCTGTCCCTGTTCCTGTCCATGTTCCCCCCCTCTCCTCTCTGTCTCTCTCTGTCTGTCTGTCTGTCTGTCTCTGTCTGTCTGTCTGTCTCTCTCTCTGTCTCTCTCTCTGTCTCTCTCTCTGTCTCTCTCTCTGTCTCTCTCTCTGTCTCTCTCTCTCTCTCTCACACACACACACACACACACACACAGGCACACACACCTCAGAAGAGTGTTTTAACAATAAGAAGTCTAGAGAGGTATTTACACAAGAGGAAAACATTTGGATTTTGGAATCTAGCAGATACTGCAGGATAGCTATTTTTTTGTGCAAATCCTAGTTGTTGCCCACCTCTTTACTTCAGACTGAACATGGCTACTATTGTCTTGAGACAAAGCATCTGTTAACTCTCCCCCTTTCTCTCTCTCTCAAGAAAAAAACAAAACAAAACAAAAACCTTCAGCATTCAGGCTTATTAACATCCTCCAAAGTGGAAGAAGGCAAGTTCACAAGGCTCAGTCGGTCCCTGTGCCTTCCCTTCTGGAGGTTACATATTGGGCCAGCAACACTGACTGCAGATGAAACTCTTATATAGTGTACCTACCTCAAAGTTGTTCAAAGATTTCTTCAGTGGTGCAGAATCTGTGTTTCTCCAATATTTTATTCTGAGTATAGAAATCTTGGGTACTGTATCTGGCAATAGTTTTCCCAAGTGACTGCCTTTGAATAACTCGTGCACATGAGAGGAGTAAGTAATCCCAATAAATTCAATGGCTCACCCAGTCGAACTTTGGTGGAGTTCTTTCTTTGGTCTCTTCTTTCTTTGGTGTCCTCTGTAGATGAAGTGAATAGTCTCTTCAAGAAAAGTCACATAATCCTTATCCAGGAAAGTCCCAGCTTATTTGTTGATGAGGACAAAAAGAAGTAGAGCAGAATATACAAAGGAAACATAAAATAAATCATGCAGTATGCCACAGATTGAACACATTTCCATAGTACCCATGGAAGTTGTGAGCAAAAGCCAGAACCTCATGAAACAAGTGCCTGTATGACATTAGACTAGAAATGCAAAGAACAGCTAAAAGATGTCAAGAAAATATGTGAGCTTGAATACAATCGGTTGTACAACAATGATCAGAAAACACACAGGTGGGGTGATTTGAGTGTGAATGTCCCCCACAGGCGCACATTTTTGAATGTGTGGTCACTAGAGAGTGGGACTACTTAAGAAGGATGAAGAGGTGTGGCCTGGTTGGAGGAAGTACGTCACTGAGATGGGCTTTGGGGTTTCATATGCTCAAGCCAGGCCTAGGGTCACTCTCTCTCTCTCTTTCTACTGCCTGCTTGATCTGGATGTGGAACTCTGGGTTCCTTCTCCAGCACCATGCTTCCCTCCATGAGGATAATGGTCTAAATCTCTGACACTGTAAGGCAACCCAATTAAATGTTATCCTTTATAAGACTTGCCATGGTCATGGTGTCTCTTCACAGCAATAAAAACTCTAACAAAGAAAACATAAAACCATTTTAAAAATCACCACTAAATGTGAGGCAAAGGAAATAACAGTAGAGTCAAAATTAAAAGTCAAAGATTTAAAAATAACAAAATCCTGACTAACCAGGAATGTCTGGTTACATGTGTGTATCTGAAGCCCCTGCGGAAGACAGCAAAACAAACTATAAGAAAAACACGAAGGTATAATTCTTGAAAACTCATGAGAGATTACAGGACAATCATTGAATGATTCCAATTAGGTGATATACTTAATGAGTCAAGGTTATGGACACAGAAGGAACAGTTAAAGCATGGACAGGAAGGGCTGAGGGAAACAGGGAATGAGGAATTGTATAAGGTAAATGGAGTTTCAGTTGAGAAATTGGAAATGTTCTGGTGAGAGATACTGGTAGTAACAGGAAAATAATATGCAAGTGCTTAATGCCGTTGTACCATACAATTAAAATGATTCGAACACTAGGCTTCTGGATGTGTACATTTGTCACCAAAAAGACAAGACGACTTTGCATAGCATATATATCTTGGACTATAGAAACTTGACCAAGACTCTGTAAAAGACAGTATTCTTCATTAAGGGTAAAAATACCATGGCACTTATGAAAGGCAAAAGAAATCAAGCTTCTCTCAAATTTCTCCACAGAAATGTTTAACACTAGTATTCAGTGAGCCAATAAATAAAGGATGCTTAAGTAAAGAAAGCAGGAACCAAGTATTTTATATGCAGACAAATCATACTGGAGTATAAATGTGTAGATAATTGTTTCACACATGCTGAAACCAGAGTGTCATTCCTAAAAGACCTTCTAAAATATTACAAAAGGAGGGAACTTCGGGTAACTAAACAAGCCTAGTAAAAACATGAAGACAGAGCAGAAATATATCTAACTGCAAAATAAACATGACACAGGTAAGTCAGAAGTGGAAACTGTATTTCCTGATTACTAAGATATTATCAAGAAAAAAATGGAAAAAGAAAGTAAGAAAAGGCTAAGTAAAACTAAGATTATAAAGAATGGGGAAGCAAAGAATAATCATGCATGGAAGACAAAGATATTCATGTACATTCACAATCATCTTGCTCTCTATAGGAAGCTAGTTCCTGAAATACCTGGAAATCCCAAAATCTGAGGTTTCTCAAGTCCCTTGTTTAAATGGCATCGTATTTGCATATGCATACCCTTACCAATACTCCAGATCACCTCCAGATCACCTACAACACCTAAAATAAAGTAAATGTTACATAAACAGTGGGAGTGATGGAGTTTTATTTTTAAACACTTTTTACTGGCATATTAAACAAAATTTGTTCCTATCCTTAAGGTATGATGTAAGTAAGGTCTAGATACATGTACACATTGTATATAAGGTTTAAATCAAGTCAAACACATGTGTCTCCTCTAAGATTTATCATTAAAATATCTTGTAGCTTTTCTGAAAAGTACTGAAAGTATCTGTTAACTGTAATCATTCTTACTGCACAGTAGTCATAGGAGGAATTTATTTCTAAATTTGTATTTTTTGTATGTATCATAATTACATTTACTTAATAACTGGTACAAAAATGATAGACATTAATGAGATACCATATGATGTTTCTGGGCATGTACACATTGCAAAATTTTTTTTCTTTAAAGACCGTCTTTATGACAAAAGCTTTCAAGATCCTTTCTTCTAACTTTGTGAATGGACAGTGACTCTTACTCTTAAGTCACTGTCATTGCATATGATTTTGCCAACTGCATATGATTTTGTCATCCTATTGACCTCAACTCTTTCCATCCCTAGTAAATACTCTGCCCCTCTCAGCTTCTAGGTCAACTTTTTATATTTCACTTGCAGTTCTTATCTGAGCTCCAAAAAGTCACCAATTTTGAGTTTAGAAATAACCCTAATGTTGTGTTTATATTAGTAGAGGTTAGGTTGCATTACATTATCTGCCATGTGTAGCATGACCCATGTCTTATTTCATTCTTGAATTTATCCTCTATACACATGTCCCACAGGAGTGTTTATACTACTCTCACTGCATGGTAAGTGCTTAATACGCTTTTCGTGCTACAAAGAGTAGAAGACTAATGGGTATTGTATATCCATGCAATGATGCTATTGTTCTGTTAATTTTAAACAAAATATGATGAATTATATGAAGTGTTCAGTTTGTGGTCAGTGGACACCGTCACGTTGTGGCTGGTTGTCATAATGTCAAGGTGGAGAGCCCCTTACAGAGCAGACAGCTTCTAAATTCATGGTATGTATGGGAGAGGTGTGGCATGGGGAGGGAGAGCACGGGGTGATAGACTAAATGCACATGTAGCTAAAAGTTACTGTGTTATTTTGAGTTAACTCAATTAGAAAATGCTTATTATTTTAAGTGTTGAGAGCGTAGAATGCAAAGCTGTATAAAAGGGAATGTGTGAGACTTTTTTGTTACATATCTTCTATAAATTTTGAACTGTAGTTCCTAACTAAAATTTAAAGAAAAATAAAATAAGTTGTGTTACTTTGAAAACAAGAATTAATCAGTTACGCAAACCAGACCACATGATAGAATATTTGGATCTTGGTTCAGGCTCAGTTGCTAACTCTCACTGCTAGTGCATGAGCCACTTAATATCCACAGCCCAGGTTCCCAATCTGTGAAATGATGGAGCTGGAATCAGGGATCTTCGAATTTCTTCCTCCTTTAACATTTTGTGAGTCCTCCCTTTTTCTCTTTCGGCTCTCTTCCCTCTGCGGTCTCTCTGTCTCTCTGTCTGTCTCTCTGTCTCTCTGTCTCTCTCTCTCTCTCTCTCTCTCTCTCTCTCTCTCTCTCTGTCTCTCTCTCTTTCTCTCAATAAAGCTCTAAAAGGTAAAAAAAAAAAAATATTCTGTGAGTCATGGTTTAATACAGTGTTCACCAAACTGTAGCCTAGGAAAACGGTTTTGGAGGCCAGCCATTTTCTACTGTTTTAGAAGCATGTCTGTTTCCTGCTTCTTTGAATCACACAAAGAAAGAATACCTAACTGCTTTGCCAATCCCAGAATTATGAATTCAATCCATGTAAAGAATAAATATTAGAAAATTCAAGATAACACATTATTAAAAGGAGTCAAATCAAAATAACTTCAGGAAAACTTGCTGAAATCTGAATACCAAGCTGTCGTTTGAGGCATCCTAGAAATATTAAGATTATAGCATACCTTAACATAATGATATAATGTAAATCTACAAAAATCTTGGTGTTATCATTTTTAAATTATGATATTGCTTTTGGGTAAACTTAAGAAATGTTTCTGATCATTATAAGATTAAACTCAATTAAAATTGGGAGTGAAACTTTCCCATCATGCTGTCTATCAACTTGTGATGTAGCTGGGCCTATTTCTGTCTTTTTATGGTTATAAATTCAAATCAGTGTTCTGACTCTGCATCTTATAGAATTAACTGTTGAAGTGAGTTCTTGTATCCTCAATAGCATTCATAACCCTACAACAGTGTTGAGTTTTAAAAGTTGCTCAAATCTGAAGCTGCGCAGGGGCAGATGTCCTGCTTTTATGAAATGAGTCAATGAGGAAATGAAATCTAGAATTTTCTATCTAGCAAGCCATACACAGAGAGAAAAATCACTCACCCAAGGAAGAGAGCAGACAGTTTGCACGATGAAAATATTTGCACAGTTGCAAAATAGAATTAGTTAGCTGTCCAAACAAAGGGGAATTTGATGCTCCAGTATTTCCTTTACCAGCCTGAAATGTATAAGTGTGACATGTACGCAGAGTGAAGGCAGTCCTTGAAAACAACATTTGCAGCATTCACTGCAGCCTCCACTTACCCTCTGGAAACAGTGGAGACAGCGGGCATGTCTGACTACATGTCTTTGCTCATTGACCCAGATGTGCTCCTTGTTTTCTGGAGACCTCCCTGAAACTATTGCTCTCTCCTTCAGAAAAAATGATATAACTACTTCAAATCTTGCACTACTTCTGGAGTCAGAAATCCCTGTGTAAATGGCCCCAGGTGGACCCATTCTTGTATGACAGTAGGTTTATGCATTACCTTTTTTTTCACACACAAAGTATGGAATATATGTATGCAAGTATATATAAATATAAACATATATAAAATATAAATATACATGCATATATACACACATATATATGCACACATGTACACTTATACAAGTACACACACATACACACACACATATATCACATACAGCTATTTAACTTCTTAAAATCCAAGGGCAGAATTAAACATTTTCCAATAAACTTTTATGATAACAAAAGCAAGATCCAGTGAGGGCACTAAAGACTGCAACTCATATTTTCCTAATTCTGAAAAGGCTGCTTTATTGCATGAACCAACCAACAGTTTGGGCATTTCTACTTAAAGGCATTTTGTTCCAATTATCCTCAATTATCATGGCAATTACCTAATTTAAATTTTAAAAATGTATTTGTGTGTGTGAGCATATATATGAGTGTGTGTGTGTGTGTGTGTGTGTGTGTGCGTGTGTCACATGTAAATGAAAATATACATATGCCCGGGTCCACGTGTAGAAGTCAGAGGTTAGCTCTTCTACTTCCATTTTGCTTTGCAGGAAGGCCTATCCTTTCTACCCCTGTGCTCCTGCTCCAGGCTACATGGCCCTTTAACTTTTGGCCAGTTTTCTTGTCTTCGCCTCCCATCTCACTGTAGGAGGATCACAGAAGAGTACCACCACAGTTAGCTTTTATTTTTTCATTTTACATACCAATCCAGGTTCCCCCTCCCTCCGCACCTCCCTCCCCCCTCTCTCCCCCACCCCACTCCCTATCCACTCCTCAGAGAGGGTAAGGACTTCCTTGGGGAGTCCACAAAGTCTGAGTTACTAAGGTGAGGCAGAACCAAGCCCCTCTCTGCTGTGTCAAGGCTGAGCAAGGTATCCCACCCTAGGGAATGTGTTCCCAAAAGCCATTTCGTGCATCCAGGAGAAGTCCTGGCCCCACTGACAGGGGTTCCCCAAACAGACCTAGTCACATAACAGGGTTCTCAGGATTGAGTCAGCAGGCTCCAGGGACAAGTGCTTTTAAACACTGAGCCATATCCCTGGTCTCTGCTTTAACTTTTCACTTTTAGTCTTTCATTAACTGTTTATTATATGATTTACTTGCATTTCATTTAGCACATTCATGATACACGTAATGTATCAGAAATTATCTTTGTATTCACCCTCTACTTTTTATTGTGTTAAATTACCACTTTATTCCTAAACAAAAAATGTATTGCAACAATATGTAAACTAAAACGTTATGATAAAGTATTACAAAAAGCATCACACTAGGTCTTAGCAAGTCATTCGCTCTTTCTAAATTCTGTAAGATCTTTATGGAGACAAAAACAAAAAAAAAAAAATAAAACTCTCTATTTGTTCAGTTAAGTTCCTTGCCTTTCCCTTGTCTTCTGAAGGAAATTCAGGCTGTCATACAACTGAACCATGAAATCTCTATTTGGATAAAGAATTTTATAGAAAATTTGTAAAAAGAATAATTTAAATTACTTGTTCTTTCGAAACTTGAGTCCTAACAGCTAAAAAAAAAAAAAAAAAAAAATCAAGTACAATTTGAACAAGTCAAGATTTGACAAAAGAAATGAAACCAGTTATTGTCCACAGGAGACCAGGAAGGAATAGAAGAAAAGAAATTAACTGGGCTTAAAATAGTAAAACCATTAGATTCATGAATTATTCATGATGCTAATCTGGATAGGATAGTCTTAAACAGAAAAAAAATATTGTGCTGTATGTATTCCTAATATATGACCATATTCCACCTGTAGACTTCACCAGCATTATCATTTCAATATCAAACTGTCCTAGCTCTGTTACTTAATATTTATGCATATATATGCTCAAATCTTTTTTTTCAGTTTAAACATACTGGTGTTTGCAAGAGTAATCCAACCTTGGAGAAACTTTTACACTCATGTTTTTATTCCTTCAACCTACCTACTTCTTCCAAGTACCTTGGATACAGGCCGACTTAGCAATCATTGCTGTTCACCAAGCTGTTTGTATTTCATTTAAGGACCTTTAAGTTAGCCAACGCCTTCTGAGAGTCCCACATCACCAGAAAGCAGGCTTAGAAATATCTTTACACCACTCCCAAGTTCACCAGAACAGAAAATCCTTGAATCTTTCTTGCACTGGAGGTAGAAGTTCCTCCTTAAACTCGAGGTAGCTATCGAAAAGAACAGTCTTGAGACATATGTATCCTAACTCCATCTTTATTCATTCCCTAGTCTACTGTTCAGGGGGAGACTCTCACGGATTGTGTACGACAAAGGCACACAGTAGAAAAGAGCAGGTTGTGTTCTACACATCTAAAATAGCCTATGGGCAGAGGTAATAAATTTACACACAAGCTTCCTGACAGCTGGTAAAGTCAGCTCAGCCAATCTGTAGTGTTCTTATTTTCCTTGAAACAACTATGGATTTGTTGCTGTTGCTCTTATCTTGTACATACACCTTCCCACTCAGGGACCAACTCTGAAAAACCTTTGGAAATCTTCTGCTAATTGTTTTCTCTGTATCCTCAGTTGTCATGCTTTAAGGAAGGAACCAACATTACTCCCTCCCCATATAGTTCTTTGACTGGCTCCTCTCCTCGCTTAACCTTTACCCAATGCTTTTCTTCTGTGTATGTCTGATCCCTTGCAGTAACATCAAAGCAAAACTTCATCTCACTCCTGGTTATCTCTTCTCTTAGTTCTCAGTCTTGGGCCCCAAATGCAATGTAATTCCGGCTATTTGAACTTTGCAATTGCCCTCAAAGTGTGTTCCCATAGCACCTTTGTATATTTATCTATCTGTACTACTTCATACCACTTCACAACACTCCACTGCATTCTGTGTTTCACTGTGACTTTTTTGTTTCTCCTTCATTCTCAGTTTAACCAATGTTTCTTCTGTGATGTTTCATCCCCTGTGTAACAACATAGTCATTTTTCTGTCTATAGTAGTAGAAATGTATTTCAGCATGAGATTGTATTTCTTACCTCTAGATTGTATAGTTTCATTGTTTTCTGTTTGTTTTAGAAAATGTCTCATGTAATTTAGGCTTCCCTAAACCTCTCTATGTAGCTGAGGGTAACTTTGAACTTCTAATCCTTCTGATTGTGCTACCATGCCCAGTTTCATGCTAGTGCTGGGAAATGAGACCAAGGCTTTATACAGGCTAGCCAAGCACTCTATCCACTGAGCCACATCTTACAATTGGCATAGTGTATGGACTCCATGATCACAGTGACAATGTGTTTAAAGTTCCATCTTTAAATCTTCAGTTCCTACTACGTCTTATTACTGGACATACAGTAAATATTTTAATATGTACTATATTAAAATGTAATTGTAATATAGCAACATATGACCTTATATGGCAAGTGCTGTAACTAAGATATAGGTGAGCTGAGAAAGAATATATCAAGCTGAGAAGATGGGGAAGGCATTGGGACAAAAGTTATATTTAAACTTTGTCAGAATTCATGACTGAGGAAACCAAAGACCCAAGAGGAGACTCTATTGATGCTTTTCTTAATGGCTATATCGTTAAACTGCTTTCCAAATACTTATATTTATAAGTATATAATAATAATGTGTTTGACCTTAATCAGATGAGCTCCTTATTGTGGTGGGAAATGGTTAATACAGAGACTCAGAAACATTCAAGTGCTGAAAATAAATGACAGTGAGTACTCAGTCATAAAGGGTACTCATATAAACCAACTGCATCCCTCAAGTCTAAGAGAACATTGAAGAAAAAAATGAAAGAAAGAACATAAAAGCTAGAGAATAGGAGAATGTCAAAATGAGGTTCATGAATAGAGTTGTGTGAGGAGAATTCTGAGAGCTTGGTGAAAAAAAAAACTCCAAGAAAACAAGACAAGCCTCTTGTAACCTCCAGTCCTTCTAAGCATGGATTTGTTCTTGGAATGTGCTTTGTGCTGCTCCTAGGTGTAGTAAGTAGGAGTGGGTTTGCTCCAGACACATTGCTGCTTACCTTTGTTATTCAAAAATGTTTTCAAGTGTGGGTTGTCCTTGTGTCTGGATACAGCCTACATTCCTGTGAACTTTGTTCATATGACCTTGCTTAACCCTCTGTCAGAACTTAAGTTGTCTAGTGTGCTGAGTAAAGTTGGTGATTTCATGAAACTTAAGTCTGCCTCATTTTTAGCCTCCAATCTTTCAGGTTCACACTATTAACAAAGAAACAACAGGAGAAGTGCCACAAAATGCCATCTTCTGTTTATGACAATAACTGCTGCACACATGAACTCACAGCAGCTGTGATTATTTGCACAAGACCTGCACAAAGTCAAGCCTGTAAAAAAAAAAAAAAAAAAAAACAGCATGATACAGGGCTCCTGAAGCTTAATGCCCCCATATAAATAACTCCTGGCAGTGATGTCTGCTGGAGGAGGGGGAGTTATTTTTCACTGAGGATTGACTATTCAGCACATGTAGACTGCCTATACTCCAGTGGATGACCCCCATGCCCATGCATGTATGAGCAGACCCTGCCAGACTCAATGTGTTAAAATAAAAAATGATACAAGCTTAGGTCTGAGATGTTGGGGGGATCCCAAGGAGAAACTGGAAGGAGGAAATGGGTGTGGTTATGATCAAGATATACTGAAATTTTCAAAAAATAAACTTTTAAAAATGGTTGTATGCAAAATAACTATATTAAAGCAGAAAAGCTATCTTGAGAATATATTGGTAGAGATCATAAATATCCCAATAAAGAGTATAAGTTGATTATTGAATCTATAAGAAATAAAATATGGCTGGTATTAGCAGATTCGTTTTATACCTCATTTTGTATAAAAAAGGAACCATAATGTATTAAGCAGAAAGTCAGCTTAGGAAAACGTTATGGAAGTTCACATATAAGTGTATTTTTGTTTGTTTGTCTTGAAAATAATGGAAATACTGTTGGAGAAGTAGATATTACTCATAGATGAGATTGAGTAGAAATGCAGATATAGAGAGAGATGGGGATAGAGATTGATGAAAACATTGGCCTTCTGATAAATTTAAGATCAAGAAATTTAGGCCCAGAACAGAAGTGATTTTGACAAACCCGCTACACATCAACACAGTTCTGACTATATAACATTTTAGATGGCACATACCCAACAGTAATTTAATATGTGATTAGAGAAGACAGGGTTACAAGCCATAGAGAAAGCAAAGCAGGTATGAAGAAATGAGCCTACAGTTTGAGGAACGATAATTTCTTTTCTGTATCATTAATCTGCTTTTCCACATGGGAAAGAGTGGTTTACTGAAAGCAGAGACCTTCCATATTCGTTTGAAACCCCACCCCACCACCCAACCACAGTTGGTTCATTTGGTATAAGTCATATTGGGTTGCTCTCCAACACTGGGTCCTGGCCGATTAGACTACATACAGTTCGTGTGAAAGCTTCCTGTTTATTGCTGTTAGATGCATGGGTCTACCTCTTACCTGAGGAAGCCTGGTTGCAAATCAAGTGTGTACAATGTTCCTTTTGAAGACTGAAACACTGCAGCTTTTTTAGTGTGTCCTCGCACCGACATGGAAAAAGGGGAAGGACCAGCTTGAACAATCATTGTCTTCTTGTCACAACTCCACACATGGCTTTAGACTTGACGTATTGAGGTATAGCATGTTTGATGACAAGGGGTCTGCAGAAAGATTAGCAAAAATGGTGCATCCATATTAAAGAAATGTATCTTTCAATAAGTGAAATATAAGTTAAGAAAACAAAAAAAAATGCTGAAATTTGATGGCTCTTAAGTTTTCTTTCTATGTAGAAAACAAACTGCATCACACGGAGTCACAGCCCAGGAGAAAACTTTAAAAAAAATATGTGGCAACCACTGAAAAGACCACCTCCTTTTCATTCCAAATGTTTTTTTAATTGTAATTTAGATTTATAGAGGAAATTATCTCTTGGAATGCACTAACCTTGCACATTACCTGTTACATTTAGATGGCTGTAGCTCTTAAGAAATCCAAGTAATTTCTAAAGAGATGAGTTTTAAGACAATTATTTTAATCTTTTCTCCTCCGTTTCCTCTGCAAATTCTAAAGTAATAGGGTAGCTTAAGCCAATAAGTATCTAATTTGAATTTTTAAAATCTCAAAGTCTGTAGGGAATTCTCTTTGCGTGATGCAGGGCACTGAAGGGAAACTTGTAAACGGTTACGCTTCTTTTCTGTGTCCATACATGACAGGATCTACTGTTCCTACAGTCGGTTCAGTCAAAGAAACCATTTGACCTGAATGTCTGACCCAGTGACCAGCGGATTGATTCGGTGCCCAGCCATCAGCCCTGCTCTGCCCATGCGTGTCCATGTGCTTTGTTTGCTCGCTGGCAGTTTCTGCATAGAGAACACACAGCATATGCCAGGTGGCCATGTGTCTGAGGCAGACAGGAAAGAACAAAGCAAAAAGAAAAAAAAATCATTTGGACAGAGATGCTTTTCAGCTCTCCAACTGCCAGTAACGGAGAAGAGAACAAAATGCGATGATGCTTGAATATACTCAACAGTAAACAACATCAAGCGGAGATTCAGATCACAAATCTTCCCTCCGCTGCTGCTGACAGGCTGAGCATGCACATGGGGCAGGAGACAAAGAAATCTGCTCACAGAGGCATACTGGAGAAGAACCTCACCCTGACTGACTGCCCGCTACATCGGGTGGCTGGCTGTTTTAGGATATGTTCGATCATAAACATGTGTTCCTAGGTCAGAAACCTGTTTTGATAAGGAGAGCACAAAGCAAAAGAAATCAGAGCTTGCTTTGTGTCCACATCTTTCCCTTCCCCTTAACACTTAATGTCCTGCTCACCCTCTACTAGCTCACAAACTACCCAGCGCAGAGGACAGACGCTTACGCCATCTCAGAACTGTTAGAATATCATTTGATACAGAAGCAAAAGGATGTGGCTTCTTTAGGAAGAGAAATGGATAATTTCCCTTACAAATATGCTGTAATGTATTATTAAGGATGAACACCTTTTCTTCTCCGCAGTTATTATTTAGAAGCTGCTATCGGGTAGATGCAAAACTAGTTCACTTCCGCCCCTCTGACTTCTAATAGTGCTACTAATTTACTGCCATTAATCTTTAAAAACCGGCATTGAAAACTGTCAGTTGACCAGTCCCAGTTCAGTGTTCTTCAGATTCCAAAACCTGGGCAAGTATCATCACAGAGAACTCACTGTTGCATTGGTTTATTAGTAAGTCTGTTTGCAGGAGTTTCTTCAGCCCAGTGTATTTCTTCCTACAACTGTGCTATTTAACTAATTCAATACAAGTGAGTGTCATTCTAGATGTTTTCATATATGAGGATGGGACATCTTTGGGCATTTCCCCCTTTTCTGAGGAATTTTTTTCTCTTTATATTAAATCTGACAAATTCCTTCCATTAGTTTTCCCAATATCTACCTTTGCTGTATGTGATTGATTCAAAAAGGCAGAACTAATCACTCCTTTCTGAGTGACTTGTGAACACATCGTCAAACCAATAAATAGGCTTTCTGCTTTTTCCCTGCACTGAATGACTTGTCTATGGCTTTGGCTTAGACCATTTCTGATCACCCATAAAACAAATCAATTTCTTGTTTTCTTTTGAACTTCCACCCAGGTTACTGTCTTATAATAGTAGAGAAATAAATAGCAGTTGTTGTCAGAGTGTATAATTCAATAACAAAATCAAGCAAAACTCTCAGGGAAAAAAAAAAGCAGTACAGGTGTGCGGGTTCCCAAAGTCATGTGAAATGGATGAAATAGCTCTTACAGTGAAGGAACAAAATCGTATTGTCTCTTATCTGGCTTTTAAAGCCATTTTGTTGAGCTGAAAATCCTATATTCATAGAAAAGCCTTGCCTGAGGTGTCAGGATCATCTCTGATTATTAAAGGGAGGATTTTAAAGATCTAATTTACTTTTTGTTATGCACTGCTTGGTATTTGCATTCCACTCTGGCTGAACATTGATGTGAGACAAGCCTTTGTCACCTTGTGTCTGGTCACGTCCCGTCCCCCACCCCATCCCCCAGTCTCCTTACACTAGCACCGCAGCACTGCAATGCAGGGGCTGCAAACAGCAGCAACATGATTCAGGGGGAAAATAAAATGGAGAAACAAATGGGGAAAAAAGCAATCCGCTTGGGCTCCTAATCAGATGAAAATGTATTTAATGGCAACATTTATATCGGTAGCAAGCTTTTCTTTCATAAAACTTCTTCTTTATAATTTCCTAAAATGCAGACACTTAGCCTTAACTACCACATGGCTGTAATACTGGCAGCCAGATGAGTACAGCTTGCAGGGAAAAGAAAACATAATGGGAAATGACTGTTATTTTACAGGTCTTGTAAAAATGAGGGAATCACACAACCTGAGTAAAAACTCAATGTTTCTCCCCGAATCTGCCCGTGGAGAAACCTAGGTAGATGGTTTCATTTCTGAGGTTGATTCCAGAAATGTATTTGGATTTTTAGTTCCGTTTATTCAGATATAACTACAGATTCATCCCGGCAAACAGATGTGTTGAAGGTGAACTTTATGTCTGTTCATTGGCAAAGGAAGTGGAATTGAGAATTTGAACTAATTTCCATTTTTATTATGTAGTATGACGTTTGCTTCTTTGTTCTCTCATAATCAACTTCAGCCCTCATGAAATACCCTAGCCGATAGTGTCTAGCAGGGTTGGATTCCGTGCACTGAATATAGAGCTGTTTACGAGTGTTATATCCACCTGTGCACCTGACAGACTTTCTCTCAGCGGAGTAACAAATTGGATTTTTCAAGAGGGAGCAAGAGATACGAGCTCCTTCTAATAAAGTAAATATGATTCCACTTTTATATGGCTGAATTTTTAAACTAAATTAAAAGTGAATCTTTGGGTCATGAGGTGCAGGAATGGATTTTCAACAACTTTGTTGAAGAAGATGCTGGGCCAGCCTCCTTTATCTTACTGATAAGGACCATGTCTGCACATCTTCTGATCCTCCCTTGTCAATGGAACCAATTTTCATTCTGTCTTTGTGCTCAGAGAAACAACTGCTGTGAGATTTAAGTCCAGTAGGCTGATCTTACTGGACTTAAGTCATAGGTTTGTCTAAAAACACCAGGAGGAAGAGAGTTGGGATGCACACTAGTCTGTTCTGACACTCCCTTTCCTCCTGGCTTGATATCATAAAGGTGACCGTGAATGTGTCCCTCAGTGACTGATTTGATGAGTCTTCCGCTACAGCCCTCCCTCTAGTGGTCCATCATGACCCTGTTTTCCATATGTTCTTTTGGCCTTTAGAGGGGCCATGTTTTTTGTGTTTTGTGTGTGTGCGTGTGTGTGTGTGTGTGTTTTACTGTGGCAATTGGGTGTTGTATCAACTCATGTTTGATCCCTTATTCTTCCTTGCTGTGTGTACGTTATTTCATTTTTGTTGTTGCTGTAATAGAACACACTGACTAAAGCAATTTAAGAGATAAAGGGTTTAATTTGACTCACAGTTCTGGGTTACGGTCCGTTTTGGCCTGAAAGTCACCTCAGCAATGGCTTGAGGCAGATAGTCACATGGAATTGTGGAGAAGAAAGAAGCAGTGATGGATGTCTGCACTCAAATAACTTTCTCCTTTGTTGCCACCCACATTTATGATGAGTCTTTTTCTCACCTAATCAAGATCATTCCTCATAGACATGTCCAGAGTTTAATCTCACCTAGTCACTCCCAGATGCTTGTCTCCCAGGGGTTTCTGGGTTCTGTTGCTCAACAACCAGTATCAGTCATCCCAACCCCCAAAGCCTTTTTATGTGCATCATCTTAGATAAACTCTAGAACATTTTTGTGATAACACAAACACCTCCTCTCCCCCACCTTGTTTTTTTCTCTCCTCTCTCCTCCTTTAATGAGATGTGGTTTTGTTCTATTGCCCCAAGTTCACGGGGTCCAGACCTCTCTTGAACTCATGATCTTCCTCTCTTGGCTTCATAATGGCTAGAATTACATGCAAGGGCTACTATGCCTGGCTTCATCTTTTCTCCTAATAGTCACTCTAGTAAAATAACCCATGGGATAATTACAGATTGAGTCAAATTGACTTTCACTTCAAAGACCATTATGACCAAGGTTCTCTAACAGTCTCCTCCTTAACCTCTGTGGCAAGGACAGAAAGACAGAAGAGATTATAGTGCTTATCATCCCAATAAACTGAAGAAGCTGCTAGACTGATTAGATGGGGTTTCATGTCAATGGAGGCATGGCGAGCAGAATTGTGATTCTCCTGACTGGGTATTCTGAAGTCAAGGAGGAAGGAAATGGGCAAGATACAATGCATTCATTTTCTACTTAAAATAGCAAGGAAGACTGAATCCAGAATATACAGTCAAATGACAAACTATATAGGATATCTTTTCGTCCAGTGAATAAACAAGCCCTCCAAAAGAATTTGAATGTGTCAGGTGTATATAAGACCTGAGGGACTTCTTACTGACCAAATTTGGTCATTTTGAGCTCAAAATATGCAATGATATTTATGTACAAATCACTGAAAAATGTGGACCTCTGAGTTTACATGGAAATAGAGACAGTGAGAAAAACAGAGAATAAAAGAAAGAAAATGTAAAACAAATGAGTTCTTTCTTACAGTAAAACATAGACTAATCCACAGAATAAAGGTAATAACATATCATAAATAATCAGGAGATTATTCACTCCCATGGATAAAAAATTTGATGAGTAACAGAACATTTAAGAATCTTAAAGGCTTACTCCTTCCCAAACTGACTCTTATAAGAGAAAACTAACAACTTCACCATGGCAAAACCTTTCAGATATCTCTCAAGCCTGGGAGAATAGGTTACCTCAAGAAATGGTATTTTGTGTTGGTGCAGAAGAGATGGCCTCCTCCCCACTTGGGCAGCATGAGAGAGCTGGCTCTGGAAGTGTGGCTATGAGAGAATTGCCCCCCACCCATGCTAGGGTAGTGAAGGAGAGCTGGCCCCTGCCAGCTGCAACACTCAGGAGAGCATGTGCTGCATCTCACCTGGGGGAAGCAGCAGAGCTGACCCTAGTGGTGTGGGTGTGAAAGAGGTGGCACATGTGTGGGAGAGAGTAGGAGAACTGGCCCTGGCCCTTTTTGGCTTTGGCACATAGGTAAGCTGGCCCTGCCCCTTGCCATGGCAGTGCTGGAGAGCTGGCCCTGGTGGTATGGGTGTGAGAAAGCTGGCCCCAATGGCATGATCATGGGGGAGTCAGTCCTGCCCCTTACCAGCTACCACAGGCAGGAGAGCTGGTCCCACTCCTTACCTGGGCAAAGCAGAGGAGCTACTCAGCTACCACCCAGACCCAGATTCAGAGCTTTAAGCTGGCACACCCCAACATCTACCTCATCTAAGAACTTCTGGAGCATGTGAAGAACCAAAGCTGCAGGATCTCCATGACACAGGGCAACAACAGGATATCCAAGAGAAGTCTCAGTGAGGATCCAGCACTGATAGTACAGCAGAAGCCAGAGGCCTCAAACCAGACCAATGACTCATTTCAAGGAACATTTGCAAACAAAACTGTTTTCCCAAAAGGGTAACCTGGGTAACACACCATGATACACCACAGCTTTCACAGCGAGATAGTTTTTGTTTGTTTGTTTGGGTTTTTTGTTATTTGTTTTTAATTTTCATTTTTGTTTATTTTTTATCATTTTTACTTTTTGTTTTATTTTGGGTGAAGCTTGAAAGGGCAGAGGGGGGATGTGGAAGGATAGGAAGATGAATGCAATTAGGGTGCATGATATGAAATTCACAAAGAATCAATAAAAAATTTTTAAAAAACGAAATTAAAGAAAAGACATGCCGTTTTGATGCAAGGATGATTTTGAATTGAAGAAACTTTTAAAAAGAGAGGAGGATTTTGACATTGGTTTCCAGCCAGATCTATGCCAAATAGTGGTCAAGGAATTTCCCCAACTTTATCAGTGTGGACTTTCTCAATTTTCCTCAATATGCTCATGTATTCCATCTAAATTTCTGTTCCTCACCCAGGTTCAGTTTCATGCCGTATGGCCAACCTCTGCAAGCAGAAAGGCCAGAATTAGATTTTAGACTCTCCCAACTGTCAGCTTTGTACTCAAACAAACCAGTCATTGCTGTCCCTCAGAAGGAAAGCTGCCTCTCACATATGAAGAATCTTCGTCTTGGATGGTTCTGTATCTTCAAAGGTTGTTTTGAAATGTTGATGTATCATATAAGTAAAAAAAAAAAAAAAAAAAAAAAAAAAGTCTCCAGGCAGATTAAATGCATATATAAATACATAATATAGCCCACTACTCCAGTTGGCAGACTTATAGCTTTAGGATAAGAGGCAAAACACTCCCCAAGGAAGTTGGAGACTCCTTTTTCCTGCTGCCAAGTCCTCCCCACTGACTTGCACACGCTGACTAATGCATATGCTTATATTGTAAGGTTCCAGGCACTGGTCTTCTCTGTGGCCCAGCATAAGGAGACATCCTAGCACAGCCTCTGAGTTCCAGAGCAGTAGAGCTTTTGTCCTCTGCTACATTTCAAAGGTCTTTCTTGTTGCATGTGCATGGCCATTAGCAACATGGATGTCCTGAAGCCCTTAATTTACAATCAATAACATTAAATATGAAATTCATTTTGTAATTTTTAAATGTTGCAACATATACATACAGTATTCTTTAAAAAAAATAAGTAGTAAAGCTGTAAAACACTCATTTAGTCAGTTGTTTTAATCTTCTTACTCAAACAAAATATTATCACAGATATCTTTTTATTTGGCAGTCAGGAGAAAAAATGTTGACTTTGTCCCCCTCTTCTTAATGAACCATTAGAACTCTGAAATTTCCTTCTATTCCTTCTTAATGACCTCCAACTTCTGTTAAGTCACTTTTTACCTTCTATTGTAGCAACTTTCCCTATCATTGACATCCCCTATTGCAAAATATTCCATTAAATAAACAAGTACAATATATTTGTTTATTATATTGATTATGAACAGCTGGGTTGTTTCTTGTTTAAAATACTAAAGCAAAGTTATTGGGGAAATGAACATGATTTCTGTTGCCAAAAATCTTAATCTCTATTATTTATGTACACATGAGCAGGCTGAGCATATACACATTTAGCTATTGTTAATACTGCTAATTATTTTTCTAACAGTGGTTATTGGAATAATTTGACTGTTGAATCAACTTACCATTGAATTAGTTATATAATTTTTTAGCTATCTCTTTGATTCATTCCTTTACTAACACTTAGTATTTTTAGCCTTTTGAAATTGAGGTTAGGTCACAGTGGTGGTGCATGCCTTTAATCCCCTCATTCAGGAAGCAGAGCCAGGCAAATCTCTATGAGTTCGAGGCCAGCCTGGTCTACAGAGCAAGATCCAGGACAGGCACCAAAATTACATAAAGAAAGCCCATTTCGGAAAAAAAAAATTGAGGTTAGGGGCAACAAGATGACTGAGCCCCAGCTGCCCATGCCTTAATGGTCTGAGTTAGGCTCTCCTTTCCCACTTCCAGGCAGATGAAGAGAACCAATTTCATAAAACTTTCTGACTTCCACACAAGCACTGTAGTATTAGTACCCATATAAATAATGCATGCATACACTAAATAAAAAACTAAGTATTAAAAAATAAAGTTGATGTTTATTCTTTTGGGGGTACAATGTTGTATTGTACGGCTTAAGTTGCAGCATGAATCTTAAATGGTCGTATTAATAAAAAACAAACCTGGGGCTAGTGATTGGGGTGAATGCTGGAAGATCAGAGAAGCAGAACAAGCCACAGCCACCTCACCATGCCAATTCCTCAGCTGATCCTGTTTCCTCAGACTGGATGCCTCTGAGTCCTCATCCAGAATGAATCTCAGCTGAACTGCTTCTTGAAAGCCTGAAAGCTTAACAAAGCGAAAAGCTTCTAGTTTCTGGTTTTCACGCCTTATATACCTTTCTGCTTTCTGCCCTCACTTCCTGGGATTAAAGGCATATGTCACCATACCTGTCTGTTTCTAGTGTGGCTTTAAACTTTGGAATGCTAGGATTAAAGAAAGACGTGTGCTACCATTTTCTGGCTCTATATCTAGTGGCTGTTCTGTTCTCTGACCCCAGATAAGTTTATTAGGGTACACAATATTTTGGGGAACACAATATCACCACATTAAGTTTATACTGAACTGAGGAAAAATGAATCTGACCAAGTTTTCATATGACTACTGGCCATTTTGGTACTGATTTGTTTAAAACAGTCTTAATATTTTGTTATTAGTTTTGATTTTATTTATTAATTCTTTGGTATCCTTTATATATCTTGCCAATGAGTACATAGAACATATATGTGAATTCATATTCATAACAAAGAGAAATATTACATTATATAACATGCCATAATGCATTATTTAATCATCCTGCTAGGATAAACATTCTGATTCCTGCTTGGATCTATTTTATTTATGTGTTTTCAACTTTTTTAAGATTATATTTCAATTACAACATTTCTCCCATCTCTTTCCTCTCACCAAACCCCCAGATATACCCTTTCCCATATCCCTTCAAATCCTGGCCTCTGTTTTCATCAATTGTTATTACATGCAGGAAAATTTTTGTCACGTGTGTTTTGTTGTAGTCAGAATTCATTTCTGAATGAAGCAGCACTGGCATCTTAACCCACAGCTTCCAAGCTGCTAAGAGAATTAAGTATGATAAAGAATACTATAATGGGCTGAATTTATGTAAAATTAAGTAACAATAAAAATATATTTGCACAGCAGTGATAATCTCAAGGGACAAATTATTGGGGAACTGGAGAAGAAATTTTTACCTTCTTGAGTACTTATTTTTTTCTGTAAAAACATACTATATTTAAATTTAAAGTCCCTACTAATATCATACAAATAATTCTCTTTTAGAGTAATTTTTTAGTAAATTGTACTATTATTCATTCCAGGAATGAGAGGTTCAAGTCTAATTAGGTTGTCCTCTTACCTCTCTACCAATGGAAGCAAGAAATAGCCCAGTGAACATAAATGAGGAAGCTGTCGAAGATCCTGACCACAGATACTTCTAGTTGCAAGCTATTAACTTGTTTTGTAAGCATCAAGGATGCATGGAGGTACATTTTGGTTCTTGATAAAATTAAAATCATTGAGTTTTAATTCATAAAAACTCTTATAGAACACATATCCTTCTTTAATGCAATTAACTCCCCATGACTGGGAAAAAATAAGTACCCACTTCTGCTGTGGATATCGCTCTGTGTAAATAAAGTTCTGATTGGCCAGTGGCCAGGCAGGAAGTATAGGCAGGACAAGAGAGAAGAGAATTCTGGGAAGTAGAAGGCTGGGGAGAGACACTGCCAGCCGCGACCATGAAAAGCAACATGTAAAGACACTGGTAAGCCACAAGCCATGTGGCAAAGTACAGACTAACAGAAATGGGTTAATTTAAGATAGAAGAAGCAGATAACAAGAAGCCTGCCATGGCCATACAGTTTCTAAACAATGTAAGTTTCTGTGTGCTTTCTTGGTTGGGTCTGAGCGACTGTGGGACTGGCGGGTAAGAGAGATTTGACCTGACTGGGCCAGGCAGGAAAACTCTAACTACACACTTCAAGGTGCAATTCATATCTAAAGAGGCTGATTAATTTGCCTGGGTGGATTGTGAGCTAATGATTGAGAAATGACCAACATAGTACTTAGGATTTCCACGGAAGAAAAACTTCACAACCGAGTACATATCTCAGTTGTTCAAATTTGTTTTGTCTGGGAAAGTATTTATTAACATTTCAGTAGTATTTTATATGTCTTTTTAAATTTTTCTCATCTACTATCCTTTGATACACTATGTTTCTTAAATTGTGAAATTTTAAAGTAAGACTCTCTGTCTTGGTGTTGTGGAATTTGACTTGACAAATGTTGCCCCTAAAATGCTACCAAAATCTTTCCAGGACCTGTGGAGGCAGACGTGACTCTTCTCATTTGTACTTCCATGATTTCAGTGGGAAACCACTGCCATGTGCACTGCACGCTAATGACAAGCTGGATGTTTACACGAAAGCCTGTATGTTCTCACACTGCTTTCTGAAACAAGTAATAATCAGCCTGTCATCAATGTCATACTGCAATCAGGCTTTGACAAGGTTGGCAAATAACTTGAAAGGAACTACTCATTCCTGAACACAGCAGATCAAAACCAGACCTGAACAAAAACTCCAAATCTGCTAAATGTCAGCTGTGGAGGCTTAAGGACATGCTATGCATAGGTAGAAGCAACAGCAGAGAGACCAGCCAAGCCTACCTTCCCCTCCCACAGTTAACTCTCCCTCCTCCTCCTCCTCCTCCTCCTCCTCCTCCTCCTCCTCCTCCTCCTTCTCCTCCTCCTTCTCCTCCTCCTTCTCCTCCTCGTCCTCCCCCTCCCCCTCCTCCCCGTCCTCCTCCTCCTCCTTCTTCTTCTTTCTCTCTCTCTCTCTCTCTCTCTCTCTCTCTCTCTCTCTCTCTCTCTCTCTCTCTCTCTCTCTCTCTCTCTCTCTCTCTCTCTCTCACACACACACACACACACACACACACACACACACACACACACACACACAGGTTTTCTCAGCAACCAATCTATCAATGAAAAACAATGATCAGCTACCTGAAATGCCCCCTGTTTGGGAGCACTACCTGTGCAGAAGCACAAAGCACACGCCCATTCTTCCTGGAGTGTGTTCTCTCAGCTCACAGGCAGGGACAGGCAGGATCTCTAACCTATTCAACTATATTCATTATGGGGGAGGTTGTAGACACAAGGCATTTTTTTCTTTCCTCCTCTTCTCAGTGCTTCTGACTATAAAAAGGAAACACTATTTGTGGCACATGTTAATATGTAGATATTACCAACTTTAAGAAACCAGTTAAAGATATATCTAATACTTTTAAGAAAAAGGTTGTTTAGAAGAAAATATTTGTTTTTAATACCAAATGTTAACAATTTCTCTCTAAGTATCAGTTTACTTTTGAAGTTTATGTTTTCATAAACATCAGGATTGTTTTTGCACATACAGATTTCAATATTCATGACATATGCCTAAGACTCAAGCCAGACAGAATGCTAGCATGGAGAAAGGAGGTGAACACTGAATCCCATCCCTACCAGAGAAGCTATTGGCGACTGATAGACGCTGGGAGAAGAACAGGCAGTTTTCTTTAAGAATATATTCCCTAGGGTATCAACCATGCTCCAGTGGAAGGCCACATATCCAAATATTGAACTTGATAAGTAAAAAAGATAAAGAAGATGCAAAGATGGGTGGACAAAGAAGGGGAGATGGCATGGACATGGGAAGAGTTGGAAGATGGAGTGAATATGATCAAAACACATTGTATGTATATTGTATGAAATATTACTTCATGCATAGGACATGAAAACAAATTTAACTACAGATTTTGCTCATTGTTGATTTTGTCTTAGCATAGAATAATTTAATTTATAGCTATTGTAGTGAGCTTTAGAAAGAACCCTGGCCATCAGCTGTTCAGGGGCATAACTCATTCAAAGAAAATATGTCAACAAAAGTAGCAACATACTTATCATCAGCATAAAGTCCACATTCCAAAAATAAAGGAGATATAAAACACATTGAATGACCACTTTCCTGTCTATTTGAAACTGTGTAACTATTTGAAACTGTGGCCCATATAACATTAAAATAAATGTTCAATAAAGTATTCACTTTATAAGTATATGTTGATCATTAATTAAATTGTCACTGTAGACTCTGGACCATCTTGAGTATGAGAGATAAGCACAAGAATTAATTCCTGTTTTTGAGTTTATGATCTGGTTAGGGAGAAGATGCTCATGTACATGAACACTGTGGTGGTTTGAATAAGAATGACCCCCATAGGTTCATATATTTGACTGCTTGGTCACCAGAGAATGTCATTATTTGTAAAAATTAGGAAGTGTGGCTTTGTTGGGGTAGATGAGGCCATGGTGGCGGAAGGGTATCACTAGGGGTGGGCTTTGCCTCTCTCTTTCTGCTGCCTGTGGATCCAGATGTAGAACTTCCAGCTACTTCTTCAGCACTATGCCACCATGCTCCCCACCATGATGACAATGGACTAAACCTCTGGAACTGTGTGCAAGCCCCAGGGAGATGCTGTCTCTTTTCAGTGTTGGCATGGTCAAGGTTATGCCTTTACAGCAACAGAACAGTAACTAGGTAAACACACAGCAATAACTCTGTGAAAGCTCACAGTAAACAAATCAAAACCTGGGATACAACAAATATCCACATTGTTTAGGAACATTCAATAACCTAATTTTCTCAGTGTTCTCAGATCATTCTTTACAATTATAAAAATCCAGGAACACAGACAGAGAGTATTGCTGCAGCTTCTGAGATCTCGCTCTGCTTACATGTCTAGGCTGCCGTCACCACTTAGATTTGACTGTCTAGGTTTGTCCATCCATGTCCGTTCTGTTATTGGTTTTCTTTACTGAACCTATTATGTCTAGTCAATGAGTCAATTTCCCATCAAAAATATAGAGAACACAGAATTTTTCCCAACAACAGCTAACTTGAGATTGTATATGTTTTAGCAAACTAAATAGAAGGTTTAATGATTTCGTTAAGTAACAAAAATGAAGGAGAAATTTAAAGCAGGCTGTAAAGCAGCACAGGTCTAACAATGTATCAGTTGTACTGCTCTGTGTATTCCAAGATGCTTCGGTATTCTGTAGTCTAACACCTATCTCTCATGACTACTAAACCTCCTTTCTCTGACTTCTTCACTGTAAATCTCCAAAACAGTTAATACAGACACATTTTAGAGTCATGGGCTACTCAGAAAGAAAACTGATTTATACATAATTGATAAAGCCCTTTAAACTCTTCTCAAATCAAACATGCTCTAGAGAATCATCTCTTTGGATTTGTAACTCAGATAAGCTGGAGAAGAATAAAAATAAGACTACACAAGCCCTGACAACTAACAGCCTTTTATATGAATCTTCATTGTTCATATGATGCAACCTAATGAGTGCTTGTTGAATTTTTCTTCAAATTTCACTAAGCCCATTTCATTTTTGATGTTCATCACTCAGAAAGACTCTATTTACCAGTATATTTGAACACTTGAACCATTGTTACTATCTGGAACTTTGAAGTAACCTGAAATAATTTGTGTGCCACAAAGTCTAATAATTTCTGTAGAAATGTTTTTAATTATCATTATTATAGCCATTGCATTAAAGAAAAAAATCTATAGTTTACTTTGCTAAAACTGTACAGTCTTATGCCATAACAAAACTCAATTTAGATACTTCCGTGAGTCATTCAATAAGAAATCTTTGCAGTTTCCAATATGTAATGTTGACATCTATCCAAGTTATTCCTTTTTTCTGGAGTTGACATTGCTTATCTTTCTATGACAATACTTCAAAAACTAAGTAAACTTGGAATCATCATTAAAGCAGCTCCTCCTTATGGAAACCTAAACTGCAGTTGTATTTTAGACATCTTAAATATGCCATAAGAAAACCATACTCTAAAATGTAAAAGATAAATTATTTTTGGCATTGTGCTTTCCAACTTCATTTCAAATAGCTCAGTGAGCGTTCAGAACTCTTTTAAAAACAGCCAGCTGTTTTAGGAGGCTCAGAAGTAATTAGGCACAGAACCAAGGCTATAGTCTGTGGCAATCTGCTGGAGCCCTCCTAGATATACATTATTCCAAATCATTTTCTCAAAAAAATATTTCTTGAATGTCAGAGAAGACACTGTGCAAGAAGCTGGTGATAGTGATGAACTAAAAAGACAAGTGTTGACTTTTAAGGAATCTACATAATAAGAGAAAAATGATGGCCAAGAACACAGATAAATTCATTCATTCATTCATTGAACATTGTGTTTTGTGTAACAAAGAGGATAAGTCTTATGCTCATGTATAAAGAAATATAATTTTTATAGTTTATTTACTTTTTGAGATTATACTTCAATTTTAACATTTTACTCTTTACTTCAAATCTTTCCTATATTCCTCCACAATCTCCTTCAAATTTGTGGCCTCTTTTTTTTTTTGCTAACTATTATTGCATACATATAAATATAGTTCAACCCATATAATATAACCCTTTGAAACTGGAAAACCAATAGATATGTTCTTCCCTAGGCAGGGCCATCTCTCCCATTCCCAGCTTTCCTCAGTTGTCTATAGTTCTTGGGTTGTGTTAAGGCCTTATGAACTCTTCTTCATCCAGGTGGCATGTTTTTGGTGCCACCTTTGTTCAGCTCACATTTGGGTGGTCATGTCAATGAGATGTTCTGGGTATAACTTCTAATATTACTTACAATCTTTCTACCCCCTCTTCTATAATTTCTTACATACATAACATTCTATAATCAATGTTCCCCTCATTGTTATCTTCTTCTCCAACCCACCAAACCCCTTCATCACCCCAAGGCTCCCTCCTACTTCTATGTCTTTTCTGTGTAGAATTGCCTGTATGAACATGAACATGGAGTTATTTGCATGAGTGGCGACAATATACCAGTGGCTGCATTACAGAAAAGTATGACTCCCCTCTTCTGCAACTTTAAAATATTTATAGCTCCTATGGGAAGGACAGGGTCTTATGAGAACCTCTCTGACCCATGAGGGAGTGTTGATTTGGCCCACCTTGTGCAAGTCTTTTATATAGGTCATCCTTGCTGCTCTGTGTTCATGGGTGCACCAGTCATGCCAAGTCCAAAAGACGTCAGGTTATAGTATTCATTCTCACCATTAGCTCTTACATTCTCCTCCCTCCTCTTGCATGCAACCAACCCATAATGTTCCTAAGCTTTGCTGGGGTAGTACAGATATATCATTTAGAGTAGAGTCTGCCTTAAATATTCCCCACTACAAACAGATGGTTCTCTGAGTGGAGCTAGCATCAGGATTATCTAATGGGTAGAAATATAAAGATTTAAAGATCATTTTGCAACCATTTCCATTTAGCAAAAAATAAAAATAAAAATCCCAATGCATTCACCTGGATACTGCATCTTCCACAACTACATTACAGTAACAGGTAAAAGCTCCTTCTGTGGAGTGGATCTGAAACCATTCAGAAAGCAGTTGGTTATTCCTATAACTATCATGCCACAATTGCACCAGTGGGCACATCTTGCCTAATAGGTATATTACACTTCTTAAATACATAAAAAAAGTCTCAGCCTCAAAAAACTGTCAATTAAAATAACAAGACATAATATTTTACAACTATGTTACTGAAAGTTCCCAACTTTTATAGAATACAACAAGACAGACAGAAAGAAAGACTGAAAGAAAGAAAGAAAGAAAGAAAGAAAGAAAGAAAGAAAGAAAGAAAGAAAGGACATTAAATTTTGAGTATATGTGGATGCAATGGTATGCAAAGAAATATGGCAAAATCTTTCAATATATAGAAATAACATTTCACTCAACTTAGAAATGGGAATGTTGCTTATTAGTCTATTCTTTTGCTAAAACAATGTTCTTACACAAAAGGGTATAAATTGTAACTCTAAACATCTTTCAATTAAAAAATGTTTCATGAGCTGGGCAGTGGTGGCACACACCTTTAATCCCAGCACTTGGGAGGTAGAATCAGGTGGACCTCTGAGTTTGAGGCCAGCCTGGTCTATAAAGTAAGTTCAGGGACAGCCAGGACTGTTGCATAAAGAAACTCTGTCTCAAAAAAAAGTTTCATGAATTATACTATAAATACAAAATATAAGTCACTATAGCCAAAATGCAAAATGAAATAATTATTTTCTGTTTTTTAATAACATGATATTATCAATAAAATAGCATTTAAGTTAAGCACAGTTGACTGTGGAGTTTGTATAGTATGCAAAATATAAATTTAAATTTTGTTTTATGTATTTATATATTATTTGTTTTATATATTTAAAATAATTTTTGAAATAGCAGGAGAGATGTAAATATACTATTTCATTTAATATTTAACTTGAATAACTTATTGATATATTTATATTTAATATTTTAATATACACCCTTTGGTAAAGATAAAATTCCCAGTTGAATCTAATCTAAGATCCTCATTACCATCTTTATAATATGTAGGTTTTAACAGGATAGTTCTTGAAATATTCATTGATTATGTCAAAGTCAACTATGAAAATATACCTCAGAATCCAATGGCTTCAAGGTATTATGCTTTTGAGATAAATAATTAAAGTAAAGATCTGTAACCAATGAAAGAATTTTAAAATTGTTTCAGCATTCCAAAGAAATAACTGTATTTGCATAATGAAACGTGGTTTGGCCCATTCATTATGGGCCAAAACCTTCAAGCATCTTGTTTGTGAACTCCAATTTATTTTATGAAAATCCATAAAATATTACTGAGTACAGACTTTAACTATCACTGGCAGTTTATGTATGAGATAAAACCATTTTAACAGATTATTGCAAGATAATCTTGAAGAAACCACCATTAAAAAAACTTTCTTCATATACTTAATATTTATTTATATTGTATTTATTTGTTATATTAAATCTTCCTTGCCACAAAAAAGTTGACATTTATCTGGAAAATCACATAGTTCATCATCAGGTAAATTAACTATTTTACAGTAACTCTTCACAAGGTGGGAGTGGAAGGGAGGAGACTGGAAGGGGGAGGGAAGGGGAGTGGAAGGGAAGAAGGGAAGGAAAGAGCACAGAATGAATGGAGGAAAGGAAGGGTAGAGAAAAGTAGAAAAAGAGCTTGTGGTAGGAGAATGAGGGATGGAGGAAGGAAATAAGATAAAAGTAAGAGAAAGGAGAGGGGAAAAAACTAGTATTGCCCTTTTCTATTATCTGCTATTTTATCAGATAATGATGTCATTGGTTGGTTTTTTTAAGGAACACTTCATATTTTTCTGAAAGTTGTTCAGATATGCATCAGCCTAAGATAGATAGAAAGTAAAATACTCCCCCAAATGAAAGGAAGAAAATCAAACATAAAATTTCAAGATAGAAATTCAAAGTTAGAAGTCTGGATGTCAAAAAGAGGACAAAAGCAGTAACATGTTATAAGATGTATTCATGTTTCCCTTTGTTTTCAGAGTGTACCTAAAGTCTGTTTCTAGCTTCCTTGGGGACTGGAAGGGGGGGATGCTAGCATCACAAATGCTGTTCTAGGTACAGGACCTGAATAGCAGTTCTTCCAAGAAAGGCTCCTGAATCTGAGAGTGCTCCCTTTATGTTCACTTTCTCTGCTTCTTTTAGTAAGAAAGTTCCTCTAAGCTTTGTTATGTGATTTAGACTGAACACTTATTTGGGATTCAGAGAGGACATATAGTTCAATAGAGGCATAGGTAATTCTAAAAGGTTTTACATTTCAGTACTTAGATTATAATCCCATGTATTAGATATTTTTTCTACACTTGAAAAAGTGAAATTAAATCTGTCATTTCAGATTCACTAGATCTGACAAAAATTGTTGGTGGAGTCATCCTGTCCTGCAGGGAATTTGGAAGGACTGTCCTACCTTGTCTTGGCAAAGTTTGGCAGTCTCCTTTTTTTGCATCGTGCTGATCCAGTTTGGACAGTATCTATCAGCAATTGAGGCAAGGGTAATTTCTTTGCCCACATCGCTAGCTTTTGCCATAAAGAAAATAAATTCTATATGAAGTTTCTTCAATACCAATCATCTTTTCTTAAGCAGATTGGTGCTGCCAGGAGCAAATGTGTCTCACTGTCATGAAAAGCCTTCAGTTATTAAAGATATTAAATGCCATATTCTGTTTTTGAAGTTTTTGAAGAACATCTATCTAAATACATCTGTGTATTTTTACATTAAATCTTCCTTGCCACCGAAATTTGACATTTATCTGGAAAATCATATAGATCATAATATCATCATCAGGTAAATTAACTATTTTACAGTAACAAACCTAACATGACCATGAGTTTGACTATTATAGATGACTATTAATCTGTATTTCTCAATTAAATTATATTTTTAATTAACTGCATAATCACAATACTCCAAACAAGAGTAGAAACATACATATAGTACAACAGAAATAATTTTAAATTTGTATAAATATACAAAAATTCATACCAATATAAAATATTTTGAGACAAACAGTTGCTTTTTGGGTTAAGGTAGATTCAATAATCTACCTTTTTATCCTAACATTTCTATATCATATCCCACTTTTTTTTCTTTTGGAAAGAGATCTCTGAATGTACTCCTTTGTTTAGGTTGTTTTTTAAACCATGACTAATAATAATTTATAACCAACACTCCTAATGAAAGACAAACATCCATAATCCATTTTCTGAGAATGTATGCACTGTTTTCTAGATTATTTCCTGTTGTTTTGGGGTGCTGGTAATCTTTGGGGGAAGCTTAGAAAATTTAGGATAATTGTTAAGACTTGGCTGTAGTATTCTTTGAAGCTGGATCTTCTAAGTCAGCAACCTGGAAGCTATTCTGGATGCTGGATCACTTGGGCCATCCATTTTCAGTGGTCTCTGCTGCTCCCTCCCCTGCCCCTGTGTTCTGAAATACGTAAACTTTTAAAGGTAGCATGTCTGCATTAATATAAGTCTATACTGTGCATTGTACACAAGTCAGCCAAAGATGATTTTTTTGTTATGTGTTTGAGCTGATAAAATATACATCGCATGTCTTGTAGTTCTTCTGGGTTTATTTCTTTATGTCTGCAGTCAGGATTTCAAGGGGACTTCCTCGATCAAATCTGATTTCTTTAACCTGGAATGAATCCACAGTCTCTCATTTCCTGTGGAAATAAAAGCATAATCTCTTCCCCCAAATAACATACCTTTTGGATTCAATTTTGAAGTCAAGATATTTTTTTAAATTTATAAGTTGGTTGAATCAAGCAGTTTTTATGATTCAGTGTCTCTTAGCAGCTAAAAAATTCAAAGACAAGGCAATAACACACAGGATCCAGACTCTCTGTCTATTTCTCCATCTTTACACGGCTTATTATATTTTTATTACTTTATTCCCTTTGTAAGGACAATTTCTATCCATTTTCTTTTCTCTCCCAAGCTTGTGTATATTTTTAAATGCCCTGTAACCCATTTAGAGGGTTTTTTCATCTGAATCTATCTTTACTGCATATCTTTAACCTTTTCTGTCTTCATGAGCAAAAACCACAACCCTCCCCCATGCAGTGTGTAGCTTTGTGGGAGGTCAGCTCTCACCTTTTATAGCATTCCTGTAAGGTGGAGAGAGGAATAAGGAACATTTTAAATAGAAAGAGAGTGAATACGAGACAGATAAAAATACAGAATAGCTTCAGGAGGACCTGGATCAAAATCCACCAGCCCCTTCTGACTCTTCAAAAGGGCTTTTTATAACAATGTCAAGGGGTGGGACAAAAAACCTCCCCCTTGCTAAATCAGAGCATACCACACAGCAAAGTGCAGACCCTTCCAAACACCTGGTAACTTCTTAATTCATCCCATTAAAGTAAGCTCAGATCTCACTAGGAAACCTCTGGGGAATCCTACAGGTTCCCCTTCTTAACATAATAAAGGGCTCCTCAGGCCCCCCAGATAGAATGTGCCTGCCTCAGATCATCTTCAGCTAGACAAGCCTTACTCATCTTCAAGGTATACTTTCTGTGAAGGGTACTCTGTATTAGGTTGGAAGCTAGCAAGAAGAACGCTGCCTGACTCTGACTACGAGCCTCTAGCAGGAGGGAGTACAGAGCTTCACTCATCTCTGACTCATGTCTTGCAAGTTGCTGAAACAACCACAACAATCCCTAGGCCTGCCACACACCCCAGTAAAGGAGTAGAGGATAATAAAGAAGGAATGTTCTATTTTGAATGCGTCTAAATTGTCTATAATAGCCTTGGCTGTGCCATGCCCTTTTTTAAATTAATAAACTCTTGATGCAAACACATCAAATAAACTGCATCAAACTTAAAGATTCCCTTAGCTTCACCAAACCATGGTTCATTAATATCAACATAATTCTAATATGAACATTACTATACATATTTACAAATGGCATGAATATTACTATATGTATTTACACGTCGTACAAACTTACATTCAAAAGTAAACTCTCCATAGGACTGCTTTGTAAACTTCAGCAAACATCTAAAAGACATGTTTTAATATAACTATTTACATTCTCTTCCAACAATACAAGGAGTACATGAATCATGAGTCACCACAGTTAAAATTGCAGGCAAACTCAAAACTGTTTAATTTCTGAGGTTTGAAGTTCACAATCAGTTTTGATTACATCCTTAAAGTTCCACAAACGGTTAGAAATCAGAGCATAATTCATCAGTGGCTCAAGATTCTTTATATCCAACTCTCTCCACTCTGGAATTGGGTCAGTGCCACTCTAGGGGGTTGTAACACTAGGGACATTGATACTCCTCCCATCCACCTTCCCTGCCGGGCCCACCCAGCTATTCCAGAACTGGCTAAACTGTGCCCAGTAGCAGCAGACATTCACCATCTGGGGAGCTGTCCCTTTACTCATTACAGCTCTCCTTAATGCCACAATGCAAACAAATGTTGCTGAAAGCTTCACTCCCCCCACTTCAGCAGCACTTTATGACAGTCTTTCCTGAGAACCTTGCTTCTGAGGGCAAGAATAGTCACCATAGTAACTAAGCAGCCTCTCTGCTCAGCTGACAGGACTCAGGAACTGCCTCTTAAAGGGGCCATGCATTAATTTGCCCATAGTAGACAGAAGTGATGTGGCTCCAGGCTCTGTTTCACTACTAAATGGTGACAAAACCTTTGTCCCAAACTCCTTCTCAGAACTCTGGGAGCCCCCTCATTCTCCTGCTTTCTCCCAGCTGCAGAATGGGACATCAATATCAGAAACGTTGGTTCCATCAGCAGCTACAGTGTCATTGAAGCTGACATTCCTCTGTCCCAGACATCACATCAAGCACTCACGCAGCCATCAAGCTCCATTTGATGACTGAGGGACCAATCCCCTCTTCTTAATTTTTTAAAGGTGCATCTAAAGACTGCCATGAGCTCTTTCAATGATGCTTTGTCTTTGATAAATTTTTATTAGCCCAGTTTGTCCTTCTGCATCTCTGGGACAACCCAAGTTCCTTATTTACCCTTAAGTTTTTTACACACCCAAACCAACTTCCTGGTGTTTGGACCACTCTCTCTTGCTTTCTAAAGGGTCTCAAAATGGCTTGACAAATGACATTAACGTTTAATTGCCTCCTGCCAGGTAAGCTTTGTTCATCTGTTTCCAGTTGCCAGGAGGTAAGGCTAACAAAAGCTTGTGAAAAAAAAAAAAATGGCATTTTGAAGCCAGGTGGTGGTGGTGCATGCCTTTAATCCCAGCACTCAGGAGACAGAGGCAGGCAGATCTTTGTGAGTCTGAGGCCAGCCTAGTCTACAGAGCAAGATCCAGGAAAGGCGCAAAGCTACACAGAGGAACCCTGTCTCAAAAACAAAAACAAAAAATGGCATTTTGAGCTAAAAAAAAAAAAAATGGCATTTTTAACTCCTTAATTTGTTTTAAAGGAATTTGAACATGCATTTGCATGATTATTTCCCTGGGCATCTTGCTGCTCTATTATGGGGAACATCTAGAAGCCTTGTCTGGACTTACCTTAGCTTGAAGGGGCTCTTTCTTCATGATAAGTATTTGTATCAAAATCAAGATCAAGCTTTTGCTCTTTTCCCACAAGAGGTTTCTGTCCTCCCTGAGTTTCTCTTAGGACACTTTCATTACCATTTGACAGGTGAGCTGCCTCAAAACTCCCCATCTGGCACTGTCCCCAAGGAGGTTGTGCCCACGCACATGCACAGACCAACGCTTGGTGTCAGAAGTGAGAAACACTCCTGGCTCTCCCCACCCCACCTCCACCTCATTGGGTCAGTGAAAAAAAATGAGAGTACTTGAAACAAGAGCCTTTTCAGAGAGATTTCCTCTTTGATAGATCTCATTTGTCCCTGCTTATTTCCTCCCCCCAGATGCAGAGTCCCTGATGCTGGTACCACTGCTCAGGCTCTCTGCTAGCCATATTCTGTTCTGGGGTAGGGGCTTGCATTCCCATTTCTGCCTCATTTGTATGGCCAAACATAGCCTCAGCTTTTCCCATCCTGCCATTGCAGCTACTGCTAGGGACTTAGACCCTGCTCTTTTCATTGCAGGGAGGATTTCAAAGCGTCTGCTGCTCTCTCCATGCCACGGCTCATCTCACTTGGTGTCTTGTCAGTCAGCAGCTTTCCCTCAAGACCTGCACTGCCTCTGCAAAGGTTCTGCCCTTGGGGATTCTGCCTGGTAACCACAGGAAACCCAGTGTCCCCAGAATGCACTCAAACATTGCTTCCCAAATGCTGGCTTGAAGTGGAGACACAGTGAAGGTTTGCTTTGCGATGCTCTGTGGGGGAGGGGGTGAGGTGCTAGGGCAGCAATTATGGGCAGCTTTCCAATTCTGATAGATGTTCCCTCAGGTGAGACTAATTCTACCCCTGTGGAAGAAAGAGACCTGAAACGCTCCCAGTTTTTGTGTAAGAAAAATTACTATGTTTTTTCAAGCCTTCCAGTACCTCCCTGTCTCATCCCAGAACTTCTGTTTCCTAAACTCAGCTTCATGGCCAAGAGGGAACTGACCCTGATTATATGATGTTATCAGTAAGCATTTTCATCCAGTGTCACTGGATCAGAGGGTTTTGTCTCACCCGAATCTACCTCAGCAAAAAATTTCCCCCCTGCTGCTCAGGACTCAGATCTAAACTGTCCATGGGCCAAAAGCTTCCAGGGCACTCTTTTCTGGCCCATTTTCCTCATAGTATATTTGCATTTGGACTTCAATTCTCCCCCAGGAATCTGTGTTCAGATTTCCAGAGTCAGAGAACCAAGGACACAGTTCTCTATACCTGTTGCTTTTCTACCTTACCCTAAGTTTCTTCCTACACTATATTCCTATACTTAACTCTGTAGTGTTTCCTACTTTTAAGAGATAGAAATTAAGAGAGAAAAGAAGAAAGGAACCTAGACAGAGAGAGATACTCACTGCAGCCTAATCCTTTCTGTATATAATTTTTGCTCCCAAAGAATAAAATACCCCTGCCTTCACTTTTACTGAACAATCAGACATGTCCAACTGCCTCCCGCAGAGTAATTTCCTACTCTCACTTAACTTCCTCTACACCCAAGTCCCTAGTTCTGGTGACATCTGTGGTGGTGCCTGAATCTAAGCTCCTATTCAAGGCACCATCTGTGGGAGGCCAGCTCCCACCTTTTATGGGGTTTCTGTGAGGAAGAGAGAGGAATAGGAAATGTTTTTGATTGAAAAAATATCAGAGATGACTCAGACAGAAACACAGGATAGCTTTGGGAGGACCTGGATCAAAATCCATCAGCCCCTTCTGTCTCTTCAAAGGAGTTTTCTATAACAATGCCAAGGGACAGGGCAAAAGACCTCCCCATTGCTAGACCAAACCATACCACACAGCAAAGTGTAGACCCTTCCAAACACCTGTTAACCACACACACGAGGTTAAGTAATCCCCTTATGCAGCTATGTTGTGTAAAGCAAGCTCAGATCTCACTAGGAAACCTCTGTGGGTTCCCACATAGCTTAAGCCCACAGGCAGTAGCTGAGAGATACCTCTCTGTACCACCTCCCATGTGAGAGACTGCAGGAATCTGCCATGTGGCTTAGCTCATGGTGTGCTGGCAGTTACCAGATGTGTCTCTGTTCCACAACAGATATGAGAGACACAAGACTAGGAAGTCATGTCTGGCTACATTTCTGTGTTTAGAACCCTTTTTTAAAGATTTCTCAGGCTTTGTGTGGATGTACTTGGCTTTGGATGTTAGGCATCATTTGATGGTGGAAGTTTCATCCCACCAGCAGCTCCCAAATAACCTGTATCCACTTTCCAAATAACTGACTCAAATACTTAATATAAATTATAAATTCTCAGTCTATAGCTCAGCCTTATTACTAACCAGCTCTTGCATTTCAAGTTAACACATATTCCTTAGTTATGCTCTGACACACAGTGGTACCTTTATTATCATGGCACATTCATCTCCTGCTCCCTCTGCATCTGAGTGGCCACTCCAGGCTGCCCTTCTTCTTCCCAACATTCTCTTAGTCTGGCTCCCCTACATATCTTTATTCTGACCAGCTATTGACCAGTTAGCTTCTGTATTAAATCCACCACAGTGACATATATCCACACAGTGTAAAGGGATATTCCACAGCAAAAAAAAAAAAAAAATTTCTCATAATATCTGACAATGAAATTTACATACCTTTAGCCTACATGTGATAATCCACATTTCATTCATCTCCCATAAATGCTTGTAGTAGCAGTTGAGACAATTCTCCCATCACAGAGTATTTGTTAGTAGGAAGCACACAGCTCTTTCCCTTAAACAGAGTCTCTTCCATTCAGCCTTGACTGGAGAGATGCACCTAATTCCCCTGATAGTAAGTAAAAGGTTGTCATTTATAAGCCTTCTCTTTTTCATTATGCCAAGGGTAAAAACCAGCTTCAGATAACCCTGGTAATGATGTTGTCTTACTCTCAAAACAGGGAAAATGATGGGGAAGAGAGGAGACAGGAGTTCTGAGAACTGGTTATTGTTGCCAGGGTAACTGTTGCTTGGTATCCTACAAATAGTCATCGTCTTTCACACTTGGAGTATAATTCACAGACATGAAACACATATGAGTGTAACTCAAAAAAGTAAGAGAAGGCTAAGGATTCATGTAAATAAATAAGGTAATTTAAATAGACACAAATAAAACTGCATGGCTAATGTTAATATCAAGAGAGAGAGAGAGAGATGGGCATAAAATGAATATATTTTTATAGTATAAGAGTCACTGCTAAATATTACTATGCTTCACGTTATACAAATTAGTCCCTAATAAATCCCAATAATTATCTACCCCTCTGCCTCATTTTACCATCTTCTTACTTCAATAATCATTCTTTATAACAATGTTAGACTGTTTTGCTTAAAGCAAAAATATAGATGATATTTACCTTTCACAATCCTTAAGACCAAAAAGAATATTTTAAAATACTTCATTTTCTCAGCCTAACTGACTTAGGATTCATTCTGGCTTATTTAATTACCTAAACAATCATTGAAAAAAGCAGCCAGGAGCCCTGAAATATGATTAGCTAAATTTAAGTTAGATACTTCAATTTTTGTATGTCTTCCTTCCTCAGCGCCAGTGACTGTGCTATCTTTGTAATCATTGACTGTTTGTTTTGATATTATAGGAAAGTTATCTTATAGATTTTCTTTTTTGAAACAAGGCACTGCTGCTTCCATCACCCAGCAGAAATGAGGCCTTCAGGATCTCTAGCAGCAATTCATAAAGCCTTACCTTAGCATTTGCTCATGTCAGCAACAAAAAGTCCTCCGCGTAGGTACAGACAAAGGCACCACATTTAGAAAACAGGCTTAATTGACAAGTGAATGTGGGGTGGGGTGACTGGGAATAGGGATAAAGAGTTTAAAACAAATTGCAGTGAATGAACGTAGAAAAAGTATATGCTGGGGATGTCTTTCTATGTGCTGTGAATGTGCTGCTCTGATGGGTTAATAAATAAAGTACTGATTGTCCAGTAGCCAGGCAGGAAGTGTAGGTGGGACCAAGAGAGAGAAGAAAATTCTGGGAACAGGAAGGCTGAGTTAAGAGTCACCAGCCAGACACAGAGGAAGCAAGATATAAAAGTACCAGTAAGCAACAAGCCACATGGCAAATTATAGATTAATAGAAATGGGTTAATTTAAGATGTAAGATCTAGCTAGCAAGAAGCCTGCCACAGACATACAGTTTATAAGAAATATGTGTGTTTATTTGGGTCTGAGAGGCTGTGGGCCTGGGCAGGACTGGAGAAAACTCCAACTACAACTATAATACATTGAAGAAGGCAAATGATTTTGAAAAGGCAATGTATGATAATAACATCAAAGATTTTGCTTGCCCTTAAAACTTGTGAAGCCCTCTCATGAAAGTCAAATATACACTTTCCTATAACCAGATAATCGAATAGACATCAATGTCAATAAGCAAAAACTATTTCTCTAATTATTCAGCTTACAGTTGCAGATAGATTCAATCTCCCTGTTGAACTGTTTGACATGTTGTTTTTAATGGAATCTGCCAAATTTGTAAACCAAATATTTAGGAACTCAAAGAAGGAATGCAAACTTAGTGATATTTTTAATGAAAGTGATGAATGGTTTTGGCTAAACATCTTTCATATGCTAGTTACAATATACATACTTTATAAAGATTAATTCCCTTAATGTTCACTTCATAAGCCACTCGATTTAATTATTTCTATTCTACACAATAAGTAATGAAGACACGTTGAAGTCATGGCATGCCTCAAAATTGCTTGAAAAGGAAATGGCAGTTTTAGAACAAAGCCTCCAGGTTCACCTTGTGTGTGTGCTGTGGAGACTTCACTTGGGAGGTTCCCCTTTTCTCTGGAGTAGTTCTGTTGGTTTGGGATGCAGTTGCCTCATCCAATCCCTCCATTTTATAAGGCGGGTGATTCTGTTTGTCTTTCTTTTGTATGCTCATTCTCATTTTAGACCTTGTCTGTACTCAATTGCATGGTGCTAATCTGGGAGGATCTCTTTGGTTTCTTTGTCTTTAAGGTAGTCTCCATTGTCACTACTTCACCTACTTCAATAGTTAACCTCTAGGGGTTACTTCTAGGACTAACTTTTTTTTTTTTTTTTTTTAGTTTAAATGCTTTGGGTATTTGGGGATGTTTAAAACATTTGACTTTAGGAGACAGGTGACAGTATATGCAACTTTTAAATTTTTGTTGCAACAGATAAAAAAATGCAAAATATTTATTTTCAGCTCAACACATATACCTGTTTCCTCTCCTTCCCTTCCTTCTCTTTCCCTCCCCTTCCTCTACTCTTGTCCCTTCTTCTTATTTTTTAACTGAAAATATGTTTTTCTCGAATAATATATTCTGATTATGGCTTCCCCTCCCCCTACTCCTCCCAGTTCCTCTCCACCTCCCCTCCCATTAAGATCAACAACCTTTCTGTCTCTCCTTAGAAAACAGGCCTCTAAGAAATAATAATTAAATAATATATGATAAATTACAAAACAAATAAATCAGAATATAGCCAAACAAGGAAAAGAGTCAAAGTAAAAGCATAAGAAACACATATAAATGCAGCAACACATGTATCTACACAGTCAGGAATCCCACAAAAACCTGAAACAGGGAGCTAGAATGTAAATGCAAAGTACCCGTACACACACACACACACACACACGCACGCACACACACACACACACACACACACACACACACACACACACACACACCCCTGAGAAAAATGGTAAATAAGGCAAAGAACCTCCAAAGATGCCGTGGAATTCAGTTTGTGTAGGCCATCTACTGCTGGGCACGGGGGACAACCCTCAAGAGTTCCCTCTCCCCAGTGAGAGACTCCCATGGAATAAACTAAGTTTTCATTTCCTTATGGCTATCAACTGGGAGTAGATTCTGGGTTAGGGATGGGGCCATGTATCCACTTCTCCTTTCAGTTCTAGGATATCATCTTGTGCAGACATGGACAGGCCCTGTAAATGCTGTCTCGGTTTCTCTGAGTTCGTATGTGAGTCCACCCTGCTGTGCCAAGAAACCTTGTTTCCTTAATGTTCTCCATCCTCTCTGGCTCTTATACTCTTTCCAGTTTCAAAGAATTCCCTGAGCCCTGAGAAGGCATTTGACAGAGACATCCCGTTTAGGCATGAATATCCAAAGGTCTCTCACTCTCTGCAGATTGTCTGACTGTGAATCTCTGTATTTTGCTCCCATCTTACTGAAGGAGAAAGCTTCTCTGATGATGGCTGAGCAAGGCATGGATCTGTAATCCTAGCAGAATATCATTAGAAGTCATCTTATTGCCATATTCCTTTAGCAGAACAGTAGTTATTGGTTTTCCTTAGGTCCCTAACCTATCTATTCTTGTCCACACAAGCAGTGTATAAAACAGGTTCTTGGCCATACAAGCAGTGATAATATAGGTTCTTGGCCATACAAGCAGTGTATAATACAGGTTCTTGGCCACACAAGCAGTGTATAATACAGGTTCTTGGCCACACAAGCAGTATATAATACAGGTTCTTGGCCACACAAGCAGTGTATAATATAGGTTCTTGGCCACACAAGCAGTGTATTATATAGGTTTCATCTCATGGAGTGGACCCTATCTCAAATAATACACTGGTTTGTTACTCCCAAAAGCTCTCACTACTATAACTTGTAGACTTCCCATTCTTGTAGACCAAAGTATTTGCAGCTGGGTTTGTGTTTGCTTTTCGCAATTGGTAGTGTGCAGGGTACCTTTCAGAACTTCGAATTTTAGTCCATATGGGTAAAGGCTTGAAGTAGCTACTGGTTTGACTTCTGCACTTTCAGTGAGTTGTGCAGGAGTTGTCTTCAAGTATTTTTACTGTCAGTTTGAGGAGAGCCACCATAGCCTTGGCAAAAGCCCGTTGAGGTCTGAGGGTTCCTATGGTACCCTTTTGGCCAACAAATATATTAGCTACAACCCATTCCATGCACTGAAACCTTCATTTGGTGATGAGAAATGTCCAGCTGGGACTGCATCTCCCCTGATATTTGGTGATTTAATTTAGATCATCTTCTTATAGATCTCCAATTCCAGGAGAGCCTATGCTTTCATCTGACCACAAGGGGTGCCAGGTAAGTCTGTAGTGCACATATGTATAGTCATTCACAGAAGAAAAATAAATACACCTAAATTTTCTAAGGTAAAATGCAGCAAATAAAATGATTTAAAATGAATAAGCTTCAAAGTAGAAAGATATATGTCTTTTTGCAAAAGAAACAAATTATATTTTTTCCATGGTGGAAAAATTGTTATTCTACTTACTCTCTCACCATTAACAGCTACAAGATGGTGACATCATGCCCAGAAAGTGCACAGCTGTTACTCTTAAAACAAGAAAATATGACAATTTAGTTCCATATGCTGGGCTGTTTCCTTCTGAGCACCTCCCTTAAAGTGAGCCCCCAGAGAAGTAGAGAAAATCCACAGCAATAATGTCACTGAATAGATTATCTGAAAACAGGAGGACTTTGGACTGCTGGTGTGGAAAAAATTATGATAGAAAATTAGGGGAGACTATTACACAATGAAGAAAGAAACCCAGAAATCTCTATGGGTCACTCATAAAGTTTAATAAATAATGGTTGTGCTTTCATTGGATGAGATATTTTGGAGCCTGAAAAAAAAGTGAATAGATACTAGATGCCAACTGGATGAACAGACTGTAGGGATGAGATTCCTAAAGCTACCACCATGTATATTAAATGACCTCATTGAAAATTATACCCTCTCTTTTTAAGTATATTAATTAAAATGTAATTAGCTCTCATTTAGCTCTCTGGAGATCTTATTTTAGAGTAGGGCTATTCTAGGTCCAGCTTATGGTTGCTTTTTTAAACTCATTATCTGGATCCTCACAGTAGTGGTATCTGTAAATCTTTTTGGAAACCCAAACCAACATGTTCAAATGTGTGTGTGTGTGTGTGTGTGTGTGTGTGTGTGTGTGTGTGTGTGTGTATGTGTGTGTGTGAAGAGCCAACACAAAGGAGGAAGGATTTATTTTGGTTTACAATCCAAGGAGATAAAGGTTTACCACTGTGAGGAAAGCATGCCAGTAGGGATTTAAGATCAGATTGCATCCACAGTCAGGAAGCAGAGATAAATACAAGTCTCAGCTTAGCTGCCCTTCTCCCTTTTATTCACTCTGGGATCCCAGCTCGTGGGATGGTACTGATTTCATTTAAGGTAGATCTTCCTACCTCAAAGTAGTCTAGACAATTACTCATATCCATTCCTAGAGATTTGTTACCTCAATGATTCTAAATCCCACACAATTACAGTCAAGATTAAGCATCATATACATCAAGAACCTAGTGGGAACAGGAATCACTTAGACAAAGTGGTAATTGTCCTGTATTATCAGTGATCTCTAAACTCAACTTCTTTGACAAACTTCAGCTGTGGAAGAAGGACCTTTGGAACCTTCAAGAACATTTTTCCAGAAAGATTATGAACTGAGTAGCCCAAGTGACAGAAGCATGACACACAGAGGGACAGTCCTGTGCCGCCCAGCACCCAAGCACCACATTCCATTAATACCAAAGGCTTATCCCCCAGATCTAGGAGTTCTGTTGTAAGGACTATCATGCCAATTTCACCTTCTTAGGCATACATATGCTCTGTAGCTTTCACCATCTTCAAATATGTGCCTCAAGAGAGCAATCTGAAATGTCTAGCCTACAAGCTAGTCTACCTTATAGCCTGATATGCAACACAAAACCAATGAACACTGTAAAATCTCTGCTGAAAATGAATTAAGGAATATCCAAACAAATGGGAAGGTATAGTAAAAAGTGTGGAAGTTCAATGTTGCTGTGATGCCAAATATTCCCCAAGTGTCCTTTACATTAATTACATTTATCCAATTTTTGAAATTTTTTTTGTAGATCCTGACAAGCAGATTATACATTATTTATGGAAATAAGTTTCTAGCTTATCTGCAATACATTTGACAATGATGAATTTGCAGGATTTAATCAACTTAAGACAGAATAAGATCATTAATCAAAATAATGTAGGATAGTTTGAGGACAAATAGATCTGGTATAATGATAGACTTGAGAGACAGAGCTAAAATGTAAAAACGTGCAATTAATTCATCTTAGAAAAAAAAAACACTAAGTTGCATTTACTGGAAATACAAATGTTCCCACAAAATGATGCCAAGTAAACATTCATAGGGAAACAGTATGAGCACTGACCTTACCAATATATACAAAGCAGTGAGGGCAGACGGGAGATCTAAATGTGCACAACAGTACCATGAAACTTTTCTAAGAAAGAAAGCATTCAAGAACATTTACAAACCTTTTCGAGTTTTCTAGATCTCAAGGATACATCAACTACAGAAAAGAGGTAAAAACTGGAAAATATGCAAAGATTAGATCCAACTTGAGACTAAAATAGTTCATCCCCGCTATCTGGTATTGGTTGATGTTCATCATTTTATCTGATAAAAAGCTGGTCACCAGAGCATATCAAGATTTTTACCACTTAGTACAAGCAACATCACCTAAATTATATGAGTGGATATGCTGCTTGTGTGGACCCCTCACAAAGGAAAAAAATACAGAAGATAAATAAGCCTGACGAAAATGAGCATGCAACATTAGTAAGGAGATGTGAATTAAGGCACAGTGAGATATCACTTTGCATTCATGAAGTAGAATGATCATATTCAAATTGTTCAACACCTGCCATTGTGGCTACCTGAAGTGCTATGGCTTGAAAACTTGTGTCTCCCCATGGTGTGTATTTTCAGATGTAACCACCAATGTAATGGTTTTAGGCATTTGAAAAGTGATTAGGTTGTGAGGGTGGACCATTCTTGAATAAGATGGATGGCTTTATAAAAAGAGACCCTGGAGAGCTCCCTTGCACCTGCCATCATACGACAAGTCCAAGGTGGTGTTTGTGAACCAGGAAGCAAGTTCACATCAAGCATTGAATCTCTTAGTTCATTAATACTGAACTTTTCCACCAACTGACATGTGAGTAATGAATGTGTATTATTTATATGCTATCTGGTCTAAAGTGTTTTGTTGTAGCAATTTGAGTAGACTATAAAATATGAAAGAGCTGGAGCTGCAGAGATAGTTCAGAGGTTAAGAGTACTGGCTGCTCTTACAGTGGACCTGGGTTCAATTCCCAGCACCCACATGGCAGCTCACAACTGTCTATAGCTCTAGTTCCAGGGGATCTGGCTCCCTCACACAGACATACATATGGGTAAAACACCAATGCACATAAAATAAAAATAAATAAAATTATTTTAAAAATATGAAACGGCCAAAAGTCTGGTGCCTTGCTGATAGAATATTGGTAATTTCTTATGTATCAAAACGCCCATATACCTTTGATTGATTAATTGAATTCCTTAAAAATTTATCACAGTAAATGAAAACAGGTCAATGAAGTGTGGTGATAAATTGTGTCTGTACCCTAATAAAACTTACTGACGTCAGAAAACAGAACAATCACTAGATTAGACATAGAGGCCAGACAGTGGTGCCATATACCCTTAATCCTATCACTTGGGAGGCAGAGATCCATCCGGATGTTTGTGAGTTCAAGGCCACACTGGAAACAAAGCAAAGCATGGTGGCACACACTTTTAATCCCAGGACTTGAGATCTTATGTCTTGCTTGGGAAAGATACATGCCTTTAATCCCAGAAAGTGATTGCAGGAAGCAGAAAGGCATATAAGGCATGAGGAACAGGAACTAGAGGTTTAGGGGCTTTTAAGCTTTTAGGCTTTTAGCAGCAGTTCAGCTGAGATCCATTCAGGTGAGGACTCAGGCTTTCAGTTTGAGGAAATAAGATCAGCTGAAGAGTTAGCAAGATAAGTTTGGCTGTGGCTTGTTCTGTTTCTCTGATCTTTCAGATTTCACCCCAATATCTGACTCTGAGTTTTTTATTAATAAGACAATTTAGCAATTCTTGTTACAATGAAGAGTTTCTAGGAGAATATTTAGGATCTTTATTTATCATATCTCAAAGCTGGAATTGGTAGTTATGTTCCTCAACATTAAAAGGGATAAACAAAGAGTCAAGTATTTATAAAATAGTACACAATTCTGAAACAAGAATCAGGACAGAGAAAATGGTTCAGAAAGCTCCTCATGAGCAGCATATGGCAGCATCTTCAGGAGGTTATAACTATATACTAACCGTAGTTTTCACAAGCTTAAATATGTATTCTCTTCCTCTTTCCCTTGCCAGTTTGAAGATTAATGTTTAATGAGCATCCACTATATAATGGGCAGTGCAACCTTAGGTTTCTTATATCTGTTTGCTGTGGCACAAAGCTGGCTAGTTAATTTATAAACTTGAATTTAATGTTGTCTTTATTGTTTACATCATTATCATTGGGAAATTAATATGAAAAAAATCAGCTTTTTTTCTACCACTGATTGACCATTTAGGGAGAAAACTTTGGCAGGAGAGGGCTGAAGGCTTCAGTTTTTCAAGCTGAATCTTTGCCAGTGTTCAAAGAGTTTCACTGGAATAGTGAATCAAAAACAAAACAAGACTAATTGAGAGTAGGGTTTTACCTCACTTTGTCTTGTTGCATTCTCTGCTTACAGAAACATCTTTGAAGAACTAGAAAATTATGTAAATTGGAGCAATTTTATAGATCTGTGTGGTAAGGTCATATCAGCAGATTTTAAAAATATTATTGCAGAGACCCAGGTTTTAGAAATAAATATACACAAGCATTATGGGGAAAAGGCCTATGGAGATTGTCATGGGCAAAACTAGATAGGTATATAATTTTCCTTTCTAGCACTTCTATTGTCTTCTTGAGTCTCTTAATTTTTCCCTTTCCACTGCCTTTGTACAATTGTCCCATGCCACAAACCCCAGAAATGGACAAAATCCAAAAATCATTTTCTCATCTTGACTGTTTCTTGACCAAAAAAAAAAAAAAAAAAAAAAAAAGGTAAAATTTGAAAGAGGAGAAAAACAAAACCAGTAAGAACTAAGAAGAAAGTATTTTTAAAAATACATAATTAGAAAGGACTTACCCCTAATAAAATACAGATTTCTGAGCCAAACACAACTGAATTGCAACCACAAGCTAACAGGTCCAACTGGCTGACAATCAAAGCCGACTCCAGCTCCACTATGTGGAACACACTGTACTGATTAGAAGGTGATCAGGGCTTTCAGGGGGCAGAGGCTCCCAAAACCTACAAATCACTCCTTAGGGACGTGAAGTCTAATATAAATTCATATCTGAAATGATATTTTCTTCTTAATAAAAATCTAAGTTAATGGCAGGTGCCTTGGGGGTAGAGGACTGTAAAGAAAATACTGTAGGAAGAAAGATAAGGAAAGGAAGAAGTCCAGTCTGAGCTTTTAACAACTGCTTTGCAAGTGTGGCTGCAGGTCTAAAAATTCTCTTTACAACAACTGCTCCTTCTTATTTCACTTATGCTCCTAGTGAGAGCACCACTTTTGAGAATCCCCCTTTTCCTCTGGCTTCCTATTCTCTGTTCATGGTACTCTCTGAACACTGACACAGTTGGCCAGTGTGTGACTTAGCTATAATTTACATCCCTGTGAAGTTCCTTTCATTTGATTTACTTGAACCTGCTAGTGCGGTGTCATTCCCAATCTCGACAGAGACTCCAAAATGACTGTTCCTCAGGCCAGCTTGCATTGGCCAGGCTCCTTCTTGTCTGGAAGTTGACATCATGTGCATTAAGGGAAGAGCTACAGAACTCTGGGCTAGCAGATGTATTGCCAGTGCACTGGATATGTGAAAGTTGTGTGTGGGATCATCAGTTGAAAAGAAATAGAGGAAAACTGTGTGGGATCCTTAGCTGAGAAAGAATAGGAAAAAGCCAAGAGGCAGATGGAATCTGTGTGGCCTTGGCTGTTAAATGTGTGTACAATGCTTTTGAATCATTTTGTTTTCTTTGTTAATGTTTTTTGACCTTGGAAAATTTTAAGTTGTCTTAGTCTCCTGCATTCTGCTCTCTGCTCTTCCTGTCACCTTGAGTAGAATTTCTTTTTTCTACTCTTAAGGTCTAGTTTTTGGCCTTTGCTGACTAAGCTCAACAAAATTATACATCATTTTGAAAATTTACAAATTCTGTCTTCGTGATCTTTAGTTTCAACTCTGTAGTTTGTGATCAACACTCTATTTCTATTTTCTACTCTTCTTAAAAATAAGTATCATGACTCAACTGTGAATAGTTACTTTCCTGTTGCTGACAGAACTTATAACAAGATTATTTGAAAGACTTTACATTCAAAGCATTTTTTCCTCCCTCTTCCCCACGCCTTGACCACCAGTCTCCTGCATACTGCCATATGTTTTGCTTATGCTATATCTCATTCAACATTCTCTTTTGTGTCTTTCGGGTTTTTTTTTTTTACTCCATTGAAAAAATGTGCCTGTTTTCTTCTTGCTGACCATGACCACAAACCCTGTTAGTATACTTACCTTCTTTTTGATCTGCTTAAACCAACCAGGAAATGCGTATATTGTAAAGAATAGTAATATCAGTGTGTGTGTGTGTGTGTGTGTGTGTGTGTGTGTGTGTGTGTGTGAGTGGGTATGTGGCTGCATAGTGGATAGATATTCACATGTGTGCATGAGGAAACCAGAGGTCAAGACTTCGTATCATTATCTAGCATTATTTTGAATACAAACACATTCACTGAACCTGGAGCTCATTGATTGACTGGACTGGCTACCAGCAATCTTATAAGAGCCTCCTGTCTCCAATTATGCACTGAACTCAGTTCTTCATGCTTGTGTTGCAAATCCTTTACTATCTAAGCCTTTCCTCCAGCTCCTTCAGTGACTGTATTGTCCCATTTCTTGCATTCTTTCTTGTGGAGTAAATCACCAGAATTCTGACATCTGTTTACTACACTATTAATGGAATTAGTTTATTTATCTTAATTTTGCTTTCGAAGTCTTTGTAATAATTCTGTGATATCATCAATATCAGAAACCAAAATTTAAGGTGAAAATAATTATAAAACATGAAGTGGGGTATTTTATGCTAGAAGAAAAAACTCCTGAATAAATACTTAAAAATTGTATAAAAATTTAATTCAACATCAAGAAAAACAAGTATTATATCATTGTAAATAGAAATATTCAAATACTTTTTCATAAATTCACATAACAAGCAAAAACTCAGCAAGACAAAAAGGATTCAAATAACATAAATGATAAATAGTTCTGACTCCAAAAGTAGATATACATTAATTAGAAACACATAGACAATATTTGTAAAACACAACCAAATACAGATTGTGAATATACGTCTCAAGAATAAAAGAAAATTAACAAAAGTATATCATGCTTAAAAGCAAAATTCACTAATATAAACAGTGAAATTTGATATCAAGAGAAATAAGACAAAACAAAATGAATATCATAAAACAAGTGAAAAGTTCCTGGTAAACAGAAAAAAAATCAGAGCACTTAGTGAATACCATAAATCATACAGGCAATGAAGAACTATAATGTACATTTCTAATAAAGGAGAAAAAAGATTATAATTTTTATCACATGTCATATTTCTCTATACTAGAAGTCTTAGTCTATATAACAGTAAAGATTAGATTGAAAAGAGGTAACATAAACATGATAAATACTTGGGAGGATAGGAACTATCATTTGTTATAGGACTAAGAAGTGAGCATTAGCCATGCGGCAGGACTCACAATATATATGCCTGTGTGTGTGAGTGTGTGTGTGTGTGTGTGTGTGTGTGTGTGTGTGTGTGTGTGTAAACATATACACATGTATGTCAGAATGTTTCTAAATCTTGCCATAATATAAGATAAAGATAGAAACAATGGCTTCCATGATAATTACAAAAAATACAAAGTGCTTATAGCTGGGCCTGGCGAGGTTGCTAAGTTGTTAAATGCATACTGCTCTTGCAGGGGACAGGAATTCAATTCCAAGTACTCCCTTCAGGTTGCTTAAAACTGCCTGTAACTTCTGCTTCAGGTGTTCTGATGCTGCTGGCCTCCACTGACCTGACCCCATGCTGCATATATACATAATTAAAAATAAAAAGTTAACAAAGAAGAGTGCTGAGGCATACATTTTATAAAAATATAGTAATGTGATGAGGAAAGTGTTCAACTTATTACAGCAGAAAAATCAGGTAGTGTTATCAGGAAATAAAATTTCAAAAATGTTAATACACATAAATGAGAAACCAGAGACAACCAGAATCTATGCAAAGATTAAGAGTGATAAGGAATACAATGTACAGATGATGCAAGAAAAATAAATCTTAAGTGAAATATTCTCATTTGTGATCTGGGAACATGATTCATGGAGTAAGAGCTCTTGTAACTCAGAAATGACCTAATTTGAAATCCCAAGCATCCCAATAAAAGGCTATATATGAGAACATGTGTAAATAACCTCAGTACTGTGGATGGCAGATGCAAGAATGTGGATAGGGCTTCCTGTCTGTCAGACTGGCTCCAAGCTCAGTGAGAATCCCAGTCTTAAGAGAATAAAGTAAAAAAATGACAGAACAAATACACCCAACGCCATTCTCTGGCCTCTCAGGAAATACATGAGTGGATGTAGCTACATACATACATGAGCACACACCACAAACATTGATATGCAAAGAACATACATGTAAATATTTTTACATCTAAAGAAAAAACTATAACATTAATTTGGATGAGATAACTATTCCTGGATAAATGGCTATAATATTTCCACATTTCAAAAATCTCCACGTAGCTTTCCCTAATTAATAGTAAACCCTTCCACAATGGTATCAACTATTCAAAAGGATTTTTACAGAATTTTATAGACATGTTCTAGGAATAGCTAATCTAAAGCTGGACATACAGAGAAACTAAAACGATCTTACGAAAAATAAAAATGTACAAGAACACCCTTCTTGAAGAATTTTGATATGCATGTGAAAATAAAGAATAAAATCCACAATATGAAACAGAACATTCAGAAAGTGACCTGTATATACAATCTAGTATTTAAAAGCAATGACATTTCATGTCAGTGAAGAGAATTACTTCTAATAATTCCCCTTAATTCAAGACTATTGGTACAGTGTAATCCTAGCTACTTGGGAGTCTGAATCAGGACTCAAAAGTTCAAGGCCTGTTTGGACTACAAAATGAATTCAAACCAATCCTGGATTCCTTTCCCAAACCCTGAACCAAAACATAAAATATGCATTGTGTATTTGATTATGTGAATGCAGATTAGTTGTGTAGTACAAAGGTTGACAAGATCCCTGGTCAATCCCTCATATTGCATATAGATCAGCAAATTATGAGATTTGAGGAAAGAAGTCCCCTGTGACTCATGTATTTGAACACTTGGTCATCAAACACTTGGTGGCTTGCTATGAGAGGCCACAGAACTCTCAGGAGGCAGAAGCTTGCTGGAGAAAGCTTCAGAGGTGGTGAGCTTTGATAGTTAGAGCCTGGCCACTTCCTCTTCTCCCCTCTTCCTCCTTCCTCCCTGTGGGTGAAATGTGGTCTCCCTGCTTCCTGCTCTAGTCACCAGGTCATAACTTCCCTGCCATAATGGACTCTATCTCTCTAAAACCATAAACTAGAATAAACCCTTTCATCCTTAAGTTGCTGTTTCGGTCATGGTATTTTACTACAGTCATAGAAAAATAAGTAATATGCTTGGCAAAAAAATTCAGTAATTGAGCTCTCTCGCCTTACAAAAAAATAAATTCTATCTGACTTTAAGGAGTATTGAAAATGTTCTACTGTTAAGAACACAAGGAAAAAATGATTTTGTGTGATGTAGGTTAGAACAAATAAGCAAAAATTGTAAATATTAAAGCATTTGTATGTAATAAATAATATAATAAGGAAATATATCATTATTAAAGTTATGTGGTATGCTGAGAAAAAGATTTTAGGGTGGTTTCTTTTTGGGTGTGTGTGTGGTGTGGTCCAGGTTCCTAGCTTTTGACAATGGCCACTCATGCTTCAGTGGGCTTTAGTGATGCAGTTGTCTTTTTTTTTTTTTTTTTTTTTCTGAGACAGGGTTTCCCTGTGGAGCCTTGCACCTTTCCTGGAACTCACTTGGTAGCCCAGGCTGACCTCAAAACTCACAAAGATCCGCCTGCCTCTGCCTCTCGAGTGCTGGGATTAAAGGCGTTTGCCACCACCGCCTGGCTGATTTTAGGTTTTTCATGTTTTAGAAATAGTGCATACAGTGTTTCTTAAATGTTCTAAGGTTATACACAGCTTTTTTTCTATTTTAATATTTAAGAACTGCCATCTTTATTCAATTTATTAAGAAATTAATTACCAAGAAAATAAAATTAGGATATATAAAATGTCAGTACATTTCTTACAGGAGGTTTTATAGTCATAAAATTACTCGGCCCATTTCCTTTCAGTTTCTCTGTCTAATTATGGACCAGTATTAAACTATCAGAGCACCATCACTGGTCCACAGACCATGTGCTGACAGAACAAATCTGTCCTGAAGATTAATATAAATTGACAAAAGAAAAAACACAAGAAGATCCAGTATGTTAACAAGGAAATCACAAAAAAGCACAGTATTTTAGCAAACACAAGAATTTGAGCTAATATATCATCACAGGCTAGCTCACGTAAATCAGTTGACTAGAACCCTAAAAGGCCTGAGAGCATCATGTCTTAGGAAAACTGTAGACAGATAAGCTGATGATTCCAATCTTGTGCTGGTGAGAGTTTAGGCAGAAGAAAAAATTGATACTACTCCATCAAATGCAACTGAATACTACCCAAACCAAGCCTATAAGGCGCAACTTTGAACTTACCCTGTGTTCTGGGGGTGGCATGGCATATTTCTACCAATAAAAGTATATGGCGACAATTATTTTAGTTTTTATATGGGCTGTAAGTTTAAGGATAAAGGAAGTAACCCCAAAAGTCCATAACAGAGTAACAGGAAACATTTGCACTATAGAATAGCATTAATAATAGCAAAAGAGAATTAAAGCCCTTGTTAGAAACATGATGTAGTTTGACTGTGAAATGCTGCTCATAGGCTCATATGTTTGAATACTTAGTTCCTAGACAGTGGTGCAGCCCTTGGATTTTATGGAAACTTCAGGATGTATAAGATCTAGAGTATCGCTGACACAAACTTCTGAATGAGAAAATGATAAGTAAATAGTTACACTAAATACTTTGAATGGATATTTTGGCAAGTGTATAAAATCTATATCATATTTTGGGGGACTTTGGAGGTTGAGTCATCAGTGCATCACACTTGCTATTTCATAGGCAAAGTGGATAGGTTTTCTGTGTGTGTGGATGTGTGTCTATATGTGTGTATGTATATGTGTGTTTGTGTCCACCTGTGTGTGTGAATGTGCTAGTAGAGGAAAGAGGTCAATGAGAAGTGTCTTCTTTAATCACTTTTCCACCTTAGTTTTTTGAGTCATGGTCTCTCAGTGAACTTGGCACTTGTTGCTTTGGGTTGGCTGACTGGCCAGCAAGTCCCAGAGATCTTCCTGTGCAAGTTAGGGACCCAACTCAGTCTTCATGCCTGCACAGCAAGTATTGTGTAGATTGAGCCATGACCCCTGTTATTCTGGAATGATTGCCATTAGTTTACGTTGCAACATAGAAAAAAATCTTTTTTATTGTTGTTGTTCAGAGATTTTAATTTTGGGGAGGGGGGTGAGTGTTGTCAGTGTTGGAAACTGAATCTAGGATCTCACACATTCTAGGAAGGTGCTGTGTTATTGAGATATTTTCCCAGACTGGGCTATTCCTTTATATAATATTATGTGGCTGTTTTTAGGTAGCCCAAATAGTTTATATTGAATATGTTATCCAAAACAGTTAAGTTATAGAAAAAAAAAGTGGGGAAGTATGAGAAAAATATTCAGAGTAATAACGGTAAATGAGTGATAAGTTAAATTATATATGATAATTTTTTGGTAAATTAATGAGTTTTATTGGGTTACTTACAGGACTATGAGTGAGGGGTTATTACAGGAGCAAAAATTATTCAAAGACAACTGCATCGGGCTGGAGTGGTGGCTCAGAGGTTAAGAGCACCAACTGCTCTTCCAGAGGTCCTGAGTTCAATTCCCAGCACCCACACGGTGGCTCACAACCATCTGTAATGAGATCTGGCACCTGCTTCTGTATACATAATAAATAAATAAATCTTTAAAAAAAAAAAAGATAGACACATAGGCCAGCCAGCAGTGGTGCACACCTTTAAAAAAATTAATACATAAAAATAAAAAAAGCCGGGCAGTGGTGGCGCACGCCCTTAATCCCAGCACTCAAGAGGCAGAGGCAGGAGGATCTCTATGAGTTGGAGGCCAGCCTGGTCTCCAAAGCGAGTTCCAGGAAAGGCGCAAAGCTGCATAGAGAAACCCTGTCTCAAAAAACCAAAACAAACAAAAACAAAAACACACACAAAAAAAGACAACTGCATCACTAAAGCCCACTGAAGCATGAGTGGCCATTGTCAAAAGCTAGGAACCTGGACCACACTGTACAGCCTCAACAGGTTGCATAGTACCCTTTCCAGGTGGCTCACTTGGTCCTTATTTCTCCTAGGCAGCTCAGCCGACTGCTCCCCTATTTTCAGGCTTCTTGGCTGGTGTCTGCTTTTTCCAGGAGGCTGGCTTTGCTCACAGTTCTTTAAAGCTTGTCTGGTCTAGTGGTGACTCTCAGCCATGTTTCCCTTACAGACTCTTGGAGGGGCTTAGTAAATCCGGACAGTTTTAGAGACTTCTCACAACTACTCTGAGTTGTTTACTTTGTTCTGTCTTAACAGGGTTTCCCTGTAGGATGGAGTGTTTCACCTTCCTCCAGAACAATTGTTCTCATCCTGAGACGCTTTAATACAGTTCCTCATGCTGTGCTGACCCCAGCCATAAAATTATTTTCATTGTTGCTTTGTAACTGTAATTTTGCTACTGCTAGGAATAATAACGTAAATATCGCATACGCAGGATATTTGATACTCAACCCCTGTGAAAGGGTGGTTCAACCCAAAGGGGTCATGACCCACAAGTTGAGAACCACTACCCCAGACTATCATGTTGTTTTACCTCCAATACAAGATACATTTTGAGTGAATTGTATAATGCTCCACAAATCAAAGAAATATATCAATAAATAAATGTTAAGGAGGGGAGACCTGATTTTTCTTTAAATGGGAAAAATAAAAATCAGAAATAAAAGTAAATCTGATACAACAATACACAAAAGACTGGTATGGTAAAAACACAAAAATGAAGTATTAATAGTGATCACCTAACAAGTTATTTAAGGAAAAATGGAATAATAAATAAAAAATGTAAAGAAACAAGAAATTTGTAAAGAGACCAGTAGTAATACATTAAGTCTAGAGATACAGATAGATGATATTTCTGCTAGGGTTAATAAAGAAATAGAGATATTATACTTATTTAAAGTGATACTGCTGGGTATTCATCAGTAATTATTGAATTACATTATTAAAATACCTATAACCCTTGATATTTGGATTTCTCACAGAAGTATGACTCTTCCCACTTTTTTTTTAAAGATTTAATTATTTATTTATTATGTACACAGAAGAGGGCGCCTGATCTCATTACAGATAGCTGTGAGCCACCATGTGGTTGCTGGGAATTGAACTCAGGACCTCTGGAAGAGCAGCCAGTGCTCTTAACCTCTGAGCCATCTCTCCAGCCCCGACTCTTCTCACTTTTAAAAAAACAATTAAGTCTTCCTGCTATTCACCCATATTGTCAGACATGTTTCTCCACTCTGTGTGTCGTAGTAATGTTTAGCTTCCAGTCTCCACCTATGGAATGTCAGTCACACACGCCTATAAATATATTTAAAACACTGTTGGTATCCCTTGGAGTGGAAAGCAGGATTGCCCTCAATTTTGAATCTGGTGAACATGGATGACAAAAAAAAGGAAATGTAAAAATTGGCCTTATAAAAAAGGTTTTTCTGAAAAAGCGTTTCTGGAAAATATACAATTATTCCTATTACATTGTCCTATTGTTAAATTTAGAAATATATTTCCAATAGTTTTCAGAAAATAATACAAAAGAAAATAAATTTCAGCTAAGCTCTTTCAGTAGTTATTAACTAAAGTTTCTACACTTGTTGCTTTAAATGAAGTAGATAACTTCTATATGTTATTGGATTTTATGTCACAGAGAGGTAATTTACATCTGTTTTTATATATTAGTTCATTCTAATTGATATATAATAGTTGTATAAAATGGATAGGACACAATGTGATATTTTAATAAATTTGAACCTTGGCAAATAATCAAATTCCATTAATAGCAAATCTATCAAACAAAATACCATTTCTCTGTGTGAGAACACTAATAATCCTTTTATTATCTATTTTGAAATGTAAAATAGATTGTTATGAACTGTATTCCCAGGTTATACACACAGAACAACAGAATTTACACCTCCCATTTAACTGAATATCTGTACCTATTGATCAGCGTGTCTCTTTTCTCCATCCAAAGAGAGTTGCAGATTCTGGCAACCCCATTTCACTTTATACTTTTAAGTTTAGTGTTTTTAGATTCCACATGTAAGTGAATTCATGTGGTCCTTTTCACTCTGTGTCTGGATTATTTCATCTAGTACAATGTCCTCAAGATTTATCCATGTTGTCACAAATGACAACAAACTATGGCTTGTTAAGATTGAATAACATTCCATTGTATACACATAGTTCCTTTTTTAATCCATTCATTCACTGATGGACACCTATATATTTAACATATCTCAGTTATTTTAAATAACCTGTCAATGACCACAAAGTACTTTTGGCATACTGATTCTAATTCTCCAGAAGTGATACTTCTGAACCAAATGGTAAATCCATTTTTAGTACCTGCTGGAGCATCTGCATATTGTTTTATAAAATGCCTATATCAAATCACAATACCATCAACATGGTACAAGGGCTCCACTTGCTCCATGCCCGAGTTAACGCCCGTGATCCTTCACACTTTAAAAGACAGTAGAATGAAAACCACAAAACAATACATCCCTGTAACTTCAATTTGCATTTTTCTAATAATATGAGATGTTGAACATTTTGTTAGTCATCCTTTAGAAATGTATCTGTTTTGTTTTGAGAAATTATCTATTGAAGGCATTTGCTCATTTTTCATATGGTGGTTTAATTGTTGAGTGTTTTGTGTTCCTCGTATGTTCAGGATATTAGGTCCTTAATGACACATTTCTCGTTCAGAGTTTTCCCGCTGTGATGCTGTCTCCTTGCTCTGTTGTCTTCCTCTGCTCTTTAGATGATGTGGACTCATTTGTGTGTTCAGCTTTTGTTCCTTGTACACTTGGAGTACGTTCAAGAAGTCACTATTCCAATGAGCAGTGTAGGCTTCGCCTCTATGTTATCTTCTGGTGCCTTCATACCTTCAAGCGCTATGTATTGTTAATGAATCCATTTTGAGCTTTTCTTGTATAATGGGTAAGGTTGGTGCTCACATTTCAGCTCATGGATAATCAGTATTTCCAATAAAATATTGAAAGAATGCTCTCTTTCTATTTTGTAATCTTGGTGTGTAGTTCAAAATCAACTGAGCTTAAATGTATTGATTATTTCCTTATTCTTTATCCTGTATTATTGGTCAGTGTCTCTGGTTTTATGTAGTACCACAGTATTTGGATTACTAGAGCTTTGTAATGTATATTTAAATCCAGTGGTGTGAAGATTCTACTCTACTCTTCTCAATTAAAATTGCATTGGCCAGTGGGGTCTCTTGTAGTTGGTTAAAAAGTTAAGGACTGCCTTCTCTATTTCTGTCAAGAAGGATTTTTGAAATTTTTATAGGCATTACATTGAATATGCAGACCAGTTTGGTTAATATGGAGACCTTAACAATATTAATTCTTATAATCCATAAACACGGTACATCTTCCCAACTCTGCAACTGGGAACGCCAATGCCTTCATTAAACTGGCTAGCATGTGGGTAAAATGTACGTGAAGACTTAAAAGGAAGCTACCAGAAGCATTAACACTCACCGATGTTTGGAGTCTTTGCTATAATTACAGGTAAAATTACATAATTTAATTGTGTAAATCTAGCTTTATGAGTCACAGGAACAAAACTAGATATAGTTTTAGTTTATTATTAACTGTAGAAAACAGTAGTTTCTGAGATTAAGTTTGTCATAAGTGTTTCCACTGTGAATTCAGTGAAGTAATTGATTTCAAATTTATCACTTTGTAATCGATAACTGATCATTTTAACTGGGAATCCTGAAATTGAACAGGACCACAAAGGCAACATAACCCATTCTCCTCCTTTCTTATACTATAAGGATTGAGTCTTGAGGACTTAACTGATTTCAATCAACCATATAGTAAATTAGCAAAGGGAAAAACCAGCTTTTCTTAACTCCCCCCTCTAGGAGCTTCCAAATGAGCAAGTGGAGATAAAATTCATTCCTGAGTTATATGATTATCTTATAGCAAGAGGGCTTTGGATAGAAAATGTTTATCCAAATGAATTCAAATATAAAACAAAATCCAGATTATTTTTGTAATATCATGACAAAGGTACGTAAGAGTTAAATATGTTTGTAGACATCCTTCGAACTGATAAATATCATAGAAAAGACTGAGATGCTGTTTAAATTTCTGGGATGCAACTTCTCCTTTAGTGCATCCCTTGCTAGGTCCCTGGGTAGAAATTTAAAGGCCTCTTCTTGGATAATGCTTTAGTGACTACAAGGATTACACAAAGCAGATTCTAGCTTTGTGCCTAGTGATATGTGAATATGAACCTTCCCCAAGAAGCCCCAAAGAAAATATCAACACAATTCCATGAAGGCCACTCTGAGTCCAGAGTATGCATATAGTATTATGTCAGTACATGGTACCAATGTTTTATGTGTTTCACAGACGTTTTTTAGTTGTCATAAATTATGTAGATTTTTTGGCTTAAGAAATCAATTAAAACATGCAGATAATTGTAAGGTAACAATGCAAATATACCATCACTGTAACCTATTTCTAGCAGCTAATAAGGCCACTCGGAAGGAGTACTCTACTGTAGAACAGCAAAAACACTTAGTTCTTATCACTCCAGCCTGCCATTGTATTCTATACTACTTGGAGCAAAGAGTGGGGACTCATTCTATGCGGCCAACTAATAAGATTTATCCTTCCACCTTCAGAAGGCACAACCAGAAACAGTCCAATTCGGTGTTTCCAACATTTGCCTTCCTTCAAACTCTGAAAAGAAATTCCAAGCAAGAACAAAAAAGAAAGTCAGGCAGCTGTTTGAGTTATTACTGAATAATTACAGTGCTCAGCACTCTCACTTCTTTTAAATGTTAACTGAAAATACGTTTGAATCTGTAAAGTACACTGGTAAATTCAGCATTTTAGGGAAACTTTAGGCTGGAGTGTGTAAGTTTTCCTCTGGAAGAAATCAAAGGAAGCAAGCAGATGTCATTATAATTCCCTTTAGCTGTTGGTGGAGGAGCAGTCTGTTTTTCCAGATTACAATAGGAAAGTAGTGAAGGGGGTGGTCTGGAGCCATGCTGAAATCAGTTGTAGTCCCTCAAATAATTATCACAAGAAGTATTATTCTCCGAAGCCAACATCTTAAGTTTCTTATACCTTCATGCTCTTTATAGCCCTCACTTTTATGAAGAAATAATTGTGACTGACGCCATATAATACCTAATAATTATATCTCCTCATCTTCTAGACAAATGAAATATAATAAAATATTAACAGTCTTTTAAACACAAAAATTTGAACATCTTCAAAACTTTTGGTTATTGTATTTAATTTCAATTAAAAATGGCTATAATCTATGAATATATCTTGGGAATAAGACTGACTATTCCCATATGCGCATTTAAACTCCTTGGTATATACAGTTTTGAGGAATTTTCATTTACATTTTATACCCAACAATAAACATGTATATATATATATATATATATATATATATATATATATATATATATATATATATATGTTTCAAGCAATAAATTAAGTATAAGGCAAAGTAATTGGGTAAGGAAAGTTTTCACCAGACTATAGGTAAGAGATGTTCTATCCAGAATTGATGTGGCTAGACCACAGGTAGGGTCTGTTGCATAAAAGGAATAAATATTAAATTAGAGTGGAGAAAAACAACAAAGTTGAAGAAAACTGTACACAGTCCAATCCAAAAGTTCAGTTCCACTTTGAAATAAAATGTGAATAGAGAAGAAAATAACACTAGTTCTTAGAGGAGTCATTTATTAGTTCAACAATATTTGTGGACCACATATATACCACACACTGTTCTAAATCTTAGGGGGCATAAAAAAAAAAAACAGCAAATCCCTCTTTTATGAGTTTTGTAATATAGTGGGTGGGAAGCTACAGTTAACTTCCAAACAGCTCCATGTGAGGAAAGAAAAATGATCAAAGTCTAGAAATTGAGTATATGAGTCAAAACGTATAAATGTTATCTTTGATAGCATGATGGTTACATTTATGGTGGGGACTTCATGGGGACTAGAATTAATTAAGACACACAGTTCTAGGAAGGTCTGAGGTCCGAGACAGCATTTCCAAGAAGAATTATCTGAAAAATATTCTGTCTTCCTCCATAGTGAGTTACACAGTCTGGTGGGAGCCCAGATATGAAGAGGTCTTAGGAAAGACCAGTGTATGCCTTCATTTCTTGCTGGCGAGTGTATCCATCCTGCTGCTGGTGGTGCTGCTGCTGCTACTGCTGTTGCTGCTGCCCTCCTTTGCCATCATCAAACCCCTGATTCTTTGGCCTCCCAATGTGGAAGATGGTCAGCTGTTCTCCATGAATCCTTCAGGCCTTCAGAACCAGACTGGGACTGCTGAGGTATCCAGAGTCATGTACTGAGCAGCTACTGAGCTCTCCGACTCTCTATAATGAGAGAGCCATTTTTGAACTGCCCAGGCCCTATCAATTGTAAATCATTCTGCTAAATCCTCTTTGGGTTCCATTCCTCAGGAGAACCCTGACTACTGCAGATTCTGTGGTCTGAAGAGGCCTTGCTCAACAAAGGGAAGGAGTGAGATTTGTCTATTTCTGAAGCAAATGCAAACAGGTCTCCTTTTTATGGGAACCAAAGTAAGATAAAACTATACATGTGATAATCTTCATATTATGGTTCAAATACAAATAAAGAACATTAAATTTTTCTGCTTCTATCAGCAATAGACCATGCATATTTCTCATTAAAAACTTAAAACTTAGTTTATCATTGACAATAACATAGGTTTTAAAATTGCAGAATAATAGAAGTAAAATATAAAATTAAAAATAAAATAAAAAGTAAAAATTAACATCAAAATTGAATGAGAATTAGATTCCTCAGAAAGATACACATGGGTATATGCATTTATATACATATACAAATATGGTATAATGCATTTTCATATATAAATACAAAATGAAAATGGGGGGCCTATTTTATGCCTTCAGAACCAATGATCATCTTCTACAGAATATGAAAATTTATTCTTGGAGGGTGAATGTGCTAATTTGCTTTTAGGCCAATTTTCTCCTATCCTCTCAACAAAATTTAAAATATATGTTACTTTTTCATCTTTTAAAAAACATGCAGTGTGAGGCTGAGAGACAGAGAAGCATGGTCCCAGCAGCTGTGCAATGCTTCATGTTGTGAATATTCAACAAATATTAAGTGACATTGAAATATGAATTGATGGATAATGAATCACTCTAGGGAATTATCCTGCCAAAATGTTTTGGAAGATCCATGAAATGTTTGACAAATCCAAGATATCCCAAGCTTTGCCTTTGCCGAGATTTATTTATTTGTTTGGGGGATGGGAAGACAGGTTCTTATTTTTCATCTGGCTCATTATGTCCTTCTGTTAGTGAGTAATTCATACTCAAATCACATTACTTTAACTTTGGTTAGGCAATTGATTTCTTAGTGGCTATATAATTGGAAAACCAGAGCATCTAGAAAAATTGCATCTTTTTATTAAGTACAGAAATGAAATTGATTAAGGAGAAATTTAATTATAGTAATAGGATTGACCCAGCAATGGAGAATGAGCACCAGGAGAGGACAGACATACTACATTTAGAGGGTTTCTCCTAAGCATTATCTTATTTAGCATTATTTAAATAAGAAAAATCCATAGCCTGTAATACATTTCGTCTCTATTTCTTCTGATTGCATTCAAATTAACAGATAGGATCTTCGTCTAATTAACTTTATGGTGACTTTAACATAATTACTTAGAAATTATCCCACATTAAATCACAAACTATTTTGGCCACCTGAGGTTTTAGCACCACCTGCCACATTTGTTATGGTTATATAATAAACTTACTCACAGTGCCCCTGATATGAATTTGGACTCTCTGAAAGTTAGAAAGTTGCAAATTAGATTTGGAAGGTTTCAAGGGGGGGAAAGGGAACTCTGCATTAGAATACAAGGGTTTCTAACAATTCTTTACAAATGGCTGTTGGCAGATGTTAGACAGGGTAGGAAGGTACACTAGAGGACTTAACTGAATCCCTTCTGCCCCAGCTCTTATGACACCTCTTCTCTGCACACTCACTCCACCGCTGTTTTCACAACACGGTTTCTGGTTTTGTTTTCTACTCAACTCACCGTGATGCCGGAAGGTCATGGAACATCTTCATGTAGTGGGATTCAAACCATATTGAGAGAAAGATTCCTGTAATACTAAACCTTAATTTTCAGGAAAGGAACTCACCTCCAATCTAGTTATTGCTTCATTATTTACAATCAACTATGGTCAGAAAATTGAGGTGACATTGAATAAGTGTAAGCACTAAGTTCTAGTTTACTATGACTATTGGCAGGTCAGGACTGAATGAGTGGGTTGAATGATACCCAACAGTGCTCACTATAACATATTAAAAAGTTTGGACTAAAGTTTTCTTCTCAACTATTTTAAGCTTCATATTCAATAGTTTTAAGGGGAGATTGCCACTGAAAATTCAGGTTTTAGACCACTTTAAGTCATGTTAAAGAATAAATTATCATACAACAAAGATGACATTTTAGATACAGCTACAACATGGAAAATTATTAATACAGTTAACAGTTCATTCTGGAAACTAAAGCACAAAGATGAGATTTTGGAATAAATCCAAGACTCAAGGAAATAAAAAAATTGAAACAGAGTAGACACATGTTTCCTTTGTTTCTCTTGTTCTTTTTGGTTTTTTTCCCATGGAGTGCAGCCATATATCACAGTCACAGCGGCATTGGTATAGAAATGGTTCAAATTCACCTTGGAAGAGGAAGCCTACTGGCTTACTAATGAAAGAAAACAGGACAAGAGGAACAGGTGTTGAGAGTCACTGGAAAATGGGAGGACATTAGAAGGGAGACATCCAGAAAACACGAGTGACATCAGTTCAAGGCAGCAAGAAGTCAATAAGCATAAACCATCAATGGGATGAGACTTTCCCATGAGAAGTGGCTCACTGTGTGACTCACGGAAAGGAGCAGAGACCTGAGCCACTGCCCACGATATACAAACTCATTGTTAGTTTGAGTCCAATTAAGTTAGATACCTGCTCAAATTAAGGCATCAAACACTTTTCAATGGAATATATTAGAATTCAGATTCTTCACAATGTAACATTTAAAATATCCAATGTATAACTTGCATGCAACTGTCATAAAAAAATGTGTTATGACAAAGGAAAAGACTATAAATGTGGACAAAACCAATGAGATTAGTGGGGGCTTGTCTTATTAGAGAAAGGTTTTAACTAGACATTGTATTAACGCTCAGTGACATAAATGAAATTAAATTTATGTTGACAAAAACTGTATATATCTGAAATTCATAAACTGGAAATTTTAGAGTCAAAAGAATTAATATTTAAAATAAAAGTTTGTGGGATTGACTAAAGCATAAAAATGAAGATAAACGAGCTAGGAAATTTGAAAGTATACTAATAAAAAACCAGTTATCCCATGATATACTTATTAATTTAAAAGAATGTAATTTTATGATGAAAAATTTATATATACCACCTTAACCAAATGACTGAATTAAATAATGCGTAAAGAGGCAAGGAAACACTTATCTGTTATATTGGGAAGTGGGCAGGATCATTTTATATGTTCTCCAAAACTGAACAACCTAAATCTAACATGAGAAAACATCTGAGACTGTTTTTTTCAAAACAGGTTTTCTCTCTATAGTCCTGGGTGTCCTGGAACATGCTTTGTAGACCAGACTGGTCTTGAATTCAAAGAGATCCACCTGCCTCTGCCTCTTGAATGCTGGGATTAAAGGCCTGCGCCACCACTTCCCAGAGTAAGTTTAGTGTATGACACCAGAACAAATCATAGTATAGGAGGAAGACAAAATAGGGTAATAGATGAAATAAGTGAATCTATTTTCTCCAAGTGGATTTCTGGTTTCAGTGCAATCAAGGTACAGAAGAAAGGATGATTTTGCAGAAATCAACAAAGTAGCTCTTAAACAGACATAAAAGAATGCAAATGAAGAATAGTCAAGCAATTTTAAGAAGAAAATAATACATATAAGTGATATGATTTTATGATATATATATGAATTAGAAGATACTGGATTGGAAGAAAACAGATATATAGATATATAGAAAAGAATTGTATACAGAAACAAACACAAATATGATCAACCAAATTATTATTTAAAAAAATTAAATCTCTTTTAAATGAGTGATAGAAATATCTTTCCTAAAACATGTTTTAGTAATGGGTATCTGCATGAAAACAAAGACCATTAACTTTTATGTAGGACTGCACACAACTTTAGCCCCAACAAAGTTCCATGCCTAAGTATTGACAATTTCTTTAAATAAGTTAAAAAAGTAAGTCTTGGGACTTTTGATATAAGTCATGCCTTCAGTACAACATAAAATGTTTGACTCACTTTTCAAAGCATCATATACGAAATTTTTTTTAAATTAAAACATAAAACTCCAAAAGTAAAGGCTGCTTTCTGTATAATGCATATATCATTCTGACAAAGGTTAGTCCATGTGGGATTCTTTCATTCTAGGCACAGACATTACAAGGAGACTCAAATAGGAATTTCATAGTTTCTTTTACTTGAGTGCATACCATGGCTAACATGCATACCTTGCTGTCCAAATGAGATACTCAAAAGTGAGGTGTGAAAAACATTTTCAGAAAGTTATAAGGGATGTTGCAAACCCTACCCATTTGTGAGACAGTCTTGGGATGACCTAAGCCAACAGTGACTTAGGTCTCTGCATCACTGACCTGAAGGAACACTTATGGAAAAAAAATAGCAAATGACATGTTAAGAAGGATCTCTGACACTTTCATGGGTTTCGTGTTTCAATAATGTGACCCTACACAAAATTTTCAGACAAACTATCTCAAAGCATTTTGATTCTTGTAGTTATGTCTATAATTCCTTAATTCCCATTTCTTGTCTCTATTTTAAAATTTCAGCACACAGGAATTTCTGTTGTTAAGTAAACACAGTTTACATGTCACAAAACCCTCTAAGAATTTCCTTAAGCTGTCCTCCAATCTCCGTTCAAATGCACTGCACTGTTTTCATAGAACAAACCTATTCCAACATGAAATGGTTCCAATTAGAGATGAAACTCCAAACCCATGAATTTTGAGAGGGCTTTGAACTTGCCAAAATAATTTCATATTAGACTTGATAACTTGGATTATACACTCCCACTGTATATTTAAAAGCTTTTACTATAAAACTTTCTTATAACAAAAGGGAGATGAAAAGATACTATAATTATTCACAGAACACAGTCAAGGCCTCATTGCTGATGAAATATAATAACCATGACATTCCTTTACTGTAAATAAGGTAGTAATTGATAGGAGTGCTATTAGTCACAGAGTACCCATTCTTCTATGTATTAACACACAAAACAATAGCTTTTATCAGACTGTTCAACCCTTGAGAATCAAACACATGAAACTCTTTGGGAATGAAATTTTAAGTTCCAGGTTGGTTTCAACTTTTTATGCTTTTAACTTCAGGAAAAATATTCTTCTGGAAAACAAAAGCCAGTGTCCTACCAGCCTTATTCGTTGGGGAGACCTGGGTTAGGAAACTGGCACCGATGACATCTGACCTTATCCGTCTGCAAACTGTTCCAGAAGTTTCTTGTGCGTGCTGAAGGCATAAATTACTCTCATTTTCATGTGGAGCTGTGGAAAGTCACACCAACCCTGAACTGACTAGTGTCCACCAAAGTTGAAGGGAAGGGCATGTGGTCATAAAGGGTGTAACCACACAGCAGATACTGCTGCCGCCATTATTTTGAATGGCCATCTTGGTCACTGCATGAAAATACTTTCTAGAGACATGCTAGCAATGAGAAAACTTGGAACGAGAAGCGCTTCAAGGCTCATCCTGTCTGGGCCAGTGGTAGCCCTTTTGAATGAGAGCTCCCTGATTTTAGCACAAGGAAACTAGGGTTTGGAGAAGTGGGGATAAGGTACTGAGGCTAGCCACATGCCACATCTCCTCAGCCACAAGAGCTCTGTGCTGCATGACTGACAGTAGTACGAGGAGCAACGTCATCACAGAAGCCCCGCCTCCACTCCTGCCACTTGCTGCAGAGCACACACAATGCTGCAGATAAAATTTCCAAGAACACATTCAAACAAAAACTGCTAACATAGCCAAGGTCTGAACACACTTAGAAAGCCTGTCAAATGGCAGGCCAGTGTTAATGTACAGAAAGAGGAGACTACAAGTAGAAGCTGCTGGTTAAATGCCAAGGTTTTGAAAGCTAGAGGAATGTTTATATGAATGCCAATTACCTTCTAGTGGACATGAGTTGACTCTGGTTATCATCAGGTTATTTCTAAATCCAAAATGCAGAATACGATTTGCTGAGTATTTCAATATTATTTTGTTACAAATAAATAAATACTTTTTAATGAAGTTTGCGTGTCTGGGGAAACATCACGATTCAGACAGTTTTCATTCAAATACCGGCCTTAAATTGAAAGTATCGCATAGGTACATAAAGGAATAGCATGACTCTTGCTTCGCTTGTGACCAAATGTGAACAAGCATTTCTAGACAGGACATTGTCTCCTAGAGTTGTTCTAGGCTCTGAGCTATATTAAATCATTTTGATCTTCCCCTTACCCAGCTTCTAACTATCTTCACAGCTAAAAATTATCCAGCTCAGTCTTTCCCTTATAAGAAGGATGTTCCATCTCCTTTTATGCCCAGTGTGGTAAAGCTATAGGCTCCTCAAATAAAATTGCTGTTTAATTGACTCCAATTCCTTCCTTGTAGCTGATATTATTTTGACTGAAATAATGGTCACAGAAAAAAAAATTAACAAAACCAGAAACTATATTGCACACAATTTAATTTTATACTTAAATCTGGAAAAACCTCAATGAAAAGCATATTTACCTATAGATAAAGTAAGTTGTTACTCTTGTTACTAACATACATGTTTAACCATTTTTCTTATGCTTTTCTTAAATATTGTTGCAATTTAAGTGTATGGAAGTGTGTATAAATTGTCCAATTAGTCTTTAATGAGTAATTATATCAAAAGTTTTTATTATCTGAAAGTCATAGACAGAGGATAGATATTAGCTATGTTTAATTAAACTGAAATCAAGTTGAGTAGCTTAGAGTCTCCTTCAGAAGAACAAAGCCTGAGGTACATAACTTAGCATCAATAGAATATATGTTAATCTTCCAGTTAGAAATTGTTTTAACGAGATATAGAACTGAACTTTTGAAAAATTGCCTGTTAGCAAGTCAGGAGTAGAGGGTTTCACCTTCACCTAACTAAGTACTTCTACATTAGTAATCTATTTTAAATATCCTCAAGGTTGGAGAAAGGAGGCAAGTCTCTCTGAAACTGACTAGCAAGCAATGTACACAAAGAGCAGGATCATTGGTGTACTCAAAAGAAAATGTCATGAGCAATGACAGTGTTCTTGTGTCTAAGTGTAAAATAAAGAAAAAGTAAAAGTAGCCATTTCTTCCTAGATGCATGAAATTTGGCTTTTCTGCAAAACATAAAATATGAAACAATGAAAATTGCATTAAGGATGTATTTATTAAATTAGATATCAGATTGTGCAAAAATTGTTATCATTTCAGCCAAGGTTATTGAAATTATAAGCAACTAGACATAGAATAAACATGTATGTGGCAATTCAAACATCTGAGTTCTTCTCTAGTCCTGGTCCTTTCAATAAAGAGATGTTGAATTTGCAGATTGTTAAGTACCAGACCATTGTCTATTGATGTTTCTGAGCTTTGGAGCCATCTTATCTGTCAATTTCCATTCATGCTGAAAGTTCTCTAATGTTTTCACAAACCACAATTCTACTCAGGAATGAAGGTTCACATCTATTATTACTATTTTAATTACACACTTTATGAAGAACTGCATGATCCTTTGATGCTTAAGAATGATTAACAGTCACGTTTACATTAAAATTTTCTTTCATGTAACAGTATTTTATTGATTTACCAAACAAGATTTTTCTTACAGGATTTTGTCTGCATGTAAATAGTAGAAAGAGTAGATATAAAAATATATTCATTTGAGGGGTGAACGTTTTTGACTAAGAATGTTTCATGTGTCTTTTGTGTATTCCTTTATTTGTTTTTGTTTGTTTGTTTAATCTTTTGCCCTTTGATGCAGTTTGGAATTCTTACTGTCATAAACTTTTAACTACTAAGAGAACCACATTTATATGAAAACATTTCAGGAGCATTGTTGCCAACCTTGATGTAAAGCTGGAGTTTATAAAATTTTCACAGGGCCTATTTTAATAAGGTTTGCTACTGTAATAAAAAGAGCTTGGTCATTTCACTGAAATGACCTGCCAAAACTTTCCAATGTTTGTGCATGGTGAGACTGAATATTAAAAGTATTGATTAATACATTGAAACAAGAGTAAGAAGTTTCATATGTGAAGCAGAGCAGTAGCTCCAGCCAGCACATTAGGAATAGAACCTTTTGGGGCCACCTCTCAGGGTATATGTAAAAACAGTAACCATTTCTTATTAAGCAGCATTTACTATAGGTACAATTTGAGGTGTAATATTTTATTAAATTGAATTTTCCTAGACGTTTTGATGAAACATGTTTCAGGCTCTATGAACCAAACAACTCTAGTAGAAAATGATGATGATCTTTCAAGCGTCTAAGATGCACTAGCTTTTGTTCTTGGTGTCTGAAAAAAATATGAGCGCATATTTGTTTCCAGATGGAAGATTAATTAACACAAAAAAACTGCTTTATTCATAAATATGGTTCTTTTTGAAATTTTAGTAAGTTCATCAAAATATATACATGCATTGCCTTGGAGCAAATTACAGCCAACCTGGTACTGGAAAGAAAAAAAGTTAAATAAGGCTTAACCAGTTGTGTGTCTTCCCTTTCTTCAAATCAGGTGGAGCTGCTAATATAAGCTGGAAATCTGCATCTTTGTCATCCTCATTATTTCTTTGTGCAAGGTGTTTGCTAGAAGGAGAATCAAGCTATCTGTTTACAGAATTATATGACAATCTGCATAATTCTTATGCATATGTGTTAGGTTAGTTATGAATGATCAGATTGTTGTTCAGAATTAGAATGCCTGTATTTCAGGAAAGCCAATAACTGTGAAATGAATGGGATTATTGCAGGCAGAAAAAAAATTTCCAAATTTCAGAATTGGACTGCTAGTATCAATGGGATTTAGAGTGGGAAGCGTTGTTTACCTCTTCCCAGTAATGACACAAGCTAAATGGAAGACTCCAAGTCAACATGATAGAGTAAGTCACCACTAAGTACAGTGTAACTTAAATTCTTTCTGTTCAAGTTCATTTAAAGTGTCAATTAATTGCCTCCATTTCAAACGAACACCTTTCCCCCAATTATCAAATTAAAATTTGAGCTGAATCAATGAGCACAATGATGGTTTAATTATATTAAACCACATGAAATAAACAGTGAGGAAGTGTTTGTGCAGATGGCCACCCGCGTCTGACACCTCCAGGCATCTCCAATGACAAGCACCATTCTCTTGGTAAATAAAATTGCTTTATTTTACTGTCATTGAAGCATCCTTGCTTTTAAAAGATAGGAGGAGAATGGGTTGTGATAGAAGGGTTTAAGGGAATTACAGAAGGAGAAATCTCAGACACAGATGTACTTTTTTTTTCTGAGGGCACCAGGTGTTTTAAATGCCACCAGAAGGGTGCTCCAGGCGATTCCATGCTGTCCAAGATAGCTTGGCATAGATTATCTGAAAGCTTTTGTGTCTTTTCAGCTTTTGATTAAAGGCCAGTGTCAGGGCTCCTCGGGGCTTTTGCTTGGTACAGTAAAGCCGGGGGATTTTTTTTTTTTATGTTGCTGCCAAAAAGATGCCAGTTAGGATAATTACATTTCAATTTAAATTGGTAATTTTATGAAAATTTAAACCAGAATATGTGTCACCCAAATCTCCTTACTCTTATTCCTCCCAAACATGCACACGCACACACACACACACACCCCTCTTGTTTAGGGGGAGACAATGACAGCAGTCCACCAGAACCTTCCCATGACCCAGAGATATGTGCCAGGAATTAAACAGATGAGCAAAAAATTGAACAGAGACTGTTTTCTTCATCCAAATTCATCTTCTAGGCTAGATTTATCACCAGTGTACATTGGAACCATCCCAGGGCATCCTAGCCTCTAGTATCTTTCTTCCTGCAGATGCCAGCCAAAGAAGCTTTAGACCAGAACGGTAGTATTAAAGATGCTGTTTTTCATTCACAGCCGAGCTTTGTATTTGTTCACAGGATGTAGAAAAGGAATCAAACCTACTCAGAGTCTCTCACCCTTGTGGTGAAAGGAAGGGGACACAAGTGGCCAGATGAACCCTGAATTTTCTGTCTGCCACTTTCTTTTTCCAGGACACATACGCAAGCTTGGCAGCACCAACAAAGTGGAAGTAATGTTCCTTTGTTTAGAATGCAGTGTGTACGAACATTTACATAATAAAATACACACACAAATAACAGATGGTGAAGAGACACTCATTTCGCCACATGTTGTAAGCACAATATCGTTCCTTGATGATCTCATTTCTCTTACTTCCCCCTACAGATGTCTAGCAGCTATTGAACCTCAGGGGTTATTCAGATGGTGGAAGGTTCTGAAGACAGCCACAAAGCTGGCTACAGAATGTTTCTTTTCCATCAGGTGCAAATGCCCTTTCAGGATGGAGTTATCAATCCAAAAAAAAAAAAAAAAAATGTGTTCTTCTGTCAAAAGAACTAAATGTAACCTCCATTTTTTCACGAGGTTTGTTGGGCAGATAGTGTCTACAATATGTAGCCATGAATACTGGCAAAATGATGACTTTTTAAGAGGTCGTTTTCCTCTAACATTTTTTTTTATTCCAAGCAAAATGTGGCTTATTAATACTTTGGGTTTTCAAATGCATAGCTTTCTTTCAGGATTCTGTCCGTAATGAATTGAAGTCTCCCAGATACTCAGTGCTCACATTTCAACCAGCTTTTAGAGTTATGGCTCAAATGTAGGGTAAGCAATATGTTATGCAATGTAGGGTAATAAATACATTGT